>NC_056682.1:38005183-38614558 GCF_018350215.1 Panthera leo
AACCCTTCTCACTAAGCGAAACGAGCGGCTAGGTGAAACGTGGAGACCCACAGTGTTGTCTCACAGAGCTGAGTGTATGGCATTTTCCGCCTAGGCCCTGCATAGGTTGTCAAACACTTCTCACTTTGTGAAACGAGATGTGACTGGAAAGATGGTTTCCCCCACAGCGTCTGAGAGAGTTGAGTATACGGCAGGTTCGTTGTAGTCTCCGGATGCTTCTCAAACACTTCCAACTTAGTGAAACCACATGGTAGGTGGAAGATGCTTTCCCCACAAGGTCGTGTCACAGAGTTGAGTGTACCTCACTTTCTACATAAGCCTCCGTAGGTTTTCAAACACGTCTGCCTTAGTGAACTGGGATGTTAGTTGAAAGGTGTTTTCTCCACCGTGTTTTTCCCCATAGCCGAGTATATGGCACTCACCGTCCACGTCTGCATACGTTTTCAAACTCTTCTAACTTAGGCAAACAAGGTGTTAGTTGAAAGATGGTTTCTCCACAGTATGTTTTCACAGAGTCGAGAACATGGCACTTTCCTCATTGGTCCTAGCAACGTTTTTCACGTACGTCTAACATGGTGAAACAAGATAGTTGGAAGATGGTTTCCCTAAAAATTGACAGTGGAGCAGATGGCACTTTCCGCCTAAGCCCCCCCCCCCCCCCCGCAAGTTGCGAAACACTCCTACGAAATGAACCCAGATGTTACTTGAAATACGGTTTCACCACAGTCGTGTTGCGCAGAGTTGAGCAAATGACACTTTCTTTGTAGAACTGGCATAGGTTTTCAACCACTTTTGGTGAAGAGCAGTTAGCTGCAACTTGGATTCACCACAGCGTTGTGTCACAGAGTTGAATGCATGGTCTACGCGCCTAGGTCCCGTGGGTCTTCTCAGACACTTGTAACCTAGTGAAACCAGAGGCTAGAAGAAAGAGTCTTTCCCCCACAGTGCTGTTTCACAGAGTTGAGTATATGGCACTTTCGGACTAGGCCCCACATGGTTTGCATCTACATCTAACATAGTGAATTAAAATGTGAGTTGGAGGACGGCTTCCCCAGGTGTTGTTTGACAGAGTGGAGTGTATGATTCTTGCGGTGTAGGCTCTGCATAAGTTTTCAAACACTTCTAACAGGGGAGCCCAGATGGTATGTGAAGGGTGGTCCCCCTACCGTGTTGCTTTAGAGAGTTGAGCACATGGCACTTTCTACGTAGAACGGCATACGGCTCTCAAACACTTCTAAGTGAAACGAGATGTTAGTTGAAGGTGGAGTCCCCACAGTGTTTCACAGAGTTGACCAGGTGGCACTTTCGGCGCAGGCCCTACAAGCGTTTTCAAACGCTTGTAACTTTGTGAAATGAGATGTTAGTTGAAAGATGGTTTCTCCACAGTGTCTCACAGAGTTGAGTCTGTGGCGCTTTCGGTGTCATCTCCGCGTGGTTTTCAAACACTGCTAACTTACTGAAACAACATGTTAGTTGGAAGAGGGTTTCCCCGACTGTGTTGTGTCTCGGAGTTGAAAATATGGCACTCTCCTCGTAGACCCTGGATAGTTTTCAAACAGGCTTGAAGCAGGGAAACCAGATGTCAGCTGAAAGATCGTTTTGCCACACCATTGTCTCTCACAGTCGAGTCCATGGCACTTAACCGTTAGGCTTCCCATGGGTTTTCAAAGACTTCTACCTTAGGGAAACCAGACGGTAGGTGAACGATGGTTTCCCCATAGTGTTGTTTCACAGAATTGGCACTCTCCGTGTGGCCTCCACTTAGGTTTTCAAACCCTTGTAACTACGCGCAGTGAGAAGCTAATGGAAAGGTCGTTTCACCAGTGTTGTTTGATTGAGTGGCGCGTATGGCGCTAGCCACATGGGCCCCGCATGTGTTTTCAAACACTTGTATCAGTGAAACCAGATAGTAGTTGAGCGATCCTTTCACCACACTGGTATTCACACAGTTGAGTATAAGGCACCTTGCGATTAGGCAATCCTACGAGAGCATAGGATTTCCACACACTGCTCACTCAGAGAAACCAGCTGGTAGTCGAAGATCGTTTTCCCACAGTGTTGTTTCACAGAGTCGAGTATATGGCACGGTCTTCATAGGCCCCTCAGGGATTTGAAACCCTTTTAACCCTTTTTTAGTTAAAAGTTTTTAGTTAAAAGTCAGTTTGTCCCATGTTGTTTCCCAGAGTTGAGCGTACGGTGGGTGCTATGCACCTAAGCCCCCCCCCCCCCCCCCCCCCCCGCCTCCGTCTTTTCAAACCCTTGTAACCTCGCGAATCCAGATGCTCGGAGACTGTGTCACCATAGTGTCTGTTCTCGGAGCTGAGTATATGGCACTTTCGTTGTGGGCCCCGCATGGTTTTCAAACACATCAAACTTAGGGAAATAAGATGTGAGTTGGAGGACGGCTTCCTCCAAGTGTTGTTTGACACAGTGCAATGTAAGATATACTCGGTGTAGCCGCCGCAAGGCATTTCAAACACGTCTGACAAGTGAACCCAGGTGATATTTGGAGGATGATATCACCACGCTGTTGTTTTACAGAGTTGAGCATACGGCACTCTCTGCGTAGTCCCTGCATAGGTCTTCAAACACTTCGAACTTAGTGCACCAAGATGTTAGTTGAAAGAGGGTTTCTCCACAGGATTCTCTACAGAGTCCTGTACATGTCACTCTCCACATCATTCCCCACATAGAGCTTCACAGACTTCTACGCGACACGACACGTTAATTGACAGGCCATTTCCACAAAGTGCATTTTGACAGAGTTGAGGATGTGGCACTTTCACCATAAGCCCTGCATTGATTTTCCAACACTTCGAACCTCGCGAAACAAGATGGTAGTTGAACGATTGTTTTCATTACACTGCTGCTTCACAGAATCGAGCCTATGGCACTTTCATGTATCCCGAGCACAGTTTTCCAAACACTCGAACCTTAGTGAAACCAGATGTTAATCGAACAGTGGTCTCCTCACAGAGTTGTGTATATGGCACCTTGCGGAGGCCACTCGTGTTTCTAAACACTTCAGACTTTGTGAAACCAGGTATTAGTTGAAAGACGGTTGCCCCGCAGTGTTGTTTCACAGGGAGATGGGTGTTTAGCACCTTCCGCTTAGGCCCCTCATAAGTGTTCAAACACTTCCACCTTAGCGTAATGGGCTGTCACTTGAAAGATGGTTTCCCCTGCAACCTATCAGACAGGTGTGTGTGTGGCACTTTTGATGTCGCCCCCCGCATGGGTGTTCAAGCACACTAAGTTTGCGACACCAGATGTTAACGGATAGATGTTTGCACCACACAATCGTTTCAGAGGGTTGAGTACCGGGCACTTTGGCTGTAGTCTCCGCATGAGTTTTTAGCCACTTCTAGTGTCGCGAAACAAGATATTAGTTGAAAGATGTGTTGTTTGCCAGAGTTGACTATGTGGCACCTTATGCATAAGCTTTATGCAAAGGCTTTGGAACACGCCTAGCAACGTGAAACCGTTAAGTTAGTTGAAAGATGGTTCCCCCCAGCAGTTTTTATTGTCGAGTATATGTCACTTTCCCCAATCACCAGTTCTAACAGTGAAACAAGTTGTTAATGGGAAGATTTTTATCCCACAATATTGTTTCACAGACTGGAGTACATGGCGCCTTCCTCTAGGTCCTTCATAAGTTTTTAGGCTTTTCTAAATTTCTGAAATCAGATGGTAGTTGAAAGAGGATTTCACCTCTTTCACGTGCTGTCTCACGGAGTTGAGTATACGGCACTTTCTTCATAGACCCGGCCTAGGGTTTCAAGTACTTCGGTTAGTGAAACAAGATATTAGTTGAAAGACCGTTTCTCCATAATACTCTTTCACAGATTCAAGAATATGCCACTTTCATCGTAATTCCCCGAAAATGTTTACAGAAACTTCTAACGGTGAAACAAGATGTTTCAACCGAAGGGCTGGGTTGAGGGCACAAAGGAGGATGCCGGTCAGGATCCGTCTTTGGCTCCCAAGGCCACACCTCGATCGGCCCCTGGTGGAGGAGGCCTCTGGAATCCTCTCGGGCAGCTGCAGCGGGGCCTGGGAAAGGACATGCTGAGCTTACAGGTTCCATGCCGTGTCAGCCTGCACCGCTTCTGGATCTTAGATGCCTGGTGTTGTCAATCGTTGGAATTCGGTCCCCATTGCGAGAGAGCCTTAGCTAGGGTTAGGGTTCGGTCCAGGCACTTCGCCAGGGCAGAAGCGACTCTGGTCTCGCGATCTCCCTCGACGGCTGAAGTGAGGGCTCATGTATCAAGGCGGCTCAATTGTAAGGTTAGGGTTCGAGAGAGGCTTAAGTGTCGGTGGAGGGCCCGGTTCTAGGTAGGATTAGCATTACGGTTAAGTCCCAGGAGTATTCAGGCACCGAACCCACAGCAGGGCTGTGGTCTCACCGAATGGCTGAGTTGAGGACACAAGGAAGGGTGTCGGTCAGTATCCGTCTTTGGCTGCAAAGGCCACACTCGTCGATGGGCCACAGGTCGCTGAGGCCTCCGGAATCGTCTTGGGCAGCTGCAGCCGGGCTGTGAAAAGACATGGTGAGCTTCCAGGTTCCATGCTGAGTGAGCCTCCACCGCTTCTGGACCCCAGGCGCGTGGTGTCGTCAGACGTTGCAATTGGGTCCCCTTGGGAAGAGCGCCTTAGCTAGGGTTAGCGTTCGGTTCAGGGACATCGCCAGGGCCGAATCGACTCTGGTCTCGTGATCTCCCGCGAGGGATGAAGTGAAGGCTTGTATCAATCACTAGGTTAGAAGAGTTTGAAAACCTATGTGGGGAACGATGTGGAAAGTGACATATACCAGCCACTATGAAAGAGTCCTTTGGAGAAACCATCTTTCACCTAACTTCTGGTGTCACAACGTTGGAAGTGTCGGAACACCTATGTGGGGGGCCTATGTGGAGAGTGAAGTGCCTTGTACACAACTCAATCTGTACTCTACGGAAACCATCTTTCCACCAAGCTCTGGCTCCACTAACGTGGAAGTGTTGGAAAACCCATGTGGGGCCTAGAAGGAAAGTGCCATACCCTCAACCCTGTGAAAACAACACTGTGGGGAAACCATCTTTCCACTCACATCTTGTTTCTCTAAGCAAGAATTGTTGGCAAACCTGTGGGGGCTTTGGCGGAAAGTGTCATACACTCCACTCTGTCAAGCCGCTCTTGGGGAAACCATCTTTCCACTACCATCTTATTTCACCATGTTAGACATGTTTGAAAAACTTCTTTGGGAACGAAGATTCGTCTTCAACGGAATTCTCGAGTTTCTCAGAATTCTCGATTCAGAGAAAACATACTGTGGAGAAACCATCTTTCAACTCACATCTGGTTTCTCTAAGTTAGAACTGTTTGAAAAACTTACGCGGGCCCATGCGGAAAGGGCCGTATACCCAATCCTGCCAAACAACACTGTAGCGAAACCAGCTTTCACCTGATATGTGGTTTCGCTCAGTGAGAACCGTGTGAAAACCTACGCGGGGCCTAGAGGGTAAGTGCCATATACTCAACCCTGTGATACGACACTGTGGGGAGAATGTCTTGTAACTAGCCTGTCGTTTCACTACGTGAGAAGAGTTTGACAACCTATGCAGGGAATGATGTGGAAAGTCACATACACCAGCCATCGCAAAAGACTCCTGTGGAGAAAGCATCTTTCAACTCACATGTTTCACCCAGTTGGAAGTTTTGAGAACGTATGCAGGGCCTCCAAGGTCACTGCCATATACTCATCTCTGGGAACCAACACGGTGGGAAAGCATCCTTTGAACTAACATCCAGTTTCACTAAGTTAGAAGGGTTTGAAAAATTATTCAGGGACTGTGCAGAAAGTGCCATATATTCAACTCTGTCAAAACGGCGCTTTGGGGAAAGCGTCTTTCAACTAACATCTTGTTTCTCCAAGTTAGAAGCGTTTGAAAAACTGCTGGGAACGACGACGAACGTGCCATACACTCAACTCTGTGAAATAACACCGTGGGGAAAAGCCATCGTGTTGCTAACACCTTGTTTCACTGAGTTAGAAGTGTTTGAAAACCTCGGCGGGGACTAGGTGGAAAGTGCCATATACTCAACTCTGTCAAACTGCACTTTCAACTAACGTGCAGCCTACACAAGACACGAATTACACGGAAACCCACACATATATCACACATACCACAGTACCCAAACACACAACACACACACCCAAAACGTTTAAGGAAAACACACCACACACGGCCACCCCTGCAATACACTCAAGACACTTATAACACACATACACGCACCCCCTGCACATTCCACACACCTGGCACGCCGCATTGGCCACCTTCCTACGACCTACACACCTGCATGCCACATACACCGTCTACACATGCATACATCACACACACCACATGCTCACCACACACTCACCATGCATATGTCGCAGACATATCCAACACACATCACACATGCCCCACACACCCACAGTTACCCCCCTCGCACAGTATTACCACACTCAACACATATACAGCATACAGTTTCCAAACAAACCACTGCTTGTATACCACGCATATACCCTCCACATACACGCCCCACACCCCAAACCTACGCCACATACGGAAGACCGATGCTCCCTGCTCTACGCATCGACTACAAGGACACCACACACACTGCACATAGAGACACAACGGTGACACATAGGCCACACAGCCACACCCCTCTTACACCGAACACACAACAGGGTACAAACATACCTCGCATGACACGTGAATACCACACAAACACCTCACCCAGTCACCACATACACACCAAACCACTTACACATCACACAGACATCTTCCACACACTACTTGTTACACCTAATACACGTACCACACATAAACACACCGTGCACACGTATAGCACACAAACACACTCCATATATACACCACATACATGCCAAACTTATACCGCACACCACGCACTTACACTACACAGACACCACATCCACAATACACACACCATGAGAGTCCATACATCTATGAAATACGGAAACCACGCACGCCACACACACCACACTTTTACTGCCCAAACTCCACCCGTATGCCACACCACAAAACCCCACGTGCACCACATACAAAACACACATACACGCACAAAAGTTCTATGCGGCGCATACGTAGCTGATATACTACAATCACAACACATATATGACACTCGAGGACAACACAGAAGGACACATACAGCACCTACAAAGCACTGACACACCATATACACACCACATTCACCACACAAATATACACAGACACAAACAATGTACATAGCATACGTGCCATCCATAATTTAGAGATGTAAGATGTTGGTTAAAAGATGGCTTCTGCAATGTGCAGTTTGACAGAGGGCCCGACTGGTTTCTCAAACACTTCTAACGTAGTGAAACCAGGTGTTAGTTGAAACCGTTTCCCCACAGCGTTGTTTCTCAGAGTTGAGTATATGGGTGGCACTTTGGCTGTAGGCGCCGCATGGTTTGCAAAAACATGTAACATAGTGAAATAAAATGTCAGTTGAAGGACGGCTTCCCCAAAGTCTTTGCCAGAGTGCAGTGTAAGATACTTTCGGGGTAGGCTCCGCATAGGTTTTCAAACACTTCCAACAGTGAACCATGAAGCTATTTGAAGGATGGTTTCACAAGTGTTGTCTTACAGAGTTGAGCATATGGTACTCGTTGCGTAGAACGCACTTAGGTTTTTCAAACCCTTCTCACTAAGTGAAACGAGAGGTTGGTTGAAACGTGGAGACCCACAGTGTTGTTTCACAGGGTTGACTATAGGCACTTTCTGCGCAGGCCTTGCATGCATGGGTTTTCAAACACTTGTAAGTTTGTGAAACGAGAAGTTACTTCAAAGACGGTTTCCCTAGGGTGTCTCATAGAGTAAGTCCCTTCCGGGTGTAGCTCCTCATGGTTTTCAAACTGACACATGTTAGTCGGAAGACGGTGTTCCCCACTGTGTTCTGTCACAGAGTTGAGCATATGGCACTCTCCTCCCAGACCCTGAATAGTTTTCAAACAGTTTTAAATTAGTGTAACCAGATGTTAGGTGAAATATTGTTTTAGCACACCGTCGTTGTTCACCGTTGAGTGCAGGTATGGCACTTAACCAGTTGGCTTCTCATAGGTTTTCAAACACTTCTACCTCAAAGAAACCCCATAGAGGTTGACAGGTGGTTTCCCCACAGTGTTGTTTCACGGAGTGGAGTGTTGGGTACTCTCCACAGAGGCCCCGCGTGTGTTTTAAACACTTGTAACCGAGTGAAACCAGATGTTGGGAGATTGTCTCTCGACCGTGACGGTGCTCAGGGCAACTCTAGGTCCCGCCTAGTTTTCAAGCAACTGTAACGTAGCGAAACCAGATGTTTCACTCTTTTTTCCAGAGGTGAGTATAAGGCACTTTCCTTGTAGGCCCCGCACGTATTTACTAACGTTTCTCACGTTGTGAAACGTAGCCGTTAGTTGAATGATGGTATCCCCACGGTACTTCCTAAAGTTAGGTGAAAGGCACAGGTCGGGGTAGGCCTACAGTGTTTTCCAAACACTTGTGACTTAGTGAAACAAGATGTTCGTTGAAAGATAGTTTCCCTCAAGTGCTGCCTGGTAGAGTTGAGTACATAGAACTTTCCACCTAGGCTCCGCATGGGTCTCCAGACGCTTCAAACTTAACGAATAAGACGATGGGAGAAAGATTTCCCTAGAGTGTTTCATGGTATTGGGTATAAGGCACACTCGGTGTAGGTGCTGCATTTGCTTTGAAACATTTTTAACTTGGTGAAACAAGATGTTAGTGGAAAGATGTTTCCCTCACCCTTTTCTGTTTCACAGAGTTGAGTGCATGGCACTTTCCCCGTACGACCCACATAGGCTTTCCAATTCTACTTGCCGAAAGAAGAGGTTAGTGGCAAGATGGATACCCCACAGTGTTTTTTCACGGAGTTGAGTGTACGGGCCCTCGCCGCCCAGGCCCTGCAGGGATTTTCAAACACTTCTCACTTTGTGAAATCACATAGATGTTACTTGAAAGTCGGTTTCCCCACGGTGTTTTTTCACGGAGGTGACTCTCTGGCCCTTACCCTGTAGGCCCCGCATAGGTTTTCAAAGAGTTCTCGCTTACTGAAACCTGATGTTAGGTGAAAGACTCTTTCCCCATAGTTGTTTCACAGAGCAGCGTGTAGGCATTTCCGCCTTAGCCCCGCAGAGGTTTGCAAGCGCTTCCAACATACTGAAACAAGATTTTAGTTGGAAGGTGGTTCCCCCAACAGTGTTTCATACACTTCAGCCTATGGCGCTTTCCTTTTCGTCCCCGCATGGGTTTTCAAACACTTGAAACCCTATGCCATGAAAGCAGATGATAGTTGGTAAAAGACATCACCACACTGGTGTTTCACAGCGTTGAGTAAATGGCAGTGTCTTTGTGGCCCCGCAAGCGTTTGCGAACACTTCCCACTTAGTTAAACCAGAGGTTGGTTGAAAAGTGGTTTGTCTACAACGATCCTTGACAAATTGAGTAAAGTGCACTTTCCTTGTTACGTCTATGTCTAGGTTTCCAAAATTTCTAACTTTGTGGAACAAGTTGTGGGTTGAAAGATATTTCCGCACAGTGATTTTACAACACGTTAAGTATGTGACACTCTTCATAAATAAGCCATTTATCAACTAACATCTTGCTTCGCTGAGAATTGTTTGAAAACCTATGAGGAAAACGAGAAACACTCCAGCTGAAATCTTACCGTGGAGAAACCATCTTTCAACTACCATCAGGTCTCACTACGTTAGAGGTATTCGACAACCTATGTGGGTACTAAGAATAAAGTGTCATATACTCGGGTCTGGCAAAAAACACTGTGCGGAAACCATCTTTCAACCATCATCCTGTTTCAGTACATTAGACCGCTCTTAGTTTGAAGACACATGGGGGCCTACATAGAATGTGCCACGCACTCAACTTTGGGAAACAACCGTGTTGTGAAACCATCTATCTATCCACTGACGTCGGGCTTCACCACGTTAGAAGTGTTTGAAGACCCATGCAGGGCCAACAACGAAACTGCCGTATGCACGACTGTATGAAACATCTTTCAACTGACATCTGCTATCCCTAAGGTGAAAAACATCTTGGAAACCTATGCGGAGCCTATTGGGAAAGTGCCATACACTCACCTCTGCACAAGAGTCTGCTCAAACCCTCAGTCAACTAACCTCTTGTTGCACAAGGTTGGAACAGTTTGAAAACCTATGCGACACCTACCGGGAAAGTGCCTTATACTCAAATATGGGAAACAAAAACATTTCGGGAAACCCTCTTTCAAGAAACATTCGGTTTCACTAATTTGGACGGGGTGGAAAACGTACGCGAGCAACTATGAGAGAAGAGCCATATCATACACTCTGTGGTGAAACCGTCTCTCAACTACCACTTGATGTCACTAGTTTGTACGTGTTAGAAAACCCACGCGGGCAACTATACCGAAAGCGCCATCACTCAGCTCTGCGAAGCAATAGTGTGGTGAAACCATCCTTCAACTAACATCTTATTTCACCCTTAGAAGTTTCTGAAGCAGTGCAGTCTCAATCACGAGACCAGAGTGTCTTCAGCGCTGGCGACGTCCGTGGGCTGAACCCTAACCTCAGCCAAGTCTGTCTCCCCATGTGGACCAAATTCTAACGTCTGAAAACACCACGCGCCTGGGGTCCAGAAGCCGTGCAGCCTCACTCAGCATGGAATTTGGAAACTCACCATGTCGTTTCCCAGGCCCAGCTGCGGCTGCCCGAGAGGATTCCGGAGGCCTTCTCGATCAGGGGCCCAATCACGTGCGTGACCTTGGCAGCCAAAGACGAATCCTGACCGACACCCTCTCTTGTGCTCTCAACTCAGACCTTCAGGGAGACCACTGCCCTGCTGTGGGTTCAGCACCTGGAGCCTCCTGGGACCTAAACCTAATGCTAACCTACCCTGAACCGGGACACTCCACCCAAACCTAACCCTGCCTCGATCCCTAACCCTGCACTGGAGCCATTTTGTGGCATGGGCCTTCACTTCAGCCTTCGAGGGAGATCACACCAGAGTCTTTTCGGCCCTGGCGACGTCCCTGAACCGAAGTCTAACCCTAGCTAAGGCGCTCTCCTCAAGGGGACCCAATTGCAACGTCTGACAACACCACGAAACTGGGGTCCAGAAGGGGTGGAGGCTCATTCAGCATGGAACCTGGAAGCTCACCATATCGTTTCCCAGGCCAGGCTGAAACTGCCCGAGAGGACTCCGGAGGCCTCCTGGACCAGGGGCCCAAACACCTGTGTGGCCTTGGCAGCCAAAGACGGATATTGACGGGCACCCTCCCTTGTGCCCTCAATCAGCCCTTCGGTGAGACCACTGCCCTGCTGTGCGTTCGGCGCCTGTAGAATCATGCGACAGAAACCTAACCCTAACCCTACCAAGAACCGGGACCCGCCACAGAAACCTAAGCCTGCCTCGAACTCTAACCCTGCACTTGAGCCGCCTTGATGTTGAGCCCTTACTTCGGCCCTCGAGGGAGATCACGAGACTGGAGTCGCGTCGGCCCGGGCGACGTCCCTGGACCGAACCGTAACCCTAGGTAATGCTCTGTCGCCATGGGGACCCAATTCCCACGTCTGACAACACAACGCGCCGGTGATCCAGTAATACTGTGCGAGGGGGGTAACTGTGGGTGTGTGGGGCATGTGTGATGTGTGTTGGATATGTCTGCGACATATGCATGGTGAGTGTGTGGTGAGCATGTGGTGTGTGTGATGTATGCATGTGTAGACGGTGTATGTGGCATGCAGGTGTGTAGGTCGTAGGAAGGTGGCCAATGCGGCGTGCCAGGTGTGTGGAATGTGCAGGGGGTGCGTGTATGTGTGTTATAAGTGTCTTGAGTGTATTGCAGGGGTGGCCGTGTGTGGTGTGTTTTCCTTAAACGTTTTGGGTGTGTGTGTTGTGTGTTTGGGTACTGTGGTATGTGTGATATATGTGTGGGTTTCCGTGTAATTCGTGTCTTGTGTAGGCTGCACGTTAGTTGAAAGTGCAGTTTGACAGAGTTGAGTATATGGCACTTTCCACCTAGTCCCCGCCGAGGTTTTCAAACACTTCTAACTCAGTGAAACAAGGTGTTAGCAACACGATGGCTTTTCCCCACGGTGTTATTTCACAGAGTTGAGTGTATGGCACGTTCGTCGTCGTTCCCAGCAGTTTTTCAAACGCTTCTAACTTGGAGAAACAAGATGTTAGTTGAAAGACGCTTTCCCCAAAGCGCCGTTTTGACAGAGTTGAATATATGGCACTTTCTGCACAGTCCCTGAATAATTTTTCAAACCCTTCTAACTTAGTGAAACTGGATGTTAGTTCAAAGGATGCTTTCCCACCGTGTTGGTTCCCAGAGATGAGTATATGGCAGTGACCTTGGAGGCCCTGCATACGTTCTCAAAACTTCCAACTGGGTGAAACATGTGAGTTGAAAGATGCTTTCTCCACAGGAGTCTTTTGCGATGGCTGGTGTATGTGACTTTCCACATCATTCCCTGCATAGGTTGTCAAACTCTTCTCACGTAGTGAAACGACAGGCTAGTTACAAGACATTCTCCCCACAGTGTCGTATCACAGGGTTGAGTATATGGCACTTACCCTCTAGGCCCCGCGTAGGTTTTCACACGGTTCTCACTGAGCGAAACCACATATCAGGTGAAAGCTGGTTTCGCTACAGTGTTGTTTGGCAGGATTGGGTATACGGCCCTTTCCGCATGGGCCCGCGTAAGTTTTTCAAACAGTTCTAACTTAGAGAAACCAGATGTGAGTTGAAAGATGGTTTCTCCACAGTATGTTTTCTCTGAATCGAGAATTCTGAGAAACTCGAGAATTCCGTTGAAGACGAATCTTCGTTCCCAAAGAAGTTTTTCAAACATGTCTAACATGGTGAAATAAGATGGTAGTGGAAAGATGGTTTCCCCAAGAGCGGCTTGACAGAGTGGAGTGTATGACACTTTCCGCCAAAGCCCCCACAGGTTTGCCAACAATTCTTGCTTAGAGAAACAAGATGTGAGTGGAAAGATGGTTTCCCCACAGTGTTGTTTTCACAGGGTTGAGGGTATGGCACTTTCCTTCTAGGCCCCACATGGGTTTTCCAACACTTCCACGTTAGTGGAGCCAGAGCTTGGTGGAAAGATGGTTTCCGTAGAGTACAGATTGAGTTGTGTACAAGGCACTTCACTCTCCACATAGGCCCCCCACATAGGTGTTCCGACACTTCCAACGTTGTGACACCAGAAGTTAGGTGAAAGATGGTTTCTCCAAAGGACTCTTTCATAGTGGCTGGTATATGTCACTTTCCACATCGTTCCCCACATAGGTTTTCAAACTCTTCTAACCTAGTGATTGATACAAGCCTTCACTTCATCCCTCGCGGGAGATCACGAGACCAGAGTCGATTCGGCCCTGGCGATGTCCCTGAACCGAACGCTAACCCTAGCTAAGGCGCTCTTCCCAAGGGGACCCAATTGCAACGTCTGACGACACCACGCGCCTGGGGTCCAGAAGCGGTGGAGGCTCACTCAGCATGGAACCTGGAAGCTCACCATGTCTTTTCACAGCCCGGCTGCAGCTGCCCAAGACGATTCCGGAGGCCTCAGCGACCTGTGGCCCATCGACGAGTGTGGCCTTTGCAGCCAAAGACGGATACTGACCGACACCCTTCCTTGTGTCCTCAACTCAGCCATTCGGTGAGACCACAGCCCTGCTGTGGGTTCGGTGCCTGAATACTCCTGGGACTTAACCGTAATGCTAATCCTACCTAGAACCGGGCCCTCCACCGACACTTAAGCCTCTCTCGAACCCTAACCTTACAATTGAGCCGCCTTGATACATGAGCCCTCACTTCAGCCGTCGAGGGAGATCGCGAGACCAGAGTCGCTTCTGCCCTGGCGAAGTGCCTGGACCGAACCCTAACCCTAGCTAAGGCTCTCTCGCAATGGGGACCGAATTCCAACGATTGACAACACCAGGCATCTAAGATCCAGAAGCGGTGCAGGCTGACACGGCATGGAACCTGTAAGCTCAGCATGTCCTTTCCCAGGCCCCGCTGCAGCTGCCCGAGAGGATTCCAGAGGCCTCCTCCACCAGGGGCCGATCGAGGTGTGGCCTTGGGAGCCAAAGACGGATCCTGACCGGCATCCTCCTTTGTGCCCTCAACCCAGCCCTTCGGTTGAAACATCTTGTTTCACCGTTAGAAGTTTCTGTAAACATTTTCGGGGAATTACGATGAAAGTGGCATATTCTTGAATCTGTGAAAGAGTATTATGGAGAAACGGTCTTTCAACTAATATCTTGTTTCACTAACCGAAGTACTTGAAACCCTAGGCCGGGTCTATGAAGAAAGTGCCGTATACTCAACTCCGTGAGACAGCACGTGAAAGAGGTGAAATCCTCTTTCAACTACCATCTGATTTCAGAAATTTAGAAAAGCCTAAAAACTTATGAAGGACCTAGAGGAAGGCGCCATGTACTCCAGTCTGTGAAACAATATTGTGGGATAAAAATCTTCCCATTAACAACTTGTTTCACTGTTAGAACTGGTGATTGGGGAAAGTGACATATACTCGACAATAAAAACTGCTGGGGGGAACCATCTTTCAACTAACTTAACGGTTTCACGTTGCTAGGCGTGTTCCAAAGCCTTTGCATAAAGCTTATGCATAAGGTGCCACATAGTCAACTCTGGCAAACAACACATCTTTCAACTAATATCTTGTTTCGCGACACTAGAAGTGGCTAAAAACTCATGCGGAGACTACAGCCAAAGTGCCCGGTACTCAACCCTCTGAAACGATTGTGTGGTGCAAACATCTATCCGTTAACATCTGGTGTCGCAAACTTAGTGTGCTTGAACACCCATGCGGGGGGCGACATCAAAAGTGCCACACACACACCTGTCTGATAGGTTGCAGGGGAAACCATCTTTCAAGTGACAGCCCATTACGCTAAGGTGGAAGTGTTTGAACACTTATGAGGGGCCTAAGCGGAAGGTGCTAAACACCCATCTCCCTGTGAAACAACACTGCGGGGCAACCGTCTTTCAACTAATACCTGGTTTCACAAAGTCTGAAGTGTTTAGAAACACGAGTGGCCTCCGCAAGGTGCCATATACACAACTCTGTGAGGAGACCACTGTTCGATTAACATCTGGTTTCACTAAGGTTCGAGTGTTTGGAAAACTGTGCTCGGGATACATGAAAGTGCCATAGGCTCGATTCTGTGAAGCAGCAGTGTAATGAAAACAATCGTTCAACTACCATCTTGTTTCGCGAGGTTCGAAGTGTTGGAAAATCAATGCAGGGCTTATGGTGAAAGTGCCACATCCTCAACTCTGTCAAAATGCACTTTGTGGAAATGGCCTGTCAATTAACGTGTCGTGTCGCGTAGAAGTCTGTGAAGCTCTATGTGGGGAATGATGTGGAGAGTGACATGTACAGGACTCTGTAGAGAATCCTGTGGAGAAACCCTCTTTCAACTAACATCTTGGTGCACTAAGTTCGAAGTGTTTGAAGACCTATGCAGGGACTACGCAGAGAGTGCCGTATGCTCAACTCTGTAAAACAACAGCGTGGTGATATCATCCTCCAAATATCACCTGGGTTCACTTGTCAGACGTGTTTGAAATGCCTTGCGGCGGCTACACCGAGTATATCTTACATTGCACTGTGTCAAACAACACTTGGAGGAAGCCGTCCTCCAACTCACATCTTATTTCCCTAAGTTTGATGTGTTTGAAAACCATGCGGGGCCCACAACGAAAGTGCCATATACTCAGCTCCGAGAACAGACACTATGGTGACACAGTCTCCGAGCATCTGGATTCGCGAGGTTACAAGGGTTTGAAAAGACGGAGGCGGGGGGGGGGGGGGGGGGGCTTAGGTGCATAGCACCCACCGTACGCTCAACTCTGGGAAACAACATGGGACAAACTGACTTTTAACTAAAAACTTTTAACTAAAAAAGGGTTAAAAGGGTTTCAAATCCCTGAGGGGCCTATGAAGACCGTGCCATATACTCGACTCTGTGAAACAACACTGTGGGAAAACGATCTTCGACTACCAGCTGGTTTCTCTGAGTGAGCAGTGTGTGGAAATCCTATGCTCTCGTAGGATTGCCTAATCGCAAGGTGCCTTATACTCAACTGTGTGAATACCAGTGTGGTGAAAGGATCGCTCAACTACTATCTGGTTTCACTGATACAAGTGTTTGAAAACACATGCGGGGCCCATGTGGCTAGCGCCATACGCGCCACTCAATCAAACAACACTGGTGAAACGACCTTTCCATTAGCTTCTCACTGCGCGTAGTTACAAGGGTTTGAAAACCTAAGTGGAGGCCACACGGAGAGTGCCAATTCTGTGAAACAACACTATGGGGAAACCATCGTTCACCTACCGTCTGGTTTCCCTAAGGTAGAAGTCTTTGAAAACCCATGGGAAGCCTAACGGTTAAGTGCCATGGACTCGACTGTGAGAGACAATGGTGTGGCAAAACGATCTTTCAGCTGACATCTGGTTTCCCTGCTTCAAGCCTGTTTGAAAACTATCCAGGGTCTACGAGGAGAGTGCCATATTTTCAACTCCGAGACACAACACAGTCGGGGAAACCCTCTTCCAACTAACATGTTGTTTCAGTAAGTTAGCAGTGTTTGAAAACCACGCGGAGATGACACCGAAAGCGCCACAGACTCAACTCTGTGAGACACTGTGGAGAAACCATCTTTCAACTAACATCTCATTTCACAAAGTTACAAGCGTTTGAAAACGCTTGTAGGGCCTGCGCCGAAAGTGCCACCTGGTCAACTCTGTGAAACACTGTGGGGACTCCACCTTCAACTAACATCTCGTTTCACTTAGAAGTGTTTGAGAGCCGTATGCCGTTCTACGTAGAAAGTGCCATGTGCTCAACTCTCTAAAGCAACACGGTAGGGGGACCACCCTTCACATACCATCTGGGCTCCCCTGTTAGAAGTGTTTGAAAACTTATGCAGAGCCTACACCGCAAGAATCATACACTCCACTCTGTCAAACAACACCTGGGGAAGCCGTCCTCCAACTCACATTTTAATTCACTATGTTAGATGTAGATGCAAACCATGTGGGGCCTAGTCCGAAAGTGCCATATACTCAACTCTGTGAAACAGCACTGTGGGGGAAAGACTCTTTCTTCTAGCCTCTGGTTTCACTAGGTTACAAGTGTCTGAGAAGACCCACGGGACCTAGGCGCGTAGACCATGCATTCAACTCTGTGACACAACGCTGTGGTGAATCCAAGTTGCAGCTAACTGCTCTTCACCAAAAGTGGTTGAAAACCTATGCCAGTTCTACAAAGAAAGTGTCATTTGCTCAACTCTGCGCAACACGACTGTGGTGAAACCGTATTTCAAGTAACATCTGGGTTCATTTCGTAGGAGTGTTTCGCAACTTGCGGGGGGGGGGGGGGGGGCTTAGGCGGAAAGTGCCATCTGCTCCACTGTCAATTTTTAGGGAAACCATCTTCCAACTATCTTGTTTCACCATGTTAGACGTACGTGAAAAACGTTGCTAGGACCAATGAGGAAAGTGCCATGTTCTCGACTCTGTGAAAACATACTGTGGAGAAACCATCTTTCAACTAACACCTTGTTTGCCTAAGTTAGAAGAGTTTGAAAACGTATGCAGACGTGGACGGTGAGTGCCATATACTCGGCTATGGGGAAAAACACGGTGGAGAAAACACCTTTCAACTAACATCCCAGTTCACTAAGGCAGACGTGTTTGAAAACCTACGGAGGCTTATGTAGAAAGTGAGGTACACTCAACTCTGTGACACGACCTTGTGGGGAAAGCATCTTCCACCTACCATGTGGTTTCACTAAGTTGGAAGTGTTTGAGAAGCATCCGGAGACTACAACGAACCTGCCGTATACTCAACTCTCTCAGACGCTGTGGGGGAAACCATCTTTCCAGTCACATCTCGTTTCACAAAGTGAGAAGTGTTTGACAACCTATGCAGGGCCTAGGCGGAAAATGCCATACACTCAGCTCTGTGAGACAACACTGTGGGTCTCCACGTTTCACCTAGCCGCTCGTTTCGCTTAGTGAGAAGGGTTCGAAAGCCTACGTGGGTACTACGCAGAGAGGGCCCTGTGCGCAATCTGTAAAACAACACTGTGGTGAAACCCTCCTTCAAACAGCATCTGTGTTCCCTCGTTAGTGTTTGCAAAGCTACGCGGAGCCTAGCCCGAAAGTATCTCACACTGCGCTCTGGCAAATAACACGGTGAAAGCCGTCGTTCCACTGACATCTCGCTTCGCTAAGATAGACGTAGCTCCAAACGTTGCGGGGCCTACAACGAGAGTGCCATATAATGAACCCTGTGAGACGACACTGTGGGGGACACAATCTGTCTCTTAACATCTGGGTTCACTAAGCCACAGGTGTTTCAAAAGGCTCGCAGGCGCCTAGCGCACGGGACCGTACGCTCTCAACTCTTGGAAACAACACTGTGGGGAAACCGCCCTTCAACTACCATGAGGTTTCTCTAAAGTAGAAGGGTTTTAAAACCTAAGAGAAGCCTAACGGTTGAGTGCCGTCTACTCAACAGTGAGAAACGATGGTGTGCTGAAACGAGCACTCAAATAATACCAGGTTTCACTAACTTAAGAGTGTTTGGAAACTGTTGGGGGTCTACGCGGCAAGGGCCCTACCCTCAACTCTGTGAGACGCTGGGGGGAGACCACTTTTCAAATAACAGCTCGTTTCCCAAAGTGACAACGGCTTCAAGACCCATGCAGGGCCTGCGACGAAAGTGACGTAGAGTCACCTCTGTGAAACAACACCGTGGAGACGCCGCCTTTCAACACACCTCTCGTTTCCCTTACTGAGAAGAGTTTCAGAAACGAGGGGCTTCCTACGCAGAAAGCGCCATGTGCTCACCTCTGTAAAACAACACTGTGGTGAAACCATCCTTCAAATTGCATCTGGGTTCCCTTGTTAGACGTGTCTGAAAAGCTATGCGGAGCTCACACCAAAAGTATGAGACACCCACTCTGTCAAACAACACCTGGGGTGTGTGTGTGGGGAGGGGGGAGGGCAGAGAAGCCGTCCTTCAACTAACAGCTTACTTCACTATGTTACCTGTGGTTGCAAACCGTTCGTGCGGGGCCTACAGCGAAAGTGCCACATACTCAACTCTGAAACAACACTTTGGGGAGACCGTTTCAACTAACACGTGGTTTCACTAAGTTAGAAGTGTTTGAGAAACCCGTCGGGGCCTAAGCACAAAGTGCTATGTGTGTATATATACATATATACAGAACACTGTCACACTGCACATTGCAGGAGCCTTCTTCTGGCTAACAGCTTGCATCACTAACATAGAAGTGTTTGGAACCCTCTGTGGGGAACCAGGGGGAAAGTGACATATACTCGACAGTGGGAGAGAATACTGTGGACTGACATCACGTTTCACTGGGCACAGGTGTCTGAAAACCAATTCGGGGCCTATGACGAAGGTGCCATATACGCGACTCTGTCAAGAGGCACTTTGGGGAAACCACCTTTCAAATAACATCCCGTATCACTAGGTTAGGTTTGCCGGAAATCCTCTGCGGGCAAAGAAGGGGCAAGTGACATTTACTCGGCTGTGTGAGAAAGTCCAGTGAAGAAGCCATCTTGCAACTAACATCTTGGCTCACTGAGGGACAACTTTTGAAAACCTATGCGGTGCCCACATGTAAGGTCAGTGCCACAAACTCGGCTCTGTGAACGAACATCTTGTATCGCTAAGTTAGATCAGCGTTTGAACAAACGCTTATCGTGGGGCCTCAGTGGAAGGTGCCATATACTCGTCTTGGGCAAACTGCACTTTGGAGAAACGCTTTCCATTCACCTCTGGTTCCACTAACTTGGAAGTGTTTGCAATGCCATGTGGGGCCTAGACTCTCAGCGCTGTGAAACAAAACTGTTGGGGAAACCCTCTTTCAACTACATTGGGTTTCACCAGGTAAGAAGCGTCTGAAGCCTGTGGGGGGCTTTATGCGGCGCGTGCCACTCAACTCTGTCAAATGTTTGCCCTTCAGGGAAACTGCCCTTCAGCTGATATCTTGTATCACTAAGTCAGAAGCGTTTGAAAACCTACGCGGGGCACGATGTGGAAAGTGACAAGTACTCGATACTCTGAAAGAGTCCTGCAGGGAAACCATCACTCAGCTGACACCTTGTTTGACTAAGTTGCAAGAGTTTGAAAGCGTACGCAGACGTACACGGCAAGTGCTCTGTCCTCGACTGTGTGAAACAAAACCGTGGGGGGCGGGGCGGGGGGAGGAAACACCTTTCAGCTAACATCTCCTTTCCCTAAGTGAGAAGAGGGGGAACAGTGATGGGAGGCCTATAGTGAAGGCTGCACATTTGGGGAAACCATCTTTCCAGGAACTTCTTGTGTCTCCTGGTTGGCATTGTTTGAAATTCTATGCGGAGAACGACGTGGAAAGTCACCCTCCACCCTGTGGAGAAACCATCTTTCAGCTGGCATCTCATTTCACTGAGGTCCAAGTGTTTGCGAACCTACGGTGGCTTGCGTAGAAAGTGCCCTTACGCTCCATCATGTCAAACACGGTTTGCCGAAACGGTCTTTCTGCACCAGAAGAGAGCTGTCTGACACCTGTGCGGGGCCGACAAGGTAGGTGCCGTATAGTCACCCGTGTGAAGGTACACTCTGAGGACACCATCTTTTAGCTAACACCTAGTTTCACTCAGTTCCAAGGGCTTGAAAACCTGAGCGGGGACTACGCGTCAAGTTCCATGTACTCTACTCTGTCAGACTTCACTCTGGGGAAAACTAACATTCAACTAACAGCTTGTATCAATCACGAGGGCTGAAGTGAGGGCCCATGCCACAAAGCAGCTCAAGTGCAGGCTTAGGGTTCGAGGCAGGCTTAGGTTTCAGTGGAGGGTCCAGGTAAGAGGTAGGGTTAGTGTTAGGGTTAGGCCTAGGTCCCAGAAAGCTCCAGGTGATGAACCCACAGCCGGGCAGTGGTCTCCCCAAAGGGCTGAGTTGAGGGTACTGGTCAGGGTGCTGTTCAGGATCAGTCTTAGGCTGCCAAGGCCTCACACGTCGATGGGCCCCTGGTTGAGGTGAACTTCAGAATCCTCTCGGGCAGCTGCAGGCGGGCATGGGAAACGACATGGTGAGCTTCCAGGTTCCATGCCGAGTCAGCCTGCACCGCTTCTGGACCCCAGGCGCGTGGTGTTTGCAGACGTTGGATTTAGGTCCCGATGTCGAGAGAGGCTTAGCTAGGGTTAGGGTTCGGTCCAGGGACGTCGCCAGGGCCGATGCCACTCAGGTCTTGTGATCTCCCTCGAGGGCTGAAGTGACGGCCCATGCCACTACGCAGCTCAAGTGCAGGGTTAGTGTTCGAAGCAGGCTTAGGTTTCATTGGAGGTTCCCGGTTCGGAATAGGTTAAGGTTTAGGTGTAGGGTTAGGTCCCAGGTGGCGCCAGATACCGAACCCACAGTAGGGCAGTGGTCTCTCCTAAGGGCTGAGTTGAGGGCACAAGGGAGGGTGCCGGTCAGGATCAGTCTTTGCCAAGGCCACACACGACGATTGGCCCCTGGTTGAGGAGGCTCCGGAATCCTCTCGGGCAGCTGCAGCCGGGCCTGGGAAACGACATGCTGAGCTTCCAGGTTCTATGCTGAGAGAGCCTGCACTGCTTCTGGACCCCAGCCAAGTGGTGTTGTCCGGCGTTGAAATTGTGTCCCCATGGGTAGAAAGCCTTAGCTAGGGTTAGGGTTCGGTCCAGGGACGTCACGAGGCCCGAAGCCACTCGGGTCTCATCTCCCTCGAGGGCTGAAGTGATGTCCCAAGTTACAAGGTGGCTCAATTGCAGGGTTAGGGTTCGAAGCAGGCTTAGGTTTTGGTGGAGGCTCCCGTTTTGGGGTAGGGTTAGGGTTAGGACCCAGGAGGCTACTGGTGCTGGACCCACAGGAAGGCAGTGGTCTCCCTAAAGGGCTGAGTTGAGGGAACAAGGGAGGATGCCGGTCAGAAGTCTTGGGGGGGTGCCAAGGCCACACACGACGATGGGCCACTGGTTGAG
This sequence comes from Panthera leo, assembly GCF_018350215.1. Lineage (NCBI taxonomy): Eukaryota > Metazoa > Chordata > Mammalia > Carnivora > Felidae > Panthera > Panthera leo. Next base: position 38,027,301 of record NC_056682.1, read on the forward strand.
GAGGCCTCCGGAATCCTCTCGGACAGCTGCAGCCGGCCTGGAAAATGATATAGTGAGCTTCCAGGTTCCATCCCGTATCAGCCTGCACTGCTTTTGGACCCTAGGCGCTTGGTGTTGTCGGACGTTTGAATTAGGTCCCCATGGGGAGAGCGCCTTTTCTAGGGTTAGGGTTCGGTCCAGGAAGTTCGCGAGGGCCGAAGCTACTCCGTGCTCATCATCTCCCTAACGGGCTGAAGTGAGGGCCCACGTTACAAGCCGGCTCAAGTGCAGGGTTAGGATTCGAGGCAAGCTTAGGTTTCGGTGGAGGGTCCCGGTGCGGGGTAAGTTTAGGGTTAGTGTTAGGTCTCAGGAGGCTCCAGGCGCCAAACCTACAGCAGGGCAGTGGTCTCCGAAGGGCTGAGTTGAGGGCACCAGGGAAGTTGCCAAGGCCACACACGTCGATGTGCCCCTGGTCAAGGAGGCTTCCGCAATCCTGTCGGGCAGCTGCAGCTGGGCCTGGGAAACGACATGCTCAGCTTCCAGGTTCAATGCTGTGTGAGCCTGTACCGCTCTGGACCCCAGGCGCGTGGTGTTGTCATACGTTGTAATTGGGTTCCCATGGGGAGAGAGCCTTACCTAGGGTTAGGGTTTGGTCCGGGGACGTCGCCAGGGCTGAAGCTACTCCGGTCTCGTATTCTCCCTCGAGGACTGGAATGAGGGCCCATGCCACATGGCGGCTCAAATGTAGGGTTTGGGTTTGAGGCAGGCTTAGGTTTCCGTGGAGCCCCCGGTTCCCGGTAGGGTTAGGGTTATGGTTAGGGTTAGGACCCAGGAGGCTCCAAGCGCCGAAACCAAAGCAGGGCAGTGGTAATCGCGAAGGGCTAAATTGAGGGCAAAAGGGAGGGCGCCAATAAGGATCAGTCTTTGGCTGCCAAGGCCACACACGTGTTTGGGCTCCTGGTCGAGGAGGCCTCCGGAATCCTCTCGGGCAGTTGCAACTGGGTCTGGGAAACAACATGGTGATATTCCAGGTTCCATGCGAGGTGAGCCTGTACCGCTTCTGGACCCAAGTCGCATGGTTTTGTCAGACGTTGGAATTGGGCCCCCATGGGGAGGGAACCTCAGGTAGGGTGAGGATTCAGTCCAGGGACATCGCTAAGGCTGAAGCGACTCCGGGGTCGTGGCATCCCTCAAGGGCTGATGTGAGGGCCCATGCGACAAGGCGGCTCAAGTGCATGGTCAGGGTTCGAGGCAGCCTTATGTTTCTGTGGAGTGTTCTGGTTCAGGGTAGGGTTAGGGTTAGGTCCCAGGAGGCTCCAGGCGCTGAACCCAAAGCAGGGCAGTGGTCTCCCCAAAAGGCTTAGTTGAGGGCACAAGGTATGTTGCTGGTCAGTGTTAGTCTGGCTGCCAATGCCACACAAGTCGATGGGCCACTGGTCGAGCAGGCCTTCGGAATCCTCTATGGCAGCGGCATTCGGGCCTGGGAAACTACATGGTGAGATCCCCGGTTCCTTGCCGAGTGAGCCGGTACCGCTTTTGGACCCTAGTTCCCTTGTGATGTCAGACGTTGGAATTTGGTCACCATGGGGAGAGAGCCTTAGGTATGTTTAGCTTTCGGTCCAGAGATGTCGCCAGGGCTGAAGAGACTCGGCTCTTGTGATCTCCCTCTTGGGCTGAAGTGAGGGCCCATGCCACAAGGCAGCTCAAGTGAAGATTTAGGTTTCGAGGCCGGCTTAGGTTTCCATGGAGGGTTCCGTTTCTGGAATAGGGTTAAGTTAAGGTTAGGTCCAAACAGGCTCTAGGTGCCAAAACCACATCAGGGCAGTGTTTTCCCTGAATGCCTGAGATGAGGGCACAAGGATCTTGGGGGTTGGGGTCAGTATTTTGCTCCAAGTCCACAGAAGTCGATGGGTCCCTGGTCGGTGAGGCTTCAGGAATCCTCTTGGGCAGCTGCTGCCGGGCTTGGAAAATGACATTGTTGGCTTCCAGGTTCCATGCCGAGTGAGCCTGCATCGCTTCTGCACCCCAGGCATGTGGTGTCAGACTTTGCGATTGGTTCCCCATGTGGAGAGAGCCTTAGCTAGGGTTAGGGTTCGGTCCAGGGACGTCACTAGGGCCGAAGCGACTCAGGTCTCCTGATGTCTCTCGAGGTCTGAAGTGAGGGCCCATGCGACGGGGCGGCTCCAGGGGAGGGTTAGGGTTTGAGGCCGGCTTAGTTTTCAGTGGAAGGATCCTGGTCGGGGTAGGTTTAGGGTTAGGTTTAGGTTCAAGCAGGCTCTAGGCGCCGAAGCCACAGCAGGGCAGTGGTGTCCCCGAAGGTCCTAGTTGAGGGTACAAGGGAGGGTGCAGGTCGGGATCAGTATTGGACTCAAAGGCCACATATGTCGGTGGTCCCCTGGTCGGGGAGGCCTCCGGAATCCTCTGGGGCAGCTGCCGCCAGGCCTGGGAAACAACATGGTGAGCTTCCAGGTTCCATGCCGAGTGAGCCTGCACCGCTTATGGACCCCAGGCGTGTGGTGTTGTCAGACTTTGGAATTGGTCCCATTGGAGAGAGAGCCTTAGTTAGGGTTAGGTAAAGGGACGTCACCAGGGACGAAACGATTCCGGTCTCGTGATGACCATCAAGGGCTGAAGTGAGGGCCCATGCGATGGGGCACCTCAAAGGGAGGGTTAGGGTTCATGGCTAGCTCATTTTTCAGTGGAAAGATCCGGTTCGGGGCAGAGTTAGGGTTAGGTTTGGGTCCCAGGAGGATCCAGGCGACAAACCCACACCAGGGCAGTGTTCTCCCCGAAGGGCTGAGTTGAGGGCACCAGGGAGAGTGTCGTTCAGCATCAGTCTTTGGCTGCAAAGGCCACACAAGTCGATGGGGCCCTCGTCGGGGGGGCCTCAGGAATCCTCTTGTGCAGCTGCCGCTGGGGTCTGGGAAACTACATAGTGAGCTTCCAAGTTCCATGTCGAGTGAGCCTGTGTCGCTTCTGGACCCCAGGCATGTGGTGTTGTCAGACTTTGGGATTGGGTCCCCATGGAGAGAGAGCTTTAGCTAGGGTTAGGGTTCGGTCCAGGGACGTCGTCAGGGCCGAAGCAACTCTGGTCTCGTGATGTCCCTCGAGGGCTGAAGTGAGGGCCTATGCGACGGGCGGCTCAAGGAGAGGGTTAGGTTCGAGGCGGGCTTAGATTTCGGTGTAAGGATCCGGTTCGGTGTAGGTTTAGGTTTAAGGTTGGTCCCAGGAGGATCCAGGCGCCAAACCCACAGCAGGGCAGTGTTGTCCCCGAAGGCCTGAGTGGAGGGTACAAGGTAGAGTACAGGTCGGGACCAGTCTTTCGCTGCCAAGGCCACACAAGTCGATGGGCCCCTGGTCTGGGAGTCCTCCTGTATCCTGTCCGGCAGCTGCAGCCGGGCCTGGGAAACGACCTGCTGAGCTTCCAGCTTCCATGCTTAGTGAGCCTGCACCGCTTCTGGACCTCAGGCATGTGGTGTTGTCAGACTTTGGGATTGGGTCCCCATGGGAGGGAGCCTAAGCTAGGGTTAGGGTTCATTCCAGGGACATCGCCAGGGCCGAAGCGACACCGGTCTTGTGATGTCCCTCGAGGGCTGAACTGAGCGCCTATGCGACGGGGAGGCTCAAGGGGAGGGTTAGGTTTCGAGGCCGTTTAGGTTTCAGTGGAGCCTTCCAGTTTGGGGGAGGGTTATGGTTAGGGTCAGGTCCTAGGAGGCTCCAGGCGCTGAAAACACACCAGGGCAGTGGTGTCCCCAAAGGTTTGAGTTGAGGGCACAAGGTTTTTTATCCGTTGGGGCCAGTCTTTGGCTGCCAAGGCCACACAAGTCCATGGGCCCCTGTTCGGGGAGGCCTCAGGAATCGTCTTGGGCAGCTGCATCAGGCCATTGAAACGACGTGGTGAGCTTCCAGGTTCCATTCCGAATGAGCCTGCACCGCTTCTGGACCCCAAGCCTGTGGTGTTGGCCGACTTTGGGTTTGGGTGCCCACGGGGAGAGAGCCTTAGGTAGGGTTAGGGTTCATTCCAGGGACATCACTATGGCTGAAGCAACTCTAGTCTCGTGATGTCCCTCGATGGCTGAAGTGAGGTGCCATGCGACGGAGCGGCTCAAGTGGAGGGTTAGGGCTCGAGGCCAGCTTAGGTTTCGGTGGAGGCTTCTGGTTTGGGGTAGTGTTAGGGTTAGGGCTAGGCCCCATGAGGCTCCAGGCGCTGAACCCCAGCAAGGCAGTGGTCTACCCGAAGGGCTGAGTTGAGGGCACAAGGGACGGTGCCGGTCAGCGTCAGTCTTTGGCTGCCAAGGTCACACAAGTCGATGGTCCCCTGGTCAGTGAGGCCTCAGTAATCGTCTTGGACAGCTGCGGCCAGACCTGGGAAACGATACGGTGAGCTTACACATTCCATGCCGAGTGCCTTTTCCACTTAGGCCCTGCCGTAGCTTTTCGAACCGTTCTCACTGAGTGAAACATGTTCATTAACGGAGAGATAGGTGGGTCCCACAGTGGGGCTGCTGAGAGCCGAGCCTAGGGTACTTTCCGCCCAGTCCCCACACCTGCGTTTCAAACACTTGTAACTCAGGGAAACGCGATGCCATTCGAAAGACAGTTTCTGCACCGTGTTGTTTCACAGCATTTCAATCCATTGTCCTTTCCGCATTCGTCCCACTGGGTTTGCACACCGTTGGGACGTGGTGAAACAGCACGTTGTTGGAAGGCTGCCTTCTCTTCCCCGGGAGCTATATGACAGAGCAGAGGTGTGTGGCGTTTTCCTGCTAGGCCCCGCGTGGGGTTTCGAGCGTTTCCAAGTTCGTTGCAGCAGGTGTGATTTGAAAGATGCATTCCCCAAGGGCAGTTGGAGACAGTGGAGTATAGGACACTGTCCACGTAGGCCCGCATAGGTTTTCAAACCCTTCCGAGTGAGAAAAGATGTTCGTTCCAAGACGGTCTTCCCGCACAGCGCTGTTCAGAGAGTGGAGGATAAGGTTCTTCCCTCGTGGGCTCCGCATAGCTTTGCAAACAGTTCTTAGTGAAACCATGCAGGGCCTGAACGACGGCTTCAGCAAAGTGCCGGTTCACAGGCTTGAGTACATGGCACGTTCCTCATCGGCCCCGCAGGGGTTCACGACACTTCTGATGTAGTGAAACATGGTGTTGCTTGAATGATGGTGTCTCCCCAGGATTCTTTCATGCTGGCGGGCACATGTCACCTCTCCCCGTCGTTCCTCGCATAGGTGTTCCTACGCTTCTGGGGTAGTGAGATCAGATGTCAGTTGAAAGGTGGTTTCCCCAAAGTGCAGACGGGCAGAGTGGAGTGTAGGGAACTTTACGCCTTGTCTCCGGAGACTTTTGGGAACACTGCTCATTGTGGGAAACGAGCTGTTAGTTCAAAGATGCTTTCTCCAGACTGTTGTCTCACACAGGTGAGGATGTGGCACTTGCCTCGGAGGCCCCGCAGAGCTGTCCAGACAGTTCTCCCTTCGCAAAACAAGCTATCAGTTGCAAGACTCTTTGCCCAGCGTGTAGTTCCACAGAATCGAGTTACATGGCACTTCCCGCCTAAGCCCCTATAGGGTTTCAAGCCTTTCTCACTTCCTGAAACGAGATGCGAGTTGAAAGCTGGTTGCAGCCTAGCGTTGCTTCACAAAAACGAGCATGTGGTAGTGTCTGCCCAGGCCCCGTGAAGGGTTTCACACAGATGTGTCCTTGGGAAACAAGACGGGCCTTGAATGATGATGACAGGCCCAAAGTGTAGTTTGAGAGCAAGGAACCTATGGCCCTTTCTCGAGGGTTCTGGCAGAGGTGTTCCAACACTGCTCACTGAGTGACACAAGGTGTTAGTGGAAAGGTGGTTTCCCCAAAACACAGGTAGACAGAGTTGAGTGTACAGAGCAGGACGCGGAGTCGCCATAGAGTTTTGGAAACACTGCGGGATGAGTGACACGAGATCTTAATCTGAAGTTGGTTTCTGCAGCGTTTTCTCAGGCACAGTTGTGGGCACGGCACTTACCTGGCAGGCCCCTCATAGGCTACCAGACACTTGTCACTTTGTGAAACATGCTCCGAGTTGAAACACTGCCTGGCCACCGTGGTGTTTCACATCATGGAGTGTGCGGCACTCTCTCCCCACCACCCACCCACCCGTAAGTTTTCTGACCTTTCTAACGTGAGGAAACGAGACCCTGGGCGAGGGACGGTTTCGCCATTGTGTTGGCTCACCAAACTGAGGGCCCAGCACTCTCTGCTTAGGCACCATGTCGGTTTTCCAACAGTTGTGTCTTTGTGAATCAAATTTTCCTTGAGTGATGCTGTCTCCGATGTGCCTCCTGCTCTTGGGACCTAGTCCCAACAGAAGTGTTCCAGCACGTGTGACTGAGTGTAACAACGTGTTAGTTGAAGGATGGTTTCCCCACAGTGTTTATTCTCAGATCGACTACGTGGCACTTCGCTTGTGGGGCCCGCGTAGCTTTTGACACAGTGCTCACGTAGTGAAACCCGGTCTTCCTGGAAAGAGTGTTTCAGCACGGTGCTGGCTCACAGGATTTAGTACATGGCACTTTTCCACCTAGGCCCCGCGTAGTTTTTCGAACCCTTCTTGCTGAATGAAATGACATGTTCATTAACAGAGAGATAGATGGGTTCCCACAGTGGGGCTTCTGAGAGCCGAGCATAGGTCACTTTCCTCATAGGACCGCATAGGGTTTTCAAACAATTTTAACTTTGTGAAACGCAAAATCATTTGATAGATGGTTTCCGCACCATATTTCACAGCATTTCAATCCGTGGCCCTTTCCGGATTGGCCCCACTGGGTTTGCACACAGTTGGGACGTGGTGAAACAGCACGTTGTTGGAAGGATTTCTTCCCAGGAGTTGTTTCACGGAGATGTGTGTGGTGTTTTCCTGCTGGTCCCTGCGTGGATTTTCAAACTCTTCCAAGTTCTTTGAACCAGATATTAGTTGAAAGATGTTTTCTCCAAAGTGTTTTTTGACTCATTGTTAATAGAACAGTGTCCACCTAGTCCCTCATATGTTTTCAAACACTTCCGAATGAGTCAAGATGTTAATTAAAAAATGGTGTCCCCAAAGTGCTCTTCACAGAATTGAGGGTATGGCACTTACCTTGTGGGCTCCAGATAGGTTTGCAAACACTTTTCACTTAGTGAAACCCACATATCCTGAAAGATTGCTTCACCGATGTGCCTTTTCACAGTTTTGAGTACATGACTCTTTCCACGTCAGTTCCACATGGGTTTTCAAACACTTCTAACATAGTGAAACATGGTGTTGGTTGAACGATGGTGTCTCCACGGATTTCTTTCAACTAGGCTGGCATATGGCACCATTCCCATCGTTCCCCACATAGGTATTCCAACACTTCTGGCATGTGAGACAAGATTTTAGTTGAAAGATGGTTTCCCCAAAGTGCAGGTTGACAGCCTTCAGCATACGGAACGTGATGCATCGTGGCTGTAAACTTTTGGAAACACTTTAGAATGAGTGAAATGAGATGTTAGTTGAAAGATGGTTTCCCCTAAGTGCAGGTGGACCGTATTGTGTAATGGAATGTTAGCATAGTCGCTTTATAGGTTTGGAAACACTTCTGAATGAGTGAAAGTAGATGGTAGTTAAACGGTGGTTTATCCAGAGTCTTCTGTTGCACAGTTTAGGATAAGGCGCTTACCTTGGAGACCCCTCATAGTATTCCTGACACTTTTCAGTTGGTGAAACAAGCCAGTAGTTGAATGCAGTAGATGCGGTCTTTCATCTAATAGCTTGTTTCCCTTAGTGAAACTGTTTGGAAACCTATGGGAGGTCTACAAATTAAGTGCCATTACACTCCACTCTTTGAAGAACATTGTGGGGCACCGTGTTTTAACATAATCTTGTTTCAGTCTGTTACAAGTGTTTGAAAATCTATGCAAGTCCTATGCAGATAGTGCCATATACTCAACTCTGTCAAACTCCACTTTGGGGAATAAGTCTTTCAACTATCTTTTATCATTAAGTTTTAATTGTTTCAAAACCTATGCAGTAAAGGATGTGGAAAGTGACATTTGCCTGACATTGTTAAAGTGTGCTGTTCAACAACCACTGTTTCAACTACCGTCTTCTTTCACTAAGTTAGAATAGCGGCAAATCTTTGCAGGGCATAAGCGGAAAGTGTCATATATCAAATCTGTGAAACAACACATGTGAAACCATCTTTCAACTATCCTCTGATTTCTACATTAGAAGTGTTTGAAAACATATGCATGTCCTTCGAGGAATGTTCCATGTTTTCAAATCTGAGAAAAAAACACTATGGTGAAACAGTCTTTCAACTAGTATCTTGTTGCACTAAGTGAAAACTGATGGGAAGCCTATGTGGGGCCCACAAGGTATTCAACTCTGAAAAACCACTGTGAGGAAACCATCTTTTAACTAACATCTTTATTCACTCAGAATTGTTTGAAAACCTATGTGAGGACTACGTGCAAAGTGCCATACACTCAAATGTGTCAAACTGCACTTTAGGAAAACTATCTTTCAGCTAATATCCCATTTCACTAATTTAGAAGTGTTTGAAAACCTCTGGGGGCTTAGGCAGAAATTTCCTTATACTCAACTCTGTTAGGCAGCTTTTGGGGAAACAATCAACTAAAATCTTATTTCACCATGTTAGAAGTGTTTGAAAAACTTTTGCTGGGAACTATGAGGAATGTGACATTTACTCAACTCTGTGAAAACATACTGTGGGAAACCACCTTTCAGCTAACATCTAGTTTCACTAAGTTGGAAGTGTTTGGAAACCTTTGCAAGTCCTACTTGGCAAGTGTCATATATTCAAATCTGAGAAACAGCACTGTGGTGAAGCAATCTTTCAGGATATGTATGGTCTCACTAAGTGATAACTGTTTGAAAACATATGCGGGCCTCACAATTTGCCATATACTAAACTATGAAAGAACACTGTGGCAGAACCATCTTTTAATGAAAACCTTGTTTCCCTCAGTTAGAAGTGTTTGAAAACCTATATAGGGAGTATGTGCAAAGTGCCATACACTCAGATCTGTCAAACTGCACTTTGGGGAAACTATTATTCAACTAACATCTCTATCACCACATTAGAAGTGTTTGAAAACCTATGTGGGGAATGGTGCGGAAAGTGACATGTATCCCACCCTATGAAAGAACATGGCGGAGAAACCATCTTTCATGTAACATCTTGTTTGACTAATTTAGAAGAATTTGAAACGTGTGTGTATGTAAAGAGTACGTGCTATATATTTCTCCATGTGAAACAACCTTGTGGGGAACGATCTTTCAAAACTAACATGTCTTTTCTTGAATTTTGAAGAGGTTGAGCATTTATGTGAAGCTTATATTGAAAATGCTATAACCTCACCTTTTTCAAATTGCACTTTGGGTAAAACATCTTTCAAGTAACATCTTGTGTCACTAACGTGGAATTGGATGAAATCATAAATTGGGACTGATGTGGAAAGTGACATTTACTCGATGCTGTTAAAGAATACTGTGGGGAAACCTTGTTGAACAAGAACTAGAAACAAACATCTTGTTTCACAAAGGTAGAACTGTTTGAAAACCAATGTGGAGTCTATGAAGTAAGTGCCATATTCTCAGTTCTGTGTAACACCACTCTGGGGAAACCATCTCTCCATTAACATCTCATTTCACTAAGTTGGAAGGGTTTGAAAACCTATGCGGGGCCTAAGTTCAAAGTGCCAAAGTGCCACAGTGGAACAGCACTGTGTTGAAACAATCTTTCGAGAATATTGGGTTTATCTACATGAGAACTGCTTGAAAACCTATGCGGGCCCCAAAAATTAAGTGCCATATACTCAAATCTGTGGAAGAACACTGTAGGGAAACCATATTTTAACTAACTTCTTGTTTCACCCAGCTAGAGGTGTTTGAACACCTCTGCTGGGACTATGCAGAAAGTGCCATATAATCAACTCTGTCAAACTGCACCTCAGGGACATCATCATTCAAGGAACATCTTGTTTCATAACGATAGAATTGTTTGAAAACCTTCGTGGGGCCTATGCAGACAGTTTCATTTACTCAGTTTTGTGAAACAACACAATGGCGAAACCATCTTTCAACTAGCATCTTGTTTCACTAAGTTAGAAATGGTTGAAACTCTATGGGAGTTTATGCAGAAAGTGCCATACACTCAACTATGTGAAACTACACTGTGGGAAACAGTCTTTCAACTAATAGCTTGTTTCACTAAGTGAAAATTGTCTGGAAACCTATGCGGGGCCGACAACGTAAGTGCTATATCTTCAACTCTGTGAGAGAACACTGGATAAACAAACCATCTTTTAACATCTAGCTTCACTAATTTAGAATTGTTTCCAAAACTATACGAACACTGTGCGTAAATTTCTATATACTCAACTCTGTTATTCTGCACTTTGAGGAAACCATCTTTCAACTAACATCTTATTTCACTAAGTTAGAAGTGTTGGAACACCTTTGCAGGGAATGATGTGGAAGGTGAAATATACCAGCCACTGTGAAAGAATCCTGTGGAGAAACCATCTTTCAACTCACATGTTTCACTAAGGCAGAAATGTTTGAAAACTGATGCGGGGCCTATTGGACAGTGCCATATAGCCATCTGTGTCAAACTGCACTTTGGGGAAACTTTCAACTCACATTGTATCACTACGTTACAAGTGCGGGGAACAGTGTGGAAAGTGACGTGTATTGGATACTCTGAAAGAATCCTGTGGAGAAACCATATTTCAACTAACCTCTCGTATGACTAAATTCAAAGAGTTTGACAAGGTATGAGACGTTTCTGCTCCATGCTATGTGCTCCACAATGGAAAACAACACTGCGGGGAAAGCGTCCTTCAACTATCATCTCCTTTCTCTAACTTAGAAGAGGTTGAACAAATAGGCGAGGCCTATAAGGAAAGAGCCATGTACTCATTTCAGTCCAAGGGCACTTGGGATAAACCATCTTTCAAGTAGCATCTTGTATCTCACGAAGATGGAATTGACTGAAATCCTCTGCTGGGAATGATGTGTAGAGTGACATTTCCTGGACTGTGAAACACTAGCGTGGAGAAACCATCTTTCCACTAACATCTCGGGTGTCATGAAGTTAGCAGTGTTTGAGAAACTAGGCAGGAACTATGTGTAAAACTCCATATACTCAATTCTTTCAAAGTGCACTGTGGGGAAACCATCTTTCAACTCACATCTTGTGTCCCTACATTAGAAGTCTCTGAAAACCAATGCAGGCAACGATGTGGAATGGGACCCTATACCAGCCACTCAGAAAGAATCCCGTGGAGAAACCATCGTTCAACGAACACCATGTTTCACTACATTTGAAGTGTTTGAAAACTTATGTGGGGCCAATGAAGAAAGTGCCATGTACTCAACTCTGTGAAACGGCACTGTGGTGAAGCAATCTTTCAGGATATGTATGGTTTCACTAAGTGAGAACTGTTTGCAAACCTATGCAGAGTCCACAAGGTAAGTGCCATATCCTCAACTCTGTGAAGAGCACTGTGGGGAAACCATCTTTTAACTAACATCTTGTCTCACTCAGAAGTGTTTGAAAACCTATGCGGGCCTATGTGGACTGTCATATACTCAATGCTGTCAAACCGCACTTTGGGGAAACCATCTTTCAACTAATATCTTTTTCAACGAGCATGGAAGTGTTTGAAAATCCATGTGGGCCCTAGATGGAAAGCGCCACACACTCAACTCTGTGAAACAACTCCTAGGGAAATCATCTTTCAATTAACATGTTACACAACGTTTACAACTCTTTGAAAAACCTATGTGGAGCTTATGTGGAAAGTGCCATATGCTCAATTCTGTGACACAACACTGTGGGGAGACAGTGTTTTGAGTAATGTCTTGTGTCACTGAGAACTGCTTGAAAACCTATGCAGGGCCCACAAAGTCAGTGCCCTATACTCAAGTCTGTTAAGACGTTTTGGGAAACCATCCTTCAAGTAACATCTTGTTTCCCCACCTTAGAAGTGTTTGAAAAAACTGCTGGGAACATTGAGGAGAGTGAAATATACTCAACTCTGTAAAAACATACTTTGGAGACACCATCTATCAGCTAACATCTGGTAACACTAAGACGTGTTTGAAAACCTATTCAGTGTCTATGCGGAGAGTGCCATATACTCCATTCTGTGAAACAATACTGTGATGAAACAGTCTTTCAACTGTCTTGTCTCACTGAGAACTGTTTGAAAACCTATGTGGGGCCCAAATGGTAAGTGTTTGTTGACATAAAGTTACCTCTGTGAAGGAGCACTGTGGGGAAACCATCTTTTAACTAACATCTTGTTTCACTCAAAAGTGTTTGAAAACTTATGCGGGAACTATGCAGAAAGTGCCATATACTCAACTCTGTCAAACAGCACTTTGGGGAAAAGATCTATCAACTATTATGCTCCCCAGAATGTACAAATGACATAGACACCACACATATATCACACATACCACAATAAATAAACACACAACAAACACAAAACATTTATGACAAATACACCACACACGTCACACATACATTACACTCAAGTCACTCATAACAACACATACACGCACAACCTGCACATACCTCACACCTTGCACACTGCATTAGCTGCATTACTACATACACACCTACTTCACACATTCACCATGTGCACGTACACACATTACATACACCACATATTCACCACACTCTCACCATGAATATGCCACAAACATATCCAACACAGAATACACCTGCCCCAGTGTTACCACACTCAACACATATACTCCACACAATTTCCAAACCACCTCTCATTTACCACACACACACCACCTGCAACAAACCTACAACACATATACAGAAGACAGATGCCACATCCTCTGCACATAAACTATACATAAACCAGACACACTTCACAGAGACACAAATGTGATACATATACCACACAGCTATGCCACTCCCCCACTGAACACACAGCAACAGATTGTACAAACACATACTTCGCATAACACATGAATACCACCCAAACACCTCACGAATTCAGGACATACACACCACATACACATCACACAGATATCTTCCACATACTGTTTACTATGCACAATGCCCATAGAACACACACACACACACGCACACACACTTACAGACCCTATACACATATACCACAAAAACACACTCCATTTATACAACACATACACGCCAAACGTATACCACACACAGCATATACTACAGACACCACATATACAATAAACACACCATGATAATCTATACTTTACAGACACCACACACACCGCACTTATATTACACAAACTCCACCCATATGCCCACCACAAAACCACAACATGCATTGCATACAAAACACACACGCCATAAAAAGAACACACAGAAACATACATTATATGTGAAGCATATGCAAAAACGCATATGGTGCAATCATAACACACATATCCCACAGCACACAGAAGATACACACACACCCTATAAACCACTGACACACCATCCACACACCATGCTTACCACACAAATGCCATACACAGACACAAACCACATATACAACCTTCATATCATCCATAGAGAACAGGATCATGCACTCAACCGCAACCACTCCAAACGTATACCACACACAGCACACATGTACCCTTCAACACACCCACCAGATGCTACCCACTCCTTGTGCTCTAACTACCCTAAATGACACTGCGCAAGTGTCTTTCATGTAGCCTTTCACATACACCTCATAAGCAGTTTATTGAAACATTATTAGTGTGTGTTGGGAGAGCTAGCATGGCAGCCGTGTAGTACCCTCCCTTGAACATAGCTAGATCACTAGTTCATCATTCTCAATACCCGAGAAAGCAACCTAAAGACTGATAAAACCAAGTCCATGGCTGCAGAGAGAGAAGAAGCCACATCAAAGAAGGTAGAACGTGCATAGAGGGGGTTTGGGGGAAAAATATACCAAGCAAGGGTGCTGCAGAGGAGAGGAAGTCTTCACTGAAGACAGAGTGAGAGGGTGAGGAGCACACAGGGGAATACACAATGTCAACCTTTCCCCAAAGACACATGAAAAGAGGCTCAACATCACTCATCATCAGGGAAATACAAATCAATACTAAAATGAGATATCACCACACATCTGTCAGAAGGGCTAAATTTTACGACACAAGGAATAACTGGTGTTGGCAAGGATGGGGAGAAAGAAAAACCCTCTGACGCTGTAGGTGGGAATGCAAACTGGTGCAGCCACTCTGGAAAACAGTACAGAGTTTTGTCAAGTGTTAAGAATAGGACTTCCCTGGGGCACCTGGGTGGCACAATCGGTTAGGCGACCAACTCCTGATATCCACTCAAGTCAGGATTTCACAGTCATGGGACTGAGCCCTCTTTGGACTCTGCACTGGCAACATGGAGTTCACTTGGGGTTCTCTGTCTCTATCTTCCCCTCCCCCTCTCTCACTCTCACTCTCTCCCTCTCAAATTAATTAATTTATTTAATAAAAAATACTTACCCTTTAAAACAGAGTTGCTCTATGATCCAGCAATTGCACTACGAGGTATTTAGCCAAAGAATACAAAAATACAAATTCAAAGGGACACAGGCACCCCAGTGTTTTAGCAGCACAATGAAAAATAGCCAATTATGGAAATGGCTCAAATGTCCATTGTCTGAGGAAAGGCTGGAGATGTGGTATATATATGTAGTGGAATATTACACAGCCATGAAAGACAATGAATTTTTCCTTTGTAATGATTTGGATGGAGCTCGACAATATTTTGCTCAGTGAAAAAATCAGTCAGAGAAAGGCTTACACTGCATGATTTCACTCCTATTTAGAATGGAAGAAACAAAACGAATAATCATCGTGGAAAAAAGAGAGTGGCAAAACAAGAAACCTACTCTTCATGCCTTGTGGGTAGGCTAAGCCAGATGTAGGAGGTGGATCCCACCTCCTGTGTGGACAGGGGAAGGGAATATCCAGGTCTCCTTCCTTGGTTTCCCCCATTCACATTTGAATACACAGCGTTGATTCCCTTTGTTGTCATTACTCTTCCATTGCTGCTTTCCTAACTTTGTCTCAGTTCACAGAGGGAGACCATGTGTCTGTCCTGTACACCACACAAGTTCCCCAGTGTGGAGGTGAGTTCCAAACCTTTCCCGAGCCAAAGAAGGGGTCGCAGAGTCTGACATCCCAGAGGAAAGCTAGCACCCTGTCCTGGAGCTCTTGGTTCTGGGCAGGCTACAGTATCATGGGAATGGGTAGCCACATGTTCACCAATCTTAATGGATGGAGCTACCCTCATTCGGAAGAACAGATATTCTGCCAATATTCAGCACACTCCAACACCTGATCGGTGCCCAAAATGCCTTTTGAATAAATGGTGCACCAAGTCCTCGTTCCCACCTCTTAATCATCACATGGAGCATAGCTGAGAGCCATTGCCTCCCCTCTTGATGGATACAATGAGCAGAAGCACACCAGAAGCCATCGTTTCCCCTTATTTCTTGAGGGAGAATATGGGCCTTTTGTTCACAGGGCTCCAATGGGCATCCTTTTGAGTACTTCTGTAGCAAAAGCCCCCCAAAGGTCCTTGTGATTCCTGAGCAAGCTAGCTTGTGAATACATTGTGCTCGCCAGGTTCTTCTAAACAAGATCCATTCTCATCCTTCATGAAGAACTCTGTCCCTCGGTGTATCCAGTTTCATGACATTGCTTTATTATCCATCAAGGTTCATCTGAGGGTTCATACAAAATCACTTTTTCAGAGTACTATCTTTGAGTTGCAGATGTCCAACGGGGAGCAGCCCTTGGGACTGTGGGATAGGTGGACCCAATTGGGCTCTGGCATTTCATTACAGGATGACATGGACATCCAGCACCCTAGGACATTTGAGAGTCCAGATGAGAAATTAGGAGTCCAGTTGTGGAGGTCTGGCCAGGTGTATTAGCGGTGAGCTGCCCTCCTTGCTGGGCCTAGGGGAAATGAAAATAAGCATCACTATTCCACATTGCTCAAATCCCAAGGGTGGAAATATTGAATGCCCTTAGGTCCTGACTCTAGCCATACCCGTTTCTGATTGTTTCTTCATTCACCCTTAGGAGCCACAGATCTGACAGTCATCTGTGACCCAGGTATGGACTTCTGGTTCCCACTGGGTCTCGTGCTCATTAACAGCCATGAGCATCGGATATCCCACAGAGAGTAGCCCTCCTATTCCTGACCTTGGTATTTGGATGTTTGTGACAAGGGGTGGGAAAGTGGAGCCAAATCGCCTCCTTGTTCTGCCTGATTGAGGTGTTTTCCTTCTGAAAAGCAGACAGTTCACACAGGAGCAATAGGATCCAGAAGCTCGTCAGCACAGAAAGAACACTTTACAAGAAGAAGGCACCAATGCCCGTCTCCACACTTGGGGCCACAGCTGGGGGAAGCTCCAGGCTACGGCACTGTCACTGCTGACTCCAATCCATGATGGCAAAGGCAAGAAAAGCAGACCAAGTCCCAGGGAACTCTAGGTCCTTCTGAAGGAGGAAGGCAGGCTGTAGCTGACAGGGCTCCCAGATGGAGACACTAGAGTGCGCCTTTGCCTAAGCTGCCTGGTGTTTCTTCTTTTCTGAGCCAGATTCCCAGGAGCTGGTGCTGGGCACTCCCTTCCCCATAGAAATCCCAGTCAAGGTCTGGGGACCTCCAGGCCTCCTTATCCATCTTGACACATCTTTGTTCTCTTGTAGAAACAAGGTTCTTCCCACAATCTGTTCAGAGTCAGTGTCTCAAGGCTCCTGTCCTCTGCCATCCACCTGTGAGTCTGGTCCAGTCCTTGTGACTGGGGGAGAGATTTGGCCACAAGGCTCCTTCATTAATTCACTGGGTTTCAAAAGTATGTGTCCATTCAGAGGCCCAGGGCATTTGGAATGGACCAGCAGAAGGTGTTTGGTGCAGATGTTTGGCCAGAGAATTGGGCAGGGAGATGGCCTCCTTCTGGGCCAAGGGGAAATAAAGAAAGACATCTTCTTTACCCGTGGATCCCCATTCCCACCGGAATGGTTGAGCTTTGGCCCAAATGGTGCCCACTTCCTTTCCCTTGCTGTATTTCTGACCATTTATTTTTTTCTCCCTTAGGTTCCATGGGGCCATCAATCACTCAGATGGTACCCCTTGGTACCCGCAAACTCTCCCTCTGCTCCTGTGCTCATTGAGAGATACCAGGCTCTTCTGTACCAAAGGAAAGAAGACCTTGAGTCCCTGGGTGCTTGGTGCTTGGCCTGCTGTGCTATGGGAGGTGAAGAGGGATAGCTTGCATCTCTGACCTGGATGATTGAGTTGCCTACATTCTGAAAGGTAGACAGAACATGGACAGTATGAACCAGCCTGGGGTCAACGTTGGAAGAACCCATGCCAGGAATCCTTCTTGTAGATTCCTGAGCAGGAGCCCTCAGAACACAATAGTTACAGCTTAAGCAATGTTACCTTCCTCAACTGATGGGAAAAGTGGTGGGGATAGACCAAGCCAGAAATCCCTGACTCCTGAGGAAAGAATGCCGGTACTTGCTGACAGGACTCCATGGTGTATTCCCTCAGAGACTTCCTTTGGCCAAAGCCCACAGGCCTTTATTCTGTATACAACCTGGTTGATAGGAGACTGTGCTGGGTACTTCATTCTCAACTTTCTCCAAGTCTCATGTGTGAGGAAGAACTCTGGCAGTGTGTGGCTCCATTACCAACACTTACCCCTTTTGATATAAGACGGTTTGCATGGAAACTATTCTGAGATAGTGTCTCAAAGTCATACATCTTCTTTCAGCTTGGAAGTTTGGTGGTGTTTTTATGATGCTGCTAGAGATATTGCATTGGGCCCTTCCCAAATTGGTTTCAGAATGATGTGGCCCATTCCAAACCGAAGGTGTGTGCAGGTGCCCTGGGAGAATGTCTTGTGGGTAGGCTAAGCCAGATGTAGGAGGTGGATTCCACCTCCTATGTGGATAAGGGAAAGGGAAGGCCTGTGTCTCCTTCTTTAGTATCCCCCATGTCCATCTGAAAGCACAGCTTTGACTAACTTTGTTGACATTCCTCGACCATAGCTCTTCTCCTAACTTGGTCTCAGTTCACACACGGAGACCCTCTGTCTTTCTCCAACAACAAACAAGGTCCTTGGTGTGGGGGTGAATTTCCACAGCTCTCCTGAGACAAAGAAAGGCTCATATAGTCTGATATCCCAGAGGACAGCTAGCCCCCCAATCCATGATTCCTTGGTGCAGGGCAGGCCACAGGATCATGGGAATGGGTAGCCCAATGGGCCCAGCCCTAATGGATGGAGCTAACCTCATTCAGAAGAGCATTCTTTCCATGTGCAGCATGATCCATGAGTTGATTAGCGCACAAAAGCCTTTTGATATATAGTGCACCAAGGCCTCATTCCCACCACTTGAATGTCACATCAAAGCACCTTCTTCATACCTCAGAACCTCTGCTGCCCCTCTAAATGGTTACGATGTGCAGAAGCACATCAGAAAAATAAGTTCCCCTCTGTTTCTTAAGGGAGATTGTGAGCCACTTGCTCACAGGGCTCCAAAGTCCATTCTTTGGAGCACTCCTGTAGTGAAATGCCCCAAAAGGTTCTTGTGATTCCTGAGCAAGCCAGTTGGTAAATACATTGTGCTAGTAAGGTTCTTATAAACATGAAGAACTCTGGACCTGGTGTATCCAGTTCCATGACGTAGATTTTTCATCCATCCAGGTTCGTCGTGGGGTCCATATAAACTCAGTCTTTCAGAGTACTATCTCTGGCTTGCAGATGCCCAGTGGGGACAAGCCCTTATGATTATGGGACAGGTGGAGCCAGAGAAGCCCAGGCCTTTTGGTTTCAGGACTACACAGACATCCAGAGCCCTAGGGCATCAGAAGCGGTCCAGCCGAGAGCTGTTTTGGGCAAGGCTGGGGCAGATGGTTTAGCGGGGAGCTGACTTCCTTAATCGGCCTGGGAGAAATGAGGATAAACATCTTTACTCCACACTGATCACATTCCCATTGATTGCAAATATTTAAGACCCTTTTGTCCTGGCTGAAGCCATTCCCCTGTTTCTGACTGCTTCATTCATCCTTAGGAGACACGGAGATGACACCAGCTAGCATGTACACAGGATGGGCATCGTTTTCCCCACTGGAAACTGTCATGAGCATTGAATATCCCAAAGGAGAATACCCTCCTATTCCTGACCTTGGAGCAGGTGTTTGTAGCAAAGGGTGGGGGGAGTGGAGCCAGATTGCCTCCTTCTTTTTCCTGATTGCGGTGTTTTCCTTCTGAAAAGCAGACAGGTCACACAGGAGCAATAGGATCCAGAAGCTGTCAGCTCAGAAAAGCTCTTTACAGGAAGAGGACACCAATGCCCCTCTGCACACTTTAGAGCCACAGCTGGGAGAAGCTCCCTACTAGAGCACTGTCACTGCTGACTCCATTTCATGATGGGAAAAGCAAGAAAAGCAGAACAAGTCCCTGGACTCTCTAGGTCCTTCTGAAGGAAGAAGGCAGGCCTGTAGCTGACAGGGATCCCAGATTGAGACAATAGAGGGCCCCCTTGCCTAAGCCCTCTGGTGTTTCTTCTTCTGAGGGCCAAATTACATGGTCCTAAGGAGCTGGTGCTGGGCACTCCCTTCTCCATAGAATTCTCTATCTAAGGTATGCAGAACTCCAGGCCTCCTAATCTACCTTGACACATCTTTGCTGTCTTGTAGAAACAAGGTTCTTCTCAAGATCAGTTCAGAGTCCAAGGTCTCAAGAGTCTTATCTTCTACTTTCCACCAATACTTGTGAGTGTGGGAGAGGTTTTGCCACAAGCCTCCATCTTCATTAATTCACTGGGTTTCAAAAGTTTGTGGTCATTCAGAGGCCCAGGGCATTTGAAGGGACTCAGCAAAGAATGTTTGGTGTGTAGGCTGGGCCAGAGATTTGGCAGGGAGCATGCTTCATTCTGGGCCAAGGGCAAATGAAGAAAAACATCTTCTGAAATGTCGAGATTTGGACTCTCTGGCACCCATTTCCTTCCCTTTGCTGTATTTCTGACTATTTTTTTTTCTCCTGTAGTGGCCACGGAGCCATCACTCACTTAGCTGGCACCCCTGATTGACTGCCAAGTCTCATTCTGCTCCTGTGCTCAGTGAGAGGTATCAGGCTCTGCTCTACCAAAGAAAAGAAGGTCTTTGGTCCCTAGGTGCTTGGTGCTTGGCCTGCTGTGCTATGTAGGGTGAAGGGAAGACAGATACAAGAGTGAGAGTTGGCAGCCAATCAGGGGTTTGGCCCACTGACCTGATGATTGCCCGACTGACATGATGATTGGCTTGCCTTCATTCTGAAAAGCAGATAGTTTGCACATGGGCAGTATGAACAAGGAGGGGGTCAGCCTTGGAAGAACCCTTGCCAGGAATTAGGGAACCAAGTCCTTGTTGCAGATTCCTGGGCACGAGCCCTCAGAATCCAATAGCTACTGTTCAAGCACTGCTACCTCCCTCAACTGATGGGAAATGTGGCAGGGATAGAACAATCCAGAAATCCTGGCTCTGTGAAAGAAATCACTGGCTCTGTAAAGAAAGAAGGCAGGCTTCTTGCTGACAGGGCTCTCAGGTGTAGTTGTTCAGGGGGCTCCCGTGGCTAAACTCACAGGTCTTTCCTCTTCCAGATACAACCATGTTGGTAGGAGACTGTGCTGGGTACTCCATTCTCAACATTCTCCAAATCTCATGCATGATGAACAACTCTGGCAGTGTGTGACTCCACTGGCACCCTTTGCTCTTTTGCTGAAAGAGGGTTTGCATGGAGACTATTCCAAAGGGAGTCATAGAGTAACATCCTCTTTTTTCAGTTTGCATGTTTCATTGTGCCCTTGTGATAGTAACAGAGATATTTCATTGGATCCTTCTCAGTTTGGTTTCAGAATGATGTGGCCTTCCCCAAACTTGTGGTGTGTGAAGGTGCCCAAGGAGAATGCTTGTGGGTAGGCTAACTCAGAGGTTATTGGTGGATCCTGCCTCCTTTGTGGCACAAAAGGAAGGGAAAGTAGAGGTTTTCTTCCTCATTTTCCCCAGTGCCCAATTTGAATGGATAGCATTGACTCACATTGCAGTTATTCCTCTCCCATTGCTGATTTTCTAATTTGGTCTCACTTCACACTCTGAGACCCTGTGACTCTCCCATACACAACTGAGTTACAAGGATTGTAAGTGAGTTACCAGTCAGTTCTTGAGCCAGTGGATGCTTTGGAGCATCTGCTGTCCCAGAGAACAACTGATTCTCATGTCTCGGAGCTCTTGTTGCTCAGTAGGCTTTTATAGTTATAGTAAATAATTCCCTTTCTTTGGAAACAAGAGTTTCCCTGGAATTATTTCAAAGCCCTGTCTCAGAGTCATGTACTTTCTTTTAAGGTGGGAGTCTGGGGCAATCCTGGTGAGTGCAGTAGGTTTGGCCACAGACATCCTACAGTTGGGTTTCAGAATTTATGGACATCACCAGGCCTAGAGCATCTGTAGGTGTCCGGTGGAGAATGCTTGTGTGTAGGCTAAGCCAGAGGTTTTCAGAATGGAGCTGGCCTCCTGTCTGGGTTGAGAGTTGATTAAGAAATATCTTTTCCGTTGATGAATGTCAGCCCTTTGGAGTTGCAGAACTTGGCACTATTTGTACTAATGTATATCCCAAGGCTGCTTTCCTAGCTAGGTCTCCGTTCATGCTCCAGGAGCTCTGGGTGTATGAATGGTGCCACTTTCCAAGTCAGTTCCTGGAGAAATTGAAGGTATTATGGGTCTATTTTCCCAGATGAAACCTGGCCCTTCTCTCCCTGAGCACATGGTGCTGCTTAGCTGGCTAGTGTGTGCATGAGCATGGGTATCCAGTTGGCCTCCCTCCCCACACTAATAGAGACCCCTTCATTTTGAAGAACAGCAGATTTTCATGTGGACAGGATGGTCCAGGATCTACTCAGCACAGAAAGTACCTTTAGATGGAATCTTGCAACAAGACCTGCTTCCAAACACTTCCATCATCGGGGAGCACAGCCCTCCTACAGCTCTATCACTGCCACCATTATGTACTGATGGCACGGGCGGGACACATACCCAGAGCCAGGTCTTTCCCTCTGAATCTGAAGGAAGAATCTGGGTAGGCTTCTTGGTGACAAGGCCTAGAGGTGAAACTTATGGATATCACCATCTGCCAAAGCCCACAGGTGTATCTCCTTCCTGAGCCAGTCAGCGAGCTGGGAAAGACTGTGCCAGTCACAACATTTCATTATCCCTGATACACAACTCTGGCCCTCTCTCTATCCATTTTCACCACTCTGCTCTGTTTTAACTCTTACAGTCATATCCTGTGCCCTGACCTGGAGATTCTGGTCTAGTCACTGTAACTGTGGCAGATGTATGGCCTAAGGGCTCCTGACTCTTCAATGGGATAGTTTTCACCTCTGCTTGAGTCTCACAGAACTCAGATTTCTGACCAAGTAGGACTGTGTTTTTGTTTTTGTTTTGCCACGAAAGAGCCTCAGCGCCTCTTGGGTTTCAAGCATCTTGAAAAGATAAGAATAACTATAAAATGGGAATTTTTTACAGTATCTGAATGATTCTCAGGGCAAGAAGTATTTATTTCAAACCCATGCAACCCTAATGATATATGAATAGACAAGGCAACCCTGCTCTAGTACCACCCTCTGCATTTCTTCCAGGCATATTGCACACTGACCAGCATCTTGACTCAGAACACCCTCATTATAGGTTATCCCTGGCTTTCTTCACCACATCGTACCATGCTTATCCATTTCGTATGAGGGCACACATGTGAGAGCACTTTAATCTTCCAAACGTGGGGCTGGAAGAAGTAAACCGGTAAGGAGGCAAACACCAGGAGCAGCTCTAATGGGTTCCACCTTATGTGCCAGTCCCTGCCTTCTTCCACAGTACTTGGGGCTGTTGTGAGCCTAGTCCTGCTAGCCAGAAATGTCACTGTTGCTACTGTTGAGTATGCTGAAGGAGGGGAGCACCACACAGGCCAATGCCATAGTTGCCACACCATGACCGCAGGTGGTCTTCCTGGGCCACTGAGGCTGCTATGGCACTGCCTGAAACACTGGGCTGTTCATGCCTTTGCACCTGATCCAGAAATCTCACTTGGTAGTGAGCTGCACCCAATAACGATACCTGTGGTCCCCTGGCCCATCTGTGCCCCAGATGAAAGGTAAATCCAAGACTAAGTGCAGTGCTGTCATTAGTGGTGGTTGGGCTGCTTTGTATGGGGTCCACCTCCAACATGCCCAGGCTGCTGTGAAAATCTATCCCTGGGCATGGGTTGAGTGAGTGACAGTTCTATGGCTCTTAAGTCTAAACAGGGAAATAGACAACCATGGGAAAGGAGTGTCCATAAGGAGGGCCAAAGTTACAAATACCCAATGGGAATGGGAACAATTTGGAAAGGGACTGTGCAACTTCATGTCCCCTCAGCCAAGAAAGGAGTCTAGCTCCCTTCCCAGTTCTCTGGCCTAGCCTACATGTAAATGTTCTGACCTGGGCCCTTCCAATGCCCTAGGTCTCTGAATGCCTGCATGGTTATGACATCAACTTGCTAGGGTCCTGTGACCAAACCTATCAGACAGACACAAGGATGAGATGAGGGTGTCCAGCTGAATACCAAGGATACTCCTCTGAGAGACTACATGGAATGGGCTTCAGAGAGGACCAAGAGGGAAAATAGAGCAAAGGGGTGAATATAGGTCCACAGAGGGCCAGAGTTCTTCATTAGGAATAAGAATGGGATGATGTGGAGAATGAAGTGACTAGTGCCATCTCCTTACAAGCTGGCGCCCATTTCCTTTCCCTTTCTGTGTGTCTGACAATGTAATATTTTTTTCTCCCTTAAGCACCATGGAGCTATCACTCCGCTGGCACAACTGGGTGGGCGGCAATCTCCCACTCTGCTCCAGTGCTCAGTGAGACCTATCTGCTCTGTTGTGTCAAAGGAAAGAAGGCCTTCAGTCTCTGGGTGCTTGGTGCTTGACCTGCTATGCTATGGAGGGTTAATGGGAGTAAGCTTGTCTCACTGACTTGGATGACTGAGTTGCTTTTATTCTGAGAAGCCCACGGTTTGCACGTGGGAACTAGGAATGAGGAGGAGGTGAGCATTGGAAGAGCCGTTGCCAGGAATGAGGGAACCAAGTCCTTATTGCAGATTCCTGAGCAAGAGCCCTCAGAACCCCATACCAGAGGTCAAACACTGCTGCCTCCCTCAACTGATGGGAAACATGGCAGGGATAGACTAAACCAGAACTCCCTGGCTCCTTGAGAAAAAGGCAGGCTTCGTGTTGACAGGGTGCCCAGGTGTAATCATTCATAGGGCCCCTTTGGCCTAATCCCACAGGGCTTTCTTATTCTGGCTATTACCTGGTTGATAGGAGACGGCATTGGGTACTAACTTCTCAACTTTCTCCAAATCTCTTGTGTGGTGAAGACCTCTGGCAGTGTGCGTCTCCATTGCCGCTCCTGACCGAGATTTTCTGATGAAAGAGTGTTTGCATGGACACTATTCTGGCACAGCGTCCCATATAAACATCCTCTTGTTTCAGCTTGGGGACTTGGGGGTGTGCCTGTGGTGGTGATAGGGATGTTGCATTGGACCTTCTCAATCTGGTTTCAGGATATGGCCCTGCCCATACCCAGCCTGTGTGAAGATGCCCAGGGAGAATGCTGGTGGGTAGTCTAAGCCTGAAGTTGTGGGTGGATGCCACCTTCTCGTGTGGGTCAAGGGGAAGAGAGAGTGGGGGGGGTCTCTTTCCCTGGTTTCCCCCGTGCCCATTTGAAGGGACAGCTTTGACTCACCCTGGAGTCATTCCTCTCCAATGGCTGCTTTCCTAACTTGTTCTCAGTTCACACATGGAGACCCTGTGTCTGTCTCCTCCAGCAACCATGATCCCCGATATGCGGGTGAGTTGCCAAGCCTTTCCTGACCTGATGCATGGCTCTCAGAGTCTGATGTCCCAGGGGACATCTATTCCCCCTGTCCCTGAGAGTTTGGTGGTGGGCAAGTTAGTATCATGGTTATGGGTAGACACGTGGACCCCCATCCCTCACGGATGGAGCTACACTCAATGGAAACAAGAGACACTCTGGTAGGTGCAGCATGCTCCACGACCTGATCAGCGCACAAAAAGCCCTTTGAATAGTGCTCCAAGACCTCGTTCCCACCTCTGGATTGTCACATGGAAGCACAATCTTCCTATTTCAGATACACTGCTGACACTCTCGATGGATATGATGGGCAGAAAAATACTATAAGACAAGTTCCCCTCTCTTTCTTAAAGGAGAATGTGGGCCTCCTGCTCACAGGGCTCCAACGGGTGTCCTTTGCAGAATTCCTGGAGCCAAAGCCCACAAAAGGAGCTTGTGATTCCTGAGCAAGCCCTCGTTATTTCCAGTTTGCTGACATTGCTTACCATCCATCAAGGTTCATCTTGGGGTCCATACAAATTCAGCCTTTCAGAGTACTATCTCTGGCTTGCAATTGTCCCACAGGGACCAGCCCTTGTGACTGTGGGACCAGTGGAGCTAAAGTGGCCTTGGCCATTTGGTTTCAGGTCTGCGTGAATATCCAAGGACCTAGGGCATCGGAAGAGGTCTAGCCAAGAGCTGTGTGTCGGCAGTGTGAGCCAGAGGTATTAGCGGGTAGCTGTCTCCCTTGCTGGGCCTAGTGGAAATGAAGATAACATATCCATTCCACACTTATCGCATTCCCACTGGATGGAAATAGTGAATGCCCTTCGGTCCTGACTGTAGCCATATCCTCTCCCTTCCTGTGTTTCTGACTGCATCTTCATTCACCATTAGGAGTCTTGGAGCTGGCACTTCATGTTCTTCAGCAAGCACCCTTGGATGGGCGTCGAGTTCCCGCTCAGTTCCATGCTCAGTTATAGTCCACAGCATCTGATAGATATCCCAAAAGAGAATGGGCCTCGATACCCTGACCTTGGTGCTCTGCTGTTTGTAGCAAAGTGATGGGGGAGTGGAGCCAGCTCACCTCTCTTCTCTGCCTGATTGATGTGCCTTCCTCCTGAAAAGCAGATAGTTCAACAGTAGCCGAAGGCTTCAGAAAATGGTCTGCACAGAAAGAACCTCTTACAGTAAGAAGGCACCAGTGCCCTTGTCCACACTTTGGAGCTTCAGCTGGGGGAACCTCCCAGCCATAACACTGTCACTGCTCACTCCATTCAGTGTTGCAAAAAGCAACAAAAGCCGACAAAGGCCCAGGGTGCCTTAGGTCTTTCTGAAGGAAGAAGGCGGGACTGGTGTTGACAGGGTTCCCAGATGGAGACACTAGATAGCAGTTTTGCGTAAACTCTCTGGTCTTTCTTCTTCTTATAGCAGGTTGCCAGGAGCTGGTGCAGGACACTGCCTTCTCCATGGAATTCCCCTTCCAAGCCGTAAAGCGCTCTGACCCTCCTCATCCACCTTGACGCATCGTTGCTCTATTGTAGAAACAAGGATTTTTCCACAATGTGTTCAGAATCAGTTTCTCAAGAGTCCCATCTTCTCCCTTCCACCTGAGAGTCTAGGTCAGTCCTTGTGACTGTAAGGGAGGTTTTGCCACAGGGCCCCTTCATTAAATCACAGCTTTTGCGAAGTATGTGTCCATTCCGAGGCCAGTGCATTTGAAAGGACCCAGCAGAGGAAGTTTGTTGTGTATGCTGGCCGGAGACTTGGGCAGGAGGTTGGCCTCCTTCTGGGCTGAGGGCAAATGAAGCCAAAAATCTTTCCAAGGGAATCCCCATTCCCACGTGAAATGGTGAATTGGGCACACCTAGAGCAAACTTACTTCCCCTTGCTGTGTCTTTGAGAATGTATTCCCCCCCCCCCTTAGGCGCCATGGAGCCATCATTCACTCAGCTGGCACAACCGGGTGGGCCGCAATCTCCCACTCTGCTCCTGAACTCAGTGAGACATATTAGGCTCTGCTCTACCAAAGGAAAAAGGCTTTGAGTCTCTGGGTGCTTGGTGCTTGGCCTGCTGTGCTATGGAGGATTAACAGGAGCCAGCTTGCCTCACTGACCTGGATGACTGAGTTGCGTTTATTCTGAGAAGCTCATGGTTTGCACATGGGCACTAGAAATGAGGAGGGGGTAAGCATTGGAAGAGCCCGTGCCGGGAATTAGGGAATCAAATCTTGCTGCAGATTCCTGAGCAAGAGCCCTCAGAACCCCATACCTACAGCTCAAACACTGCTGCCTCCCTCAACTGAATGGAAACATGGCAGGGATAGACCAAACCAGAATTCCCTGGGTCGTTGAGAAAGAAGCAGGCTTCATGCTGACAGGGCTCCCAGGTATAATCCTTCAGAGTGCTCCCTTAGCCTAAGCCCACAGGGCTTTCTTATTCTGTATACAACCTGGTTGATAGGAGACTGTGCTGGATGCTTCATTCTCTAGTGTCTCCAAATCATGTGCGATGAAGAACTCTGGCAATGTGTGTCTCCATTGTCACCTCTGAGCCCTATTGTTGAAAAACAGTTTGCATGGAAAGTATTCTTTTCTTTGTTTAATTTTTTAATGTTTATTTTTTGATAGAGACAGAGAGTGCGAGTGGGTTAGGGGCAGAGAGAGGGAGACACAGAATCCGAAGTAGGCTCCAGGCTCCAAGCCATCAGCACAGAACCTGACACGGGGCTTGAACTCACGAGCCGTGAAGTCATGACCTGAGCCGAAGTGGGATGCCCAACCGACAGAGCCACCCAGGTGCCCCATCATGGAAATTATTCTGTGTCTCAGAGTAATATCCTCTTTCAGCTTGGGGTGTTGGTGGTGTTTTAGAGCTGGTGAGAGAGGTGTTGCATTGGGCAGTTCTCAATATGGTTTCAGAATGATGTGGCCCTCTCTAAACCCAGGGCGTGTATGTGCCCATGGAGAATGCCTTGTGGGTAGGCTAAGAAAGAGGTTGGGGGTGGATCCTGCCTCCTGTGTGGGACAAGTAAGGTCAAGGTGTCTTTCCTTGTTTCCCGCAAGCCAATTTGAATGCACAGCTTTAACTCTCCTTAGTGTCATTCCTCTCCCATTGCTGCTTTCCTAACTTGGTCTCAGTTCACACACAAAGACCCTGTGTCTGTCCCCTACATCAACCAAGGTCCCTGGAGTGAGGGTGAGTTTCCAAGCCTTTCCTGAGGCAATGCGGGCTCGCAGAGTCTGATATCCCAGAAGATACCAAGCACCGCTGTCCCTGAGCTTTTGATGCTGGGCAGGCAACACTCTCTTGACAATGCGTAGTCACATGGACCCTGCCCCTAATGGATGGAGCTACCCTCATTCGGCAGAACAGTCTGTGCATGCCCAGCATGCGCCATGACCTGATCGGCACACACAAAGCCTTTTGATTATACGCTGCACCGAGCCCTCATTCCCACCTCTTGATTAAAATATGGAAGCAACTTCTTCATATCTCAGAATCTCTGCTGCTCCTCTCCATGGATACGGTGTGCAGAAGCACACCAGAAGACAAAGTTCTTGTCTATTTCTTAAGCAAGAAGGTGGACCTCTTCCTCACAGGGCTCCACCGAGCATCCTTTGGAGCACTCCTTTAGCGAAAGCCCAAAAAGTCCCTGTGATTCCTGAACAAGCCAGCTTGTGAATACAGTGTGCTAGTCAGGGTCTTCTAAACTTGAAGAGCTCTGGCCCTCATTGCATCCAGTTTCATGACATTGTTGTATCATCCACTACATTTCATCTTGTCCATACAAATTTAGTCTTTGAGAGTACTGTCTCTAGCCTGCAGATGCCCAAAGAGGTAAAACCTTATGAGAGTGGGAACAGTGGAGACAAAGGAGACCAGCCTCTTTGGTTTCATAACCACATGGGCATCCAGAGCCCTAGGGCATCAGAAGAGGCCCAGCTGAGAGCTGTTTTGGGGAAGGCTGGGCCACATGTATTACCTAGGAGATGGCTTCCTTGCTGGACACAGCGGAATTGAAGATAAACAACTCCATTCAACACTGATTGCATTCCCATGGGATGGAATTATTGAATGCCCTTTGGTCCTTGCTGAGGCCATTCCTCTGTTCCTGACTGCTTCTTCATTCACCACTAGGAACCATGGAGCTGGCCCTCACTTAGCAGGCATCCAGTGATGGGTGTCGGGTTACAACTGGGTATCCTGATCAGTAACAGCCATGAGCATCGGATATTCCAAAGGAGAATAGGCCTCCTACTCCTGATCTTGGTGTTTGGCTGTTGGAAGCAAGAGGTGGGGGGGAAAGGAGCAGGCTCACCTCGTTGTTCTGCCTCATTGAGGTGTTGTCCTTCCGCATAACAGACTGTTCACACTGGAGGTGTAAGCTCCAGAAGCTGGTCAGCACAGAAAAGCCCTATACATGAAGAGGGTACCAATGCCCCTTTCCACCCTTTAGAGCCACACCTGGGAAAGCACTGTCACTTCCTACTCCATTCAATGATGGGAAAAGAAAGCAAAGCAGACCAAGTCCCAGGTCTCTCTAAGTCCTTCTAAAGGAAGAAGGCAGGCCTGTAGCTGACAGGGCTCCCAGATGGAGACACTAGAGGGCGTGTTTGCCTAAGCTCTCTGGTGTTTCTTCTTCTTATGAGGGCTAGATTGCCAGGACCTGGTGTTGGAAGATCCCCTTCTCCATAGATTTCCCTGTCTAAAGCCTGCAGACTTCAGGACCTGCTTATCCACCTTGACACATCTTAGCTCTCTTGTAGAAACAAGGTTCCTCTCATGATCATTTCTGAGTCAGGGTCTCAAGATTCCATGCCTCTGCCCTCTATCTCGGATTATGGTCCAGTACTTGTGACTAGGGGAGAGGTTCTGCCACAGGGCTCTAGCTTCATTAATTCACTGAGTTTCAAAGGTATATGATCAATCAGAAGCCCAGGGCATTTGAGGTGGACTTACAGAGAATGGTATGTAGACTGGGCCAGAGATTTGGGCAGGGAGCTGGCTTCCTTCTGGGCCAAAGACAAATGAAGCAAAGCTCCTCTGAAATGTCGAGATTGGGCCTGGCACCGAGTGCCTTCCCCTTGCTGTATTTCTGACAATTTATTTTTCTCCTATTCTGGCCATGGGGCCATCACTTACTCAGCTGGCACCCCTGGGTTGGCTGCAAACTATCACTCTGTTCCTGTGCTCAGAGAGAGCTATCAGCCTCTGCTCTACCAAAGAAAAGAAGGTCTTTAGTCCCTAGGTGCTTGGTGTTTGGCTTGCTGTGCTCTGGTGGGGGAAGGGGAGCCAGCTTGCCTCAATGACTTGATGATTGACTTGCCTTCCTTCTGAGAAGCAGATGGTTTGAATATGGGCAGTATGAACAAGGAGGGAGTCTGCATTGGAAGAGCCATTGCCACGAATTAGGGAACCAAGCCCCTGTTGCAGATTCCTGAGCAAGAGCCCTCAGGACCCAATAGCTACGGCTCATGCACTGCTACCTCCCTCAATTGATGGGAAATGTGGCAGGGATAGAACAATCCAGAAATAACTGGATCCCAGGGTAAAATGCAGGCTTCTTGCTGCCAGGGTTCTCAGGTATAGTTCAGTGGGCTCCTGATGCTAAAACCATAGGTCTTTCTTATTCCAGATACACGCCAGTTGGTAGGAGACTGTGCAGGGTACTTCATCCTCGACATTCTACCAATTTCATGTGAGGTGAACATTGGGTCCTTCTCAATTTGGTTTCAGAATCATGTGGCCTTCCCCAAACTTAAGTTGTGTGAAGGTGACCGGTGATAACGCTTGAGGGTAGGCTAAGCCAGAGGTTTTAGGAATGGACCTGGCCTCCTGTCTGGATCCAGAGCTGATGAAGAAAGATATCTTTTTCGTTGGTGGATGCCAGCCCTTTGGAGATGCAGAACTTGACACTGTTGTACTCATGCACATCCCAAGGCTGCTTTCCTTACTATGCCTCCATTCCTGTTCCAGGAGCCATGGCTCTATGAATGTTGCCACTTTCCCAGTGAGTTCCTGAGGAAATTGAAGGTATGTGGGTCTATTATCCCAGAGGAAACCTGGCTCTTCTCTCCCTGAGCACATGGTGTTGCTTAGCTGACTAGTGTATGCATGAGCATGGGTAGCCAGTTGGCCTCCCTCCCCTCACTAATAGAGATCCCTTCATTTTGAAGAATGGCAGCTTTTTATATGGGCTCAGCACAGAAAGTACCTTTGGATGGAATCCTGCAACAAGACCTGCTTCCAAACACTTCCATCACTGGATAGCACAGCCCTCCTACAGCTGTGTCACTGCTACCACTATGCGCTGATGGCAAGGGCAGGACACATACCTAGAGCCAGGTCTTTCCCTCTGATCCTGAAGGAAGAATCTGGGCAGGCTTCTTGCTGATGAGACCTACAGGTGGAACTTGTGGATGCCACCATTAGCCAAAATCCACAGGTGTTTCTCCTTCCTGAGTCAGTGAGCTAAGGAAGACTTTGCCAGTCACCCACTTCATTATCCCTGATACAGACCTCTGGCCCTCCCTCTATTCCTTGTCACCTCTTTGCTCTATTTTAACTCTTACAGTTGTATCCTGGGCCCTGACCTGGGAATCGGGTCTAGTCATTGTGACTGTGGCAGATGTTTGGCCTAAGGGCCCCTGGCTCTTCAGCAGCATCCTTTTCCCTGGGTGATGGTTCATCTCTGCATGAGTCTCACAGAACTCCGATTTCTGGCCAAGCAGGCCTGTGGTTTTGGATTTATTTGGCTAGGAAGATTCTCAGAGCCTCTCGGAGCTGAAGCATCTTGAAAAGACAAGAATACCTATAAAATGGGATTTGGTTACACTATTTGAATGAAGCTCAGGGCAAGAAGTACTTATTTCAAACCCATGCAGCCCCAGTGATATATGAGTAGACAAGGCAAGCCTGCTCTAGTACCACCCTCTGCATTTCTTCCAGGCATATTGCACACTTGCCAGCGTCTTGACTCAGATCACCCTCCATATAGGTTATCCCTGGCTTTCTTCACCACATCATAAGATGCTTATCCATTTCATATGAGGGCACCCATGTGAGACCACTTTAATCTTCCAAACATGGGCTGGGAAAAGTGAACTGGTAAGGAGGCAAACACCAGGAGCGGCTCTAGTGGATTCCACGCTATGTGGCAGTCCCTGCCTTCTGCCACAGTCCTTGGGGCTGTGGTGGGCCTAGTCCTGCCAGCCAGAACTGTCACTCTTGCTACCATTGAGTGTGCTGAAGGAGAACAGCACTGCACAGCCCGATGCCATGGTTGCCACACCATGACCACCGGAGGTTTTTCGGGTGCTATGGCATTGCCTTGATGCACAGCGCTGTTCATGCCTTTACACCTGACCCAGAAATCTCACTGGGTGGTGACCTGAACCCAGTGATGATACCTGTGGCCCCTTGGCCCATCTGTGCCCCAGATGGAAGGTCAATCCAAGACAAATACAGTGTTTCATTAGTAGTGGTTGCGCTGCCTTGCTTGGGGTGCACCTCCAACATGCACAGGCCAGTGTGAAAATCTATCCCTGGTCACGTGTTGAGTGACAGCTCTACAGCTCCTACATCTAAACAGGGAAATGGTTAGACAAAGAACCATGGGAAAGGAGGATCCATAAGGAGGGCTAAAGTTCCAGATATAATGGGAATGGGAACAATTTGGAAAGGGGCTGTGTCACTTCATGTCTCCTCAACCAAGAAAGGGGTCTCTCCCTTCCTAGTCCTCTGGCCCACCCTACGTGCAAATGTTCTAACCTGGGCCTTTCCAATGCCCTAGGCCTCTGAATGCCTGCATGGTTATGGCATCAACTTGCCAGGGTCCTGTGGCCAAGCCTATCACACAGTCACAAGGATGAGACGAGGGTGTCCAGCTGAACACCAATGATATTCCACTGCGAGACTACATGGAATGGGCCTTAGAGATGACCGATTGTCAAATTAGAGAAAAAAGGGTGAAAATGGATCCAAGGAGGGCCAGAGTTCCTCACTAAGAATGAGAATGGGATCATGTGGAGAATGAAGTGACCAATGCCATCTCCTGGCAAGCTGGTTCTCTCGGCAATAAGCAGGACATGCGGACTTTGGTGAAGGGAGCCCTTTACGGGCTACACCCAGAAGCCCTGTCAGTGAAGGGTCTGCATTCTTCCTTCAGAAAAGGAGGGAAAGCCCCAACTTTGGGTCTGATTCTTGCCCTGTCCATTAGAGGACAGGCAGCAGTGATACAGGGGTGGCTGCTTGGAGCTTCTGGCTGATGGTCACGTGGTGAGAACCTGGCCTGGGTCCAGTATTCAATTCAAAGTCCCTTTGGGGGGGGGGGGGGTTGAGGAAGATGGAGGAGTAGGAGGACGCTGGGCTCACCGCGCGTCCTGCTGATCACCTACACCTGCCTAACTAAACCAGAAAACCACCAGAAAACTAGCAGAATGGAGTCTGGAGCCAAGCGCAGACGCGAGGCCCACGGAAGAGGGTAGGAAGGGCGGAGAGGCGGTGCATGCTGCACGGAGTGGCGGGAAGGAGCCGGGGCAGAGGGGCAGCCTGCCGGCCAAGCCGAGCCCCCGAGTCTGGCTTGCAAAAGTGGAGGGGCCAAAGGGAGTGTGTTCCGACAGCAAGCGCGACTTAGCATCTGGGAGACAAGTTAACAGCTCTGCTCGGAAAGTGGGAAGGCTGGAGGACAAAGGGAGGGAGAGTTGCTGAGCCCCCGGACGACAGAGCTCAGTTTGTTGGGGAACAAAGGTGCTAGCCAGCGCCATCTCCCTCGCCCCTCCTCCAGCCAAAATCCCAAAGAGAACCAGTTCCTGCCAGGGAACTTGCTTTCTCCGTGCAAACACCCAACGCTGTGCTTCTGCAGAGCCAAACCTCCGGCAGCGGGTCTGACTCCCTCCCGCTGCCACAGGGCCCCTCCTGAAGGGGATCACCTAAGAAAAAGCGAGCTAAGCCTTCCCCTCCTGCCCCCGTGCACCTTGCCTACCCACCCCAGCTGATACGCCAGATCCCCAGCACCACAAGCCTGGCAGTGTGCAAGTAGCCCAGACGGGCCATGCCACCCCACAGTGAATCCCGCCCCTAGGAGAGGGGAAGAGAAGGCACACACCAGTCTGACTGTGGCCCCAGCGGTGGGCTGGGGGCAGACATCAGGTCTGACTGCGGCCCCGCCCACCAACTCCAGTTATACACTACAGCACAGGGGAAGTGCCCTGCAGGTCCGCACCACTCCAGGGACTATCCAAAATCACCAAACGGAAAAATTCCTCTCAAAAGAATCTCCAGGAAATAACAGCTAATGAACTGATCAAAAAGGATTTAAATAATATAAAAGAAAGTGAATTTAGAATAATAGTCATAAAATTAATCACTGGGCTTGAAAACAGTATAGAGGACAGCAGAGAATCTTTTGCTACAGAGATTAAGGGACTAAGGAACAGTCAGAAGAGCTGAAAAATGCTTTAAACGGATGCAAAATAAAATGGAAATGACCACGGCTTGGATTGAAGAGGCAGAGGAGAGAATAGGTGAACTAGAAGATAAAATTATGGAAAAAGAGGAGGCTGAGAAAAATAGAGATAAAAAAAATCCAGGAGTACGAGGGGAAAATTAGAGAACTAAGTGATACACTAAAAAGAAATAATATACACATAATTGGTATCCCAGAGGAGGAAGAGAGAGGGAAAGGTGCTGAAGGGGTACTTGAAGAAAGTATAGCTGAGAACTTCCCTGAACTGGGGAAGGAAAAAGGCAATGAAATCCAAGAGGCACAGAGGACTCCCTTCAGACGTAACTTGAATCGATCTGCATGACATATCATAGTGAAACTGGCAAAATACAAGGATAAAGAGAAAATGCTGAAAGCAGCAAGGGATAAACATGCCCTCACATATAAAGGGAGACCTATAAGACTCGTGACTGATCTCTCTTTTGAAACTTGGCAGGCCAGAAAGGATTGGCACGATATCTTCAGTGTGTTGAACAGAAAAAATACGCAGACAAGAATCCTTTATCCAGCAAGTCTGTCATTTAGAATAGAATGAAAGATAAAGGTCTTCCCAAACAAAAACTGATGAATTCGTCACCAGCAAATCAGCCCTACAAGAGATCAGAAGGGGGACACTGTGAGACAAAGTACCAGAGACATCACTACAAGCATAAAACATACAGACATCACAATGATCCTAAAATGTATCTTTCTAATAGAACACTGAATGTAAATGGATTAAATGCACCAACCAAAAGACACAGGGTATCAGAATGGATAAAAAAACAAGATCCATCTATTTGCTGTCTACAAGAGACTCATTTTAGATCTGAGGACACCTTTAGACTGAGAGTGAGGGGATGGAGAACTACTTATCATGCTCCTGGAAGCCAAAAGAAAGCTGGAGTAGCCATACTTCTATCAGACAAACTAGACTTTAAATTAAAGGCTGTAACAAGAGATGAACAAGGGCATTATATAATAATTACAGGGTCTATCCATCAGGAAAAGCTAACAATTATAAATGCCTATGCGCCGAATACCAGAGCCCCCAAATATATAAAACAATTACTCATAAACATAAGCAACCTTATTGATAAGAATGTGGTAATTGCAGGGGACTTTAACACTGCACTTACAGAAATGGATAGATCATCTAGACACACGGTCAATAAAGAAACAAGGGCCCTGAATGATACATTGGATCAGATGGACTTGATATATTTAGAACTCTGCATCCCAAAGCAACAGAATATACTTTCTTCACGAGTGCACATGGAATATTCTCCAAGATAGATCATATACTGGGTCACAAAACAGCCCTTCATAAGTATACAAGAATTGAAATTATACCATGCATACTTTCAGAACACAATGCTATGAAGCTTGAAATCAACCACAGGAAAGTCTGGAAAACCTCCAAAAGCATGTAGGTTAAAGAACACCCTACTAAAGAATAAGTGGGTCAACAAAGCAATTAGAGAAGAAATTAAAAAATATATGGAAACAAAAGAAAATGAATATAAAACAATCCAAACGCTTTGGGATGCAGCGAAGGCAGTCCTGAGAGGAAAATACATCGCAATCCAGGCCTATCTCAAGAAACAAGAAAATTCCCAAATACAAAATCTAAGAGCACACCTAAAGGAAAGAGAACAGCAAAGACAGCCTAAACCCAGCAGAAGAAAATTATAAAGATCAGAGCAGAAATAATATAAAATCTAAAAAAATGGTAGAGCAGATCAACGAAACCAAGAGTTGGTTTTTTGAAAAAATAAACAAAATTGACAAACCTCTAGCCAGGCTTCTCAAAAAGAAAAGGGAGATGACCCAAATAGATAAAATCATGAATGAAAATGGAATTATTACAACCAATCCCTCAGAGATACAAACAATTATCAGGAATACTATGAAAAATTATATGCCAACAAATTGGACAACCTGGGAGAAATGGAAAAATTCCTAAACACCCACACTCTTCCAAAACTCAATCATGAGGAAAGAGAAAGCTTGAACAGACCCATAACCAGCGAAGAAATTGAATCGGTTATCAAAAATCTCCCAACAAAGAAGAGTCCAGGACCAGATGGCTTCCCAGAGGAGTTCCACCAGAGGTTTAAAGCAGAGATAATACTTATCCTTCTCAAGCTATTCCAAGAAATAGGGAAGGAAAACTTCCAGACTCATTCTGTGAAGCCAGTATTACTTTGATTCCTAAACCAGGCTGAGACACAGTAAAAAAGAGAACTACAGACCAATATCCCTGATGAATATGGATGCAAAAATTCTCAATAAGATACTAGCAAATCGAATTCAACAGCATATAAAAAGAATTATTCACCATGATCAAGTGGGATTCATTCCTGGGAAGCAGGGCTGGTTCAACATTCGCAAATAAATCAACGTGATACATCACATTAATAAAAGAGAAGAACCATAAGATCCTGTAAATCGATGCAGAAGAGGCCTTTGACAAAATCCAGCACCCTTTCTTAATAAAAACCCTTGAGAAAGTCGGGATAGAAGGAACTTACCTAAAGATCATAAAAGCCATTTATGAAAATCCCACAGCTAACATCATCCTCAATGGGGAAAAACAGAGCTTTTTACCTGAGATCAGGAACAGGACAGGGATGCCCACTCTCACCGCTGTTGTTTAACATAGTGCTGGAAGTTCTAGCATCAGCAAATCAGACAACAAAAGGATATCAAAGGCATCAAAATTGGCAAAGATGAAGTCAAGCTTTCGCTTTTTGCAGATGACATGATATTATACATGGAAAATCCGATAGACTCCACCAAAAGTCTGCTAGAACTGATACATGAATTCAGCAAAGTTGCAGGATACAAAATCAATGTGCAGAAATCTGTTGCATTCTTATACACTAACAATGAAGCAACAGAAAGACAAATGAAGAAACTGATCCCATTCACAATTGCACCAAGAAGCATAAAATACCTAGGAATAAATCTAACCAAAGATGTAAAAGATCTGTATGCTGAAAACTATAGAAAGCTTATGCAGGTAATTGAAGAAGATATAAAGAAATGGAAAGACATTCCCTGCTCATGGATTGGAAGAATAAATATTGTCAAAATGTCAATACTACCCAAAGCTACCTACACATTCAATGCAATCCCAATCAAAATTGCACCAGCATTCTTCTCGAAACTAGAACATGCCATTCTAAAATTCATATGGAACCACAAAAGGCCCCGAATAGCCAAAGTAATTTTGAAGAAGACCAAAGCAGGAGGCATCACAACCCCAGACTTTAGCCTCTACTACAAAGCTGTCATCATCAAGACAGCATGGTATTGGCACAAAAACAGACACATAGACCAATGGAATAGAATAGAAACCCCAGAACTAGACCCACAAACTTATGGCCAACTCATCTTTGACAAAGCAGGAAAGAACATCCAATGGAAAAAAGACAGTCTCTTTAACAAATGGTGCTGGGAGAACTGGACAGCAACATGCAGAAGGTTGAAACTAGACCACTTTCTCACACCATTCACAAAAATAAACTCAAAATGGATAAAGGACCTGAATGTGAGACAGGAAACCATCAAAACCTTAGAGGAGAAAGCAGGAAAAGACCTCTCTGACTTCAGCCGTAGCAATCTTTTACTTGACACATCCCCAAAGGCAAGAGAATTAAAAGCAAAAATGAACTACTGGGACCTTATGAAGATAAAAACTGCACAGCAAAGGAAACAACCAACAGTACTAAAAGGCAACCAACGGAATGGGAAAAGATATTTGCAAATGACATATCGGACAAAGGGCTAGTATCC
Source organism: Panthera leo (assembly GCF_018350215.1). Taxonomy (NCBI): domain Eukaryota; kingdom Metazoa; phylum Chordata; class Mammalia; order Carnivora; family Felidae; genus Panthera; species Panthera leo. Next base: position 38,065,518 of record NC_056682.1, read on the forward strand.
AAAATCTATAAAGAGCTCAGCAATCTCCACACCCGAGAAACAAATAACCCAGTGAAGAAATGGGCAGAAAACATGAACAGACACTTCTCTAAAGAAGACATCCGGATGGCCAACAGGCTCATGGAAAGATGTTCAACGTTGCTCCTTATCAGGGAAATACAAATCAAAACCACACTCAGATATCACCTCACGCCATTCTGAGTGGCCAAAATGAACAAATCAGGAGACTTTAGATGCTGGAAAGGATGTGGAGAAACGGGAACCTTCTTGCACTCTTGGTGGGAATGCAAACTGGTGCAGCCACTCTGGGAAGCAGTGTGGAGGTTCCTCAGAAAATTAAAAATAGACCTACCCTATGACCCAGCAATAGCACTGCTAGGAATTTACCCAAGGGATACGGGAGTACTGATGCATAGGAGCACTTGTACCCCGAAGTTTATAGCAGCACTCTCAACCATAGCCAAATTATGGAAAGAGCCTAAATGTCCATTAACTGATGAATGGATAAAGAATTTGTGGTTTATATACACAATAGAGTACTACATGGCAATGAGAAAGAACAAATTATGGCCCTTTGTAGAAACCTGGATCGAACTGGAGAGTGTGATGCTAAGTGAAATAAGCCATACAGAGAAAGACAGATACCATATGTTTTCACTCTTATGTGGATCCTGAGAAACTTAACAGAAACCCATGGGGGAGGGGAAGGGAAAAAAAAAAAAAAAGAGGTTAGAGTGGGAGACAGCCAAAGCATAATAGACTCTTAAAAACTGAGAACAAACTGATGGTTAATGGGGGGTGGGAGGGAGGGGAGTGTGGGTGATGGGTATTGGGGAGGGCACCTTTTGGGATGAGCACTGGGTGTTGTATGGAAAGCAATTTGACAATAAATTTCATATATTGAAAATATTTAAAGAAAATTCCCTTTGGGTATGATCCCAGGGCCTGGAACAGAGTGGACATGCATGAACCATATACTCTGCGGGATGAAGGCACCTCTGTCAGCCAGGGGAGGGAGGCCAGAGGCCTACAACCCCTGCAATGACTCTAATTGAGCGCCAAGCCCCCTTGGACAGGGGGGCCTGCTTTCCTCTGGGGTACCAGACACTGAGAGCTGTCATTTGGCTGAGGAAATGAGTGTGAACTCCACACCGTTGTTGGGACCTGCACTGTGTACCTAACACAGACCCCTGGATCCTGGAAATTTCCAGTGTAAACAGGGTACATTCTTCTGAGGCTCTTGTTCTGAATATCTCCCAGGTAGAGCTTAGTTTGAAAAAAAGCACAATACGATGCAAACAGGCTCCTTGAGGACCAAAGGTCTTCATTAGAGAAGACAATGGATTAGAGTTAGAATTCAGTGCTTACTTCTATCTCCTGTTGGGCTGGCTGTCTGGGCAGTAAGAAAGCCCTGCGGGCCAGTGTAAAAGGAAAATTCCATTGGCTACACCCAGGAGGGAAATTCTGCAGGAGGTTTCTATTCATTAACAAACAGGAAAAGCTGGATTTGGTGGTTTTTCCTGTCCTTCCCATCAGGCAATAGAAGCACCATTGATTGGCAGGTAAGGAGTGCTTGCACCTAGCTGGTGATCAAGTGATTGTAGCCTGGACCTGATGCAGAAGTTCTTGAAAGGGCCCTTTCGGTTCTGACAAGGTCCTGAAGCATAGTGTGCATACGGGAACCATGAGTGACTCAGAAGGAAGGCATGTCTATCCTTCACTGCACTTACCAGAGCTGGCCAAGCACCAAGCACTCAGGAAATGAAGGCCATCCTTCCTTTGACTTGAAGATACTGTTTGCTCTCCCATAGCAAAGGACCAGAGTGGGAGTTTAGCACCAATCTTTGGGCTCTGCTTGTGTGAAGTGAGTGGAAGCCCAGTTGTCCCTCAATGTGACCAAGGACTTAGAAAATAGCAACTTGGTGGGAATGGTTCCACAGGAGGTCAGGATCCACATTACAGATGGGACTGCAGTAATGCTGGGCATGTGTATCTATTTTCATTTCTCCCTGCTGCATCTGTAAGGCCAGCCCCTCCACAAACCTCTGGGACCTCCTACCCGCATCCACCCATACCAAACCTGGCACATTTATATGCCTTAGGCCTCTCACTATGAACAGAGTTCTTGTGGGAAGTTACAAGAGGTCCTGTTGTCAATCTATGCCAGAGTCCCCAGTTTAAAGGAGCAACTCAGATGATGTTGCTCTGAGACACTGATTCTGAAGGGACTCCAGCAAGATCCTAGTTTGAAAAAAAAGAGGAAAAGGAGGGAAATGAACCAGGGAAAAGGAGGGTCAAAGTGCTTCATTCCAAAGGAGAGCAGAATGAAGCTGACAAGGATGTGAATAGCACAAGCTTTGGAGAAGCTATTGTCTCTAGTAAGAAACACCTGTGGGCAGGGGCAAAGGGAAACACCTATTGCCTACACCTGGGTGCCCATCTGGCAATAGGCTTGCACTTTTCCTTCAGAAAGAGAAGGATGGTTCCCGATCTTGGCTCCTTTGTATGACCTAGCCCTCAGGGAACTGATTCCTGGTAACAGTGCTCCTGAGGGTGCTTTATGTTTTTTAACCGAGTCATAGTGCAGTATTCCTTTCAAGGCTTTTTTGGGCTGAATTGTCCTGCAGTCTACTCTGCTTGTCCCGTCCATCTGCCTTAGACAATCAACACAATTCAATCAGGCAGGGGAGGGTGGCCATCTGGCTACCAATCACAGAGATTGCCTGGGCCAGTCAAGCAACAGGTGCTCATTCTGGGCAGGAGGGGCATTCTTCTTCGGGATAAAGGAAATGATTGCTCTCAGATAACACAGGACCAGAGTGGTATATCATCGCAAATTCTGGATGTTGGTTATGTGGCTGACAGACCAATTCTACCTGGTGGTGACCTAGTTATGAAAACAAATTAGATGGGAAGGGCTATAAGGAAGGCCAAGCTTCTATATGACAGGGAAGATTAGGATAGAGCTGGGAATTAATTAACATAGTTTCTCCTTCAACCAGAAGTAAGGCCAGCTCCCTCCCAAACCCTGGCATTGCCTACTCAGGGACACTCTGCTGGGGACCTTCAAGAGCCCTATGCCCCCCATTGCCTACACACTTCTGAAAGGCACATAATGAGGGGATCCTCTGTCCCAATTATGCCAGAGACATCAGGATTTGGCCAGATTCCCCAACCTAAAGAAAAGGGTATGTCTCTGAGACACTGGCCCTAATTGGCACTCAGGAAGAAACATCTTTGCAAACAGAAAAAAGTATTCATTGGAATGGAAAAAAGGAAGGCCAAAGTTCTTCAGTATCGATGAGAATGGGACATAAGTTAGAATGAAGTGTCTTGGAAGGAAAACTTCCTGGCAAGGTCCTGTCTAAGGAGTAAGAAACTACTGTGGCTAGAGACAAAGGAAACCTCTAAAGGGAAACCTCCTGAAAGCCCAGTCTGCAGGAGGTCTGCATATTTCCTTCTGAAAGGGAGGGAAATCTGACCTTGCCTGTTTTTCCTGTACTTCCCTACAGGGGATAGAGGCAGCAGAGATTCAGGGGGTGTTTGGAACCATTCCTGTGACACATTAGGTTTTGAAGAGCCTCTGTCTGCACTGACTAGGTCCTGGAACATACCTTGCGTGTGTGGATCCTGTGCTCTTCAGAATATGAGGCCAGGCACTAAGTGCTTTCTGACAGCAAAACAATCTTCCCTGTGGGTTGTCAGAAACTACTCTTGGTTATCAGGGAAGCAGCATAAGAACTCACCAGCAATCCCTGGCAGCTCACTGTGTGATTGACAGCCCTACTGGCCCACCCAGCCTGTGAACCAAGTCCTACTTAGCAAATAACAATGGGATGGGAATGGCTCTACGGACAGCGGAAGTTTCATTTTAGATGGGAATGGAAGAAAGCTGAGAGAGAAATATCTCCCTCCATTTGTCTTTGTCCCAGTACTGAGATCAGCTGCCTCCCAACCCTTTTGACCCTAGCTACACTCAAATGTTCTGTGCTAGGTACTTTCCACTGACCTGCATCTAATGTCAATGTAGATCTGGAAGGCATATTGCAGGGCTCCTATGGCTCAACCTACTTTGCGGTCGCAAGAACTCATCCAGAATCACCAATTAAAATCAGAAGGAATTGCTCTGAACCAGGGGCCAGATTTGCCCATGGCTGATTCTACTTTTAGAAGAGTAAAAATGGGCACCTGGATGACTCAGTCGCTTAAGCCTCTGACTCTTGGTTTCAGCTCAGGTCATGATTTTACAGTTCATGAGTTCGAGTCCTGTGTTACAGTTTCTGCTGACAGCTTGAGGCCTGAAGTCTGCTACAGATTCTGTCTCTCTCTTTCTCATCCCATCCCCTGTTTTCTCTCTCTCTCTCTTTCTTTCTTTCCGTGGGTCTCTCGTTCTCTCTCAAAATTAAATAAATACTTAAAAAAGTCAAAGAAAGAATGGGGTTCCTGGGTCGCTCGGTTGCTTAAGCATCAGTTTATCAAGAAGGGTGTGATTTCATGGTTTCAAGATGGACCTCCCACATCAAGTTCTCTCCTGTCAGCATGGAGGATCCTGCTTGCAGTCATCTGTCCCTCCTTCTCAACCCCTCACCACATGCACACAGGCTCACTCTCGTGCCCTCCTTTTCTCTCAAAAATAAAAATAAACACAAAGAGAGGAAAGGAGTGGAAATAGATACACAGAGGGACAGGGTTCCTATGAAAGATGAGAATGTGATCAGTCTGAGGATGAAATGACTAGTACAATCTCCTGGCCAGCTGACTGTCTCCACAAAAAGAAACACATGTGGACTAAGGCAGAGGGAAACCTCCACAGTTTACAGTGGGAGCCCTCATGGAAAGATGCCTGTATTGTTACTTGACAGAGACAAGGAAAGCTTTGCGAGTTCACTTGTTTCCTTTCCCATCTTATCAATGGATAAAAGCAGCAGAGATTCAAGCGTAGTGGGTTTGTGCTCAAGTGTTTTCACCTGGTCTGTGGTGCAGTATTCTTGATTGGTCTCTTTCAGTGCTAAGCAGGTCTTCAAGAATACTGCCCATAGGTGAACCCACTGCTCTTCAGAGTGACAGCTTCTTTAACAGTCAGGGAGGGAGAGAAGATGACTAACCATCATTCCCTCATCACCCAGCCACAAACACCAATACTCCCGGGAAAGCAATCTTTCCTTTGGGATATCAGCAACTGATTGCTCTTGGTTAGCACAGAGCAGACTCAGAGCTCCTTGGGACTGGCTGGGCACTCGCTATGTGGGACACAGCCTCATTCACCTTACCTGGGACCCATACATCCAGGGAATTGGAATGCGTACACTCAGGGCCAAAGTTTTTCATTTCAGCCGAGAATGGAAATAAATCTGAGAATGAATTGTCTAGCTTCATGTTTCTTTTGGCCCAGAAGTGAGGATAGCTCCCTCCTGATACCTCTGACCCTGAATACACACAAGCATTCCTGCTGGGCGCCTTGAAATGTCCCGGGCTTATCTTTGTCAGCAGAGTACTGGGAGGTCATTTTTGAGGGTCCCTGTGGCCCAGCATATCCCAGAGTGACACGAATTTGGTCAGACTTCCTAGTTAAAAGAAGAGGAAATGGATGATACAATGGGCCTCAATTGACAACAGGGAGATCTGAGCTTGAAAAAGCAACAGGGTGGAGGAGAAGACACAGAAGACCAAACTTGTCTATTAACAGAAAAGAATGGGTTACGGCAAGAAACTGCAGTGACTGGAACAATCTCTTGGCAACATGGTTGTCTCAGGAGTAAGAACCCTGTGTGTGCTAGAACAAAGGGATAACTCCTGCATTGTTCCTTCACAAGGAGAGGGAAAGTTTCTGGCATTCGATTTTGTTCTTTGGTTTTTTCTTTTGTTTTGTTTTTTCCTGTCCTCTGAGACAGTCATGCTACACAGCAGGTTCTGGTTTGTAGTTGACCCTCAAGTATTTAGAAAGTGGCTCTGTTGCACTGGTCCTTGAATGGGTTGTTTCTGCACATTTTGCAGGTCCTGAAGAATACTGCAAATGGATGAACTGTCTGCTGTTCAGATGAAGTCATCCGTAGCAGCTAGTGGTTGGAGTTCTGCTGTCTAACTATTGCCATGCCAACTCCAGGGTTTCAAGCACCAAGTCATCAGTCTCAGGGTTCAGTGGATCCTCTTGTGTATCAGAAACTGAATGTTTGTTAGCGGGGAGCTGTGTGAGAAATTTCCACCAATCACCCATTTCTCACAGGCTGTCTGTGCCTAGTGGGAACCAACATATAATTAGAGAAATCAAAAAGAACGAGGCACCTGGGATGCTCAGTCTGTCATGTGGCTGTCTCTTGATTTCAGCTCAGGTCACAAAGTCATAGTTGTGAGGTCTAACCCCGTATCAGGCTTTGTACTCACAGAGTGTTGCCTGCTTCGGATTTTCTATCTCCCTCTTTTTGTTCCTACCCCCACTCATGGCTGTGTGTGTGTGTGTGTGTGTGTGTGTCTTGCTCGCTCAAAAATGGTAGATGTTGAAAACCAGGTTTCAAAAAAAGAAAGAAACACAGTGACAGAATGGGAATGGACACATGAAGGGCCAGAGTACTTCTTTTCCTATGAGAAAGGGATGAAGGAGAGAATAGAGTGACTAATATAATCTACCAGTAGCTGGCTGTCTTTTTTTTTTTTTTAATTTTACAGTTTATTTATTTATTTATTTTTTTAACGTTTATTTACTTTTGAGACAAAGAGAGAGCATGAACGGGGGAGGGTCAGAGAGAGAGGAAGACACAGAATCTGAAACAAGCTCCAGGCTCTGAGCTGTCAGCACAGAGTCCAACACAGGGCTCGAACTCACTAGCTGTGAGAATATGACCTCAGCTGAAGTCGGAGGCTTAACCGACTGAGCCACCCAGGCGCCCCAAAGCTGGTTGTCTTCATAATTGTAAGCACCTCCGCAATGGGGAATGGGAAAAACACCACTGGGTTTACATGGAAGCCCAGTCCAGAGGAATTCTTCAAACCCAATTCAAACCAGAATGGGATACAACTGAAGATGTATTGTATGGCTCAGTGTTTTCTTCTTGCAGAAGGACTGGTATTCTCCTTACTCCTTTGGGCCTGCCTACAGGCAAACTTTCCATGCTGAGCCCCTCAGTAGCGCTGTTTCCTCATGTACACATAATTCTGTAACACATGTGGGGCGAGGCCCCATTGCCCCTCCCTATTCCTGGCACCTTTGTGCCTCCTTATTCTCAGGGTATTTTTGCACCCCTCTAGTCTTGGGGTGCAAATCTGGCTTACCCAAACTCGGGAGTGAGCAATTTATGGCTTTGTATTTCTTTTTGCCATATGAACCCATTTGTGTAAGCCCAGGGGATTCCTAAGCTTATCCCCCACAGCTCCCCCTTTTTGTTTTTCTTGGTTCTTTTAGCTTTGTGTTCTGGGACCATCATGATGAGCTTCTCGTCATGCTTTTGCTTTTGGATGGCTTGGAAGGTGATTCTGCAAAGACATAAGCAGAGACACAGCAGATTCAACTTCTCAAAGTTATCCAGAATGTGAGATGGGTGCCAGCTGTAAGTGAGAAAGGATTTAGGTCATGCCACATTTCCTAAGAACCAGCCCATTCATTTTTAAGCTGGTACTCTGCATATTGTACCTGTTGGCTCAAGTCATATCTAAAACTATATTGTTAGAGAGGTGGGAACAAAAGACACTGTGAAAGTGTTTCTGGACAGCATCCCAAGCTAAGGAATGCCAGTCATGCAGATAGGCTGGTAGTCAGGGACACAGGGAAGTTTAGAGTGGAGGAAAAAGGCCTCCTGTCTTTCTCCAATAAATTCTACTGCAGCCTCAAGAGCTTCGAGGCGGGCCAAGACTTGTTTATCAGTGGAAGTCTGGCTCATGAATTCTTTGGTGGTGTTGATCATAAATTTATTAAGAACATGGGCTATCTGGATAGTATGATGCAGGCTGATTCCAGCTACAGTGGCAGAGGTGACAACGCCTACTGCTGCTAGGATGCCCACGGTTAACAGGCCAAAAATACTTTTCTGCCTTGCAGCAGAGTACCAGTATTGAACAAGCTTGAAAAGCGCGCCTAGTCTTAATGGGTGCATATAAGGCTCAGAGACACTAACAGGAACCCAGGTTGAGACACGCTCTCTAAGTACTAAAGAGAGAGGAGATGTTAAATTGGGTGATGTTATCATTACTTACGCAGGACATAAGCCAACCTTGGGAGGTAGAGACATCAAAATTATTTTCTAGTTGTTGGATCTGTAAGGTGGAGGTCGCAAAGAGAACATAGGGAGAATGGATGCAAATAGTGGTCCATGCGAATTGGTTATTGAACAGGGAGACCCAAGTTAGATTAGCATGTTGTTTCACATAAATGTCACCATGGCTAATAGTACGAGTGAGGAAGGGAAGACGTAGCTTCCAAAGATTAACACGCCAAGATCCTTTTAATTTCCCTTTATGTGCACAAATTACAGGGCCAGACAAGTCTCCGTTTTCTCAAAAAATATCCTCCCTATTAAGCTGGCCAAAGGTTATGGTCTTATTGGAATATTTTGTTTCAAGATGTCCTCTAGGACCCCTGTCAGTAATAGTCCAATTACCCCAGTGAAGACTATGCTCAGTTTCTCCATAAGGTTGTCCAGGGGATATTTCAGGGGATGGGGGGGCGGGTCTGAATATTTGAGACTAGAGCAGGCTATAACATTAGGAGTATGAGATGTGCTTGTTTTTTGAGGTATATCAAAGCTTGTGGCTGAGGAAAAGGTAAAATTATCTGTCCTTGTAGAGGTTTGGGGCTGTACTTGGCAAAAGCCAGTTGATTTTTAGTTTAATTCGAGCAGAAAAGTTGTTGAGGTCGGTAACACACATAAGGAGGTGCTGAAGTAAGCCACCATTGAAGTCTTGGCATATAAAGCCAATGCTCTTGTTCAGTTTGGAAGGGCAGGTTAAGATTGGCTCCTTCCATGAACTCTGCCAGAGTCCAGCTCCAGCAGGTCCAGGTGTTCCCAAAGGATGAACAGCATCAGCAAAAAAGTGAAAAAAAAATGAAACAAAAATCAAATGGACACAGACAACAGCAGTGTGTTGAACAGGCCACTTTGTTGTGACAAACCTGGCATTATATTCGTTAACCATTTTCCTTATAGCGTACGTCATCTATGTTTTCTAGCATTACCTAATTCTAAAAATGTTCCTATGTGCAATCACACTTTAAGGAATAACATGGTTATTTTCTCATTATGTTTCCTCCTGCCCTTTGCTTATTGATTAATTTCTTACATTATTTTCATTATGTATCTATGTTTTTCTATAATCTATAAAGCATTTGCTTTGCTGTTGTCACAGTTACAAGGACATGACCTCTTAGTTGTTTCCCTGAACCATTTGTGGCTTGAGGAACAAAAGTGTTCGCCTCAGTCCAGGGGCCAGGAGGGGGCCAAGAGTGCCTTAGGAACCCATGCCTTATACATTCTCAGAGAGACAATGCACCCCAGGTACTTTATTAAGGCCAAATTACATAAAAGCACGAGTACAAGAAGCTTCACTGTTGGTGGGCTGCCCTGCAGCCCCGATCCATCCACTGCCTGGGCCCTGCCATCAGGCTGGTTGGATAGCTCGGCTTCTGGCAGTATATAGAGGGGAACTTTGGCTTCTGGTGTGCTTCTGGCCATCATATTAGTAGAGAGGGGCAACACTGGCTGTGACCTATGAAGAATGTGCTTCCATGTGATGATCAGATTGTGGGACAAGGACTCGGTGCTCTATTCAAAAGCATTTTTGCGTGCTGGCCACGTCCGGGACCATGGTGTTAATGTACAAACTGTTCTTTCGATTGAGGGTAGCTCCCTCCATTAGGGGCAGCGGTCCATGTGGCTACCCATTTGCATGATACTGTAGCCTGCCTACTACCAGAGGCTCAGGGATGGGGGTGGGGGACAGGTGTCCTTTAGGACATCACCTCAGAGAGCCCTGTATTGGGTTAGGAAAAGTTTGGAATCTCACCCCTAAACTGGGACCTTGGTTGGTGTAGGTGACAGACACAGGGTAGGGTAACCATGTGTGAACTGAGACCAAGTTAGAAAAGCAGCAATGGAAGAGGAATGACTACAAGGTAAGCCAAAGCTATGGATTCAAATGCACATGGAGGAAACCGCAGATGGAGACCATGAACTTTCCTTCTCCTTGCCCCACACAGGAGTTGGGATCCACCCTCAACCACGGGCTTTGATTTCCCATGAGCATTCTCCCTGGGCACCTTCACAGGCCCTGGGTATGTGGAGGGCCACATCATTCTGAACCCAAACTGAAAAGGGCCAAGTGCAGTACCTCTATCACCATCACAGGCATACCACCAAACCCCCAAGTTGAAACAAGAGGATATTTTTCTGAGACACTGTCCCAGAATAGTGTCCATGCAACACTTCTTTCATCAAAAAAGTTTAGTAGCGGAAATGGAGACACACACTGCCAGAATTCTTCACCACAAATGAGATTTGGAGAAAGTTGAGAATGAAGTACCCAGTGTAATCTCTTATCAACCACGTCATATTGAGAATCAGAAAGGCCTGTGGGCTTAGACCAAGGGGTCCCTCTGAAGGACTACACCTGCGAGTCCTATCAGCAAGAAGCCTGCCTTCTTTATTTAGGAGGCAGTGATTTTTGGCTTGGTCTATCCATGCCATTTCCCCATCAGTAGTGGGAAGCAGAAGTGTTTGAGCTGTAGCCAGGGGGTTCTGAGGGCTCTTATTCAGGAATCTGCTACAAGAACTTGGTTCCCTCATTCCTGCCAAGGGCTCATGAAATGCTGACCCCCTCCTCCTTCATATTGCCCATGTACAACCTGTCTGCTTTTCAAAATGAAGGCACCTCAGTCACCCAGGTCAGTGAGGCAAGCTGGCTCTCCTTTCCCCTCCATAGCACAGCAAGCCAAGCACCAAGTACACATGGACGAAACGTCTTTTTTTCTTTGGTAGAGCAGAGCCTGTTAGCTCTCACTGAACACAGGAGCAGAGTGGGAGAATGTGGCCTAGGCAGAGATACTAGCTGAGTTAGTTATGACTCCATGGCTCCTAAGGAACGAACACACACACACACACATTTTCAGACACACATCAAGGGAAAGGAAATGGGCACCAGTTGGGCCAAAACTCGACATTTCCAGTGGGAATGGGGATTCCCTTAGAGAGATGTCTTGCTTCATTTGCCCTTGGCCCACAGGGAGGCCAACTCCCTGCCCAAATCTCTGGTCCAGCCTACACACCAAATGTCTGCTGGACCACTTCAAATGCCCTCAGCCTCAGAATGGTCGCATACTTCTGAAGCCAAATGCACTTATGAATCTCATCCCCAGTCACAAGGACTTGACCACACTCCCAGGTGGAAGGCAGAAGATAGGGCTCTTGAGACACTGATTCTGAATGGATTGTGGGCAGAACCATGTTTCTATAGGAGATTAAAGATATGTCAAAGCGAACAAGGAGGGCTAGAGCTCTTCACAGCTTGGAAGAGGAATTCTATCAGGAGGGGAGTGTCCCAGGGCCTGTTCTTAGCAACCTGATTGTAAAAAGATCACCAGAGGGCTTAGGCAGGTATGCCCTCTAGAGACTCCACCTGGGAGCCCTGTCATCACCAGTCCTGCTTTTTTCTTTCAGAAGGACCTAAAGATCCCTGGGACTTGGTCGGATTTTGCTGCTTTTTGCATGATTGAATGGAGTGAGCAGTGACAGTGCTGTAGCTGAGAGGTGCCCCTAGCTGTGGCTCCAGAGTGTGGAGAGGGACATTGGTGCCCTCTTCCTGTAAAGGCTCTTTCTCTGATGACCAGCTTCTGGAGCCTACAACTCTTGTGTGAACTGTCTGGTTTTCAGAAGGAAGGCACCTCAATCAGACAGAGCAAGGAAGCTGTGTGGCTCCTCTTTCCCAACCCCTTGCTACAAACAGCCAACCACCAAGCTCATGGATAGGCGGAGCATTCTCCCTTGGTATATCCGATGCTGATGGCTATAACTGAGCAAGGGACGGAGTAAGAGCCTGATGCCCATCCTCGGGTGCCTGCTGAGTGTGTGTCAGCTCATGGCTGCTAAGGGTGAATCAAGAGGCAGTCGGACACATAGGGAGGCAGAGGAAATGGCTGCAGCAAGGACCAAAGGGGATTCAAAATTTCCATCCAATGGGAATGTGATCAATGTGGAATGGAGATATTTATCTTCATTTCCCCGAAACCCAGTAAGGAAGCCAGCTTCTGGAGTATACCTCTGCCTGAGCCTCCCCATGCACAGCTCTTGACTGGACCCCTTTTGGTGTCATAGGGCTCTGGATGTCCATGTAGTCTTAAAGCCACAAGACCAGGGTCTCTGGCTCTACCTGTCACACAGTCACCAGGGCTGGTCCTCATTGGACATCTACAGCTGGCTATAATACTCAAAAAGATGGAGTGTTTATGGACCACAAGATGAACCTGGATGAGTGATAAAGCAATTTTCTGAACCTAGATACACTGAGTGCCAGTGTTCATGTTTACAAGAACTTGACTAGCTCATGTATTCACAATCTGGCTCACCCAGGAATCAAAAGAACTTTTGGGGTCTTTGGCTACAGGAATGTTCCAAAAGATACCCTTTGGAGCCTGTGAGATAGAGCCCCACATTGTCCCCTATGAATTAGAGCACAACTTTGAATTCTTGTGGGTTTCAGCCCATCGTATTTGTAGAGAGGGTCACCAGTGGCTCTATGATATGAAGAATGTGCTTCCATTGATGATCATGAGGTGGGACAAACTTTTGTGTGCTATTTATTCAAAAGCCTTTTGGTGCACTGATCATATCATGGAGAATGGTGTATTTTCACAGACTGTTCTTCCGAAGGATGGTAGCTCCATCGATTAGGGGCGGGGGTCCAAGTGGCTCCCATTCCTCTGATACTGTTGCCTGCCCAGCACCAGGAGAACAGGGACATTGGGGGTAGCTCTCCTATGGAATATCAGCCTCTGAGAGCCCTGCATTGAGTCAGGAATGACTTTGAAACTCACCTACAAACCAGGGATCTCGGTTGGTGTAGGGGGCAGAAACATTGTGTCACACACAACTTTTAGGCACCTAACCCTAGGGTATTTCTTGGTGCTTCTACACAAGGGTTTAATAATACATAGGACTCAATATCTCCAAGAACTTTCTAAATCCATCTTGCAGCAAAGGGTACTTTTCAGCAGTAAAGTACAAGTGTCGATAGAGAGAGGTGAGCAAATTGTTACTCTATATGTCTACGAGAGAAAAGAATGTCACTTAAAGCACAGTAACGCTTTGGGCACTTCAGCACCGGGCCTTTCCCTACAGCTAATATGCAATTTTTTTAATGTTTTTATTTAAATTCCAGTTAGTTAACATACAGTGGTGTAGATTTCAGTTGTAATTTGTGTAGTTGATGTAGAATTCAGTGGTGTAGAATTCAGTTGTTTCACCCATCCATACAACTTTCCATGCACATCACAAAGTGTACTCTTTCATTCCCATCTCCAATATAACCCAATCTCCCCACCCATCTCTTCTCTGGTATCTATTAGTTTGTTCTCTATAGTTAAGAGCATGTGTCTTGTTTTGCCAGTCTCTTTTCCACCATGATTATTTCTTAGTATTGTTTTTCACATTCCACATAGGAGTGAAATCATACGGTATAAGCCTTTCTCTGATTGACTTATTTCACTTAGCATACTACTCTTGAGCTGCGTCCAAATCATTCAAAGGAAAATTTCATTCTCTCTCATGGCTGTGTAATATTCCATTGTATGTATATACCACATCTCCATCCATTCCTCAGCCAGTGGACATTTAAGCCCTTTCCCTAATTGGCTATTTTTCATTGTGTTGTGAAAAACACTGGGGTGGCTGTGTGCCTTTGAATTCTTATTTTTGTATCCCTTGGATAAATACCTAATAAGGCAATTGCTGGATCATAGGGCAAATCTAAGTTTTAAAGGGTAAGCAATATTTTCAATTAATTAATTTATTAGAGAGGGAGAGATTGAGAGAATGAGAAATGGAGAGGAGCAGAAAGAGATGGAGAGAGAATCCCAAGCGCACTCCATGCTGTCAGTGCAGAGCCCAACAAGGGCTTAGTAATCCCATGACTGTGAGATCCTGATTGGAGTGGATATGAAGAGTCAGGCGCCTCACTGACCATGCCACTCAGGTGCCCCAGGGCACTCGTATTCTCAACATTCGACAAAACTTTGGACTGTTTTCCGGAGTGGCTGCACCATTTTGCATTCCCATCCAGTGTCAGAGGGTTTCCCTTTATCCCCAAACTTGCCAACACCACTTTTTCCTTGTGTTGTTAAATGTAGCCCTTCTGACAGACGTGGGTGATATCTCATTGTAGTATTGATTTGTATTTGACTGATGATGAGTGATGTTGGGCCTCTTTTCATGTGTCTTTGGGGGAAGGGTCACCTTGTGTGTTCCTCTGTGTTCTTCTCTTCCTCTCCCTCTTTCCTCAATGAGGGCTCCCTCTCCTCTGCACCACCCTTGATATATTTCTCCCCCAACCCCCTCTCTGCACTTCCTAGTTTCTCTTATGTGGCTTCTTCTCTCCCTTGTAACCATGGCTTTGGTTCTCTCAGTCTTCGTGTTGCTTTCTGGGGTAATTAGAATGATTTACTAGTGATCTAGCTACGTTCACGGGATGAGAATACAACGGCTGCCATTCTAGCTCTCCCAACACACACTAATAATGTTTCAACAAACTGTCTATGAGATGTATGTGAAAGGCTACATGAAAGACACGAGCAGTGTCATTTCAGGCAGTAAACCACAAGGTGTGAGTGACATCTGGTGGGTGTTTTGAGAGGTATATGTGTGGTGTGTGTGGTGTTTGTGGTGTATGTTGGGAGTAGTTGTGATTGAGTGCATGATCCTGTTCTGTATGGATGGCATGTATGTTGTATATGTGGTTTGTTTCTGTGTACTGCATTTGTGTGGTGAATGTGATGTGCGTGTATGGTGTGTCAGTGGATTGTAGGTGACGTATGTGTCTTTCTGTGTGGTCTTTAAGTGTATATATGTTGTGATTTTACTATATATGTCATGTATGTATGATCCACATAGAATGTATGTTCGTGTATGGTCTTTGTACGGCATGTGTGTTTTGTATGTGGTGCATGTGTGGTTTTGTGGTGTGGCGGCATATGGGTGGAGTTTGTGCAATATAAGTGTGGTGTGTGTGGTGTGCATGGTGTCTATATATCATAGATGTATGGATTCTCATGGTCTGCTTATTGTAGATGTGGTGTCTGTGTAGTATATGTGTGTTGTGTGTGGTATATGTTTGGCATATGTGGTGTATATATGGACTGTGTGTGGCATATGTGTGTAGGGTGTGTATATATGTGTGAGTGTGTGGTATGTGTATTATATGTAGTAAATAGTGTGTGGAAGATATCTGTGTGATGTGTAAGTGGTGTGTATGTTGTGACTGGGGGAGGTGTTTGTGTGGTATTCATGGGTTATGTGAGGTATGTGTTTGTACTATCTGTTGTGTGTTCGGTGTAAGAGTGGTGTAACTGTGTGGTATATGTGTGCAGTGTGTGTGGTGTCTTTGTAGTTGATGTGTAGAGGAGTTGGCATCTGCCTTCTGTATATGTGGTGTAGGTTTGGGGCGTGTGGTGTCTATGTGGAGGGTGTATGTGTGGTTTGTTTGGAAATTGTGTGCTGTATATGTGTTGAGTGTGGTAATCCTGTGTGAGGGTTATAACTGTAGGTGTGTGGGGCATGTGTGATCTGTGTTGGATATGTTTGTGGCACATGCCTGGTGAGTGTGTGATATATATGGTGTATTTAATGTATTTGTAGCTGATATATGTGTGATGTAGGTGTGTATTTAGTATGAATGTGGCTAATGCAGAGGGCAAGGTGTGTGGAATGCGCAGGGTATGGGTGTATGTGTGTTATAAGTGTCTTGAGAGAAGTGTACATGTGGTCATGTGTAGTGTGTTTGTCATAAATGTTTTGTATTTGTGTTGTTTGTATTGTGATATGTGTGATATATGTTTGGTTTGTGTAATTCGTGTGTTGCATGGTTTTATGTTAGTTGAAAGATGGTTTCCCCAAAGTGCAGTTTGACAGAGTTGAGTGTATGTCACTTTCCACATAGGCCCTGCATAGGTTTTCAAACTCTTCTAACTTAGTGATACAAGAGGTTAGTTGAAAGATGGTTTCCCCAAAGTGAAATGTGACAGAGTTGAGGATATGGAACTTTACGTAAAGTCCCTGCATAGGTTTTCAAGAACTTGTACCAGAGTAAAACTAGATGTTAGTTAAAAGATGTCTCCCCAGAGTGTTCTTTCACATTGTTGACTATATGGCACTTACCTTGTAGGTTCCACATAGTTTTCAGTTTTCATTTAGTGAAAGAAGATATAAGTAGAAAGATTGTTTCACCACAGTGTTTTTTTCACATAATTGTGTATAGGGCACTTTCTGCCACCATAGGTTTCAAACACTTCTAACTTAGTGAAATAAGATGTTAGTTGAAAAATGTTTTCCACACAGTGCTGTTTCGCAGAATTGAGTATATCGCACTTTCTGTGTTGACCCAACATGTTTTCAAACGGTTTTACCTTTGTGAATCAAGATGTTAGTTGAAAGATGGTTTCTCCACAGTATTCCTTCACAGGGTGGAGCAAATGTCACTTTCCACATCGTTCTCCGCATAAAATTTCAAATAATTCCAACTAAGTGACACGAAGATGTTACTTGAAAGATGGTTTACCCAATGTGCAGTTTCACAAAGGTGAATATGTGGCACTTTCAGTATAGGCCTCCCATCATTGTTCAACCTCTTCTAACTTAGAGTAAGGAGATGTTAGTTGAATGGTGTTTTCCCCACCGTGTTGTTTCACATAGTCGAGTATATAGCACTTATCATATATGTCTGCATATGCTTTCAAGCTCTTCTAACTTAGTCAAAAGATGTTAGTTGAAAGATGGTTCCTCCGCAGGATTGTTTCAGAGTATCAAGTACATGTCACTTTTCACTTCGTGCCCCACATAGGTTTTCAAACACTTTTAACTCAGTGATACAAGATGTTATTTGAAAAATTGTTTCCCCAAAGGGCAGTTTGACAGAGTTGAGTGTATGGCACTATCCGCATAAGATCCTACAGGTTTTCAAACCCTTCTTGGTGAAACAAGATGTAGTTGAAAGATGGTCTCCAGGGAGGAGGGGCCGACATGGCAGAGAAATAGGTGATCCATACATCCTGCGTCTCTCAAAGAAGTGTAGAAGCCAAAAGACATTGAACACCAGAGCCTAGGAGGAAAAGAGACAGAATCTACTAGGAAGAAAATGGGAAAGCTGGAAAAAAGATAGGTGCTTAACTGCGAACTGGGGGGAGATAAAAAGAAAAAAGGCCACGTGGTCACAGAGGGGAGGGACCCCCTTCTGGGGAGAGATGAAGGGAAGAGAAAGAGCGGCTAGGGAAGTACAGGACCATAGCTGGACAAGAGAAAGACTTCGAACTGAGACTTAGAAGGATCTGATCTCTAACTGCGGGGCTTTCTTCAGACTGGGGCCGGGTCCCTGTTCGTGCACCTGGGGAGGAGGGGAGCCAGGCCTGGGTGTGGTGGTAGGCCAGAGTCTCTGTCCGCAGCTGGAGAAAGCAGTTCCGTCCCTGGAGGGCTGCATGATAGCACAGAACCTGTCTGCACCTGCCACACTTGGGTGCAGAGGCTGGGCCTAGGCCTCAGTCTGCAGGAGGATAATGTGGTCGATTCCCTGGCATGCTGTGGGAAAAGATAAAGCCTGCCTACATCCACCACCCTGGGGGCTCACGGCCGCGAGGGCAGTGGCTCAGTGTGCAGAAGACAGTCCTCCCCGAAGTTCAGTGACACAGACAAAGCAGCCGGGACCACATATCACTGCACTGAGAGGCGCTTCCACAGCGGCAGAGCACATAGAGTGGGACTTTGAATCCTAGCCAAGCCCTGGGTCGGGGGAGTTGGTTGATAGAGAAGGACTGCCCATCTACGCCTGCTGCACAGTGAGGGCCACTCTAAAGGAGTCCGCCGGCTCCTCCTCCATGGAGAAGACACTAGGGAATCACCATTTTCCCCTCCCCCGCCCCCACCACCACCAAGCCAAGGCCTCTGGGATCACTCCTGGGCCCACAGAGGAGGTGGGTTCAGATTACACCAAACCATGCCCCTTTGCACTGGGTAAGAGAAGGCACACACCAGTCTGACTGTGGCCCCAGCGGTGGGCTGGGGGCAGACATCAGGTCAGACTGCAGCCCCGCCCACCAACTCCAGTTATACACCACAGCACAGGGGAAGTGCCCTGCAGGTCCTCACCACTCCAGGGACTATCCAAAATGACCAAACGGAAGAATTCCCCTCAGAAGAATCTCCAGGAAATAACAACAGCTAATGAACTGATCGAAAAGGATTTAAATAATATAACAGAAAGTGAATTTAGAATAATAGTCATAAAATTAATCGCTGGGCTTGAAACAGTATAGAGGACAGCAGAGAATCTCTTGCTACAGAGGTCAAGGGACTAAGGAACAGTCACGAGGAGCTGAAAAGCGCTTTAAACGAAATGCAAAACAAAATGGAAAAGACGACGGCTCGGATTGAAGAGGCAGAGGAGAGAATAGGTGAACTAGAAGATAAAGTTATGGAAAAAGAGGAAGTTGAAAGAAAGATAAAAAAATCCAGGAGTATGAGGGAAAAATTAGGGAACTAAGTGATACACTAAAAAGAAATAATATACGCATAATTGGCATCCCAGAGGAGGGAGAGAGAGGGAAAGGTGCTGAAGGGGTACTTGAAGAAATTATAGCTGAGAACTTCCCTGAACTGGGGAAGGAAAAAGGCATTGAAATCCAAGAGGCACAGAAAACTCCCTTCAGACATAACTTTTTTTTTTTTTTTTTTAAAAACTTCACTGTTTTATTTCTGTATGAAAGAATGAATTTGCATTTTCCTTCTCCTTATGTTCTTATATGGGACGTATAAGAAACATACTGTTGCCTTCTCCTTATGTTCTTATATGGGAAGCTCTATCTCTTAGGCACTTAGATCAGCAGTGTTGACTTCACATGACACTCCATTCCATCCCCTGGAGCAGGGGCAGGCTCAGCCATAACATAAGACTTAAGAGCTCCAGCCAGCCTGAGCAGGCTTCTCCATCTGGACTATGATGGCACACTGTTTTCCTCCACCCATCTCCTTAGAGGGGATGCATCATTCCATCCTCCTTCTGCTGTATTTAAGATAAAGCACTGTCTTACAATGGATCTTAAGAGAGTGTATGAATTTTACTAACAGTAAAACTGTTCTTGGATAAGGAAAGCAAGATTTCCTCAGATAAGTAAACAAAGTAATGTAGATCTGCTGAGTTAAAACTCTAAGATTCAGACTTCCTAGTGTTGGTTATTTTCATACTTAATGTGTTTTTATTTCCAAATTGATGACAATACATCATTTTTACAAGGTGTTTCTATTTAATTGTAATATTTTATCAATTAGGTGTTTATTTTAAAAACTGTAAAATAATAATTTATAATTATAATGAAATTGTAGTGTGCCATAGTAATAAAATATTACTACTGGTTGATAAGTTATGTATGATAATATCACTGATAGTGTACGTAATTTTCTTACAACATAATGTTTAATACAGTGATTCTACTCTTCCAAATTTGATAGTTTTTTATTTTATTTTATTTTTTTTCCCTGCATATGGATTTTTATTTTATTTTATTTTATTTATTTTTTTTATTTTTTAATATATGAAATTTACTGTCAAATTGTTTTCCATACAACACCCAGTGCTCATCCCAAAAGGTGCCCTCCTCAATACCCATCACCCACCCTGCCCTCCCTCCCACCCCCCATCAACCCTCAGTTTGTTCTCAGTTTTTAACAGTCTCTTATGCTTTGGCTCTCTCCCACTCTAACCTCTTTTTTTTTTTTTTTTTTCCTTCCCCTCCCCCATGGGTTTCTGTTATGTTTCTCAGGATCCACATAAGAGTGAAACCATATGGTATCTGTCTTTGTATGGCTTATTTCACTTAGCATCACACTCTCCAGTTCCATCCATGTTGCTACAAAAGGCCATATTTCATTTTTTCTCGTTGCCACGTAGTATTCCATTGTGTATATAAACCACAATTTCTTTATCCATTCATCAGTTGGACATTTAAGCTCTTTCCATAATTTGGCTATTGTTGAGAGTGCCGCTATAAACATTGGGGTACAGGTGCCCCTATGCATCACTACTCCTGTATCCCTTGGATAAATTCCTAGCAGTGCTATTGCTGGGTCATAGGGTAGGTCTATTTTTAATTTTCTGAGGAACCTCCACACTGCTTTCCAGAGCGGCTGCACCAATTTGCATTCCCACCAACAGTGCAAGAGGGTTCCTGTTTCTCCACATCCTCTCCAGCATCTATAGTCTCCTGATTTCTTCATTTTGGCCACTCTGACTGGCGTGAGGTGGTATCTGAGTGTGGTTTTGATTTGTATTTCCCTGATAAGGAGCGACGTTGAACATCTTTTCATGTGCCTGTTGGCCATCCGGATGTCTTCTTTAGAGAAGTGTCTATTCATGTTTTCTGCCCATTTCTTCACTGGGTTATTTGTTTTTCGGGTGTGGAGTTTGATGAGCTCTTTATAGATTTTGGATACTAGCCCTTTGTCTGATGTGTCATTTGCAAATATCTTTTCCCATTCCGTTGGTTGCCTTTTAGTTTTGTTGGTTGTTTCCTTTGCTGTGCAGAAGCTTTTTATCTTCATAAGGTCCCAGTAATTCACTTTTGCTTTTAATTCCCTTGCCTTTGGGGATGTGCCAAGTAAGAGATTGCTACGGCTGAGGTCAGAGAGGTCTTTTCCTGCTTTCTCCTCTAAGGTTTTGATGGTTTCCTGTCTCACATTCAGGTCCTTTATCCATTTTGAGTTTATTTTTGTGAATGGTGTGAGAAAGTGGTCTAGTTTCAACCTTCTGCATGTTGCTGTCCAGTTCTCCCAGCACCTTTTGTTAAAGAGACTGTCTTTTTTCCATTGGATGTTCTTTCCTGCTTTGTCAAAGATGAGTTGGCCATACGTTTGTGGGTCTAGTTCTGGGGTTTCTATTCTATTCCATTGGTCTATGTGCCTTCAGACATAACTTGAATCAATCTCCACAATATATCATAGTGAAACTGATAAAATACAAGGATAAAGAGAAAATTCTGAAAGCAGCTAGGGATAAACAGATTCTAACTTACAAAGGCAGACACATAAAAGTAGTAGCAGACCTATAAACTGAAACTTGGCAGGCCAGAAAGGAATGGCAGGAAATCTTCATTGTGATGAACAGAAAAAAATATGCAGCCAAGAATCCTTTATCCAGCAAGTCTAACATTCAGAATGGAAGGAGAGATTAAGATTTACCCAAACACAAAAACTGAAGTAATTCATCACCACTAAACCAGCTCTACAAGAGATCCTAAGGGGGATTCTGTGAGTTAAATGTTGCAAAGACTACAAATTAACAGAGATATCACTACAAGCATGAAATCTACAGACATCACAATAACTCTAAACCCATATCTTTCAATAATAACACCGAATGTAAATGGACTATATGCTCCAACCAAAAGACATAGGGTATCAGAATGGATAAAAAAACAAGACCTATCTATTTTCTGTCTACAAGAGACTCATTTTAGACCTGAGGACATCTTCAGATTGAAAGAGGGGATGGAGAACTATCTATCATGCTACTGGAAGTCAAAAGAAAACTGGAGTAGCCCTACTTATATCAGACAAACTAGACTTTAAATTAAAGGCTGTAACACGAGATGAAGAAGGGCATTATATAATAATTACAGGGTCTATCCCTCAGGAAGAGCTAATAATTATAAATGTCTAGGCGCCAAATATGGGTGTCCCCAATTATATAAAACAATAACAAACGTAAGCAACCTTATTGATAAGAATGTGGTAATTTCAGGGGACCTTAATACTCCACTTACAACAGTGGACACATCATCTAACAGAATCAGTAAAGAAACAAGGGCCCTGAATGATACATTGGATCAGATGGACTTGACAGATATATTTAGAACTCTGCATCCCAAGCAGAATATACTTTCATCTCGAGTGCACACGGAACATTCTCCAAGATAGATCACATACTGGGTCACAAAACAGCCCTTAATAAATATAAAAGAATTGAGATCATACCATGCACACTTTCAGACGACAATGCTATGAAACTTGAAATCAACCATAGGAAAAGTCTGGAAAACCTCCAAAGGCATGGAGTTTAAAGAACACCCTACTAAAGAATGAATGGGTCAACCAGGAAATTAGAGAAGAAATTAAAAAAATATATGGAAACAAATTAAAATGAAAATACAACAATCCAAATGCTTTGGGATGCAGCAAAGGCCGTCCTGAGAGGAAAATACATTGCAATCTAGGCCTATCTCAAGAAACAAGAAAAATCCTAAATACAAAATCTAACAGCACACCTAAAGGAAATATAAGCAGAACAGCATACACTCCGAAACCAGCAGAAGAAGAGAAATAATAAAGACCAGAGCAGAAATAAACCATACAGAATCTAAAAAAACTGGAGCAGATCAATGAAACCAAGAGTTGTTTTTTTGAAAAATAAACAAAATTGATAAACCTTAGCCAGTCTTCTCAAAAAGAAAAAGACCAAAATAGATTAAATCATGAATGAAAATGGAATTATTACAACCAGTGCTTCAGAAATACAAGTGATAATCAGGGAATACTATGAAAAATTATACACCAACAAACTGGACAACCTGGAAGAAATCGACAAATTCCTAAGCACCCATACACTTCCAAAACTCAAACAGGAAGAAATAGCAAACTTGAACAGACCCATAACCAGTGAAGAAATGGAATCAGTTATCAAAAATCTCCAACAAAGAAGAGTCCAGGACCATAAGGCTTCCCTAGGGAATTCTACCAGACATTTAATACTCTTCTCAAGCTGTTTCAAAACATAGAAAGGGAAAGAAAACTTCCATACTCATTCTATGAAGCCAGCATGACTTTGATTCTCAAACCGGACAGAAACCCAGTAAAAAAGAAAACTACAGGCCAATATCCCTGATGAATGTGGATGCAAAAATTCTTAGTAAGATACTAGCAAATCATATTCAACAGCACATACAAAGAATTATTCACCATGATCAAGTGGGATTCATTCCTGGGCTGCAGGGCTGGTTCAACACTTGGAAATCAATGTGATACATCATATTAATAAAAGAACCATATGATCCTGTCTATGCAGAAAAAGCAAGTGACAAAATTCAACATCCTTTCTTAATAAAAACCTTGCAGTGTTCTAGTTTAAACAAAGTGCATTCTTCTGAGGCTCTTGCTCTGAATGGCTCCAGGGTAGAACCTAGTTTGAAAAATAGAGCTATAAAATGCAAAGAGGCACCTGGAAGACAAAAGCTGTTCATTACAGAAGACAATGGGCTAAAGTTAGAATTCAGTGCCTACTTCTGTCTCCTGGCAGGCTGGCTGTCTGGGCAGAAAAGAAAGCCTGAGAGCTGGTGGAAAAGGAAACCTTTATTGGCTGTACATGAGAGTGAAAATTTGCAGGAGTTCCGTATTTTCATTAACAAACAGGAAAAGCTGTATTTGGCAATTTTTCCTGTCTCTCCCATCAGGAAATAAATGCACCATTGATATAGAGGCAAGGGTGTCCTGCTCCCAGCTGGTTATCAAGTGTTTGGAACCTGGACCTGATACAGTAGTTCTTCAAAAGGCCTTTTCTGTGTTCACCAGGTCTGAAGAATAGTGTGCATATGGGAATCATGTTTGATACAGAATGAAGGCATGTGTTCCCTTTACTGCATTTAAGCAGAGCTGGCCAAGCGCAAAGCACTCAGTGAAAGAAGGCCATCCTTCCCTTGATTTGAAGTTAGTGTTTGCTCTCACATAACAATGGACCACAGTGGCAGTTTAGCACCGATATTTGGGTTCTGCTTGTGTGAAGTGAGTGATGGTCCAGTTTTCCCTGAATATGACCCAAGACTTAGAAAATTGCAAATTGGTGGGAATGGCTACAAGGGATGCCAAGTCTCTACATTACTGATGGTAATGAGTTATGCTAGCCACGTTTATCTACCTTCATTTCTCCTTGCTCCATGTGTAAGGCCAGACCCTTTCCAAACTTTCATGAGTACCTACCCACATCTATCCATATCCATCTTGGCACCTTCATATGCCCTACACCTCTCATTGTGAACAGAGTTCTCATAGGATTACAAGAGGTCCTGCTGCCAATCTATGGCTGAGTCACCAGCACTCAGCCAGAGGTCCCAGTATAAATTGGAAGATATTGCTCTGAGACACTGAATCTGAATGGACTCCAGAGAGATGTTAGTTTGAAGAAAGGAGCAAAAGGATGGAAATAAATAGGCAAAGGGCCAAAGTGTTTCATTACAAAGGAGAGCAAGATGAAGCTGAGAAGGTCATGCCTAGCACCAACTCCTGAGAGGCTAGCGGTTGTCTATAGTAAGAAACACTGGCGGGCAGAGGCAAAGAGAAGCATTCATTACTTACACCTGGGTGCCCATGTGGCAAAAGGCTTGCACTTTTCTTTAAGAGGAGGAAGGCTCCGGACCTTGGCTCGTTTGTATCCCCTACCCATCAGGACATAGAAAGGGAAGTAATTCAGTGATAGCAGGTCAGGGGTCCTGTTTGTACTTTAGGTATTGTCACCAAGTCATGGTGCAATATTCCTTGTAAGGGCTTTTTTGGGCTGAATTTTCCTGAAGTTTGTTCATGCCTGATCCACCTGCCTTATAGGATGAAGACATTTCAGTCAGCCAGGGAAGGAGGCAAGCTGGCCACCCACCATGGGGATTACCATTGCCAGACAAGCAACAGGTGCTCATGGACAGGAGGGTCATTCTTCTTTGAGATGAAGGAACTGATTGCTCTCACATAGCACAGGGCCAGAGTGGTAGTTTACCACAAATCCTAGATGCAGCTGTGTGGCTGACAGACCGGTTCCACCTGGTTGTGACCCATGACCTAGTTATGAAAACAGAAAATGGGTGGGAAGGGTTATAAGGAAGGGCAAGCTTCTACATTACAGAGGAGATTAGGATAAAGTTGGGAATGAGATGTCTAATATAGTTTCTCCTTCATCCAGAAGTAAGGCCAGATCCCTCCTAAGCCCTGGAATTGCCTGCACATGGACACTCTGCTGGGCATTTTCAAAGACCCTATGCCTCCCATTGTCAGCATACTTCTCAAAGGTAAATAATGATGGGTCCTGTGTCCCAATAATGCCAGAGACATCAGGACTTGGCCAGATTTCCCAACTTAAAGGAATGTATATTTCTCTGAGATACTCACTCTGAATGACACCTAGGAAGAAACTAGTTTGCAAATGTTAGCATTAGGGACCAGGAGATGGTAGTGACCTCTTTGCCAGTAGTGCAGAGCACTCCCCGAAGGGTTGAGTTGAGGGCGAGTGTTAGGTGAGGGTGAGGCTTATGGATTGTGTTCCTAGGCCTCTAAGGTGATGGTGAGGGTTAAAGTTGGGTATTTGCCCACAATCCTTCACTCCAGCTCCATCCCAGTTGTTGCAAACAGCACAACTTCCTTTTCTATTCCTAAGTAAACTTGTATCAGTCTTGTGTCCCAAATTCCTTGTTTGGTCTGACCTGAGATCCGGGTCTGAGTAGGGATAGTCATGACTAGGGTTAGGATTAGGGCCTGGCAGTTTTTAGGGGTAAATTTTTCAGCAATGCATAACCCTCCCTCTAGGGCTGGATTGAGGGCAAAATCAGGATTTGTGACAGGCTTTGGTCTCAATTCAAGGGCTAGGCTGATTTTGTGGTCTAGAGTTAGGATTTTGATTAGAATCCTGCTTTCAAGGCTGCATGCCAGTCCTTGCATCCTGGTCCTTACAAGTGATAATGCATCCATCTTTGTTCCTAGCCAAGTCATCTTGCATCATTCATGTGTCAAAATCCAGTTGTATCCTTGGAACTAGCACTCAGGCTCAAGTAGGGCCAGCCGAATGGCTAGGATTAGGGTTAGGCTGTGAAAAATTACAAAGGTCTATCTGCTGGCAGTGCAAAGACCTACACAGAGGGCTCAATTTAGCCTGAGTGTCCATCAGGGTTTGGTTTGGGGTAAAGGGCTAGGCTGATTTTGTGGCCTACGATAGGGTCTTCACAAAGAATCATACACTCTGGCTCCATCGTGGTCTTTGAAAATGGCACCATTTCCTCTTATGGACTTGGGTGAGCAACTTGAGTCAGTCATGTGTTCCAAATCCATTGTTTCCTCAGATCTAGCATTCAGGCCCATTTAGGACCGTGGCTAGTGTTATCGTTAGGACAAGGAAAATGGTAAAGGCTTATCTTCTGAAAGTGCGAAGATGTATAGAGAGGGCTCAGTTGATGTTAAGTGTCAGTGTGAGGGTCAGCCTTAGGTTCTGCTTCAGGTCTGATCTTTGCAAACAGCACCATTTCTTCTTATGCATCTGATTGAGCCACTTGAGTCAGTTATTTGTCCTAAATCCACTGTTTCTCTCTTCTTGTGATTCAGGCTTGGGTCGAGATGGACCTATGGCTAGAGTTAGTGTTGGGACCCAGAAGATAGTAGGGGCCTATCCACCAGCAGTGCCAAGCCCATTACAGAGAGCTCGGGTGATGGTAACACTAAGGTAAGGGTGAGGCTTAGTTTTTGGCCTCATGAGTTAGGTGGATTGTGTGACTTAAGGTCAGGTTTTCACACAAAATCATACTTTCTAGTTCCATCCTCATGCCCAATGGCAGTTTGCCACTGTGTCCCTGCATGCATCAACTTCAGTCAGTCTTGTGTCCCAAATCCATTGTTTCTTGAGACTTGAAATGTGGGCTTGGGAGGACCACATCCATAGGAAATGTTAGCGTTAAGGCCCAGGAGACAATAGGTCCCTATCCTCCAGCAAGGCACAATGCCCTCCTCTTTGAGGATGAGGGTTAGGGTGAGGATCAGCCTAGGTACAGCCCAGGGTGCAGGGGCTGGGCTGATGGTATGCGGTCTGGTTAGATTATCTGTCTGAATCCTACTCTTTTGCTCCATCCCAGTCATGGCCAAGAGCATGGATTCCTTCTGTGTTCCTGGTTGAATAATATTGCAGTGGTCATGTATTCCAAATTGGTTTTTTCCCCATACATAGGATTTTGGCCAAGTTACAACCAGTGACAATGCTAGAGTTAGGGTTAGGGCCCAGGAAATGGTAGGGGCCTATCTGCTGGCAGGGAGAAGCCCTACCTGGAGGACTGAGTAGAGTGTGATGGCCAGAGTGAAGGTCAGTCTTCAGGTTTATATTCAGAGGCTAAGCTGTTGGTGTGGATTATGGTTAAGGTTTCACTCTGAATCCTACTGTCACTTGATCCGGTCATTGGAAATGGCAATGATTCCTTCTACTACATACATGGCCAAGTAAACTCACATTAGTTCTGTGTCCCCAAATTGTGGTTTCCAAAGATCTGTACTCTGGAACCAGGTAGGGCCAGAGCCATTGCTAGGGTTAGGGTTAGAATCTATTAGATAAGAGATTATTCACCAGCAGTGCAGAGCCTTCCCTGGAGGGCCGAGGTGAAGGGTAAGTTTTAGGGGGAGGGTCATGTTCAGGGGCTATGATGATGGTATGAGTTAGGGTAAGATTCTCTCTCAGAATCAAACTTTCTTGTTCCATCCTGGTTGTTGCAAAAGGTGTGATTTTTTTTCTCTGCTTGGGACTGAATAACCTTGCATCAGTCATATGTCTCATTTCTGTTGTTACCACCAACCTGAGATTCAGGCTTGTAAAGAGCCAGGGCCATGGCTACAGTTAGCTTTAGGCACCAGGAGATGGTAGTTGCCTGTCCAGCACTGGTGTGTAGCACTCCCCAAAGTTCTGATGGGAGGGCAAGTGTTAGGGTGAGCTTCAGGCTTATGGATAATGTTCAGGACTAAGGTGATGGTGAGGGTTAGTCTTAGGTGTTGGCTCACAATCCTACATTCGAGCTTCATCCTGGTCATTGCAAACAGCAGAACTTCCTTCTCCATTCCTGTTTGAGTTATCTGGAGTTAGTCCTGTTTCCCAAATTCCTTTTTAGGTCAGACCTGGGATCCAGGCCTTTGTAGGAACAGAGTCATATTTAAGGTTAGGCATAGGGCCTGGAAGGTGGTAGTGGTCCATCCACCAGCAGTGAACAACTCCCCACAGAGTACTGAGCTGAGGACAGCTCACAGTGCTGAGCTGTCAGGATTTGTGACTGGCTTTGGTTCAAGATGCAAGGCCTAGGCAGTTTGTGTGGTCAAGGGTTAGGATTTTGCTCAGAATCCTACTCTTTGGCTGCCTCTTGGTCATTGAAAATGGCATCATTAGCTTTTTTGTCCCTGGTCGAGTCATTTGGCATCAGTCATGGGTCACAAATAGTTTCTTCAGAGCTATCATTCAAGCCCTATTAGGGTCAGAGCCATGGTTTGGCTTAGGGTTAGTGCATGAAAAATGGTAAAGGCCTACTTGGAGGGCTCAGTTGAGAGAATTTGTTAGTGTGAGGGTCAGCCTTAGGGTCAGGTTCTGTAGTCAAGAATACTCTCTACAGCTTTGGTATCATTCAGATAATGAGGAGAGTTTCTCAGACTACCAAAAACTAAACAGATCATGATGACTAAACCAGAATATCAAGAAATATTAAAAGGAACTCTTTCAGTGGAATTGACAGATGAAAAGTGTCAGTATAAAAGTAGAAAATACAATGCAATGAAATGAATTTTTCTGTACAGAAACCATTCAAAGAATTTACAGAAAAGGATAGAAAACATATACCATATACCTCTAACGTGTGGAGGAAAGGAGAAAACAAGGGGTCCAGTCAAATTATGATCAACTTTGTATACAGCTATATATAGTAGAGGTTATATACAAACCTAAAGGTTGCCAAATATCAAAAACCACTATAATGCACAAAGAATTAACATAACGGAATCCAAACATATCACTAAAGAAAATCAGGAAAACATGAAAGAGATAATGTCATGAAAATGATCAGAGAAAATCTTCAAAAAAAATCACAAGACAAGTAATAAAATGGTATCCATCAATAATGACTTTGAGTGTAAAGGGGCTAAATTAATTCATTAAAACCATAGGGAGGCAGAATGGATTAAAAGACAAGACCCACCCACATGCTGCCTACAAGAGACCGATTTTAGACCTAAAGTCACCTACAGATTGAAAATGAGAGGATGGGGTAGCATTTTTCATGCAAATGGTTATCAAAAGAAGGCTGGAATAGCAATCTTATATCAGTCAAAATAGACTTTAAAACGAAGACTGTAACAATAGAAAAAAGTTCACTATATCACAATAAAGGGAAAAATCCAACAAGAAGATACAACACTTGTAAATATATATTGACCCAACTTAGGACAACCCAAATTCATTAAACACTTACTAATGAATGAAGGAACTAATTGATAACAATACTAGTAGGGGACTTTAACACCCACTTACAACAATGGACAGACCATCTAAACAGAAAATAAACAAGGAAACGGCTTTGAATGACCTATGGACTTAACGGAATATTAACGAATGACCAGATGGACTTAACGGATATATTGAGATCATTCCATCCTAAAACAGCAGAATACATATTCTTTACAAGTGCACATGAAACAGTCTCAGAACATATCCCATGTTAGGTCATAAAATGGACCTTCACAAATACAAAAAGACTGAAGTCATTCCATGCACCTTTTCTGACAACAGCACCATGAAACTGAAAGTCAACCACAAGAAAACATCTGCAAAAACCATAGATACATGGAGGTTAAATACCATGCTACTAAATAATTAATGTGTCAGTCAGGAAAAGAAGAAGAGGAAGAAGGAGGAGGAGGAGGACGGGAAGGGGAAGAAAAGAAGAGAAAGAAGAAAAGAAGAAAAAGGAGGAGAAGAAGGGGAGTGGGAGGGAGAGGAGGAGGAGGAAGAGGAGAAGGAGGAGAAGAAATCACCACTGACACAGGATTCTGCCTGTTCTCTGATGTCTAGCACTAACACTGGAGCCACAGGAATGAAACCCCCAAAAAACTCAGCATCTTTATGTGGCTGACGTGAAGGAAGTGACCCTTTAAGGTTCCAGGATAAAGCTCAGGATCTACAGGCACCTGGGCTGTGCAAGAGATCTCAGTCTTCTGCCATTCCTTTTTCTGTCCATCCCCAGTGTATACTATTTACTTATGAGGCATCCTCATGTCACCAGGACAATGAGCCCCATATTTCCAAATGAAAACCCTGGTGGCCCAAAAAGGACTGCTATTGTGCTTGAACTGTAGACTCAGTGTAAAGTGTTCTGACATGTCCTTCCCTATCCCAAGTCTTCACCAACTCAAGGCTCCAAGCTTCTCTTGGCTCTCAAAGGCTTCCAGCAAGTATAAAGCATTTATCTAGTAAATTAGAACACAGACATCCATTGATGGAGAACCAAGACCAATTGACCCATTCCGATTACATGGAACCCTGGAGAATCGAACTGATAACACAACACACTACAGGAGAACACGGAAGCCTTTTCTTCTGTACTTACTGTATACCCTATGGGGAGTTAGCTCATCATAATTCCAGATGACCACAGAGTTACACTGCACTATCCTAGTCCTTTACTCTGGGAGTGGGCTAAGGATGACCCTGTGTCCAGCAGAAACCTACCAATTTCAGGAATTCCTTGACCATGTTTGGGCCTTTGAGCACACAGCTAAGAAAATGGATGCTGCAGCCTCATGGCAGAACTCTATCTTCTTTCTTCTTTCTCTCTTGTCACTTAGGTCTGATTTTTCTTGAACGCACCATCAATATGTGTGTGCCAGTGCAGATGTGGGGGCTGGATGGTAAAATGACCACACATGGAGAGCAAGTGGGCACAATTCCTCCCAGAACATTAGACTCTCTCATTTCTAAAGCAAACCTGATGGGAGGGGTTTGAGCCATGGCCTAAAAAGGCAGAGCCCAGCCTTATCCTCTGGACTCTTCCCACCTCCTGTGATCTGGGCCAGTCCTAGTCTCTTGATCAGATCAGTCACTCTATGGTACAATGAGAGCTTGCATAGAGAACTACAAAAGCCAGTTCTCTAGAAGATGGGATGTCAGCTTCCCTTAACACTGCATAGGGTGTCAGGTGGGGAGTGTTCAGCCACACCTGTACACTAAGTGTCCCCGTGTGCCTAAAAACCTGCATAAAACAGGCAAACGTTTGGGGCCAAAATTTGGAGGAAAAATCAGGTCTATGTCCAGCACTAACACAACAGTGCATGAATGTGCTCCCTGTTTTAAGAGGCATGGTAATGCAGCAAAGTCTCCACTCAAGAAGTGGGTCTTGAGCAACCACCCACCACAATACCACATACATTTCCCAGAAGAGAAGGCCTAGATATCAACCAAGCAGAAGCACTATATCTCAGAATCATAGAGCCTACTTCTACACCTGCCTCTGCTGCTAGGCATACAGAGATCTGTCCTTCAGAAGGACACAGATCCTTTCCAAAGTGACACAGTGCTCCAGTGTCAAAGTTCTTGCTTTGCTTAAGGGTGAGGTTTGGGCACCTGCAGTAGATGTCAAAGTAACAGTGACACAAATAGACTACAGATATATTTCTTTTTCATATAAATGATCCCCAGATGTGGCTGATTATGGCTTGCCCACCATTGGAGATCACATATCATTGATCTCCCTGCTCTAACATGTCAGGATATAATTTCCTTTTTTTTTTATTTAAAAAGGCAAAATCTATACTTAGTGCATTATGGTGGAGCTAGAACATCAATCATTTACATAACAATTAATTGGTCCTGAAGAAAAATCATTCATTATGAAATAAATTCATATAAACTAGAACTGGTATGTTGAGCTACACTTTTTTAAATTGATCAAGGATTGGAAGTGTTTTATTATTTTTTCCCTGAAAACACTTTATCCCAATGCATCCTATGTTCATGTATGTCTGATTTTCATGTTTATTAAGCACAATACCAAAACAAAATTGTGTGCAGGAGTTAAATTCTCCAAGATAAAATTCTGAGTCAGGATAGAAGGGTCAAAATGGGAGTGTACAAATAGCAAGATAAAATAATCTGCTCATTTTTTTCCAGATGTATGCCAAATTTTTATTTAATTCTCATTCATTAACATAGTTAGCATGAAATATTGGTTTCAGGATTAGAATTAAGTGATTCATCTCGAACAGGCAACACTCAGTACTCATGATAAGTGCCCACCTCAATACCCATCACCCATCTATCCCATACCCCACCCACCCAGAAAAAGAAATCACTGAATCAATCTCACTGACAATTTCACCAAAGATACTTTGTAAGAAAGTTAGAAATCAAACTGACCAAAGAGGTATAAGATATGCACTCTGAAAACTTATGAAGGAAATAGAAGATACAAAGAAATGAGAAAAAATTCCATGCTCATGGTTTGGAAGTGGAAACGTTAAAATATCTCTTACACCCAAAGCAATCTACAGAGTTAATGCAATCCTTATCAAAGTACCACCAGCATCTTTCACACAGGTACAACAAGCAATCCCAAAATTTGCATGGAATCACAGAAGAGCCTGAATAGCCAAATTAATCTGGAAAAAGAAAAGCAAAGCTGGAGGCTTCATTGTGGAACATATTCCAAAGAGCACACACACAAAAAAACAAAAACAAAAACAAAAACAAAAGCCTAATGATTTAGAGTGATCAACTTACGTATTCCAAGTACGCTTTTTATTTTGTCTTTATACTTACAGTTCATCAGTAATATGATAAAATCAACTGTTGGCTACTCAAATATTTAGAATACATTAAGAAAAATGGGAGAAGAATGTGATATCATGAAACTTCAGTGGTTCTTTACATTTTCTAATCAGAAGTGTTTCAAAATATTCAAACTCACTATTCCCATGTGATAGTAGAATTTGACAGAATTCAACAACCACAAATGACAGACTGCCTTTCACGTGAATTTAAGTATTTCTATACTTGTGTCAGATATCAGTTACCTGTTTGGAGATCACACAGAATGACTCAAAGCTCAACCTCCAGAAAGCTTCCCACTTTAGTCCAATGTTATATTATTGTATAAATAGCTGAAGACATAAAACAAAGAGTGATGTGTCACTGTGTGTTTAATGCAATCCAAAGAAAGATACCATGCTGCAAAACAATCAGGTTAGATGTGAAATAGAGTACAGAATATAAAACCCAAATGCACTTCGATGCAGGTGGTGCTGGAAAGAGCCCACCTCACTTCACGGGCAAAAAAAGACTGAGATTATGGGTTAGAGTCAGCAGAGACTGGTGTTCCCTCAGACAGTGACAAGAAACTAGTCAAGTTCCCACTCTAGTGGTGTCCTGACACATAGATATTAGTTGTTGATGTTGGGGAAGAAATGTTGTTCTGTTGCTGAGAACTCAGTGCTTAGCAGGATTGTGTTGGCCCAGATGGTCACTCCCTGCTCTCACCACCTCCTGGAATGCCTGAACATACTTCATTCTGAGACTCTAAAGGTTTGCCCATGCAAAGTCTATACTTGGAGAGGTAAGGATAGAAAAAGTAAATAGTAACTAAAACACCAGAACTTATTTCCACAGACGTGGATATGAGTCAGGAGCCAGACAAGAGCCTCCATACCACCACTGTTATATCACTGAAGGAAGGGAATGGAAAAGAGTGACAGCCCTTTTGCACACAGGGCCCCTAAGTTTAGCTCAAGGATGTTCTCCTTAGATGTGGCCCACTTATGTTGGTGATATGACACCAACCTTGCCTCGGGAAAAGTGCTAGTGCCCTCATGTGAAGTTTCTACCATTTTCCTCTGAGATGAAGATATTTGGCCCTCGGTGCCTCCCTTCAGATTCCCTTGCTCTTACATTAATGAAGATTGCATTAGGGGACATTGACATAATCGGGGAACAGTTTCTGATTTTAATCATAGAGTTGTGACTAGTTCCCAGTAACCTGGAATAGGCTGGGCAATGGGAGTCCATGGAACACTTATGCAAGACAAGCCTTAACCAAAAGAGGCACAGGGGCTTTGAATGTGGTCAGCAGAAGAGGTTTGCATGTGCACAGGGGCGGATGATGTTGGGAAGGGTCCTATATGCTTTCTGGAGCAAGGGCCTAGGGTCAAATTCAGCAGCTACAGGGCTGTCCTCAGACAGTGCCCAGTAATTCCTGGGGAGCCTGTACTCACACCATGTGTCATCACATAGTTAATTTATGCTATCAAAAAGTAAAGATTGACCTTCTGCCACGAAAACTTTGTTTTTGGCAGGGTTCTGTTGGCATAGGACCATTTTCTTGCTCTCTGTCCACTCCTTTCAGAGAAGCCTGAACTACTGACCTCCTGAGACCCTTGGGGTTCATGCATGTCAAGTCCATTCACCGAGCAGCTTAGGGCACAAAAATACTCAACGACCGAAATACCAAACCCGAATCTGCAGACTTGCCAGGAGCAAGAGCCTAGCTTGTGACTCACAATGGTATCTGTCCACAGAAAGACAGTGCTTGAAAGCTGGAGATAGCTTGACACATTCCAGACCTTCTTGAAGTTGGTTGGGGTGCATGATTTTTGCTTCCATAATTCTCTGGTATAGGTAGCAGATGTTCCACTTCTCTTCAGGCAGG
Organism: Panthera leo; assembly: GCF_018350215.1. Taxonomy (NCBI): domain Eukaryota; kingdom Metazoa; phylum Chordata; class Mammalia; order Carnivora; family Felidae; genus Panthera; species Panthera leo. The sequence continues at coordinate 38,100,205 of NC_056682.1, forward strand.
CCACACGTCTTTCTTACTCCTTCGATACCAAGCTTGCCCAGGGAATTGTGCCTGTAACATTATCTAGAGCTTCATTCTGCTCTCACATGAGATGATGAACTCTAGGTCTCAGTGTATCTTTTTCAATTCTCTTACACTTATCCTAGACTTGTGTTCACTGGGAGACTTTTAGTGCCAGAGTCTGGCAGCAGTTTTCTCCAATTTTAATTGTGGAGTCATGCCAAGTTCCCATAAGTTTGGAATAGCTTTAGGAACAGGTGCCCCTTGGGTATCTTCCAGATCTACCTTGGGAACAGGAGGTATTGGGCACTTGATTGTGTTAATCACAGGAGGATTGCTTGTGGGTAAGGGCAGGTGATATTTTGTTGGGAAACAGTTGGCCTCACTTCTGCGAGAAAAGCTGATGGAGATGTGGCCTTCAGGGCCACATTCAGAGGAAAAAATCACACAGATTGAGCCGATTAACTCGCAGCGAGCATATATGAATATTGTCTTTCTACTCCCAGAACAACTAATTTCTGATATCAAGAGGAAAATATTTCCCTCCTAAAAACTTGGGGAGTTTTGTTTGTTCAGTGTCGATTTTCTCAGTGTTTATTGCTGTGCTCTGTGTCCCTGCCATAGACTACCTGAACATCCTGCTTTCTGAGCCTCTAAGTGTTCCCATGTGCCCATTCCATTTTAAAGCAGGTAAACATGAAAGAAACTACTCAAAACCCTAAAACTCAGAACCCAGTCCCATAGCCTTGGCATCAGCCCATATTGAGACTCTGCCCCCAAAATCATACTGCTTTTACCCTCTGGCAGGAAAAGCTGCAAAGCTGGCAGGTGTCCTAGCTTTCCTACATTGTTTGAATTCAAATGTAGGGCTTTTATGCTACTTTAGGACTCCCAGGGGGAAGTAAAATATATTCCACTTCTCTATGGTGCCCAGTTTTTCCCTAGCCCCAGGATTTCAACATTCTCTGGGAGGTGTGCCAGTCACTTCATTCAGAGTTTTATTCCATTGTCATCTGAGACAATGAATTTGGACCAAATTCATCCCTTCCAATTCCCTTGTTCTTTTTCTAAGCAGGTTTTCCTGTGACGGACTGAGAGTCCTAGCCTGGAAGTCTCTAGGGTTTTCATTGTGTAGTCCTGATGTTATTGAATCAGGCTGGAATGCAGGCGGAAAAACCAAGTAGCACTCAGAGATCTTGGTGGATCAGAATTTATTTAACACTGGCGGGCTCAGAGGAGACCATTTCTCCAAAGTTCTGAGCGCCGAATGCAAGCGGGAAGTGTAATTTATAGTTGTCAGCCTTCATATTTGTGGGGGAGGGTGGTTTCACTCATGGGGAAAACAGGGCAAGAAGAACCTGCAAGTGGGGTTTCTAAGCCAGAGACCAGAGCTTGTTGTAGTCCCATCAGCCATCTTGTGTAAACTTTATTCATTTTCCCAAAATTCCCCCCTTTGATGCCTTTAAAAAAATCTTTTATTAGGTATCACTTTTTAGTTCTAATGATTGGTACCCTCGGAGGGTTAAAATATGTGCTGCAGTTTGGCGAGAAACAGTGTTTCTAATAAAACTTACCAGGGTATTTAGTATACAGGGGCCAATGGTCACAAGTAAAATTATGGAAAAGAGGGGCCCTGCCAGGGTAGGGAGCCAGGATGCCCAGTCTGTGAGATCCCATTCTCTCGATTCAGTATTTTCCTGTTGTCTACATTGAATTCTTTCCTTGAGTCCCTTAACCTTAGTTGTAACTATTTCTGACAGGTTTACAAAATAGCAAAATTCCTCCTCCAGAAAGATACAAGTCCCTCCTTTTTCTGAAGTGAGGAGGTTGAGGGCCCACCTATTTTGGAGGAACACTGCCACCAGGGAGTTTATTTGGCTTTGTAAGGTTACCACAGAATCAGCCACCTATTCCATGTTTTCATTTGTCACTTGAGATAGTCTATGGTATAGTCCTACAGATGAACCTATGTCCCCTATTTTGGTTCCAGTTCCTGTCACAATTCCTGCTCCTATAAGAACAGGTAGCAGGATTGCCCGTTTAGCCTGGGACTTGGGGCTAAACGCTGTTAGGAATTGATCTTCAGTGTACACGGATATCTCTGGGGTTAGGAGGATGGAAAAACATATCTGAGTCCACTTGGCCTCTAAGCATCGGTAGGCCAAATTAAAACACAGATAGAACACCCCAGGGGTTGAACATAGGGTTGTATTCCTCTGTAAAGTTATATTTCTTTCACACAGAGAGGTACCGTTCATACATCAGGAACTGTACAGATTAGATTGTTGTCATTTGTGAGACGGATCCCAGTGGCCAGGAGTCCAATTAAGACAGAGGTGTTGGTTTTTAGATTTTCAGGAGCTTCCCATGTCAAAGGGATAGGAGTGGCTAGGTAAGCTCTTCGGCTGAGGGCCATAACATCCAGCAGGTTTGGGTGTGATTATCTATTTTATGGAGGACTTGTAGAGTTGGCCCAATGCTGGAGTGGGGGAATTGGTATTTAATTGAGGGATGAAAGGTTCAATCCCTGGTAGGCTGCCAGGGGAGTTGTTGCCTTTGTGGCTTGTATTACCCTATCCTGGGTATCCTATAACTTTTTGAAAGGCCCTGTCTTGCACACCTCCCCTGTCTGAGATCTCCCATTGAGGAAGGAAAGTGTAGTGAGCTCGCTTCCCTCTCTGGAGGCCCTCGTTGTGACATGTCTTCCTGAAATTTTGGGTTATCTCTATGGTCCAATACTTAGTCCTTGGGGCAGTGGGTGACTGACAGAGTGGGTGTTTCTCCCTTGTAACAATCTTTGTGGAGGGAGGTGAAGGGACTGAATGCCCTTGACCCCTTTATTGTCATATAACAACCCTGGGGGCAAAGTGGTTAAGTGGCAGTTGTGAGGGTGAGAGAGGTTATCATAATATACAGGCAATACTTAATAATGTTCCCAACCATAAGAGGTATGTGAGATCTAGCATGCATCTTTTGTCCCATGTCCACCTTGTTGGTGCAGTCTCTATCAGCCCAACAGTAAGAAGTAAGATCAGGGCTATGATACCAGTGAGGGGAAAGGGCTGGCAGAGTTGCATCCAAATCCCTGGGCTTGGTCCCCATGTTGATTCCTCAAGCTTCTTCCGTGTGCAGGCCAGCCAGCTTCCGGGTGTGGCTAGAGCAGGGCTGGAGATCTCAGGGGCCAGTGTCTTTTTGAGGGTCAGTTTAAGTAGGTTGACTGGATCTGGATAGCTTCTTCAGGTTGAGGGTTCCTCGGAGGTGGCCTTCTTAGCTCTGGAGTGATTGGCCCATGGGGTGATACCTGAAACTGAATCCTCTATTTGGTTGTATGTCTATAAATTCCATCTCTAAGTCTTTGAAAGGGGCGGGTTTCTGGTAACTGTCAGATCAGGCTTAGGGAAGATATGGTTTGCATATTTACAGATCCATTCCAGTTGTTTAAATAATCATACACCCAAGGGGTCTTATTATCCCCATAGAATAACAAACACAGAAGATTGTCTATACATGAAATACTATGACAATTTTTATGAAGTTTACCTCAAGTTGTCTAGTTTAGGCAAACAAAAAACATTTAAAGGCAATCATAACTAGAATTTAACATCCATAACGGTGCATTGTTGAAACATAGTTGTTCTCTCTAAAATCCCCCTCTCCAGAGATAGCCAAATTGAGACCAATGCATTTGCAGAACAAATCCAGTCTTAACAAATCTGGCCTAATTATTTACATAAGCTCAGCAAGAGTAGCGATTGATCATGAGGATCTTTTAAAGCTTGCTTTGTTGGAACCTTTTATAAGGAATCTCTGGGTTGAACTTTTAGTAGCCTCTCCAGGCCAGAAGCCAAGCCAAATACTTGCCATCAGACAGGCTTTCAATACCTGTAGAATTGTGCGAATTCCTCTTCATGAGGTCCTCAAGATATCCTGAGGTTCCTGAACCTGCCAGGAAGTGACCTTCTTTACTTACCTGGTGAGGCTGCTGGGAGAACTGTAAGCCAGGCACCAGACCAACAATTCCAAGGGGCTTTATGGGTCCATGTTTTATAATGCCAATCCTAGTTCCTTAAAGCTGTCTGGTCATATCTGAGTCTATGAATGTCATCCTCAAATATGACATTCCAGTCAAAGCCTTGGTAAAACAACCAGTATTTTCAATAGTGACCTGTTATAAGATGAACAGATTCTTATTGAACTTATGCAACCAATTGTAATTGCCATGAAAGAAAGAATACTCATTGAGAGTTTTGAGTTTCAGGGGAATTATGTACAGAGAAAAGATAAATGCTTTAGTTTACAAGCGAGTATTTTATGACATTTTTGTATATTATAGATATCTTAAGAGAAAGTTTGTCCCCAAAGTCCTTTTTATAAATCTCCTTGAAGAAGAAACACTTTTTTTGAGAGAATAAGAACAATTATAAATGGCAAATTCTCAGAAATAGACATTGTTAAAGATCTGATGAGAGTTCATTATGATGCAATTGGCAAAGAAATTCGGTTATTTCTGTGACACATAACATCTCAAGTAATCAGACTATTAAGTGATGACCTTATATCAAAACATTAAAATTTTAGGAATTGCATATATTTGGGCAGGTTTATCATTGTATGACAGTGCTTTTCCAAGTAACTTAGCACCCCAAATAAAAGGGCCTAATTGGTCAAGAAGACTTCATTTACCATTTAAATCCTGAGAAGTTTGTTAAAACCTCAGAAGTCATAAGTGAATCTTAAATAGGATTACAGATCTTAAAATTACAAATTTTACAAATTTTACAAATTTTAAAATTACAAATCTTAAAATTTTATTTATTCAACCAAAGTTGCAATAAAAGATCCCAAAGGTGAATGGTATAGCATTATACAGTTGTTATCAAAACCTAGCTCCTTTAACATTGAGAAGTTTTAATTAAGTAATCAAAGACCTGATAAAGAAGAAAGCTAAAACTTTGATTTTCCTGGAGGATAAACCTTTGTTTGCATTGTATTATCAAGAGTAGATCAACAGTTCAAGAAAACTTTATCATTTGAGCAGAGAGAAAAGCAGAATTTCAAACTTATACCAGTGTACTTTAAAAGTTCCATTCATCTCAACCTTCTGCAACTTTCTTTTGCTTCTAAATTTTGTCCCAAGCCATTTCTTTCCAAATAACCAGTCTCATTTAGCACAAAATTATTCTACCCTCAACAAAACTGTATTTCCATTCCTTATATCTTTCTTATATACTTCCTATTTTCCTACATACAGGGTAGATTTTTTTATATTCATCAATCTTAAGTACACTGAGCAGAAATTTAACTCTTAGGAAACCTTAGTCTCCAATTGAGGACTTAGTAACCAATTGAGAGGTATTTACACCAGAACCATTTAGATGGTAAATTCATGAACAAATTAAGTACAAAGCATGTTTTTCAATAGGTCCTTATAGCCTTGATTTTACAGCAATAAGAAGTTAAAAACACAAATGTTCAATAATCAAAGCTTTATCATCCCATCCTATTTGGAAAGTTTCAGGTTACCAAGGGCCTTGAAAGTTATCTAAAACATTACCCATTAAAACTTTGAGACAGGACAGGAGCCAAGATGGCAGAACAGCATGGAAGCTTTTTGTGTGTCTCGCATCCGTGAAATACAGCCAGACCAACACTGAACTATCCTACACACCTAGAAAACCAATTGGAAGATTAACACAAGAATCTGCACAACCTGAACCACAGAACTCAGCAGGTACATGACATCTGAAGAGCTGAACTTGGGGACCAAGAAGCCCCGAAAGGTAGGGAACTGTTTTGCGGGCGGAGAGAAGATGGAGAATGGAGAGTGGAGGAGCATACAGGAAAAGCACCCCTCCCCAAAAGCAGCTGGAGAGAAAGTGAAAAATTAGAAACAGCCACAGGGACTAAACTAAAAAGGGAGAAAGGAGAAAGGAGAGGGTTTAAATTCCATGAAGACTGTAAACAAGGGGAGCGCAAAGTCTGCAACTCCGTGCAGTTCGATACCTGCTGGTGCTCTGGTGGGAAAGGTGAATCCCCAGGAACAGAGTGGGGTCTGGGAGGTTCTCGAGCCACATGGAGAAAAGCGGTTCCACTGTTGGAAGGACATTTGGTAGAGACTGTTGAAGCAACCTGGTCTCAGCAGACCCCAGAAAGCCACATTCACTGGTGCTGGGGCAAGGTTGTTGAGGGTGAAGCCTGGTGTCAGATGTGTGTTGTGATTTTCCATGGTTCCTGAAATGCTGAGGCTACACTCTCTCGTGATTTTTTTGTGGAGGCGGGCTGGCACCTGGCTGCAGTCTTGGGCACTGGCAACAGCAGCATCCAGTGGGCGTTCCTGGGTGCATCTGACATTTTGCCATTGCTCATTTGGCCATTGCTCTGTAAGACCCTCCTGCAGAGGGGCGGAGTGGGTCAAAGCCGCAGTCCTTTGGAAGTAAGGGGCCGGGGAAAACAGCCACATCTGAGACAAAACTTGGGAGAGAGGTACTGCCTGGGGCCTGGTCACAGTGGAAAAGTGGGGAGTGGATGAGACCTGAAGACAGAGGACCGTGCATGACTCCTGATCCAGGAGAACAGACTGGGTGGCTGGGTGGTGCCATTTTTTCACTGCTCCCACACATGGGCATGCGTACCCATGAGCACCATAACAATCCACCCCAGTTGGCTAGCAGCACCATCTGGGGGGAGCGGAGCTGTTACACCAAGCCCTGCCCAACTGGGACAACTTGACTTTTCAAGAACACAAACCTCACTGCCGGCTTAATCTATGGACTATAAAGAGCTACATGGACTGACCTCTAGGGGAAAACAAAGCAATTTCAGTCCTACTTCAATCTGTTAGCAGGTTCATCTATTCAATTATTTTTCTCTCTTTCTCCTTTTTGTCTTTTACGATTTTCTTTTTCTTGAATACAGAAAGAGAAAAAACTCATTTTTATTTTCAATTTTTATTAAAAATATCTGTCTTTAATTTTTATTACTATATTTTTTACTTTTGTGTATTTTTTTTCCAAATTCTACTTTACTTCCATCATTTTATTTTAGTCTATTTCAGTGTACACACCTTTTCAAATTTTCAATTATTTTTCTTCTCTTTTCTCTTTTTCATTTCTTTTCTTTTTCTTGATGCAGAAAGAGAAAAATTTCATTTTTACTTTCAATTTATTTTTAAAATATTTTTATTTAATTCTTATTACTATATTTTTTGCTTTTATGTCAATTTTTTCAAATTCTATGTTACTCCCATCATTTCATTTCAGTCTACTACAGTGTATTCACTTTTTCAAATTTTCAAATGATTTCTTTTTTGGTCTTTTCCTTTTTTTATTTTTTATTTTTTCTTTTTCATTTCTTTTCTTTTTTCTTAAATACAGAAAATGAAAAAAATCATGTTTCTTTTTAATTTTTATTAAAAATATTTTTCTATAATTTTTCCTACTATATTCTCTATGTTTGTGTATTTTAGTCTACTTTAGTGTACTCATTTTTTCAAATTCTCAATTTCCTTTTTTTCTCTCCCCCCACCTTTTTTTTTGTTTGTTTCTCTAATCTGTCAAACCACTTTCTACACCCAGACCAAAATACACCTAGGATCTAGCATCATCTGTTCGATTTTTGTGTGGGTGTGGTTTTAATTTTAGTATTTTTAAATTTCAATTTTCTACCTCATTAATTCCTTTTCTCCCTTCAAAATGACAAAACGAAGGAATTCACCCCAAAAGAAAGAATACGAAGAAATGACAGCCAGGGATTTAACCAACACAGACATAAGCAAGATGTCTGAATCAGAATTTAGAATCACGATAATAGGAAGACTAGCTGGAGTCAAAAATAGATTAGAATCCCTTTCTGCAGAGATAAAAGAAGTAAAAAATAGCCAGAATGAAATTAAAAATGCTATAACTGAGCTGCAATCACGGATGGATGCAGTGGCGGCAAGGATGGACAAGTCAGAACAGAGAATCAGCGATATAGAGGACAAACTTATAGAGAATAATGAAGCAGAGAAAAAGAGGGAGATTAAGGCAAAAGAGCACGATTTAAGAATCAGTGACTCATTAAAAAGGAACATCAGAATCATAGGGGTCCCAGAGGAGGAAGAGAGAAAACTAAGGGTAGAAGGGTTTTGTGAGGAAATCATAGTGTAAAACTTTCCTAACCTGGGGAAAGACACAGACATCAAAATCCAGGAAGCACAGAGGACTCCCATAAGATTCAACAAAAACCGACTATCAACAAGGCATATATAGTCAAATTCACAAAATACTCAGGGAAGGAGAGAATCATGAAAGCAGGAAGGGAAAAAAAAAGTCCCTAAACTACAAGGGAAGACAGATCAGGTTTGCAGAAGACCTATCCACAGAAACTTGGCAGGCCAGAAAGGAGTGGCAGGATATATTCAGTGTGCTGAATCAGAAAAATATGCAGCCAAGAATTCTTTATCCAACAATGCTGTCATTCAAAATAGAAGGAGAGATAAAAATTTTCCCAGACAAACAAAAGTTAAAGGAGTTTGTGACCACTAAACCAGCCCTACAAGAAATATTAAGGGGGACTCTCTGAGGGGACAAAAGATGAATATATATATATACCAACAGCAAAAAAAAAAAAAAAAGATTAGAAAGGACCAGAGAACACCACCAGAAACTCCAACTCTACAAACATGATAATGGCAATAAATTCATTTCTTTCAGTACTCACTCTAAACATCAGTGGACTCAATGTTCCAATCAAAATACATAGGATAACAGAATGGATAAGAAAACAAGACCCATCTATATGTTGTTTACAAGAGACCTAATTTATACCTAAAGACACCTACAGATTGAAAATAAAGGGATGGAGAACCATCTATCATGCTAATGGTCAACAAAAGAAAGCCAGAGTAGCCATCCTTATATCAGACAATCTAGACTTCAAAATAAAGACTGTATCAAGAGATGCAGAAGGGCATCATATCATAATCAAGGGGTCTATAGACCAAGAAGACCTAACAATTGTAAACATTTATGCGCCAAATGTGGCAGCACCCAAATATGTAAATCAATTAATCAGAAACATCAAGAAACTCATCGATCACTAATACCATAATAGTAGGAGACTTCAACAACATACTCACAGCAATGGACAGATCATCTAATCAAACAATCAATAAGGAAACAGTGGCTTTAAATGACACATTAGACCAGATGGACTTAGATATATTCAGAACATTTCATCCTAAAGGAGCAAGGTATACATTCTTCTCCAGTGCACATGGAACGTTCTCCAGAATAGACCATATACTGGAACATAAATCAGCCCTAAGTACAAAAAGATCGAGATCATACCGTGCATATTTTCAGACCACAATGCTATGAAACTGGAAATCAACCACGAGAAAAAACTTGGAAAGGTAACAAATACTTGGAGACTGAAGAACATCCTACTAAAGAATGAGTGGGCTAACCAAGCAGTTAAAGAAGAAATTAAAAGCATATGGAAGTCAATGAAAAATGATAGCACCACAACTCAAAGCCTCTGGGACACAGTAAAGGCAGTCATAAGAGGAAAGTATATAGCAATACTGGCCTTCCTAAAGAAGGAAGAAAGATCTCAGATACACAACCTAACCTTACACCTAAAGGAGCTGGAAAAAGAACAGCAAATAAAACCCTAAACCAGCAGAAGACAGGAAATAATAAAGATTAGAGCAGAAATTAATCCTATCGAAACCAAAAAAACAGTAGAACAGATCAATGAACCCAGAAGCTTGTTCTTTGAAAGAATTAACAAAATTGATAAACCACTAGCCACTTTGATCAAGAAGAAAAAGGAAAGGACCAAAATAAGTAAAATCAAGAATGAAAGAGAAGAAATCACAACCAACACAGCAGAAATAAAAACAATAATAAGAGAATATTATGAGCAATTATGTGCCAATAAAATGGGAAATCTGGAAGAAATGGACAAATTCCTAGAAACCTATACACTACCAAAACTGAAACAGGAAGAAATAGAAAATTTGAACAGACCTATAACCGGTAAGGAAATCGAATGAGTAATCAAAAATCTGCCAAAAAACAAGAGTCCAGGGCCAGATGGCTTTCCAGGGGAATTCTACCAAACATTTAAGGAAGAGTTAACACCTATTCTCTTGAAACTCTTCCAAAAAATAGAAATGGAAGGAAAACTTCCAAACTCTTTCTATGAAGCCAGCATTACCCTGATTCCAAAACCAGAGAGAGACCCCACTTAAAAGGAGAACTATAGACCAAATTCCCTGATGAACATGAATGCAAAAATCTTCAAGATGTTAGCCAACCGGATCCAACAATACATTAAAAAAATTACTCACCACAACCAAGTGGGATGTATACTTGAGATGCAGGGCTGGTTCAATATCCGCAAAACAATTAACGTGATTCATCACATCAATAAAAGAAAGGACAAGAATCATATGATCCTCTCAATAGATGCAGAGAAAGCATTTCACAAAATACAGCTTCCTTTCTTGATAAAAACTCTCAAGAAAGTAAGGATAGAAGGATCATACCTCGAGATGATAAAAGCCATATACATGTGACCCAATGCTAATATCATCCTCAATGGGGAAAAACTGAGAGCTTTCCCCCTAAGGTCAGGAACAAGACAGGGATGTCCACTCTTGCCACTGTTATTTAGCAAAGTATTGGAAGTCTCAGCCTCTGCAATCAGACAACATAAAGAAATAAAAGGCATCCAAATCGGCCAGGAGGAGGTCAAACTGTCACTCTTGGCAGACGACATGATACTCTATATGGAAAACCCAAAAGATTCCACCAAAAACTGCTATAACTGGTTCATGAATTCAGCAAAGTTACAGGATATAAAATCAATGCACAGAAATCGGTTGCATTCCTATACACCAACAATGAAGCTACAGAAAGAAAAATCAGGGAATCGATGCCATTTACATTTGCACCAAAACCCGTAAAATACCTAGGAATAAATCTAACCAAAGAGGTGAAAAATCTATACACTGAAAACTATAGAAAGATGATGAAAGAAATTGAAGAAGACACAAAGAAATGGAAAAAGATTCCATGCTCCTGGATAGGAAGAACAAATATTGTTAAAATGTTGATACTACCCAAAGCAATCTACATATTCAACGCGATCCAAATCAAAGTAACACCAGCATTCTTCACAGAGCTAGAAAAAATAATCCTAAAATTTGTATGGAATCAGAAAAGACCCCGAATAGCCAAAGTGATCTTGAAAAAGAAAACCAAAGCAGGAGGCATTACAATCCCAGACTTCAAGCTATACTACAAAGCTGTAATCATCAAGCCAGTATGGTACTGGCAGCAGAACAGACACTCAAATCATGGAATAGAATAGAGAACCCAGAAATGGACCCACAAACGTATGGACAAATAATCTTTGACAAAGCAGGAGAGAATATCCAATGGAATAAAGACAGTCTCTTCAGCAAGTGGTGCTGGAAAACTGGACAGCGATATGCAGAATGAACCTGGACCACTTTCTTACACCATACACACACAAAAAACTCAAAGTGGATGAAAGACCTGAATGTAAGACAGGAAGCCATAAAAATCCTCGAGAAGAAAGCAGACAAAAACCTCTGATCTTGCCTGCAGCAATTTCTTACTCAACACGTCTCTGGAGGCAAAGGAAACAAAAGCAAAAATGAACTACTGGGACCTCATCAAAATACAAAGCTTCTGCACAGCGAAGGAAACAATCAGCAAAACTAAAAGGCAACTGACAGAATGGGAGAAGATATTTGCAAATGAGATCAGATAAAGATTTAGTATCCAAAATCTACAAAGAACTTATCAAACTCAACACCCAAAACAAATAATCCAGGTAAGAAATGGGCAAAAGACATGAATAGACACCTCTCCAGAGAAGACACCCAGATGGCCAACCAATACATGAAAAAATACTCAACATCGTTCATCAGTGAAATACAAATCAAAACCACAATGTGATACTACCTGACACCTGTCAGAATGGCTAACATTGACAACTCAGGCAACAACAGATGTTGGCGAGGATGCAGAGAAAGAGGATCTCTTTTGCATTGTTGGCGGGAATGCAAGCTGGTGCAGTCACTCTGGAAAACAGTATGGAGGTTTCTCAAAAAACTAAAAATAGAACTATCCTACGACCCAGGAATTGCCCTACTAGGCATTTATCCAAGGGATACAGGTGTGCTGTTTCAAAGGGACACATGCACCCCCATGTTTATAGCAGCAATATCAACAATAGCCAAAGTATGGAAAGAGCCCCAATGTCCATAGATGGATGAATGGATAAAGAAAATTTGGAATACACACACACACACACACATACACACACACTGGAGTATTACTCAGCAATCAAAAAGAATGAAATCTTGCCATTTGCAACTGCGTGGATGGAACTGGAGGGTATTATGCTAAGTGAAATTAGTAAGAGAAAGACAAAAATCATATGACTCCACTCATATGAGGACTTTAAGAGACAAAACAGATGAACAGAAGGGAAGGGAAACAAAAATAATATAAAAGGGAGGGGGACAAAACAAAAGAGAATAATAAATATGAAGAACAAACTGAGGGTTGTTGGAGGGATTGTGGGAGGGGGATGGGCTAAATGGGTAAGGGGCATTAAGGAATCTACTGAAATCATTGCTTCACTATATACAAACTAATTTGGCTGTAAATTTTAAAAAATAAAGTTAAATTAAAAAAAACTTTGAGACAGACAAAATTAATTGTCATTAACAAATTGCAACAGAGATAACATGAGCTTATTTGACCTTTGCTCATAACTTTAAAGACAGGTCCAATAAATTAAATTAGTTTATACACCGAATATGTTTCACCTGCATCCACCTAAAAGTCAATTTTTCCCCATTGTCAATTTTCATTTGGGGCACCAGTGGTGGTATCTGAAATGGGTAGTCCAAGGGGGGTGCACTTAGCTCCTTGACTTGGAGAATGGAAGGATGAACCAGTGGTGCCTGAGACACTAAGGATGTTATAGGACCACACCCAAGTTGGTACAGAAAAATGAGGGGAATGGGAAGGCAGAAGCAGCAAATGCTTGGGAATATTCCTTAAAGTCCCTGTCCTGAGGTAGACTAACCGCAGTTGGCTCCAATTATAGCTGTTAACCTGGGAAATGAGGGAGAATCTCTCACACCTATTAAGCAGAGGAACAGGGAGAGAAAGTCAGCGTCCCCTTTTAGTCTGGTTCCATCTAGGCTAGACCAATAAGGTCTTCTTCTCGAGGTTCCTTCTGATATCTGCTGGGTTTTTGGGACTTTCTTGGTTGGGACTCATTCTTTTTAATGTTCTTTCCCCTTGCAGTAGGTTCATATTTATGGCCTTCTCAGCCCCTGCTCTAATCCCCTGGAGAGACTCTTGATACCAACAGATGTGGACCAGCATCTGGAGAGTGCCTGGATCTGGCCGAGGGTGCAATCTGGCTGCAGGTCTTTGTGGGGGAGCGTTCTCTGGCCCAGAAGTGGAGGAGAGATGGGCAGCAGTGGCAGTGGCAGTGACAGTGCAATGGTGGCAGCAGCGGAAAGACACATGGGGGGAAGAGTTTCAACCTCAGGGGAGGGGAGGGAGCCTACTGAATCATGGGGAGGCTCAACACTAGGGGAGTGGTGGGTGGCTTCTTTGGCTCCCTGGGTGAGTCTCAGGATAAAGTGGCTAATCCTTTGCCTGTCTCTCTTTGCTTTTCCCGACCCCACAATGCTACCGTGAAGCAGAGTCACAAAGACAGACAGAGGGACAGGGGCACCCCCTCCAATGAGGAGACCTGCCAGATGCCCGGCTGGCCATTTCCCAAAGGAACTCAGGTGATGCTCACCCCACAGATCCCAGCCCTGGGGCCCACAATCAGAAAGCACTCTGATATCACCACAGACCAAGCACCATCCATCGTGGAATCACAGACGGGTCCACTCCAACTCCATGGGTCCCTGGGGACCCAAGGTCGCCTGCCCATGGAGCCACAGAATCAAACTCAGCAGGCAAGCTAGACTGAGTCCCATGTTCACACTCACATACACACCAGAGGTTATTACATTCCCTCCCATAGAATTCCCTCCTTTGAGACTTATGAAGTCTTGGGGAATGATCAGGTCCCCCTTCCACTCTTGTGAGTCGGACTGACTAGAATACCAGTTCTGATGTTGGGTCCAGGTTCTCTACTGCCAAGTCTCCTTGAGTTGGGCGGGAATGGCAGAAGGGGGCTGGACTGAGGCGACAGAGAGGGAGACTGCCGAAATGCAGGCAGAGCACGCACTCTCTCTCGAGACCCTCATTCCCTCACTGCCTCATCGTTCTCCCAAACCAGCAGTAACAATGGGCCAGTGCGGTTGAGTTTCCCATTCAGGGAACCAATTTTTTTTTTTTTTACAGAACAAGGCTGGTATGCTGGAGGAAAAACGAAGCGGCACTCGGAGATCTTGGTGGATCAGAGATTTATTTAACACTGGCAGGCTCAGAGGAGATTGTTTCTCCAAAGGTCTGAGCCTGGAATGCAAGGGGGAGGGTAATTTATAGTCGTCAGCTTCTAGATCTGTGGTGTTTTTCATGCTCACAGCAAACAAAGGAAGAAGAACCCAGAGGAGGGGTCTCTAATCTAGAGACCAGAGCTTGTTTTAGCCCCAACCGCCATTTTTGGTGCAGTACTTTATTCACTTCTCCAACACACCCATAATGTATCCATTCTGATCCCCGAGCTGTGTTTTTAGGAGGCTTAGAGTCACATTAAAATGTGGTAGGGCTTTCAGTCACACAGCAAATGCCCAGGGATTGTTAGCCGGCTCCTACTCCATTCCTATGCTAGCCTAGAGCAATCAGTTTCTGATATCTCCAAATAAGGATTAACTACCTTGACTGACCTTGTGGGGCTTGGCATTGATGGTTACCCAGGTTGCCTCTCTCCCCTGGCTACTTGGGATGCCTTCACATGAAAAGCAAATGGTTCCCATATAAGCATTCAGCCTCCAGAAGTGCCCAGGGCATTGCCTTTTCAAGGAACACTTCCAAAGTGCCTGATTCCAAAGACATAAGTGTGAAAATCCATTATACTACAACCACTAGTGACTATCCACTGTAGGTTAGGGTAAGAAATCCACTCAGTGACAAAAGATTCTCATCCCTTTATGAAGTCCCAAAGGAAGAATTCTTGCAAAACTGGTTACCAGGGTAGCCAATAGAGGATTCCTTTACCCCAGCCAAGAGGTGTTTCTCATGCCCAAGTCAGCCAGCTTGTCAAAAGAGTGTGCTGGTCATTTCATTCTCAGATTTATTCCATTCTCAATTTAAATGGAGAACTTAGGCACTTTTGCCCTTTTTCAAACTAGGTCTTCCCTGTGAGACATTCACAGCCAGTGTCCAAGAGGTATCTCCTCTGCTTTTAACTGGACAGTCGCATTGGCCTCAATTTCCTCAGGGATAGGTTGAGCAACAGGGCCCCTTGGGACCTGAATTTCCTAACTCTATTGACAAAGGGAGGCCTAAAGCACTGCAAGGTGCCCAGAACAGAATTTCTTCCCATAGGCTAAGTCCAGAGGAGCTGGGATGGAGCTGGCCTCCCTTATGGAACCAGAGGGAGCTTAGCTACTCATTTCTCTCTCAGCATTATGCCATCCTCTTCTGCAGCGAAAAACTTGGGCATTGCCTCCATTGCCATCCCCTGGCACTTTTTCTACTAGGCAATTACTGTGGGGATTCAGGGCCAGAGTGTAAGAGCCATGTCCTCTCTTGTCATGTGGGGAGTCAGGTCACGTCCTCCCAACTTGCAGAAAAGTTAGGCAACATGGGCCCACCCACAGGGCTTGCCTTTCAGCCTTCCCGTTGGCCACAAAAGACATAAAGCTTTGGAAGGAGCCTGGCACAGAATGTTTGCATGTAGGCAGGGACAGAGGAGTGGGATGGAGCCAGTCTCAGCTCTGCAGAAAGGGGAAATGAAGCTAGGCACCAAATTATTGGATAATATAAGTTATATCCTATATATCTCTTAAAATAAAAACTCTGGCTTTCCATATGTTCCCATCTCCTTTCGGATTATCTAAGGAGGTCACACTCAGGAGCAATGGGGTTGTCACTCACATTAGAAGCACTCGGGGATTAATGGAGAGTTCCCTGTCACTGCCTGAGCTAACCAAGATCAATCAGTTTCTGACATCCCAAAGAAAAACATGCTCTCCTTTGACTGAACATGTGGTGCTTGATAGGCTGAAGGTGGCATGGGGATGTTTACCCTGATTATGTCCGACACTGGGCTTATTGAGCTGCCTTCATGCTGAAAAAACAGAAGGCCCCCAGATGGGCATGTTGCTCCCAGATACTGGTCAGTGCAGAAAGACCCCAGGCAAAGTCTCCTGCCTGGTTCTAAGCACTTGAAGGTCCACAGGGAGACCGACCTTGAGTCACTGAAGGAATATTGCATCTATACTTGATGGAAAGGGCAGGAGAAAAGGCAATAGACAGAAGAATTCCTGGCTTACCCACCTTATGGATTAACATTTATTGCAGTGGGGTGTCAGGTGTAGTCAATGAACACTTCCCTGGGTCCAAACCATTGGTGTGTTTTACACTTGAGATTATGCTGGTCACTTTATTCTTTGCTTTATCCTATTCTCCTCTGTAAGAAAGAACTTTGGGCCTCTGTGTATCCATGTCCATTTTTGGTCTCTTTGTCAAACTAGGTTTCCTCTGGTAGGCATCTGGGGCCAGACCAATGCAGGCTAATTTGAGGGCCAAGTTCTCTGGACTCTGGGATACTTTGGGCTATGGGACCTCACACAACGTGTGTTATAGAACCATGCATACATCAGGAGACCTAGTTCATTTGAGGGGCCCAGCGTGGAACATTTGCCTATAGTCAGGCCCAGAGGTATTAGGAGAAGGAGTTAGGAGGAGTCTTTCTGCAACAAGAAAACACTGAGCCATATAGTATATTTTCAGTTTTATCCCATTCTGATTTGAAACGAAGATGAAGGTTTCCTCTGGACTGGGCTTCCAGGTAAACCCAGTGGTGTTTTCCCCGTTCCTTAGTGCACACTTGCTTCCAATTCTGAAGATAGCCAGCTTCAGATAGGTTATACTAGTCACTTTATTCTCTGCTTGATCCCTTTCTCATAGGAAAGGAAGAACTTTGGCTCTCATGTGTCCATTCTCATTCCACCACCAGTTTTCTTTCTCTCTCTCTTTTTTTAAACCTGTTTTTAGACATTTCTCATTTTTGAGAGAGAGAGAGAGAGAGTGAGCATGAGTGTGGTAGGGGCAGAAAGGGGGAGACAGGAGAGGCAGGAGGCAGTGTCCAAGTTGTGAGCACAAAGCCTGAGGCGGAGCTTGACCTCACAACCATGAGATCATGACCTGAGCTGAAATCAAGAGTCAGCCACTTAATCGAATCAGCCACCAATGTGCCTCATCCCTTGTGCTTGTCTTATTATATCTTGGTTCCCACCAGGCATAGTGGGCCTGACAATAACTCAGTGAAAAACCAGGGATTGTTGGAAAGTTCCCATGCTCTTCCCATGCTAACTGTATGCATTCACTTTCTGATACACAAAAGGATTTAATGACCCCCTGTCACTGATGACGTGGTGTTTGAAAGCCTGGAGTTGGCATGGCATGGCAATAGTTAGATAGCATAACTCTAAACACTGGCTGCTACTTATACCTTAATTCTGAAGAACAGACAGTTAACCCATTTTCAGTATTCCTTAGGACCTTCAGAATGTGAAGAAACAGCCTATTCAAGGATCAGGGAAACAGAACCACTTTCCAAATACTTGAGGGTCAGCCACAATCCAGAAACTGCCAACAGTGTCGTATGACTGCCTCAAAGAACATGACCAAAAAAAAAATCCAATGCCATAAACTTTCCGTCTCCTTCTGAAGGGACAGTGCAGGAAGTTTCTCTTTGTCCTAGTCCACACAGGATTCTAACTCCACAGACAACCATCTTCACAGGAGATTGTGTTAGTCACTATTTTTTTTTTTGCTATATCCCCTTGTCTTCTGTTTATAAAGAACTTTGGCCTTCTGTGTATTCTCCTCCATGCTGTTGCTCTTTTTCATGCTCAATTCTCCCTGTTGTCCATTTAGGCACACTGTCTTAGACTATTTCCTATACATTTAACTAGGGAGTCTGGCCATGTTCTTGTCACTCTGAGATACACTGGGCCACAGGGTCCCTCAAAAATGGCCTCTCAGTACTCTGTTTACAAAGACAAGCCCAGGGCATTTCAAGATTCCCAGCAGGAATGCTTCTGTGAGGTGAGGGTCCGAGGCATCAGGAAGGAGCTATTCTAACTTCTGGGACAAGAGGAACATGGAGCTAGACAATTCATTCTCAGCTCTATCCCGTTCTCATTTGAAATGAAAAACTTGGGCCCTATGTGTAGCCATTCCAATTCCATGGCTGTATTGATAACTATGTCTTGGGTCCCAGGCAAGGCTAATGAAACTGTCCCCCACATAGGGAGTCCCCAGCCAGTCCTAATGAGCTCTGACTCTGGTCTGTGCTAACCAAGAGGAATCAGTTTCTTATATTCCAAATGAAAGACTGCCTTCCTGGGAGTACTTGGTGTTTGGCTGGGTGATCAAAGAAATGATTCTTAGGCAACTTGTCTCACTCTCTGGCTGCTAAAGATGCTTAACTCTCAAGTATTCTCGAGAACCTGCTTAGCACTGAAAGAGACATTCAAGACCTACTGCACCAGAGCCCAGTTCTAAACACTTCAGCACAAACCCACTACCCTTTAATCATGGCTACCTCTATCCACTGATAGTATGGGAAGGGAAAACAGTGAACTCCCAAAGCTTTCCTTCTCTTTCTCAAGTAACAACACAAGCATCTTGCCATGAGGGCTCCCACTGCATACAGTGGTGGTTTTCCTTTGCCCCAGACCATGTGTTTCTTATTCCTGAGAGAGTCAGCTTGCCAGGAGATTATATTTGTCATTTCATCCTCAGACTTATCCCATTCTCAACTCTCATAGGAACACTGTCCCTTTGTGTATTTATTTCCACCCTTGTCTTCTTTTTTGTGTGTTTATTATTATTATATTTGAGAGAGAGAGATTTAGAGAGAAAGGGAAAGAGAGAGAGACAGAGTACAGGAGGGGAGGGGTAGAAAGAGAGGGACAGATGATCCCAAGCAGTCTCTGTGCTCACAGGAGAGAACCTGATGTGGGGGTCAAACTTGCAAACCATGATATCATGACCTTTGTGATAATCCGATGCTTAAGAACTGAGCCACCCAGGAGCCCCCTCCTTTTTCTATTTTAATTTTTTAAAAATAAATTTATTTAATTTATTTAAAAAAAATTATTTAGGGGCGACTGGGTGGCTCAGTCGGTTAGGCGTCCGCATTCGGCTCAGGTCATGATCTCGTGGTCCGTGAGTTCAAGCCCTGTGTTGGGCTCTGTGCTGACAGCTCAGAACCTGGAGCCTGTTTCAGATTCTGTGTCTCCCTCTCTCTCTGCCCCTCCCCTGTTCATGCTCTGTCTCTCTCTGTCTCAAAAATAATAAAAAAATGTTAAAAAAATTTAAAAAATTATTTAATTTTGAGAGAGAGACAATGTGCAAGCAGGTGGAAGGGCTGAGAGAAAGAGATTGAGAGAGAGAGAGAATCTAGCAGGCTCCAAGTGCCGAGCTGTCAGAACAAAGCCCGGCATGGGACTCGAACTCATGAACTGCGAGATCATGACCTGAGCCCAAACCAGGAGTCAGAGGCTTAAGTGACTGAGTCATCCAGGTGCCCACTTTTACTCTTATTAAAACTAGAATCTGACATGGGCAAATCTGGCCCCAGGTTCATAGCAATTCCCTCTGCTTTTATTGGGGATTCTGAATGAGTTCTTGTGACAGTAGAATAGGTTGGACCATCGGAGCCCTGCAAAAACCCTTCCAGGTCAATATTCACATTAGATGTAGGTCAGTGGAAAGTACCCAGCACAGAATATTTGAGTGGAACTAAGGCCAAAGGTGTTGGGAGGCAGTTGACCTCACTTCTGGGGCAGGGGCAAATTAAGGGACACATTTCCCTCTCAGCTGTCTCCCATTCTTATCTAAAATGAAACTTTGGCTGTTATAGAGCAATTACCATCCCTTTGCTATTTGCTAACAGAAACAGAGAGAGAGGGAGAGAGGGAGACACAGAATTGGAAGCAGGCTCAAGGCTCTGAGCTGTCAGCACAGAGCCCGACATGGGGCTCTAACTCACGTACTGTGAGATCATGACCTAAACTGAAGTCAGAACTGAGCCACCCAGGTACCCCTTCCTTCTCTTTCTGAAAGAAAAGAACAGGTATTTTGACAAATGGTCACCCAGGTGTAGGCAATGGTTGTTTCCCTTTGCCCCTGACCACAGGTGTTTCTTACTAGAGACAACAGCTTCTCAGGAGATTGTTATGCACGTCCTTGTCAGCTTCATTTTGCTCTCCTTTGTAAGGAAGGATTTTGGCCCTCTATTTCCCTCTTGCTTTTTTGTTTTTCAAACAAGGATTTTGGTGGAGTTGACTCAGAATCAGTTTCAGAGCAATATCACCCACTTTCAACTGGGGACTCTGGCTGAGTCCTGGTGACTTTGGCATAGACTGGAAACAGGAAGTCTTGTAATTTACCATGAGAACTCTGTTCACAATGAGAAGCCTAGGGCATATGAAGGTGCCAAGTTGGGTAAGGATGGATGTGTGTAGGAGCTACCAGAGATTTGGGGAGGCACTGGCCTTACACAGGCAGAAAAGAGAAATGAAGTTACATATACATGCCCAGCATTACCCCATATCCATCTGTAATGTAGACCCTCCCTCCTTGCAGCCATTCCTACCAATTTGCTATTTTCTAAATCGCTGGTCACATTCAGGGACAATTGGACTTCCACTCACTTCACACAAGCAGAGCCCAAAGATTGGTGCTAAATTCCCACTCTGGTCCTTTTCTGTGTGAGAGCAAACAGTAACTTCAAATCAAAGAAAGCATAGCCTTCTTGTTCCTGAGTGCTTGGTGCTTGGCCAGCTCCTGTAAAGTGCATTGAAGGATAGACATGCCTTCCTTCTGAGTCAAACATGCACACTAGGTTTCAGGACTAAGTCAGAACCAAAAGGGCCCTTTCAAGAACTACTGCATCATGTCCAGGCTCCAAACACTTGATCACCAGCTAGGTGCAGGATCTCCTTACCTCCAAACCAGTGGTGATTCTATTTCCTGATGGGAAGGACAGGAAATACCACCAAATCCAGCTTTTCCTGTTTGTTAATGAACAATAGAGACCTCCTGCAGAATTTCCCTCTTGGGTGTAGCCAATGGAGTTTTCCTTTTACACTGACCCTCAGGTCTTTCTTACTCCCCAGACAGCCAGCCTGCCAGGAGATAGGAGTAGGCGCTGAATTCTAAGCCCATTCCCTTCTGTGCTGAAGACCTTTGGTCCTCAGGTTGCCTATTTGCATTGTATTGCTCTTTTTTTTCAAACTAGTTTTTACCTGAGAGCCTTACAGAGTAAGAGCCTCAGAAAAATATACCCTGTTTACATTAGAACTTTCCAGGATCCATAGATCTGTGTCAGGTACACAGTCCAGGTCCAAACATTGGCGTGGAGTTCGCAGTCTGTTCCTGAGCCAATTGACAGTGTCTGGTATCCCAGAGGAAAGCAGGCCCCTCTGTCCTTGGGGCTTGGTGCT
The DNA here is from genome assembly GCF_018350215.1 of Panthera leo. Classification (NCBI taxonomy): domain Eukaryota; kingdom Metazoa; phylum Chordata; class Mammalia; order Carnivora; family Felidae; genus Panthera; species Panthera leo. The sequence continues at coordinate 38,121,890 of NC_056682.1, forward strand.
TAGTCAGCTAGAGTCATTGCAGGGATGTGTAGCCAGCTGGCCTCAATCCCCTGGATGACAAAGATGCCTTCATCCTGCAAAGTATATTGTTCATGCATGTGCACTTTTATTGAAGCTGTGGTTAGTGCCCAATGGGACTTTGAAGTGAATATTGATTCTAGGCTGGGTTCTAACCACTTGACCATCAGCCAAGAGCCCCAAACAGCCACATCTTTATCACTGCAGCCCAGCCGCTAATGGGAAAGGGCAAGAAAAAGACCAAAAGCCAGGGCTTTACCTCTTTTTCTGAAGGAAGAATGCAGACCCTTTGTAGACAGGGATTCTGGCTGTAGCCTGTAGGGAGCTCCTTTCACCAAAGTCGACATGTCCTGCTTATTCCTGAGAGAGCCAGCTTGCAAGAGGATGACACTAGTCACTTTATTCTCCACATGATCCCATTCTCATTCCTAGTGAATAACTCTGGCCTTCTGTGGGTCCATTTTCACCCTTTTTCTCTATTTGGCACTCAAACCTCTCTGAGGTCCATTCCATGTAGTCTCACAGAGAAATATCGTTGGTGTTCAGCTGGACACCGTCATCTCATCCTTTGACTATGTGATACATTTGGCCAGAGGACCCTGGCCAGTTTATGTTGTAACCATGCAGGCATTCAGAAGCCTAGGTCATTGGAAGAGCCCAGGGTGGAACATAGCCTCTGAATGGCTGCATACTTCTGAAACCCAGTGAATTAATGAAGAAGGAGCCCTATGGCAAAACTTCTCTTTCAGTCAGAAGGACTGGAACAGAATCCCAGGTGGAAGACACAGGAAATAACTCTTGAGACACTGACTCTGAATGGATCGCGGGAAGAACCTTGTTTCCACAAGACAGCAGAGATGTGTCAAGGTGGATAACGAGGGATAAAGCTCTGCAGAGCTTGGAAGGTGATTTCTATGGAGAAGGGAGTGCCCAGAACTAGTTCTCTGCACTGGGCTGGCCATGGGAAGAATAAGAAACAACAGATGGCTTAGGGAAAAGTGCCCTCTAGAGTCTCCATCTGGGATCCCTGTCAGCTGCAGGCCTGCCTTCTTCCTTCAGAAGGATCTTAAGGGCCCTAGGACTTGGTCTGTTTCTCTTGCTTTTCCCATCATTGAATGGAGTGAGCAGTGATAGTGCTGTAGATGGGAAGTGCCCCCAGCTCTGGCTCCAAAGTGTGGAGAGGGGCCTTGGTGCCCTCTTCCTGTAAAAGGTTCTTTCTCTGCTGACCAACTTTTGTAGGCTACTGCTCCAGTGTGAACTGTCTGCTTTTCAGAAGGAAAGCATCTCAATCAGGCAGAGCAAGTAGGTGAGCTGGCTCCCCTCCCCCTCCCCCTTGCTACAAACAGCTACACACCAAGCTCAGAGATAGGAGGGCTATTCTCCTTTGGGATATCTGATGGGGATGGCTGTCACTGAGCATCAGACTGAGTGGTAACCCAGTGCCTATTCCTGGGTGCCTGCTGAGTGAGTGCCAGCTCCATGTCACCTAAGGGTGAATGAAGATGCAGTGAGAAATACAGGAAGGGAGAGGGAATGGCTATAGCCAGGACCAAAGGGTGTTCAATATTTCCACCCAAAGGAAATGCAATCAATGTGGAATGGAGATGTTTATCTTCATTTCCCTGGGCCAAGCAAGGAAGCCAGCTCCCTGCTAATACATCACACTCAGCCTCCTCACAAACAGATCTCAGATGGACCGATTCTGATGCCCGAGGGTTCTGGATGTCCATCTAGTCCTAAAAGCAAAAGGCCAGAGCTGTTTTGGCTCCCCGTGTCCCACAGTCACAAGGACTGCTCCCCTTTGAACCTTATCTGCAATTTGCAGATAGTACTCTGAAACACTAATTTGGTTGGACCCTGAGATGAACCTTGATGGATAATAAAGCAATGCCATGAAACTGGATACATTGACAGCCACAGTTTTTCATGAAGGATGAGAATGGATCTTGTTTAGAAGAACCTGAGTATCTCAATGTATTCGCAAGCTGGCTAGCTCAGGAATCACAGAAAACTTTTGGGGGCTTTGGCTACAGGAGTGCTCAAAAGTATGCCCACTGGAGCCCTGTGAACAAGAGGCCCACATTCAAGAAGTAGAGGGGAATGTTGGTTTCTGGTGTACTTCTGCCCATCGTATACATTGAGAGGGACAGCAGAGTCTTTGAGATATGAAGAATGTGCTTCCATGTGACAATCAAGAGATGGGAATGGGGCCTTGGTGCACTATTTATTCAAAAGGCATTTCATGTGCTGATCAGGTTTTGGAATAAGCTGCACATGCACAGACTGTTCTTTTGAATGAGGGTAGCTCCACCCATTAGGGGTGGGGATCATGTGGCTACCCATTTCCACGATATGGTAGCCTAACGAACACCAAGGGATCAGGAAGAAGAGGGATATCCTGTCCTCTGGGATATCAGAATCTGAGAGCCCTGTGTTTTCTCAGAAAGGCTTCAAAACTCACGTCCACACTGGGACCTTGTGTGGTGTAGGGGACAGACACAGGGTCTCCTTGTGTGCACCGAGACAACGTTAAGAAGGCAGAAATGGGAGAGGAATGACAACAAAGTGAGTCAAAGCTGTGCATTCAAATGGGCACAGGGGAAACCGAGGAAGGAGAGCACAACCTTCCCTTCCACTTGTCCCACACAACCGGCAGGATCCACCACCAACCTCTGGTCTAGTCTACCCACAAGTATTCTCCTTGGGCACCTGAACACACCCTGGGTTTGGGGAGGACCACATCATTCTGAAACAAATTCAGAAGTGTCCAATGCAGCACCTCAATCACCATCAAAAGGACACCACCAAAACCCCAAGCTGAAACAAGAGGATACTACTCTGAGATACTGTCTCAAAATAGTTTCCGTGCAAACCAACTTTCATCAAAAGGACTAAAGGGTGACTGTCTCCACTGTCACACAATCTCATGTCACACATGAAATTTGGAGAAAACTGAGAATGAATTACCTAGGTCAGTCTCCTGTCAAGCAGGTTGTATACAGAATAAGAAAGTCCTGTGGGCTTAAGCCAAGGGAAACCTATTCAGGACTATACCTGGGAGCCCAGTCAGCAAGAAGCCTGAATTTTTTCTTGAGGAGCCAGTGATTTCTGGACTTGTCTATCCCTGCCTCTTTTCCCATCAGTTGAGGGAGGCAGCAGTTTTTCAGCTGGACCTATTGGGTTCTGATGGGTCTTGTTAAAGGAATCTGCAACAAGGACTTGGTTCCCTAATTCCTGGCAAGGCCTCTTCCAGTGCTGACCCTCTCCCTGTTTGCACTGCCATTGGCCAAACTGTATGCTTCTCAGAATGAAGGCCACTCAATCATCCAGGTCAGGGAGGCAAGCTGGCTCCCCTTCATCCTCCATAGCACAGCAGGCCAAGCACCAAGCACACTTTCCTTTTGTAGAGCAGAGCCTGATAGCATCACTGAGTACAGGAGCAGAGTGGGAGTTTGTGGCCTACCCTGAGGTGTCAGCTGAGTGCTAGATGGCTCCATGTTTCCTATGTGTGAATGAGGAGATAGTCAGAAACACAGAAAGGGAGAGGGAATGGCTGTAGTCAGGATCAAAGTGTGTTCAATATTTCCATCTAATGAGAATGTGATCAATGTGGAAGGAGATGTATAACTTCATTTCTTCTAGGCCCAGCAAGGAGGTCCGCTCCTTTCTTCTACATCTGGCCCAGCCTCCACACAAACAGCTCTCGCCTGGAACCCTTCCAGTGCCCTAGGGTTCTGTATGTCTATGTCTTCCTGAAACCAAAATTCCAGGGCTCCTTTGGTTTCACCTGTCCCACAGTCACAAGGGCTGCTCCACATTTGTCACTTGCAAGCCAGAGTTTGTAACCTGAAGGACAGAGTATCTATGGGCCACATGACCAACCATGATGGATAATAAAGCAATGGAATGTATCTTGATATACTGAGGGCCAGAGTCCTTCATGAAGGATGAGTTTGGATCATGTTTAGAAGAACCTGACTAACACAATGTATTCACTAGCTGGCTTGCTCTGAATCACAAGAACATTTGTGGGCTTTGGCTACAGGAGTACTCCAATGGATGCCCTTTGAAGCCATGTTGAGCAAAAGACCCACATTCTCCCTTTAGAAGGCAGCAGTGGTTCTGAAACACGAAGAATTTGCTTCCATCATCGAGGTTAGAATGAGGCCCAGGTGCACTGTTTATTCAAAAGGCTTTTTGTGAACCGATTAAGTCATGGAGCATGCTGCACATGCACAGACTGTCTGTTCTTCCATAAGAGGGCATCTCCATCAATTAGGGGCAGGAGCTCCAGGTAGCTACTCCCATGATACTCTACCCTGCTAAGCACTGAGAACTCAGGGTCAGGAGGGCTGGTTGTCTCCTGTGACATCAGACTCTGCATAGAACCAGAATGGGAGTATGTGGCCTACCCTAGGGTGCCACCTGAATCAGTGACAATTCTATGGTTCCTATATGTGAACAAAAATATACTTAGATACACAACAATGGGGTGGAAATGTCTAGGAGGATGAGGACCAAAGCTCAACATTCCAAATGGGAAAAGGATTGATCTGGAAAGGGGATGTCTCACTTCATTTCCTCTCAGCCCATAAAGGAGATCAGCTCTCTCTAGCAAACTCTAGTCCAGCATAGAATCATTCTCCACTGATACTCTTCCAATGACATGCCTCTAGATGTCCATATACTCTTACCCCAAGCAGGATCCTGGTTCCCTCCCCAGACCTCTGAACTAGCCTACATACAAACATTCTCTTTTGGGCACTTTCAAATGACCTAGACCTCTGTATATCCACATACTTTTGAAACTAAATTGAGAAAGGCCCAATGCCAAACCCATATTGCAGTCACAGGGATACCACCAGACTCCCAAATTAAAAGCAGGGAATATTAGTCTGAGACACTGTCTCTATTTGGATTCCATGCAGAACGTTGTTTCCCAAGAGAAGACAACAGTGTGTAAAGGGAAACCAGGGATGGCCAGAGTTCTTTCCTAGAGATGTTAATGGGAGAATGTTGAGAATGAAGTATACAGCACAATCTCCTAGTGGTATGGCTGTCTCACCAATACTAAAATCCTGAGAGTTTAAGCAAAGGGAGCCCTCTATAAACTACACCTGGGAAACCCTGTCAAAAGAGGCCTGCATTCTTCCTGCAGCAGGAGCCTGAAATCCCTGGCTTTGTCTGTCTTTTTCCCTTTTGTCATCAGTGGATAGAAACAGCACTGGTTGAGTTGTAGTTGTTGGGTACTCCTACCTGTAACTCAGGGTCTGGAACAAGAACCTGGCATTGTCTTCCTAGAAAGGGCTCTTCTTGCACTCACCAGTTCCTGGAGCAAAATGCCCATATGTGAACTTTCTGCTAGTGAAAATGAGGGCATCTCAACCAGCAACAGAAATGAGGCAAATTGGCTCACCTTACCCTCCAGAGCACAACTGGCCAAGTGCTCATGTATCTTTCCTTTGGATATTTGACACGTCTTTCTCATTGAACACAGGACCAAAGTGGCAACTCCCTGCCTCTTCCTGGGTGCTGAGTGTGTGAGATCTCCATGGCTCCTATGTGTGAACAAAGATCTCCTTAGAAAAAAATAGTGACAGGAAGTAATGGCCCCAGTGAGGGCCAATGTTCTACATTTCCATTGGGAATGGAATCAATCTGCAACCCAGGTGCAGCTGCCCAAGAGGATTCCTGAGGCCTCCCCGGCCAGGGGCCCATCAACTTGTGTGTCCTTGGTGACCCAGGACTGATTCTGAGCAGCCCACTCCCTTGTGCCCTCAACTAAGCCCTTCAGGGAGTCCACTGCCCTGCTGAGAGTTCAGCCCCTGGAGCCTCCTGGGACCTAACCCTAACCCTATCCCGAACTGGAACCCTCCACTGAAACCTAGGCCGGCCTCGAACCCTAAACCTCCACTTGAGCCACCCAGTCACATGTGCCCTCACTTCAGCCCTCGAGGGAGATCACGAGACCAGAGTCGCTTCGGCCCTGGCAACGTCCCTGGACCTAACCCCTAACCGAAGCTAAGGCTCTCTAGTCATGGGGACCCAATCCCAAAGTCTGACAACACCACACGCCTGGGGTCCAGAAGCGGTGCAGTCTCACTCGACATGGAACCTGGAAGCTCAGCATGTCGTTTCCCAGGCTCGGCTGCAACTGCCGGGAGGAGTCCTGAGGTCTCCCCGACCAGGGGCCCATTGATTTCTTTGTCCTTGGCAGACAAAGACTGATAATGAACGGGTGCCTCCCATGTGCCCTCAACTCAGCCCTTCAGGGAGACTACTGCCCTGCTGTGGGTTCCGCACCTAGAGCCTCCTGGGACTTAACTCCAACCCTAAACCTAGCCCTAACTGGAACCCTCCGAGGGAGATCACGACACCAGAGTCGCTTTGGCCCTGGCGACTTCCCAGGAACGAACCCTAACCCTAGCTATGGCTCTCTCCCATGGGGACGCATTCCCAAAGTCTGAAAATAGCACACACCTGGGGTGAGACATGGTGCAAACTCACTCAGCATGTAACCAGGAAGCTCACCATGTCGTTTCCCAGGCCCGGCTGCAGCTGCCCGAGAGGATTCCTGAGGCCTTCCCGACCAGGGGCCCATCAACTTGTGTGTCCTTGGCGGCCAAGGACTGATCGTGAGCGGAACCCTCCCTTGTGACCTCAGCTAAGCCCTTTGGGGAGATAACTGCCCTGCTGTGGGTTCAGCCCCTGGAGTCTCCTGGAACCTAACCCTAAGCCTAACCTTACCGTGTGCCAGAACCCTCCACCGAAACCTAAGCCGGCCTCGACCCAAACCCTCCAATTGAGCCGCCCCATCGCAAAAGCCCTCACTTGAGCCCTCGAGGGAGATCGAGAGACTTGAGTCACTTCGGCCCTGGTGACGTCCTTGGACCATACCCTAACCGTAGCTAAGGCTCTCTCCCCATGGGGACCCAATCCCAAAGCCTGACAACACCATGCGCCTGGGGTCCAGAAGCAGTGCAGACTCACTTGGCATGGAACCTACAAGCTCAGCATGTCGTTTCCTAGGCCCAGTGCAACTGCCGGGAGGATTCCTGAGGTCTCCCCGACGAGAGTCCCATCGATTTGTTTTCCTTGGCAGCTAAAGACTGATCCTGACTGGCCTCCTCCCATGTGCCCTCAACTCAGCCCTTAAGTGAGACTACTGCCTGCTGTGGGTTCGACCCCTGGAGCCTCCAGGGACTTTACCCTAACCCTAAACCTACCCGTAACCGGAACACTCCACCGAAACCTATGCCGGCCTGAAACCCAGCCCTCTAATTGAGGCGCACTGTCACATTGGCCCTCACTTCAGCTCTCGAGGGAGATCACGAACCCGGTGTTGCTCCGGCCCTGGCGACTTCCCTGAAACGAACCCTAACCCTAAGGCTCTCTCCCATGGGGACCGATTCCCAAAGACTGACAACAGCACACGCCTGGGGTCCAGGCACTGTGCAGGCTCAATCGGCAGGTAACTTGGAAGCTCAGCATGTCGTTTCCCAGGCCCAGCTGCAGGTGCCGAGGGGATTCCTGAGGCCTCCCCGAACAGGAGCCCCTCTACTTGTGTGTCATTGGCGGACAAGGATTGATCCTGAGCGGCCCCCTCCCTTGTACCCTCAACTAAGCCTTCGGGGAGACCACTGCCCTGCTGTTGGTTCAGCCCCTGGAGCCTCCTGGGACCTAACCCTAAACCTAACCTTACCCCGTGCAGGAACCCTCCACCGAAACCTAAGCCGGCCTCGAACCCAAACCCTCCAATTGAGCCACCCTGTCGCATGGGCCCTCACTTCAGCCCTCGAGGCATATCACGAGACCAGAGTCGATTCGGCCCTGGCGACCTCCCTGGACTGAACCCTAACCCTAGCTAAGGCTCTGTCCCCATGGGGACCAAATCCAAAAGTCTGACAACACCATGGGCCTGGGGTCCAGAAGCGGTGCAGGTCACTTGGCATGGAAAATGGAAGCTCAGCATGTCGTTTCCCAGGCCCAGCTGTAGCTGCCAAGAGGATTCCTGAGGCCTCCCTTACCAGGGGCCGATCGAATTATGTCTCCATGGCAGCCATAGGCTGATCCTGACCAGCACCCTCTGTTGTGCCCTCAACTCAGCCCTTTGGGGAGACCACTGCCCTGCTGTGGGTTCGGCCCCTGGAGCCTCCTGGGACCTAACCCTAACCCTAACATGACCCCAAGCCAGAACTCTCCACCGAAAACTAAGCTGGCCTTGAAACCTAAAGCTCCACTTGAGCCGCCCCATCGCATGGGCCCTCACTTCAGCCTTCGAGGGATATCACGAGACCCGAGTCGCTTCGGCCCTGGTGACGTCCCTGGACCGAACCCTAACCCTAGATAAGGCTCTCTCCCCATGGGGACCCAATCCCAAAGTCTGACAACACCATGCGCCTGGAGTCCAGAAGCGGTGCAGGCTCACTCGGCATGGAATCAGAAAGCTCAGCATGTCGTTTCCCAGGCCTGGCTGCAACTGCCGGGAGGATTCCTGAGACCTCCCCGACCAGGGGCCCATCGATTTGTTTGTCCTTGTCAACCAAAGACTGATCCTGACCAGCCACCTCCCATGTGCCCTCAACTCACCCCTTCTGGGAGACTACTGCCCTGCTGTGGTTTCGGCACCTGGAGCCTCCTGGGACTTAACTCCAACCCTAAACCTACCCCTAACCCAACACTCCTCTGAAAACTAGGCCGATCTGAAACCCTAACCCTCCACTTGTGACTCACTGCCTCATGAGACCTCACTTCAGCTCTCGAGGGAGATCATGAAACCGGAGTCACTTCGGCCCTGGCGACTTCCCTGGACGAACCCTAACCTTAGCTATGGCTCTCTGCCATGGGGACCCATTCCAAGTCTGACAACAGCATGCGCCTGGGGTCCAGACACAGATCAGACTCACTGGGCATGTAACCTGGAAGTTCACCATTTCGTTTCCCAGGCCCGGCTGCAGTTGCCTAGAGGATTCCTGAGGCCTCCCTTACCAGGGGCCCATCGAATTATGTGTCTGTGGTAGCAATACGGTGATTCTGACTGGCACCCTGCATTGTGCCCTCATCTCAGCCCTTCGGGGAGACCACTGCCCTGTTGAGAGTTTGGCACCTGGAGCCTCCTGGGGCCTAAGCCTAACCCTAACCCTATCCCGAACCGGAAACCTCCAATGACATCTAGGCCGGCTTCGAACCCTAAATATCCACTTGAGCCACCCCGTCGCATGGGCCCTCACTTCAGCGCTCGAGGGAGATCACGAGACTGCAGTAGCTTCGGCCCTGGTGACGTCCTTGGAATGAACTATAAGCCTAGATAAGGCTCTCTCCCCATGGGGACCCAATCCCAATGACTGACAACACCACGCGCCTGGGGTCCAGAAGCAGTGCAGGCTCACTCAGCATGGAACCTGGAAGCTAACAATATCATTTCTCAGGCCCAGCTGCAGCTGCCTGAGAGGATTGGTGAGGCCTCCTCAACCAGGGGCCCTTCGACATGTGTGGCCTTGGCAGCCAAAGAATGATCCTGACCAGCAGCAGCACTTGTGCCCTCAACTGAGCCCTTTGGGGAGAACACTGCTTTGCTGTTGGTTCGGCGCCTGGAGACTCCTGGGACCTAACCCTAACCATAACCCTTCCCCGAACCGGGACCCTCCACCTAAATCTAAGCCTGCCTCGAAACATAAAGCTCCACTTGAGCCGTCCCGTAGAATGGGCTCTCACTTCAACCCTCAAGGGAGACCAAGAGACCGGAGTCGCTTCGGCCCTGGCGATGTCCCTGGACCAAACCCTAAACTTAGCTAAGGCTGTCTCCCGATGGGGACCCAATTCCAACGTCTGACAACACCTGGCGCCTGGGGTCCAGAAGCGGTGCAGGATCACTCGGCATGGAACGTGGAAGATCACCATGTCTTTTCCCAGGCCAGGCTGCAGTTGCCCAAGAGGGTTCTGGACGCCCCCTCGACCAGGGGCCCATGGACGTGCGTGGCCTTGGTAGCCAACGAGTGATCCTGACCGGGACCCTCCTTTCTGCACTCAACACGGCCTGTCAGGGAGACAACTGCCCTGCTGTGGGTTCGGCGCCTTGAGCCTCCTGGGCCCTAACCCTAACCCTAACCCTACCCCGAACCGGGACCCTCCAACAAAACCAAAGACTGCCTCAAACCCTAACCCTGCAATTGAGCAGTCTTGTGGCATGGGCCCTCATTTCTGCCCTTGAGGTAGATCACGAGACCGGAGTCGCGTCGTCACTGGCGACGACCATGGACCGAACCCTAACCCTAGCTAAGGCTTTGTCACCATGGGAACCCAACTCCAAAGTCTGACAACACCACGCGCCTCAGGTCCAGAAGCGGCGCAGACACACTCGGCATGGAACCTGGTAGCTCAACATGTCACTTCCCAGGCCCGGCTGCATCTGCCCGAGTGGATTCCGGAGGCCTCCTGGACCAGGGGCACATCGACGTGTGTGGCCTTGGCAGCCAAAGACTGATCCTGACCGGCAGCCTCCCTAGTGCCCTCAACTCAGACCTTTGGGGAGACCACTGACCTGCTGTGGGTTCGGCCCCTGGAGACCCCTGGGACCTAATCCTAACCCTACCCCGAACCGAGACCCTCCACCAAAAACTAAGCCTGCCTCGAACCCTAACCCTGCACTTAAGCCACATTGTGGCATGGGCCCTCATTTCAGCCTTCGAGGGAGTTCATGAGACCAGAGTGGCTTCGGCACTGGCGAGGTCCCTGGACCAAACCCTAACCCTAGCTAAGGCTATCTCCCCACATGGACCCTATTCCAACATCTCACAACACCACGCGCATGGGGTCCAGTAGCGGTGCAGGCTCACTTGGCATGGAAAGTGGAAGCTCACCATATCGTTTCCCAGGCCGGGCTGCAGCTGCCCGAGAGGATTCCGGAGGCTTCCTCGAACAGGGGCCCATCGACGTGTGTGGACTTGGCAGCCAAAGACTGATCCTGACCAGCATCCTCCTTTGTGCCCTCAACTCAGCACTTCGGGGATACCACTGTCCTGCTGTGGGTTCGGCGCCAGTTGCCTCCTGGGACTTAACCCTAACCCTAACCCAACCCTGAACCGGGACCCTCCACCGAAAGCCAAGTGTGCCTCGAAACCTAACCATGCAATTGAGCCGCCTTGTGGCATGGGCCCTCACTTCCGCCCTTGAGGTAGATCACGAGACCAGAGTCGCTTCGTCCCTGGTGATGTCCATGGACTGAACCCTAACCCTAGCTAAGGCACTCTAACCATGGGGACCCAATTACAACGTCTGACAACACCACGAGCCTGGGATCCAGAAGCGGTGCAGGCTCACTCGGCATGGAACCTGGAAGCTCACCATGTCGTATTGAAGGCCTGGCTGCATCTGCCCGAGAGGATTCCGGAGTCCTCCTCGAACAGGGGCCCATCGACGTCTGTGGCCTTGCCAACCAAAGACTGATCCTGACTGGCAGATTCCCTCATGCCCTCAATTCAGCCCTTCGGGGAGACCACTTCCCTGCTGTGGGTTCAGGGCCTGGAGCCTCCTGGGACCTAAACCTAACACTACCACGAACCGGGACCCTCACCAAAACCTAAGCCTGTCTCGAATTCTAAAGCTCCACTTGAGCTGCACCGTCGCATGGTCCCACTCATCAGGCCTCGAAGGAGACCACGAGACTGGAGTGGCTTCGGCATTGGCAACATCCCTGGACTGAACCGTAACCCTAGCTATGGCTCTCTCCCCTTGGGGACCCAATTCCAATGTCTGACAACACCATGCGCCTGGGGACCAGAAGCCGTGCAGGCTCACTCGACATGGAACCTGGAGGCTTACAATGTCGTTTCCCAGGCCCATCTGCAATAGCCTGAGATGATTTTGGATCCCTCCTCGACCAGGGGCACATCGACGTGTGTGGCCTTGGAAGTCAAAGACTGATCCAGACCGGCACCCTCCCTTGTGCCTCAACTCAGCCCTTCAGGGAGATCACTGCCTTACTGTGGGTTCGGCGCCTGGAGCCTCCTGGGACCTAACCCTAACCCTAACCCTAATGCTACACCGAACCCAGTCCCACCACTGAAACCAAAGCTTGCCTCGAAACCTAACCCTGCACTTGAGCCACCTGGTGGCATGGGCCCTCACTTCCACCCTTGAGGCAGATCACGAGACTGGAGTCACGTCGTCCTGGCAACGTCCATGGACCTAACCCTAACCCTAGCTAAAGCTCTCTCCCTATTGTGACCTAATTCCAACGTCTAACAACACCATGCACCTGGGGTCCAGAAGCGGTGCAGGCTCACTCGGTGGAACCTGGAAAATTACAATGTCGTTTCCCAGGCCCGGCTGCAGACGCCTGAGAGGATTCCGGAGGCCTCCTCTACCAGGGTCCCTTCGATGTGTGTGGACTTGGAAGCCAAAGATTGATCCTGAACGGCACCCTCCCTTGTGCCCTCAACATAGCCCTTCGGGGAGACCACAGCCCTGCTGTGGGTTCGGCACCTGGAGCCGCCAGGGACCTAACCCTAAACCTACACTGAACTGGGAACCTGCATCGACACCTAAGCATGCCTCAAAACCTAAAGCTCCACTTGAGCAGCCCCGTCGCATGGGCCTTCACTTCAGCCCTCGAGGGAGATGACGAGACCAGAGTGGCTTCGTCCCTGGCGATTTTTCTGGACCGATCCCTAACACTAGCTAAGGCTTTCTCACCATTGGGACCCAATTCCAACGTCTGACAACACCACGCACCTGGGGTCCAGAAGCGGTGAAGGCTCACTGGGCATCGAATGGGAAGCTTACAATGTCGTTTTCCAGGCCGGGCTGGAGCTTCCCCAGAGGATTCCGGAGACCTCCTCGACCAGGAGACAATCGACGTGTTTGGCCTTGGAAGCCAAAGACTGATCCTCACCGGCACCCTCTCTTCTGCCCTCAACTCAGCCCTTCAGAGAGACCACTGCCCTGCTGTGGGTTCGGCATCTGGAGCCTCCTGGGACCTAACCCTAACCCTAACCCTACCTCGAACCGGGACACTTCCCCGAAACCGAAGCCTACCTCGAACCCTAACCCTGCACTTGAGCAGCCTTGTGGCATGGGCCCTCACTTCAGCCCTCGAGGGAGATCACGAGACTGGAGTCGCTTCACCCTGGTGCCGTCAATGGACTGAAACCTAACCCTAGCTAAGGCTCTCTCCCCATGGGGACCCAATTCCAACGTCTTACACCACACGCCTGTGGTCCAGAAGCAGCACAGGCTGACTCGGCATGGAACCTGGAAGCTCACCATGTCGTTTCCCAGGCCCAGCTTCAGCTGCCCGAGAGGATTCCGGACGCCTCCTCAACCAGGGTGTCATCGACGTGTGTGGCCTTGGCAAAGACTGATCCTGACCGGCAGCCTCCCTTGTGCCCTCAACTCAGCCCTTTGGGGAGTCCACTGCCCTGCTGTGGGTTCAGCGTTGGGAGCCTCCTGGGACCTAACCCTAACCCTAACACTACACCGAACCGGGACCCTCCACCGAAACTAAGCCTGCCTCGAACCCAAACCCCTCAATTGAGACGCCTTCTGCCATGGGCCCTCACTTCAGCCCTCGAGGGAGATCACGAGACCGGAGTCGTTTCGGCCCTGGACACGCCCCGGAATCGAACGCTAACCCTATCTAAGGCTCTCTCCCCATGGGGACCCAAATCCAACGTCTGAAACACCACGCGCCTGAGGTCCAGAAGCGGTGCAGACTGACTCGCAATGGAAACTAGAAGCTCACCATGTCGTTTCCCAGGCCCGGCTGAGGCTGCCCGAAAGGATTCCAGAGGCCTACTCGATCACAGGCCCAATCACGTGTGTGGCCTCGGCAGCCAACAACGGATCCTGACCGGCACCGTCCCTTGGACGCTCAACTCAGCCCTTCGGGGAGACCACTGCCCTCCTGTGGGTTCGACACCTGGAGCCTCCTGGGACCTAACCCTAACCCTAACCGTACCCCGACCAGGGATCCTCCACTGCATCCTAAGCCTGCCTCGAACCCTAACCCTGCAATTGAGCCGCCTTCTTTCATGGGCCCTCACTTCCGCCCTCGAGGGAGATCACGAGACCGGAGTCGCTTCTGCCCTCACGACGTCCCTGGACAGAACCCTAACCCTAGCTAAGGCTCTCTCCCCAAGAGGACCCAATTCCAACGCCTGACAACACCACGCGCCTGGGGTCGAGAAGCGGTGCAGGCTGACTCGGCATGGAACCTGGAAGCTCACCATGTCGTTTCCCAGGACCGGCTGCAGCTGCCCAAGAGGATTCCGGAGGCCTCCTGGACCAGGGGCCCAATCACGTATGTGGCCTTGGCAGCCAAAGACGGATATTGACGGGCACCGTCCCTTGTGCCCTCAATCAGCCCTTCAGTGAGACCACTGACCTGCTGTGGGTTCGGCGCCTGGAGCCTCCTGGGACCTAACCCAAACCCTAACCCTACACCGAACCGGGAACCTCCACCGAAACCTAAGCCTGCCTCGAACCCTAACCCTGCACTTGAGCCGCCTTGCTGCATGGGCACTCACTTTAGCCCTCGAGGGAAATCACGAGACTGGAGTCACTTCGGCCCTGGCGACGTCCCTGGACCGAACCCTAACGCTAGCTAAGGCTCTCTCCCCAAGAGGACCCAATTCCAACGTCTGACAACACCACACGCCTGGGGTCCAGAAGCGGTGCAGGCTGACTCGGCATGGAACCTGGAAGCTCACCATGTCGTTTCCCAGGCCCGGCTGCAGCTGACCGAGAGGATTCCGGAAGCCTCCTCGACCAGGGGCCCAATCACATGTGTTGTCTTGGCAGGCAAAGGCGGATCCTGATCAGCAGCCTCCCTTGTGCCCTCAACTCAGCCCTTCGAGGAGACCACTGCCCTGCTGTGTGTTCGGCACCTGGAGCCTCCTGGGACCTAACGATAACCCTAACCCTACCCTGAACCGGGACCCTCCACCACAGCATAAGCCTGCCTCGAACCCTAACCCTGCAATTGAGCCGCCTTCTGGCATGGGCCCTCACTTCAGCCCTCAAGGGAGATCACGAAACCGGAGTCGCTTCGGCCCTGGCGACGTCTCTGGACCGAACCCTAACCCTACCTAAGGCTCTCCCCCCAAGAGGACCAATTCCAACATCTGACAACACCACGCGCCAGGGGGTCCAGAAGCGGTGCAGGCTGACTCCGCCTGGAACCTTGAAACTCACCATATCGTTTCTGAGGCCCAGCTGGAGCCGCCCGAGAGGATTCCGGAGGCCTGCACGACCAGGGGCCGATCGACGTGTGTGGCCGCGGCAACCAAAGACGGATCCTGACCGGAACCGTCCCTTGTACCCTCAACTAAGCCCTTCGGGGAGACCACTGCCCTGCTGTGCGTTCGGCACCTGGAGCCTCCTGGGACCTCAACCTAACCCTAACCGTACCCCGAAATGGGACCCTGCACTGCAAACTAAGCCTGGGTCGACCCCTAACCCTGCAATTGAGCCGCATTGTGGCATGGGCCCTCACTTCAGCCCTCGAGGGAAATCACGAGACCGGAGTCGCTTCTGCCCTCACGACGTCCCTGGACAGAACCCTAACCCTAGCTAAGGCTCTATCGCCTAGGGACCAATTCCAAGGCCTGACAACACCACGCGCATGGGGTCCAGAAGCGGTGCAGGCTGACTCGGCATGGAACCTGGAAGCTCACCATGTCGTTTGCCAGGCCCGGCTTCAGCTGCCCAAGAGGATTCCGGAGACGCCCTGGACCAGGGGCCCAATCACGTGTGTGGCCTTGGCAGCCAAAGACGGATTTTGACCGGGAGCCTCCCTTGTGCCCTCAACTCAGCCCTTCAGGGAGACCACTCCCCTGCTGTGGGTTCGGCGCCTGGAGCCTCCTGGGACCTAACCCTAACCCTAACCGTACCCCGACCAGGGATCCTCCACCGCATCCTAAGCCTGCCTCGAACCCTAACCCTGCAATTGAGCCGCCTTCTTTCATGGGCCCTCACTTCCGCCCTCGAGGGAGATCACGAGACCGGAGTCGCTTCTGCCCTCACGACGTCCCTGGACAGAACCCTAACCCTAGCTAAGGCTCTCTCCCCAAGAGGACCCAATTCCAACGCCTGACAACACCACGCACCTGGGGTCGAGAAGCGGTGCAGGCTGACTCGGCATGGAACCTGGAAGCTCACCATGTCGTTTCCCAGGACCGGCTGCAGCTGCCCAAGAGGATTCCGGAGGCCTCCTGGACCAGGGGCCCAATCACGTATGTGGCCTTGGCAGCCAAAGACGGATATTGACGGGCACCCTCCCTTGTGCCCTCAATCAGCCCTACAGTGAGACCACTGACCAGCTGTGGGTTCGGCGCCTGGAGCCTCCTGGGACCTAACCCAAAACCTAACCCTACACCAAACCGGGAACCTCCACCGAACCTAAGCCTGCCTCGAAACCTACCCTGCACTTGAGTCGCCTTGCTGCATGGGCCCTCACTACACTCCTCGAGGGGGATCATTAGGCCGGAGTCGGTTGGGCCCTAGCGACGTCCCTGGACCGAACCCTAACCCTAGCTAAGGCTCTCTCCCCAAGAGGACCCAATTCTAACGTCTGACAACACCACGCGCTTGGGCTCCAGAAGCGGTGCAGGCTGACTCGGCATGGAACCTGGAAGCTCACCATGTCGTTTCCCAGGCCCAACTGCAGCTGCCCGAGAAGACTCCGGAGGCCTCCTCGACCAGGGGCCCAATCACGTGTGTGGCCTTGGCAACCAAAGAAGGATTGTGATCGGCAGCCTCCCTTGTGCCCTTAACTCAGCACTTCGGGGAGACCACTGCCGTGCTGTGGGTTCGGCGCCTGGATCCTCCTGGGACCTAACACTAACCCTAACCATACTCCGAACCAGGACCCTTCACCGCAACCTAAGCCTGCCTCGAACCCTAACCCTGCAATTGAGCCGCCTTCTGGCATGGGCCCTCACTTCAGCCCTCGAGGGAGATCACGAGACCGGAGTCGCTTCGGCCCTGGCGACGTCCCCGGACCGAACCCTAACCCTGGCTAAGGCTCTGTCCCCAAGAGGACCCAATTCCAACATCTGAGAAAACCACGCGCCTGGGCTCCGGAAGCTGTGCAGGCTGACTCGGCATGGAAAATGGAAGCTCACCATGTCGTTTCCCAGCCCGGCTGCAGCTGTCCCAGAGGATTCCGGAGGCCTCCTGGACCAGGGGCCCAATCACGTGTGTGGCCTTGGCAGCCAAAGACAGATCCTGACCGGCACCATACCTTGTGCTATCAACTCAGCCTTGCGGGGAGACCACTGCCCTGCTGTGCGTTCCGCGCCTGGAGCCTCCTGGGACCTAACCCTAACCCTAACCCTACCCCGAACCAGGACCCTCCACCGAAACCTAAGCCTGCCTCGAAACCTACCCTGCACTTTAGCCGCCTTGCTGCATGGGCCCTCACTACAGTCTTCGAGGGAGATCACGAGACCGGAGTCGGTTCTGCCCTGTCGACGTCCCTGGTCGGAAACCTAAACCTAGCTAAGGCTCCCTCCCCATGGGGACCCAATTACAACCTCTGAGAACACCAGGGGCCTGGGGTCGAGAGGCGGTGCAGACCGACTAGGCATGGAACCTGGAAGCTCACCATGTCGTTTCCCAGGCCGGGCTGCAGCTGTCACAGAGGATTCCGGAGGCCTCCTCGACCAAGGGCCCAATCACGTGTGTTGCTTGGCAGCCAAAGACGGAACCTGATCGGCAGCATCCCTTGTGCCCTCAACTCAGCCCTTCGGGGAAACTACACCCCTACTGTGGGTACTTCGCCTGGAGCCTCCTGGGATGTAACCCTAACCCTAACCGTACACCGAAATGGGACCTGCACCGCAACCTTAGCCTGACTCGAACCCTAACCCTGCTATTGAGCCGCCTTCTGGCATGGGCCCTCACTTCAGCCCTCGAGGGAGGTCACGAGACCGGAGTCGCTTCGGCCCTGGCGACGTCCCTTGACCAAACCCTAACCCTAGCTAAGGCTCCCTCCCATTGTGGACCCAATTTCACATCTGAGAACACCAGGCGCCTGGGGTCCAGAAGCGGTGCATGGTGCCTCGGCATGGAACCTGGAAGCTCACCATATTGTTTCCCAGACCCGGCTGCAGCTGCCCGAGAGGATTCCGAAGGCCTCCACGAATAGGGGCCGATCGACGTGTGTGGCCTTGGCAGCCAGAGACGGATCCTGACCGGCACCGTCCCTTGTGCCCTCAACTCAGCCCTTCAGGGAGAGCACTGCCCTGCTGTCTGTGGGTTCGGTGCCTGGAGCCTCCTGGGACCTAAACCCAACCCTACCCCGAACAGGGACCCTCCACCGAAACCTAAGCCTGCCTCGAACCCTAACCCTGCACTTGAGCCGCCTTGCTGCATGGGCACTCACTTTAGCCCTCGAGGGAAATCACGAGACTGGAGTCGCTTCGGCCCTGGCGACGTCCCCGGACCGAACCCTAACGCTAGATAAGGCTCTCTCCCCAAGAGGCGCCAATTCCAACGTCTGACAACACCACACGCCTGGGGTCCAGAAGCGGTGCAGGCTGACTCGGCATGGAAGCTGCAAGCTCACCATGTGGTTTCCCAGGCCCGTCTGCAGCTGACCGAGAGGATTCCGGAGGCCTCCTCGAACAGGGGCCGATTGACATCTGTGGCCTTGGCTGCCAATACGGATCCTGACCGGCACGGTCCCTTGTGCCCTCAACTCAGGCCTTCGGGAAGACCACTGCCCTGCTGTGGGTTCGGCGCCTGGAACCTCCTGGGACCTAACCCTAACCCTAACCCCACACCGAACGGGGACCCTCCACTGAAACCTAAGCCGGCCTCGACCCCTAACCCTGCACATGAGCCGCCTTGCTACATGGGCCCTCACTTCAGCCCTCGAGGGAGATCACGAGACCGGAGTCGCTTCGGCCCTGGTGACGTCCCTGGACCGAACCCTAAACCTAGCTAAGGCTCTCTCCCCAAGAGGACCCAATGCCAACGTCTGACAACCCCACGCGCCTGGGGTCCGGAAGAGGTGCAGGCTGACTCGGCATGGAACCTGGAAGCTCACCATGTCGTTTCCCAGGCCCGGCTGCAGCTGCCGAGAGGATTCCGGAGGCCTCCTTGACCAGGGGCCCGATCATGTGTGTGGCCTTGGCAGCCAAAGACGGATCCTGACCGGCACGGTCCCTTGTGCCCTCAACTCAGCCCTTCGGGGAGACCACTGCCCTGCTGTGGGTTGGGCGCCTGGAGCCTCCTGGGACCTAACCCTAACCCTAACCGTACCCCGAACCGGGACCCTCCACCGCAACCTAAGCCTGCCTCGAACCCTAACCCTGCATTGGAGCCGCCTTCTGGCATGGGCCCTCACTTCAGCCCTCGAGGGGGATCACGAGACTGGAGTGGATTCAGCCCTGGCGACGTCCCTGGACCAAACCCTAACCCTAGCTAAGGCTCCCTCCCCATGGGGACCCCATGCCAAAGTCTGACAAGACCACGCACCTGGGGTCCAGAGGTGGTGCAGGCTGACTCGGCATGGAAGCTGCAAGCTCACCATGTGGTTTCCCAGGCCCGTCTGCAGCTGACCGAGAGGATTCCGGAGGCCTCCTCGAACAGGGGCCGGTCGACGTCTGTGTCCTTGGCAGCCAAAGACGGATCCTGACTGGCACGTCCCTTATGCCCTCAACTCAGGCCTTCGGGAAGACCACTGCCCTGCTGTGCGTTCGGTGCCTGGAGTTTCCTTGGACCTAACCCTAACCCTAACCCCACACCGAACGGGGACCCTCCACCAAAACCTAAGCCGGCTTCGACCCCTAACCGTGCACTTGAGCCGCCTTGTTGCATGGGCCCTCACTTCAGCCCTCGAGGGAGATCACGAGACCGGAGTCGCTTCGGGCCTGGCGACGTCCCTGGACCGAACCCCAACCCTAGCTAAGGCTCTCTCCCCAAGAGGACCCAATGCCAACATCGGACAACACCACACGCCGGGGGTCCGGAAGAGGTGCAGGCTGACTCGGCATGGAACCTGGAAGCTCACCATGTGGTTTCCCAGGCCCGGCTGCAGCTGCCGAGAGGATTCCGGAGGCCTCCACGAATAGGGGCCGATCGACAAGTGTGGCCTTGGCAGCCAGAGACGGATCCTGACCGGCACGGTCCCTTGTGCCCTCAACTCAGCCCTTCGGGGAGACCACTGCCCTGCTGTGGGTTGGGCGCCTGGAGCCTCCTGGGACCTAACCCTAACCCTAACCATACCCCGACCCGGGAACCTCCACCGCAACCTAAGCCTGCCTCGAACCCTAACCCTGCAATGGAGCCGCCTTCTGGCATGGGCCCTCACTTCAGCCCTCGAGGGAGATCACGAGACTGGAGTCGATTCAGCCCTGGCGACGTCCCTGGACCAAACCCTAACCCTAGCTAAGGCTCCCTGCCCATGGGGTCCCCATTCCAAAGTCTGACAAGACCACGCGCCTGGGGTCCAGAGGCGGTGCAGGCTGACTCAGCATGGGAGCTGCAAGCTCACCATGTGGTTTCCCAGGCCCGTCTGCAGCTGACCGAGAGGATTCCGGAGGCCACCTCGAACAGGGGCCGATTGACATCTGTGGCCTTGGCAGCCAAAGACGGATCCTGACCGGCACGGTCCCTTGTGCCCTCAACTCAGGCCTTCGGGAAGACCACTGCCCTGCTGTGGGTTCGGCGCCTGGAGCCTCCTGGGACCTAACCCTAACCCTAACCCCACACCGAACGGGGGCCCTCCACCGAAACCTAAGCCGTCCTCGACCCCTAACCCTGCACTTGAGCCGCCTTGCTGCATGGGCCCTCACTTCAGCCCTCGAGGGAGATCACGAGACCAGAGTCGCTTCGGCCCTGTGGACGTCCCTGGACCGAACCCTAACCCTAGCTAAGGCTCTCTCCCCAAGAGGACCCAATGCCAACGTCTGACAACCCCACGCGCCTGGGGTCCGGAAGAGGTGCAGGCTGACTCGGCATGGAACCTGGAAGCTCACCATGTGGTTTCCCAGGCCCGACTGCAGCTGCCGAGAGGATTCCGGAGGCCTCCTCGACCAGGGGCCCAATCACGTGTGTGGCCTTGGCAGCCAAAGACGGATCCTGACCGGCACGGTCCCTTGTGCCCTCAACTCAGCCCTTCAGGGAGACCACTGCCCTGCTGTGGGTTGGGCGCCTGGAGCCTCCTGGGACCTAACCCTAACCCTAACCGTACTCCGAACCGGGACCCTCCATCCCAACCTAAGCCTGCCTCGAACCCTAACCCTGCAATAGAGCCGCCTTCTGGCATGGGCCCTCACTTCAGCCCTCGAGGGAGATCACGAGACTGGAGTCGATTCAGCCCTGGCGACGTCCCTGGACCAAACCCTAACCCTAGCTAAGGCTCCCTCCCCAAGAGGACCCAATGCCAACGTCTGACAACACCACGCGCCTGGGGTCCGGAAGAGGTGCAGGCTGACTCGGCATGGAACCTGGAAGCTCACCATGTGGTTTCCCAGGCCGGCTGCAGCTGCCGAGAGGATTCCGGAGGCCTCCTTGACCAGGGGCCCGATCACGTGTGTGGCCTTGGCAGCCAAAGACGGATCCTGACCGGCACGGTCCCTTGTGCCCTCAACTCAGCCCTTCGGGGAGACCACTGCCCTGCTGTGGGTTGGGCGCCTGGAGCCTCCTGGGACCTAACCCTAACCCTAACCATACCCCGAACCGGGACCCTCCACCGCAACCTAAGCCTGCCTCGAACCCTAACCCTGCAATGGAGCCGCCTTCTGGCATGGGCCCTCACTTCACCCTCAAGGGAGATCACGAGACTGGAGTGGATTCAGCCCTGGCGACGTCCCTGGACCAAACCCTAACCCTAACTAAGGCTCCCTCCCCATGGGGACCCCATGCCAAAGTCTGACAAGACCACGCGCCTGGGGTCCAGAGGCGGTGCAGGCTGACTCGGCATGGCAGCTGCAAGCTCACCAAGTGGTTTCCCAGGCCCGTCTGCAGGTGACCGAGAGGATTCCGGAGGCCTCCTCGAACAGGGGCCGATCGACATCTGTGGCCTTGTCAGCCAAAGACGGATCCTGACCGGCACGGTCCCTTGTGCCCTCAACTCAGCCCTTCGGGGAGACCACTGCCCTGCTGTGGGTTGGGCGCCTGGAGCCTCCTGGGACCTAACCCTAACCCTAACCGTACCCCGAACCGGGACCCTCCACCGCAACCTAAGCCTGCCTCGAACCCTAACCCTGCAATGGAGCCGCCTTCTGGCATGGGCCCTCACTTCACCCTCAAGGGAGATCACGAGACTGGAGTGGATTCAGCCCTGGCGACGTCCCTGGACCAAACCCTAACCCTAACTAAGGCTCCCTCCCCATGGGGACCCCATGCCAAAGTCTGACAAGACCACGCGCCTGGGGTCCAGAGGCGGTGCAGGCTGACTCGGCATGGCAGCGGCAAGCTCACCAAGTGGTTTCCCAGGCCCGTCTGCAGGTGACCGAGAGGATTCCGGAGGCCTCCTCGAACAGGGGCCGATCGACATCTGTGGCCTTGTCAGCCAAAGACGGATCCTGACCGGCACGGTCCCTTGTGCCCTCAACTCAGCCCTTCGGGGAGACCACTGCCCTGCTGTGGGTTGGGCGCCTGGAGCCTCCTGGGACCTAACCCTAACCCTAACCGTACTCCGAACCGGGACCCTCCATCCCAACCTAAGCCTGCCTCGAACCCTAACCCTGCAATGGAGCCGCCTTCTGGCACGGGCCCTCACTTCAGCCCTCGAGGGAGATCACGAGACTGGAGTCGATTCAGCCCTGGCGACATCCCTGGACCAAACCCTAACCCTAGCTAAGGCTCCCTCCCCATGGGGACCCCATGCCAAAGTCTGACAAGACCACGCGCCTGGGGTCCAGAGGCGGTGCAGGCTGACTCGGCATGGAAGCTGCAAGCTCACCATGTGGTTTCCCAGGCCCGTCTGCAGCTGACCGAGAGGATTCCGGAGGCCTCCTCGAACAGGGGCCGGTCGACGTCTGTGTCCTTGGCAGCCAAAGACGGATCCTGACCGGCACGTCCCTTATGCCCTCAACTCAGGCCTTCGGGAAGACCACTGCCCTGCTGTGCGTTCGGTGCCTGGAGTTTCCTTGGACCTAACCCTAACCCTAACCCCACACCGAACGGGGACCCTCCACCAAAACCTAAGCCGGCTTCGACCCCTAACCGTGCACTTGAGCCGCCTTGTTGCATGGGCCCTCACTTCAGCCCTCGAGGGAGATCACGAGACCAGAGTCGCTTCGGGCCTGGCGACGTCCCTGGACCGAACCCCAACCCTAGCTAAGGCTCTCTCCCCAAGAGGACCCAATGCCAACGTCTGACAACACCACGCGCCTGGGGTCCGGAAGAGGTGCAGGCTGACTCGGCATGGAACCTGGAAGCTCACCATGTGGTTTCCCAGGCCGGCTGCAGCTGCCGAGAGGATTCCGGAGGCCTCCTTGACCAGGGGCCCGATCACGTGTGTGGCCTTGGCAGCCAAAGACGGATCCTGACCGGCACGGTCCCTTGTGCCCTCAACTCAGCCCTTCGGGGAGACCACTGCCCTGCTGTGGGTTGGGCGCCTGGAGCCTCCTGGGACCTAACCCTAACCCTAACCATACCCCGAACCGGGACCCTCCACCGCAACCTAAGCCTGCCTCGAACCCTAACCCTGCAATGGAGCCGCCTTCTGGCATGGGCCCTCACTTCACCCTCAAGGGAGATCACGAGACTGGAGTGGATTCAGCCCTGGCGACGTCCCTGGACCAAACCCTAACCCTAACTAAGGCTCCCTCCCCATGGGGACCCCATGCCAAAGTCTGACAAGACCACGCGCCTGGGGTCCAGAGGCGGTGCAGGCTGACTCGGCATGGCAGCGGCAAGCTCACCAAGTGGTTTCCCAGGCCCGTCTGCAGGTGACCGAGAGGATTCCGGAGGCCTCCTCGATCAGGGGCCGATCGACGTCTGTGGCCTTGGCTGCCAAAGACGGATCCTTACCGGCACGGTCACTTGTGCCCTCAACTCAGGCCTTCGGGAAGACCACTGCCCTGCTGTGGGTTCGGCGCGTGGAGCCTCCTGGGACCTAACCCTAACCCTAACCCCACACCGAACGGGGACCCTCACCGAAACCTAAGCCGGCCTCGACCCCAAACCCTGCACTTGAGCCGCCTTGCTGCATGGGCCCTCACTACAGTCCTGGAGGGGGATCATTAGGCCGGAGTCGGTTGGGCCCAGCGACCTCCCTGGACCGAACCCTAACCCTAGCTAAGGCTCTCTCCCCAAGAGGACCCAATTCTAACGTCTGACAACACCACGCGCCTGGGCTCCAGAAGCGGTGCAGGCTGACTCGGCATAGAACCTGGAAGCTCATCATGTCGTTTCCCAGGCCCAACTGCAGCTGCCCGAGAGGACTCCGGAGTCCTCCTCGACCAGGGGCCCAATCACGTGTGTGGCCTTGGCAACCAAAGAAGGATTGTGATCGGCAGCCTCCCTTGTGCCCTTAACTCAGCACTTCGGGGAGACCACTGCCGTGCTGTGGGTTCGGCGCCTGGAGCCTCCTGGGACCTAACACTAACCCTAAACATACTCCGAACCGCGACCCTTCACCGCAACCTAAGCCTGCCTCGAACCCTAACCCTGCAATTGAGCCGCCTTCTGGCATGGGCCCTCACTTCATCACTGGAGGATGATCACGAGACCGGAGACGCTTCAGCCCTGGCGACATCCCTGGACCGAACCCTAACCCTAGCTAAGGCTCTGTCCCCAAGCGGACCCAATTCCAACATCTGACAACACCACGCGCCTGGGCTCCGGAAGCTGTGCAGGCTGACTCGGCATGGAAACTGGAAGCTCACCATGTCGTTTCCCAGCCCGGCTGCAGCTGTCCCAGAGGATTCCAGAGGCCTCCTGGACCAGGGGTCCAATCACGTGTGTGGCCTTGGCAGCCAAAGACAGATCCTGACCGGCACCATACCTTGTGCTATCAACTCAGCCTTGCGGGGAGACCACTGCCCTGCTGTGCGTTCCACGCCTGGAGCCTCCTGGGACCTAACCCTAACCCTAACCCCACACCGAACCAGGACCCTCTACCGAAACCTAAGCCTGCCTCGAAACCTACCCTGCACTTTAGCCGCCTTGCTGCATGGGCCCTCACTACAGTCTTCGAGGGAGATCACGAGACCGGAGTCGGTTCTGCCCTGTCGACGTCCCTGGTCGGAAACCTCAACCTAACTAAGGCTCCCTCCCCATGGGGACCCAATTACAACCTCTGAGAACACCAGGGGCCTGGGGTCGAGAGGCGGTGCAGGCTGACTCGGCATGGAACCTGGAAGCTCACCATGTCGTTTCCCAGGCCGGCCTGCATCTGTCCCAGAGGATTCCGGAGGCCTCCTCGACCAAGGGCCCAATCACGTGTGTTGCTTGGCAGCCAAAGACGGATCCTGATCGGCAGCATCCCTTGTGCCCTCAACTCAGCCCTTTGGGGAGACTACACCCCTACTGTGGGTTCTTCGCCTGGAGCCTCCTGGGACGTAACCCTAACCCTAACCGTACACCGAAATGGGACCTGCACCGCAACCTAAGCCTGCCTCGAACCCTTACCCTGCTATTGAGCCGCATTCTGGCGTGGGCCCTCACTTCAGCCCTCGAGGGAGGTCACGAGACCGGAGTCGCTTCGGCCCTGGCGACGTCCCTTGACCAAACCCTAACCCTAGCTAAGGCTCCCTCCCATTGTGGACCCAATTTCAACGTCTGGGAACACCAGGCGCCTGGGGTCCAGAAGCGGTGCATGGTGCCTCGGCATGGAACCTGGAAGCTCACCATATTGTTTCCCAGACCCGGCTGCAGCTGCCCGAGAGGATTCCGAAGGCCTCCACGAATAGGGGCCGATCGACGTGTGTGGCCTTGGCAGCGAGAGACGGATCCTGACCGGCACCGCCCCTTGTGCGCTCAACTCAGCCCTTCGCGGAGACCACTGCCCTGTTGTGGATTCGGTGCCTGGAGCCTACTGGGACCTAACCCTAACCCTAATAATACCTGAATCGGGATGGTCCTACGCAAACTAAACCTGCCTCGAACCGTAACCCTGCAATTGAGCCGCCTTCTGGCGTGGACCCTCACTTCAGCCCTCGAGGGAGACCACAAGACGAGAATCGCTTCAGCCCTGGCGACTTCCCTGGAACGAACCCTAACCCTAGCTAAGGCTCCCTCCCATTTGGGACCCAATTCCAACGTCTGACATCACCACGCACTTGGGATCCAGAAGCGGT
Source organism: Panthera leo (assembly GCF_018350215.1). Lineage (NCBI taxonomy): Eukaryota > Metazoa > Chordata > Mammalia > Carnivora > Felidae > Panthera > Panthera leo. The sequence goes on from NC_056682.1 coordinate 38,148,166, forward strand.
GCAGGCTGACTCGGCATGGAACCTGGAAGCTCACCATGTCGTTTCCCAGGCCCAGCTGCAGCTGCCCGAGAAGATTCCTGGAGGCCTGTTCGACCAGGGGTCCAATCTCGTGTATGGCCTTGGCAGCCAAAGACGGATCATGACCGGCAGCCTCTCTTGTGCTCTCAAGTCAGCCCCTCGGGGAGACCACTGCCCTTCTGTGGGTTTGGCGCCTGGAGCCTCCTGGGACCTAACCCTAACCCTAACCCTACACCGAACCGGGACCCTCCACCGCAACCTAAGCCTGCCTCGAACCCTAACCCTGCACTTGAGCCTGTTGCTGCATGGGTCCTCACTTCAGCCCATAAGGGAGATCACGAGACCGGAGTCGCTTCGACCCTGACGAAGTCCCTGGACCGAACCCTAACCGTAGCTAAGGCTCCCTCCCCATGGGGACCCAATTCCAACATCCGACATCACCACGCGCCTGGGGTCCAGAAGCGGTGCAGGCTGACTCGACATGGACCCTGGAAGCTCACCATGTCGTTTCCCAGGCCCAGCTACAGCTGCCTGAGAGGATTCCGGAGTCCTCCTTGACCAGGGGCCCAATCACTTGTGTGGCTTTGGCAGACAAAGAAGGACCCTGACCTGCACCGTACCTTGTGTCCTCAACTCAGCCCTTCGGGGAGACCACTGCCCTGCTGTGGGTTCGGCACCTGGAGCCTCCTCGGACCTAACCCTAACCCTCACCATAACCTGAATCGGGACCTTCCACCGTAACCTTAGCCTGCCTCAAACCCTAACCCTGCAATTGAGCCGCATTCTGGCATGGGCCCTCACCTCACCCCTCGAGGGTGATCACGAGACCGGAGTCGCTTCGGCCCTGGCGACGTCCCTGGACTGAACCCTAACCCTAGCTAAGGATCCCTCCCCCTGGGGACCCAATTCCAACGTCTGAGAACACCAGTCGCCTGGAGTCCAGAAACGGTGCAGGCTGACTCGGCATGGAACTGAAACGCCCAGAGTCTAAGAGACCCCCTAAAAGGAACCACCAGAGCCCAGAATCAAAGCTAAGCAGCAAGGTTCATTTATTGCAGGTTCGAACCTGGACCTCTGCGCCCCCGTTGCCGGTGACGCCAAGAGGCCCTGAGAGACGTTTTTACACCCCTTTTATAGACAGGTACAAACAAGTCATGGGGAAATCAGGAATTTTCCTCAGTTACAGAGCTGCGATTGGTTGGTGTTTAAAGTTGGACACTTAACAGTATTCGATTGGTTCCTGCCTTTAGGTCAGACCACAACCGGTGGTACGGGTATCACAATGATTGATCAGGAATACACGGATGTGCCAGGCAACAATGATTGATCAGGAGTACACGGATGTGCCAAGTAACAATGGTTGATCAGGAATATACGGATGTGCCAGGCAACAATGATTGCTAAGGAATACATGGGCGCGCCAAGCAATTGTACAGAAGCGGAACAAGCTGGTTAAGCTTGGTTAGGTTTCAGTTTCCCGTAACTTAAGCTTTTAAGTTTCAATTTTCTCATGCCTCTCATTCCCCCCTTTCTCAAGTACCTGAAGACCCAATCTTGGGTCCTACAGTGTTACCTAATCAAGCTCGCTTTCCATGTCTAGGAGCTGATACTATGGTCTAAGGACCATAACCTGAATGGTGTTTATCTGTCCCTGATAAAGTTTATTATTTTGTTTGGCGTGCGAGGTCCTCTTGGAGTTATTTAATTTTGGTCCGAACTATTCCTGATTTATTGGCATAAAAGCAACATTTTTCTCGTAGGGCTAAGTAGATGCCACCTTGTTCTGCGGTTAGCAGATCTAACCCTCTTCTATTTTGTAACACCACTTCTGCTAGGGAATCTAGCTGATCTTGCAGATCCTGGATTGTTCCTGACAAGGCCTTGACATCGTTAATTAGTTGCCGAGAGAGTCCCAGATAGGAGTGTATGGAGACTCCTAATCCCGCTGTCCCGGTAGTTAATGCACCTGTGATTCCTAGGCTTGCCAGGAGGGGGATAACAACCACAGCTCGTTTGGATCTGCCAGTTGTAAAGTTTAAACTAGGGATGGGCATGGGGGTTCCAACGGACAGCTTCTCCAACTGAGCCACGGCAGCCAGCTTGAAGTTGCATATTATTATCACTAGCTTTTGCTGCCCTGTTAATCTGTAGATTAGCTGTAAAGTAGGTAGTGGAGTTGTCTGGCCCTATACATTGCTGATAGGAGTCATAACAAGAGCTATGCATCGACTCCTGGAAAGTAGAGCAAGGGTATTCTGCTGTGGGTGGCAGGGGCTTAGGTTTGTCAACACATAACCACTGCTGTTTTTGGGGTCCTGTGATGTCATAGGTCTGGGTTAAGTGAGCAATTGTGGTCCCACAGTCTTGGGTTTGAGTGTATCTTCGCTGATAGTGACCACCCCTTCCTACAGAGCCGGCTACTAGTCTGTTACCATGTGGCAGGGTAAGGGTTCTAACTACGCCACCTCTGCAATCACAGGGCCTTCCATACAGAGCTCCGTACAATTTCTGTTTGTCAACGGGGGCATTTAGTCCTCCCTCCAGGAGGTTGAGGTTGAGGGCTAGTAGGACAAGTGTTAGTATCCTGAACATGTCTAGGGGAGGCACGGCGCAAGGTTAGTTTGAGGGTTTGTTTTTTTTTTTTTTTACTCCGGTCTACAGTCCAAGTAGTATTTTTATCAGTGTGTCCCACGAGGTCAGACAGCGGGTCGACAGGCTTCACGTGGGTGTGGTGAATCCAGGTGGGGAGGTTATCTACCTTGATGGCGGTGGGAGTCATCAGGATGATTGGGTAACGTCCTTTTCACCTGGGTTCAAGGTTCTCCTGCCGGTGTCGCTTGACGAGGACCCAGTCTCCTGGACGATACTGATGAGGAGTGGGTGGGGGGCCCGTCTCATACAGTTCTTTTAGTTTAGGCCACACGGCCTCATGAACCCACTGTAGAGCCCTGAGAGAAGACAAGAGGCTGTTATCTTGGTCTAATTGAATGAGGTAGGTATGATGAGGTAGGTATGATAGATGTGGGTCGGCCAAACAGGATTTTATAGGGTGTAAAGCCCAACTTGTATGGGGAGTTGTGAACCCTGTACAGAGCGTAGGGGAGTAACTTTACCCAATTAGCGCCAGTCTCCATAGTCAATTTAGTAAGGGTCTCTTTTAATGTTCTATTTATTTTTTCTACTTGTCCTGAGCTTTGGGGCCGGTAGGCACAATGTAATTTCCAATCTGCCCCAAGTACGGAAGCCAATCCCTGACTTACCTTAGAGACGAATGCAGGTCCATTGTCTGACCCTATCATGACTGGAAAACCATACCTGGGCAGGATTTCCTCTAGGATCTTTTTGGCTACTATCTGCGCCGTTTCCTTCTTGGTTGGAAAGGCTTCAGTCCATCCTGAAAAAGTGTCTATGAACACTAGTAAGTATTTATAACCGTATTTGCCGGGCTTTACCTCGGTGAAGTCCACTTCCTAGTGGGCTCCTGGTATGGTTCCTCTTTTTTGGTGGCCTTGGGCTGTGGTGTGTGGGTGCGCGTTTTGGAGTTGACATGTGGAACAGGCTGTCACAACCCTTTCCGTCTGGTCAGAGATGTTTCTTAATACCAGTTGAGATTGTCTGAGGAGATCCTGAAGTCTTCGGGGCCCCAAATGGGTAGAGTGGTGTATTTTTGTCAGGATTGCGTGGCCCAATTTTTCGGGAAGGATAAGGCGGTCTCTAGAGTCCCTCCACCATCCATCTGTAACTTGGGTCATGGGGAGCTTGCGCATCCAAATAAGATCATCTTCTGAGTGTTCAGGCTGTGGCGGTAAATCTCGGGCCCTGGGTCTGGTAGCTGCGCAGGGAGTACTTGAATGGGGTTTTGTGCTACCTGGCGTACAGTCTGGTCAGTGAGGTTATTCCCTCAAGAGACTGGATCAGTTATTTTTTGGTGACCCGGGCAATTTACTATGGCCAATTTTTTAGGGGCCCAAATAGCGGCCAACAGGGCCAGAATTTTATCTTTATTTTTGATGTCTTTGCCTTCAGCAGTGAGTAGTCCCCTCTCACGGTATATTGCCCCATGTATGTGGGCCGTAGCAAAGGCATACCGGCTGTCCATATATATAGTCACTTTGCGGTCCTGCCCCATTCTTAATGCTTGGGTTAATGCAATTAGTTCTGCCCTTTGGGCAGAAGTCCCTGGGGGCAGAGCCTTTGCCCATATCACTTCAGTCTCAGATGTCACTGCTGCCCCTGCATACCTCTGTCCTTGATGGACGAAGCTGCTTCCGTCAGTAAACAAGGTGACCTCAGCATCAGGTAACGGCCGGTCCTGTAGGTCTTTCCTTGTTCCATGGATCTGCGCTAGGATGTCAGCACCGTCATGGAGCGGGGAGTCCAGGTCAGGGTCGGGTAGCAGCGAGGCCAGGTTTAGAGTTCGGGGAGGGGTGTATGTGGTCCGCAAGGGATTTAACAGGAGTCCCTGATAGTGGACCATCCGAGCATTGCTCATACACCTATCGGGGGGCTGCTTGAGTACTCCTTCGATGGCGTGGGGTGTGTGACATGTAACTCTTGACCCAGGGACAGCTTATCGGCGTCTTTAACCATTAGGGCTGTAGCCGCTATTATCCGGAGACAAGGGGGCTATCCTGCAGCTACAGGGTCCAGTTTTTTTGAGAGATAGGCCACTGGTCTGGGCCATGGACCTAGATGCTGGGTTAGCACTGCCTTGGCTATGCCTTTATGCTCATCCACATATAAGTGGAAGGGCTTAGAGATATCGGGCAGTCCTAGAGCTGGGGCCGATAGGAGAGCTCTCTTTATCTGTTGGAATGCCTGCTCAGCTTCTGCAGACCATTCAAATGATGGTTGGTTTTTAGAGACTGCGTAAAGGGGTTTGGCCATTTCAGCAAAACCTGGAATCCACAACCGGCAGAATCCCGCAGACCCCAGGAATTCCTGAGTTCTGGGTAAATAGGATGGGGGCCGCTTTGGTTTGCCATGGCTCTGACCCCGAGCGCAGTTGCTTCTTTTTGGGACAGTCACGAATCCAATGTCCTTTTTCTTTACAGTAGGCGCGTTGGTCTTTGTCTAGGGGGCGCCTAGGGGGGCGAGTTTTCTGCTTATCCTCTGGAGCGTCCCGATTATTATATACCCGCTGAGCAATGCGGAGTAAATCCTGGATCTGTTTTCCTTCTAAATCCTCTACTTTTTGGAGTTTCTTTTTGATGTCAGGGGCAGCCTGGTTTACAAAAGACAGATTTTCAGGGGCCTCAGGGTCCATGGGAGTGTACTGCCTAAAGGCTTCCATTAATCTTTCTAAAAAGTTGGCAGGGCTCTCTGTCTTACCTTGTATTACCGAGTACACCTTGGCCAAATTGGTGGGCTTGCGTGCTGCAGCCCGGAGACCCGCCATTAGAGTCTGGCGATAAATGAGCAGTCGTCCCCTACCTTCTGCTGCGTTGTAGTCCCAATTAGGCCGAGTCAGGGGAAATGCAGCATTAATGAGGTCAGGGTTAACAGTGGGTCGACCATCTTCCCCGGGGACCAGCTTCCGCGGCGCTTCAAGTTGAATTCTCTCCCTTTCTTCCATGGTGAACAGGATTCGCAAAAGCTGTTGGCAGTCATCCCAGGTAGGCTGGTGGGTGAACATTATGCTCTCTAGGAGGGCTATAAGATCTCTAGGGTTATCAGAAAACCGAGCATTTTGGGTTTTTCAATTATATAGGTCACTGGTGGAGAAGGGCTAATACTGGAGTCGGGGATTGCCCGTTTCATCGGGGGGTCCTATTTCCCACAGGGGTAGGGCTACAGTGGAGTCGGGGAGGCCAGAGCTTGGCTCACACTGGGTGCGCCTGCGAGTTTGGCCGGCTGGCCCTTTATGGTTGGTTACATTTTCAATAGGGCTTGGCACGGCTGCTGCCTGTAGCCTCCCTGGTTCTGGGACAGCTGCTGCTTCCCGCCCCCCCCCCCCCGTTCCCCTTGAGGGGCAACCAGCAGGGCAACAGGTGGGGCGGCCGCTTCGGGCAGGGCCTGGGGTGCAAGGGGAGAGGGAAGATAGGGTGGAGGGTTTTTAACAAGATCTTGCCAGACGAGGATGTAGGGAACCTGGTCTGGGTGGCCCTGACCTTGGCAACTATAGGCAAACAGAAAGTGCCCTCAGTAGGCCAGCCCACCCCGAAATTGGGCCACTCAGACCGGCAGAAAGTGATGAGTCTCGACCGGCGGATGTCCAGGCTTAGGTTATGCCTCTCTCCCTTCTTCCAGCCTGGACATCCTTGAAATTAGCTAGAAGAAGGGAGAGAGGTGTACTCTGGTTCTGTCCCATAGCCTGTATAGGAAAAAATAAATGGGCCAAGTTAGTTTATGTTCCGGAAGCGAGTTGGATATACCTGCAGGGGAGAGGAGACAAGTTAAATCGCAAGTGCGGCGGCAAACAGAAAGTGCCTTGGAGAAGAGACCAGATACAGAACGGGTGTCCGTAAACTGAACAAAGAGTTCTGATGGGCCAAAATAGTGCCTCAGATGGGAGCCAGAGGACGTCTCCTACTGGTCCCGACTGACTTCCCTATAGCACGTCCGCCAGGGCTAGGTCAGTCACTGATACAGATCCCGCACGGGAGAGCCAGAAACGGACAGACAACTGACACAGACACAGACACAGACAGAGCCGGCTCACTCACCGATCGGTCTCAGAAATGACCCGTTGACTTGGGGTCTGGTGGGTTTGGGGGGGAGCCTTCCCGGCCAACGCACCAAATGAAACGCCCAGAGTCTAAGAGACCCCCAAAAAGGAACCACCAGAGTCCAGAGTCAAAGCTAAGCAGCAAGGGTCATTTATTGCAGGTTCGAACCTGGACCTCTGCGCCCCCGTTGCCGGTGACGCCAAGAGGCCCTGAGAGACGTTTTTACACCCCTTTTATAGACAGGTACAAACAAGTCATGGGGAAATCAGGAATTTTCCACAGTTACAGAGCTGCGATTGGTTGGTGTTTAAAGTTGGACACTTAACAGTATTCGATTGGTTCCTGCCTTTAGGTCAGACCACAACCGGGGGTACGGGTATCACAATGATTGATCAGGAATACACAGATGTGCCAGGCGACAATGATTGATCAGGAGTACACGGATGTGCCAAGTAACAATGGTTGATCAGGAATATATGGATGTGCCAGGCAACAATGATTGCTCAGGAATATATGGGCGCGCCAAGCAATTGTACAGAAGCGGAACAAGCTGGTTAAGCTTGGTTAGGTTTCAGTTTCCCATAACTTAAGCTTTTAAGTTTCAATTTTCTCAAGCCTCTCAGAACCTGGAAGTCACCATGTCATTTCCCAGGCCCGACTACAGCTGCCCGAGAGGATTCCGGAGGCCTCTTCGACCAGGGGCCCAATCACGTGTGTGGCCTTGGCAGCCAAAGACGGATCCTGACCGGCAACCTCCCTTGTTCCCTCAACTCAGCCCTTCGGGGAGACCACTGCCCTGTTCTGGGTTCGGTGCCTAGAGCCTCCTGGGATCTAACCCTAAACCTAACCGTAACTCGAACCGGGACCCTCAACCGCAAAGTAAGCCTGTCTCAAAACCTAACCCTGCAATTGAGCCGCCTTCTGGCATGGGCCCTCACTTCAGCCCCGGAGGGAAATCACGAGACCGGGGTCGCTTCGGTCCTGGCGACGTCCGTGGACCAAACCCTAACCCTAGCTAAGGCTCCCTCCCCATGTGGACCCAATTCCAACCTCTGAGAACACCAGGCGACTGGGGTCCAGAAGCAGTGCAGGCTGACTCGGCATGGAACCTGGAAGCTCACCATATCGTTCCCAGGCCGGGCCGCCACTGCCCGAGAGGATTCCGGAGGCCTCCTCGAACAGCGGCTGATCGACGTGAGTCGCCTTGGCAGCCAAATACGGATCCTGACTGGCAGCCTCCCTTGTGCCCTCAACTCAGCCCTTCGGGGAGACCACTGCCCTGCTATAGGTTCGGCGCCTGGAAACTCCTGGGATCTAACACTAACCTTACCGTGAAGAGGGACCCTCCACTGAACCTAAGCTTGCCTCAAACCTTAACCCTGCAATTGAGCTGCCTTCTGGCATGGGCCCTCACTTCAGCGCTGGAGGGAGATCACGAGACCGGAGTCGCTTCGGCCCTGCTGAAGTCCCTGGACCGAACCCTAAACCTGGCTAAGGCTTCCTTCCCATGGGGATCCAATTCCAACATCTGAGAAAACGAGGCACCTGGGGTCCAGAAGCCATTCAGGCTGACTCGGCATGGACCTGGAAGCTCACCATGTCGTGTCCCAGGCCCGGCTGCAGCTGCCCGAGAGGATTCTGGAGGCCTCCTCGAACAGGGGCAAAGCGACGTGTGTGGCCTTGGCAGCCAAAGTCGGATCCTGATCGGCACCGTCCCTTGTCCCCTCAACTCAGCCCTTCGGGGAGACCACTGCCCTGCTGTGGGTTCGGCACCTGGAGCCTCCTGGGACCTAACCCTAACCCTAATCCTACCCCGAACCTGGACCCTCCACTGAATCATAAGCCTGCCTCGAACCCTAAACCTGCACTTGAGCCGCCTTGCTGCATGGGCCCTTTTCACCCCTGGAGGGAGATCACGATACCGGAGTTGCTTCGACCCTGGCGATGTCCCTGGACTGAACCCTAACCCTAGCTAAGGCTCCCTCTCCATGGGGATCCAATTCTAATGTCTGAGAACAACAGTCGCCTGGGGTCCAAATGCGGTGCAGGCTGACTCGGCATGGAACCTGGAAGCTCACCATGTCGTTTCCCAAGCCCGGCTGCAGCTGCCCGAGGGGATTCCGGAGGCCTACTCGAACACGGGCTGATCGACGTGTGTGACCTTGGCTGCCAACGACAGATCTTAACCGGCCCCGTCCCTTGTGCCCTCATCTCAACCCTTCGGGGAGACCAATGCCGTGCTGTGGGTTCGGCGCCTACAGCTTCCTGGGGCTTAACCCTAACCCTACCCCGAACCGGGACCCTCCACGGAAACCTAAGCCTGCCTCGAACCCTAAGCCTGCACTTGAGCCGCCTTCTGGCATGGGCCCTCAATTCAGCCCTCGAGGGAGATCACGAGACTGGAGTCGCTTCGGCCCTGGCGACGTCCCTGGACTAAACCCTAACCCTAGCTACGGCTCCCTCCCCATAGGGACCCAATTCTAACGTCTGAGAACACCAGGGGCCTGGGATCCCGAAGCAGTGCAGGATGACTCGGCATGGAACCTGGAAGCTCACCATGTGATTTCCCAGGCCCGGCTGCAGGTGTCCGAGAGGATTCCAGAGGCCTCCTGGACCATGGGCCCAACCACGTTTGTGGCCTTGGCAGCCAAAGACAGAACCTGACCAGCACCGTCCTTTGTGCCCTCAACCCAGCCCTTCGGGGAGACCACTGACCTGCTATGAGTTTGGCGCCTGGAGCCTCCTGGGACCTAAACCTAACCCTAACCGTACCCTGAACCGGGACCCTCCACTGCAACCTAAGCATGCCTCAAACCCTAACCTTGCAATTGAGCCACCTTGCTGCATTGGCCCTCACTTCAGCCCTTGAGGTAGATCACGATACCGGAGTCGCTTCGGCCTTGGTGAAGTCCCTGGACAGAACCCTAAACCTAGCTAAGGCTCCCTTGACATGGGGAACCAATTCTAACGTCTGAGAACACCATGCGCCTGGGGTCCAGAAGCGGTGCAGGCTGAGCTGGCATGGAATCTGGAAGCTCACCATGTCGTTTCCCAAGCCCGGCTGCAGCTGCCCGAGGGGATTCCGGAGGCCTCTTCGAACAGGGGCCGATCGACGTGTTTGGCCTTGGCAGCCAAAGACGGATCCTGACCGTCACCGTCCACTGTGCCCTCAACTCAACCCTTCGGGGAGACCACTGCCCTGCTGTGGTTTCGGCGCCTAGTGCCTCCTGGGGCCTAACCCTAACCCTAACCATAGCCCAAACTGGGACCCTCCACCGAACCTAACCCTGCACATGAGCCGCCTTGCTGCATGGGCCCTCACTTCAGCCCTCGAGGGAGATCACGAGACCGGAGTCGCTTCGGCCCTGGCGAAGTCCCTGGACCGAACCCTAACCCTGGATAAGGCTCTCTCCCCAAGAGGACCCAATTCCAACGTCTGAGAACACCACATGCCTGGGGTCCAGAAGCTGTGCAGGCTGATTCGGCATGGAACCTGGAAGCTCACCATTTCATTTCCCAGGCCCGGCTGCAGCTGCCCAAGAGGATTCCGGAGGGTTCCTGGACCAGGGGCCCAATCACATGTGTGGCCTTGGCAGCCAAAGACGGATCCTGACCGGCACCATCCCTTGTGCCCTCAACTCAGCCCTTCGGGGAGACCACTGCTCTCCTGTGGGTTCGGCGCCTGGAGCCTCCTGCGACCTAAACCTAACCCTAACTGTACCCCGAACTGGGACCCTCCACTGTATCCTAAGCCTGCCTCGAACCCTAATCCTGCAATTGAGCCGCCTTTTGGCATGGGCCCTCATTTCAGCCCTCCACGGAGATCACGAGACTGGAGTCGCTTTGGCCCTGGTGAAGTCCCTGGACCGAATCCTAAACCTAGCTAAGGCTCTCTCCCCAAGAGGACCCAATTCCAACGTCTGACAACACCACGTGCCTCGCGTCCAGAAGCGGTGCAGCCTGACTCGGCATGGAACCTGGAAGCTCACCATGTCGTTTCCCAGGCCCGGCTGCAGCTGCCCGAGAGGATTCCAGAGGCCTCCTCGACCAGGGGCCCAATCACATGTGTGGCCTTAGCAGACAAAGACGGATCCTGACCGGCACCCTCCCTTGTGTCCTCAACCTAGCCCTTCAGGGAGACCACTGTCTTTCTGTGGGTTCGTCATCTGGAGCCTCCTGGCATCTAAACTTCACCCTAAACCTACCCTGTGTCAGAACCCTCCACCGAAATCTCAGCCGTCCTCGAAACCTAATCTTCCACTTGAGCCGCCCCGTCGCATGGGCCCTCATTTCAGGCCTTGAAAGAGATTACGGGACCAGTGTGGCTTCAGCCCTGGCGACGTCCCTGGACCAAAACCTCATCCTAGCTAAGGCTCTCTCCCCATGGGGACCCAATCCCTACGTCTGACAACACCATATGCCTTGGGTCCTGAAGGGTTGCATGGTCACTTGGTATGGTATCTGGAAGCTCACCATATCGTTTCCCATGCCTGTTGCAGCTGCCAGAGAGGATTCCTCAGTCTTCCCCGAGCAGGCGCTCATAGAGTTGTGTGGCCTTGGAAGAACAGAGTCTGATCCTGCCTGGCACTCTCCGTTGTGCCCTGAACTCAGTCCTTCGGGGAGACCACTGCAGTGTTCTGGCTTCAGCACCCATGGCCTCCTGGGATGTAACCCCAACCCTACCCTTAACCGGACCCTCCACCGAATCCTAAACCGGCCTTGAACCCTATCCCTTCATTTTAACCTCACCTTCGCATGGTTCCTCACTTCATCTCTCGAGGGAGATCTCGAGACTGGAGTCGCTTCAATCCTGGCTACGTCCCTGGTCCAAACACTAACCGTAGCCTTGGCCCTCTTCCCTTGGGGACCAATCCCAAGGTCTGGCAACACTATGCGCCTGGGGTTCCAGAAGCGGGGCAGTGTCCCTCGGCATGGTGCCTGGAACTTCACAATGTCATTCTGCAGGCCCGGCTGCAGTTGTCTGAGAGAATTCCTGAGGCCTACCCGACCATAGATTTGCATGGCCAGGAAGCCAAAGACTGAACCTTACCGGCCCTCTCCCCTGTGCCCTCAACTTAGCCCATTCGGGTGACCACTGCCCTGCTGTGGGTTCAGTACCTGGAGCCTCTTGGGTCCTAACCCAAACCCTACCCCTAACCTGACACCTCAACCGAATCCTAACCCAATCTTGAAACCTAATCAAACACTTGACCCCCATGTCTCCTGGTCCCTTACTTCATTCCTCTAAGGAGATTACGAGACTGGAGTTGCTTTGGTCCTGGCAACGTCCTGGACCGAACCCTAACCCTAGCTCAGACTCTCTCCCAATGGGGATGTAAGCAACAAACCATAAATCGTCTATGAGAATAATTGAAGAAACCCAAAGAAATGGAAAAACATTCAATGCTCACGTATTAGAAGAACAAACATTGTTAAGATGTCAATACTACCAAAGCAATCGACACACTCAATGCAATCCCTATCAAAATAACACGAGCTTTCTCCACAGAGCTAGAACAAACAACCCTAAAATGTGTATGGATCCAGAAAAGATACCAAAAGCCAAAGTCATGTTGAAAAAGCAAACAAAGGTGGAAACATGACTATTTTGGATTTATGGTGCATTAGAAAGCTGCATTCATCAAGACAGTATGTACAGGCACAGAAACGGAGACAGACGTCAATGGAACAGAATATGGAACCCAGAAATATACCCTCAAACATATGGTGACTAATCTTTGTTAACACAGAAAGAATATCCAATGGAATAAGAGTCTCTTCAGCAAATGGTACTAGGAATACTGGGCAGTGAGAATGATGAACCTGGACACTGTTCTTAAACCACACACACACACACACACCTCAAAATGGATGAATTATCTAAATGTAAGTCAGGAACCATCAAAATCCTAGAGTAGATAACAGGCAATGTACCTCCTTGATCCTGGCCGCAGCAACTTCTCGCTTGTCATGTCTCCAGAAGCAAGGGCAATAAAAACCACAATGAACTATTGGGTCCTGAAGATAAAAAGCTTCTGCACAGCAGGGGACAAAATCAGCCAAACTAAAAGGCAACTGAATGAAATGGGAGAAGATATTTGCAGGTGACATATCAGATAAAGGGTTAGTATCCAAAATCTATAAAAAACTTATCACACTCAACACCCAGAAACCAAATAATCCAGTGAAGAAATGGGCAAAAGACATGAAGAGACACTTTAAGAAAGATGACATCCAGATTGGTCACACATGAAAAGATGCTCAATCTCACTCGTCATCACTGAAATACAAATCAAACCCACAATGAGATATCCCCTCACACCTATCAGAATGGCTAAAATTAACATTTCCGGAAACGACAGATGTTGGCAAGGATGCAGGGAAAGGGAACCCTTTTGCAATGCTGGTGGGAATGCAAAGTGGTGTAGCCATTCTGGACAATAGTATGGAGATTCGTCACAAAAACAAAAAGTAGAACTATACTAGGACCCAGCAATTGCACTACTAGGTATTTATCCAAAAGATACACTAACGCTGACTTGAAGTGGCACGTGTACTCCAATATTTATAGCAGCATTATCAATAATAGCTACGTTATGCAAAGAGCCTAAATGACCACTGACAGATGAATGGATAAAGAAGATATGGTATATTCATATAATGGACTATTACTCGGTGATCAAAAAGAATGAACTCTCACTATTTGCAACAACGTGGATGGAACCGGACTTTATTAAGCTAAGCAAAATATGTCAGAGAACGACACACATCCTATGATTTCTCTCATCTGTCGAATTTAATAAAACTGATGAACATAGTGCAAGGAAAGCAAAAATAAGATACAAACAGAGAGGGAATCAAATGATAAGAGACTGTTAAATAGAGGGAAGAATCTCAGGGTTCCTGGAGGGTTACTGAATAGGGGTATGGGCTAAATGGGTGATGGGCATTAGGGGTGGACCTTGGGATGAGTATTGGGTATATTTTGTACTTGATGGATCACTAAATTCTACTGCTGAAACTGTATTCCTCTATAAGGTAACTAACGTGGGCTTAAATTTTAAAAAGAAGAAATATTAAAAATAAGTAAAGAAATGTACCACCAGTCAAAAGAAAAGAATATTTAAATCGGGCTCTTGAGTGGAAAGGAAAGACTAAAAGTGTTACAGACACGAAAGGATCAGAGAAAACATGAAGAAATAATGACAAAACAACTAGTAGAATGGGAATAAATATATACCTATCAATAATCACTCTGAATATAAATGGACTAAGTGCTCCAATCCAAAGACATTGGATAGGGCGTCAGAATGGACAAAACAAACAAACAAACAAACAAAAAACAATGTCTATCTAGATGCTGCCTACAAAGCCTTATTTGGACTTAAGTCTCCTGCAGATTTGTTATTTTTTTTAATTTCTTTTTTAATGTTTATTTATTTTTGAGACAAAGAGAGACAGAGCATGACGGGGGAGGGTCAGAGAGAGGGAGACACAGAATCTGAAACAGGCCCCAGGCTCTGAGCTGTCAGCACAGAGCCCGACGCGGGGCTCGAACTCACGGACCGCGAGATCATGACCTGAGCTGAAGTCGGCCCCTTAACCGACTGAGCCACCCAGGCGCCCCAAGTCTCCTGCAGATTTGAAGTGAGGGAATGAAGAAATATTTATCATGCCAATAATGTCAAAAGAAAGCCAGTAACAATACTTATATCAGGCAAAATGAACTTTAAAACCGAGACTCTATTTTGGTACCCTTTGGGTAAATACCTAATAGTGACATTGCATGCACCCAATATTTATAGCAGAATTATCAACAGTAGCCCAACTATGGAGAAAGCCCAAGTATCCATCAACTGATGAAGGTGTAAAGAAGTTGTGGTGTGTGTGTGTATGTATACGTATGTATATGCATATGTACATATGTGTATGTTCATATATACATACATATGTATATACAATGAAATATAACTCAGCTTCAAGAAGAATGAAATCTTGCCATTTGCAACGATGTGGATGGAGCTTGAATGTATTATGCTACGTGAAATATGTCAATCAGAGAAAGACACATATATGATTTCACTCATGTGGAAGTTAAGAAACAAAACACATGAAAACTAGGGAAGGAGCCAGGAAAAGAGAAGCGTGGTAACAAACCACATGAGTCTCTTAATGTTAGAGAAAAAAAAAGTGAAAGTTGATGGAGGGAGATGGGTCAGCACTGGGCTAGATGGAGGATGAGTATTAAGGAGAGCACTTGTTGTGATGAGCACTGGGTGTTGTATGTAAAGGATGAATCACCGAATTCTACTCCTAAATTCGAGAATGCACTGCATGTCAACTAAGACTTAAATTAAAATACATACATACATACATACATACATAAAGCTATAACAAGAGATGAAGACAGACACGATCTCATACTAAAGGGGACAGCCAAACAAGAAGATCCAATGATTGTAAATTTTGATGCACCCAACATGCGATCACCAAGTATATAAAACATTTAGCAACAACCATAAAGGAACTCATTTTTAATATTATGATGATAGTAGAGGACTTTAACACATCACTCACATCAATGGACAGAACCTATAAACAGAAAGTCAACAAGGAAACAATGGCTTTGAATCACACACTGGACCAGAAGGGTTTAACAGATATATTCAGAACACTCCATACTAAAATGGCAGAGTACACATTCTTTTCAAGCATACCTGGGGCGTTCTCCAGAATTGATCACATTCTAGGTCACAAATCAGGCCTCAAGAGGTACCCAACGACAGAGATCAGACCAAGCATCTTTTCTAACCAGAAAGCTAGGAAACTTGAAGTCAACCACAAAAAAAGGGCGGGGTGGGGGAAGGCCAAAAATAAAGGGAGGTTAAATAACATGCTACTAAATGAATGGGTCAAACAGGAAATCAATGAGAAAATACACTGAAACAAATGAAAATGAAAATACACTGGTAAAACCCTTTGGAATGCGGCAAAAGCAGTCTATGATGGAAGTATATAGCAATACAAGCCTACCTTAAAGAGCAAGAAAAATCTCAAAGAATCCTAACTTACACCTAAAGGAATGAGAAAAAGAGCAGCAGAAGGAAGGAAATAATAGAGTTTAGGGCAGAAATAAGGAATATAGAAACCAAAAAGACACTAGACCAAATCAATGAAACCAGGGGCTGGTTCACTGAAAGCAGTAATCAACTTGAAAACCTCCTAGGCAGACTCTTCACAAAGAAGACAGAAAGGACTCAAATACATAAAATCACAAATAAGAAAGGAGAAATAACAGTCAACACCACAAAAATACAATTAGAAGATAATATTATGAACAACTATATGCAACAAATTGGACACTCTGAGAAAAAGGGACAAATTGCTAGAAACACACAAACTACCAAAGCTGAAACAGGAAGATACCTAAAATCTGAAAAAAGAAAGATACCCCATCAGTAATTAAAAAAATCTCCCCCCAACACAAGAGTTCATGGCCAGATGGCTTCATTGATGAATTGTACCATCCATTCAAGGAAGAGGTAATATGTATTCTCCTCGAATTATTACAAAAAATAAAAAAAGAAGGAAAAGTTACAAATTCATCGTATAAGGCCATCATTACCCTGATACCAAAACGAGATGAAGCCTCCACTAAAACTGCAGCAAACTGAAAACTGCAGCGGCGCCTGTGTGGGTCGGTCGGCTTACTGTCCAACTCTTAATTTTGGATTAGGACATTATCTTGCGGTGCGTGGGTTCGAGTCCCACGTTGGGTCCTGCCATGACAGTGTGGGGCATGGCCAGGATTCTCTCTCTCCCTGTCTCTCTGCCCCTCCCTCACTTTTATGTACTCTATCTAAGGAAAGACATAAGCATTTAAAAAGATGTTTAAACAATTTTAAATAAAAGTGCAGAGCAATAGCCTGATGACTATGTATGCCGAAATTCTCATTAAAATACCTTCAAATTAAAGTAAAAAATACATTAATAGAATCATTTACCATAATCAAGTGGGATATATTCCTGGGCTGCAAGCGTGGTTCCACATTCACATATCAATCAACATGATGCACCACAGTAATAGAAGAAAGGATAAGAACAATATGATGCTTTCAACAGATGCAGGAAAACTATTTGATAAAATGTCACATCCATTCATGATAAAAACCCTCAGCAAAGTACATTGAGACTCAACCTACCTGCACATAATAAAGGTCATCTATGAATGGATGGAAATTGGAAATGAATTGGAAAAACTGGACAGCAATCTGCAAAACAAAACAAAAACAACGGACCACTTTCTTACAACATACACAAAAATAAATCCAAAATGGACAAAGACCTATATGTGAAACCTGAAACCATAAAAATCCCAGAGGATAACACGGGTAGTATCTTACTTGACATTGCCTATACAAACGTCTTTGTAGATATATCTCTAGAGGTAAGGGAAACACAAGCAAAAATAATTAGACTTTATAAAAATCAAAACCTTCCGTCGCCAAGGAAATAATCAACAAAACTAAAACATCAACAGAATGATATTTGCAAACGACATCGGATAAAGGGTTAGTGTCCAAAATATATACAGTTATACAGCACCCAAAAAATGAGAAATCTGATTAAAAATGGGCAGAAGACACGAATGGACATTTCCCGAAGGAAGACATATACATGGCCAAGAGACACATGAAAAAATGCTCAACAATACTGATCTTCAGGGAAATACAATTCAAAAGTACAATGAGATAACACATCACATCTGTCACAATGACTAAAATCAATGAAGGATGAAACAGCAGGTGTTGCCAAGGATGTGGGGAAAGAATAACCCTCTTGCACTGTGGGTAGGAATGCAAACTGGTGCAGCCACTCTGGAAAATCACATGGAGATGTCAAAAAACAAAACAAAACAAAACTGGAAATAGAAGTACCTTACAATCCAGCAATTTCACTACAAGGTATTTCCACAAAGAATACAAAATCTTCAAAGGGATACATGCACCGTGATGTTTACAGCAGCATTTTCTACAAAAGCCAAATTACAGAAACTATCCAAGCACCCATCAACTGATGAATAAATTGAGATGTGGTATATGGAATGTAATATTATTTAGCCGTAAAAACATGAAATCTTGCCATTTGCCACGAGGTGGATGGAGAGAGAGAATGTTATGCTGGGTGAAATAAGCCTGTCTGAGAAAGACAAATACCCAATGATGTCACTAACACATGGCAAGAAAACAAAACAAAGGCGGGGGGGGGGGGGAGGAGACAAACGGACTCTTAACTAGGAAACAAACTGAGGAGTTCCACAGCGAGGTGAGGGAATGGGTGAAACAGCTGATGGGGATTAAGAAGTGCACCTGGGATGAGCACCGGGTGACGTGTGGAAGTGTTGCTCTATATTGCACACCTGAAACTAATATTACACTGTGTCTTCACTCACTGGAATTTCAATTAAAAGATAACATAAGGTTAATGAGACTTACCTACCAGGTTTTCTGTAGTTTTCATTCACTTCACTAGGTTGGAAAAATAACCATGAAATTTTTAAAAAAGCATGTATGATGTGTGGGACAGTTTGTGCCCTTACCTTGGTCTCTGGTTCCAGCAGGACTTGGAACATGGGTCCCAGCTCATTCTTCTAGAAGGTCGTGAGACGAGCATTTCATGTATCCACGTCCTAATTGAATGCAGCTCCCGTGCTTCTGAATTTCTGTTAGGGTTACTTCCCGGAAACAAGCCTGAATCTGGAACAAACCATCGACTGCATCTATGAGGTGATGTCGTGGGACCCCGCAATCCACAAGTCCTTTAGTAAAATACGTCTTGTTCAAAAACTGTCCGGGAAGGGGTGGAATGAAACACGGGAACAGCCCAGAAAATGCAAAGGCCTGTGCAGCTCAGCAACCAGCTTGACAAGGGAAGCCATCCGGCACCCCCTCCTCAGCACTCAGTACATCTAGGCAGCCTCTCTCTGGCGACTCAGGAGATGCCAAATTGCTGCTAAGCTCCCAAGGTCTCCCCTGGGGCGGGTGGCAGAACCTGCTGGAAATGCAGCTCTGCTCTCTGTACTGAGGCACCAGCAGAGGCCTGAGTCCTCTGAGAGCAATCTAAGCCCTTCCTGCTCTGAGGTGCCCTGGGTCAGAAAAGCAGATGGTGCGACCTCTGCTTGCTATCACTGCCCAGCGGAGGAACCCGCCCCTCGGGAGTCTGTGGTTCTTGAGCTCTCTCTGCTGGCCGCCATGGGAATTCCTTCAATGTTGAAGGCCCTGGTTGCTCAGCTGAGAGACCGAAGGTGCTCTGGGCAACTAAGCCTGTTCTCCTCGTTGGGAAGGTTTTAGTGACAGGGCCTGGGACACAAAACCTTTTCCTTCTCTTTCTTGTGAGTGAAGAATGAAACCGAATTTATTAACGTAACGACATCATTTGTAATGTTTTAAGCAATATTCACAGAAAAATAGACCACCGATTTACACATGCTGAACAAGAGGTAATTTTATTTACCACCAAAATACTTAGGTTAGATAAAGAATGGACACCTTTGAGAGAGAGAGAGAGAGAGAGAGAGAGAGAGAGATACCGGCGTCCAGCTATGGAGTGAATGATTCCTAGGGATACAAGGGACAGCCAATGGAATGGAGTCAATCCTGTAACAATATTGTTGCATGCTTTCACAGGATAGCTACACTTGTGGTTGAGTACAACATGATGTATAGACATATGGAATGACTACAATGTATGCCTAAAACTAACACAACAAATGTGTGAACAATATTTCAATTAAAAATAGACATCCTTTACACTATCTTTAATTTCTTCTTCTTTGCCACTAAACTATCCTTCCTGGGGCGCTTGGGTGGCTTAGTCAGTTAAGCGTCCGACTTTGAGTCAAGTCATGATTTTGCAGTCCATGAGTTTGAGCCCCGCATCAGGCTCTGTCCTGAGAGCTCAGAGCCTCGAGCCTGCCTCATATTCGGTGTCTCCCACTCTATCCCCCTCCCCAGCTCAGGTTCTCTCAAAAAAAGAAACATTAAAAATGAAAAATCATTCCTCATTTAGAATCTGCGAATTTCCTTTTATACCAGATTCTCTAACATCACCTTCTTGATGTTGAAAGCTTATCTGAAAAGTCACTAATAATATCTTTGATGACACATATGTGACAAGGTCAGAATGCAACTTACAGGGAGCTACACATCTGTTGTGAATTTACAGTGTGTATCCTTGGCTAATATTTCCAATGAAATGTGCTTTAGGGATACGGATGGATGAAATAATGTCCATCAGTCATATAGGTCAATTTCCTATAGGACTATTATGCCTTCAATTACTAAAAAAGCTGGGTCAAGCAAATGTCTTTGAATTTCATGTAAGAGAAGACTAGGGTGTTTTAAAGGGTCCACCTACCTTCTGGATTCCTCAGATTGGTTGTGGAGAGGAGGATAGCAACCTATGATTTGGATGCACACCGCTAGTCCCAGAGTGAGGATGTGTACCTTATTGTCAAATATTTTTTTTTTATCAATATTACTAGTCCACCTCTGCCAGGTCCAGACTGTAGGACCTGGGGGCAACCCAATGCCTGATGCCTGGGTTCAGAACTTGAGGAAGGCCAGCTGGTGGGGGAGGGGGGAAATCCAACAGAGCTTGGGGCAGTGAGGGAGATGGCCCTGGGACACCTCCCCACAGGGCAGGTTATGGAGTTTACCTGCCAAAGAGCAGCACACTCTCCCTCAAGACATCCCTCTGCATGACACAACGTGAGGCTGAACCTCACAATTCCAGAAGAAATGAGGGCTACCCATCTTTTCAATTCCAATGGCCTCTGCAGAACTTGGACCCAGGGATGTTGGAGTCTTGGGGCCATGGAACTCTGATGCCCATGATATAAGCCCTTTCTGCCCCAGCACTCAGAGCCACTTCATACATCCCCTCTCCCCTGGCCCATCTAACCGTGTCCACATACCCGGACCAGGTCTCTACTTTTCTTCTTGTACTTCCTCTTTGTCTCTGTTTCTCTCTAACCACATCTCTATTTCTTCCTTTCACTCTCTAGGGAGTGGTGTATTATGCGGTGTTAAACTTTGTTCTTATACATGTGAATATCCAATTTTCCCAGCACCAGTTATTCAAAAGACTACTCTTCCAACTGTGTATTATTGACTCCCTTGTCGAATACTAGGTGACTGTGATGCATGGGTTTAATTTGGGCTCTCAATTTCTGTTCCATTGTCTTGTGGGTGTGCTTACGCCAGTGACATAATTGATTTCTTTGTGTTAGAATGACACTTGAAATCAAGAAGTGTGATGCCTCCTATTTTGTTCTTTCTTGCGTTGGCTACTTGGGGTCTTTTTGTGGTTCCAAATAAACTTTAGGATATGATTTTCTAATTGCATAAAAATTGCATCGGAGTCTTGATAGAGATTGCACTGAATCTCTAGATGGCTTTGGGTAATATGGACATTGTATCTGTATTAATTCCTCCGAAAGTTGGACATGGGATGGCTTTTCACTGACTTGTGTGTTCTCCCCTTTCTTTCACCCAAATTGAATTTCTTCCATTCCTGCACACAGGTTTTATAGTTTTCTGTAGAGAGATTTTCATTTCCTTGGCTAAATGTATTGGTATAATTTTCATTGTTTTTGATGCTATTGTAAATGGGATTGTTTTCTTTACTTCTTCTTAGATAATTGGGTTAGTGTATAGAAATGATACAGAATTTGATATGGTGACTTTCTAGTTTGGAACTTCACTGCATTTCTTGATTAGATATTAACAGGTTCTTTTACATTAAACTTTTTATTTCAGTCCTTTACCTTGTTTTAAAAAAAAACATGTTATTTGGGAATAGCTGACACACTATGTTACATTAGTTTCAGATGAACGACATAGTCATTGGACAAATGTATACATTCTGCTACGCTAACACAGGTGTAGCTATCATCTGTCACCATGCATCACTAATCCAGTACCATTCTCTATATCCCCTATGCTATATCTTCTATCTGTGATTCATTCATTGCATAACCAGAAGCCTGCATCACCCAATCCCCTTCACATATCTAGGGCATCCTTGTCTTGTGCCTGATCTTAGTGGAAAATCTTTTACAATTTCACTACTAAGTATGATATTAGCTGTGGGCTTCACATACATGGCCTTTCTTATGTTGAGATTTGTTCCTCCTACACAGAATTTTAAAGAGATTTTTAGCACAAATGGATACCAAATTTTCTCAGAACGCTTTTTCTGTCTCTATTGACATCATCACATGAGTTTTTTTTCTTTTTTAACATTTACTTAGTTTAGTTTCAATGTATTTATGTATTTCTTTAGTATTTCTTTTTTCACGTTTTTAAATTGCAGTTGGTTAACATACAGTGTAATCATAGCTTCAGGTAAAGAATGTAGTCATCCATAACTTACATACAACACCCAGTGATCCTCACTACTAGTGCGCTCCTTAGCCCATCACCCATTTAACCAATCCCCCAAGGCCACCTCCATGGCGACGTCCCTGCACCAAACCCTAAACCTAGCTAAGGCTCTCTCCCCATGGGGACACAAAATCAACGTCTGACAACACCAGGCGCCTGGGGTCCAGAAGCGGTGAGGGCTCACCTGGCATGGAACCTGGAAGCTCACCATATCGTATCCAAGGCCCGGCTGCAGCTGTCACAGAGGATTCCAGAGGCCTCCTCCACCAGGGCCCAATCACGTGTGTGGCCTTGGCAGCCAAAGACGGATCCTGACCGGCACCTTCCCTTGTGCCCTCAACTGAGCCCTTCAGGGAGACAACTGCCCTGCTTTGGATTTGGCGCCTGGAGCCTCCAGGGACCTAACCCTAACCCTAACACTACACCGAACCGGGACCCTCCACCGAAACTAAGCCTGCCTCGAACCCAAACCCCGCAATTGAGACGCCTTCTGCCATGGGCCCTCACTTCAGCCCTCGAGGGAGATCACGAGACCGGAGTCATTTCGGCCCTGGACACGCTCCGGAATCGAACGCTAACCCTATCTAAGGCTCTCTCCCCATGGGGACCCAAATCCAACGTCTGAAACACCACGCGCCTGAGGTCCAGAAGCGGTGCAGGCTGACTCGCAATGGAAACTAGAAGCTCACCATGTCGTTTCCCAGGCCCGGCTGAGGCTGCCCGAGAGGATTCCAGAGGCCTACTCGATCACAGGCCCAATCCCGTGTGTGGCCTCGGCAGCCAACAACGGATCCTGACCGGCACCGTCCCTTGGACGCTCAACTCAGCCCTTCGGGGAGACCACTGCCCTCCTGTGGGTTCGACACCTGGAGCCTCCTGGGACCTAACCCTATCCCTAACCGTACCCCGACCAGGGATCCTCCACCGCATCCTAAGCCTGCCTCGAACCCTAACCCTGCAATTGAGCCGCCTTCTTTCATGGGCCCTCACTTCCGCCCTCGAGGGAGATCACGAGACCGGAGTCGCTTCTGCCCTCACGACGTCCCTGGACAGAACCCTAACCCTAGCTAAGGCTCTCTCCCCAAGAGGACCCAATTCCAACGCCTGACAACACCACGCGCCTGGGGTCGAGAAGCGGTGCAGGCTGACTCGGCATGGAACCTGGAAGCTCACCATGTCGTTTCCCAGGCCCGGCTGCAGCTGCCCAAGAGGATTCCGGAGGCCTCCTGGACCAGGGGCCCAATCACGTATGTGGCCTTGGCAGCCAAAGACGGATATTGACGGGCACCCTCCCTTGTGCCCTCAATCAGCCCTTCGGTGAGACCACTGACCTGCTGTGGGTTCGGCGCCTGGAGCCTCCTGGGACCTAACCCAAACCCTAACCCTACACTGAACCGGGAACCTCCACCGAAACCTAAGCCTGCCTCGAAACCTACCCTGCACTTGAGTGGCCTTGCTGCATGGGCCCTCACTACAGTCCTCGAGGGGGATCATTAGGCCGGAGTCGGTTGGGCCCTAGCGACATCCCTGGACCGAACCCTAACCCTAGCTAAGGCTCTCTCCCCAAGAGGACCCAATTCTAACGTCTGACAACACCACGCGCCTGGGCTCCAGAAGCGGTGCAGGCTGACTCGGCATGGAACCTGGAAGCTCACCATGTCGTTTCCCAGCCCGGCTGCAGCTGTCCCAGAGGATTCCGGAGGCCTCCTGGACCAGGGGCCCAATCACATGTGTGGCCTTGGCAGCCAAAGACAGATCCTGACCGGCACCATACCTTGTGCTATCAACTCAACCTTGCGGGGAGACCACTGCCCTGCTGTGCGTTCCGCGCCTGGAGCCTCCTGGGACCTAACCCTAACCCTAACCCTACCCCGAACCAGGACCCTCCACCGAAACCTAAGCCTGCCTCGAAACCTACCCTGCACTTTAGCCGCCTTGCTGCATG
The DNA here is from genome assembly GCF_018350215.1 of Panthera leo. Lineage (NCBI taxonomy): Eukaryota > Metazoa > Chordata > Mammalia > Carnivora > Felidae > Panthera > Panthera leo. Next base: position 38,172,243 of record NC_056682.1, read on the forward strand.
GGCCCTCACTACAGTCTTCGAGGGAGATCACGAGACCGGAGTCGGTTCTGCCCTGTCGACGTCCCTGGTCGGAAACCTAAACCTAGCTAAGGCTCCCTCCCCATGGGGACCCAATTACAACCTCTGAGAACACCAGGGGCCTGGGGTCGAGAGGCGGTGCAGGCCGACTAGGCATGGAACCTGGAAGCTCACCATGTCGTTTCCCAGGCCGGGCTGCAGCTGTCACAGAGGATTCCGGAGGCCTCCTCGACCAAGGGCCCAATCACGTGTGTTGCTTGGCAGCCAAAGACGGATCCTGATCGGCAGCATCCCTTGTGCCCTCAACTCAGCCCTTTGGGGAGACTACACCCCTACTGTGGGTTCTTCGCCTGGAGCCTCCTGGGACGTAACCCTAACCCTAACCTTACACCGAAATGGGACCTGCACCGCAACCTAAGCCTGCCTCGAACCCTAACCCTGCTATTGAGCCGCCTTCTGGCATGGGCCCTCACTTCAGCCCTCGAGGGAGGTCACGAGACCGGAGTCGCTTCGGCCCTGGCGACGTCCCTTGACCAAACCCTAACCCTAGCTAAGGCTCCCTCCCATAGTGGACCCAATTTCAACGTCTGAGAACACCAGGCGCCTGGGGTCCAGAAGCGGTGCATGCTGCTTCGGCATGGAACCTGGAAGCTCACCATATTGTTTTCCAGACCCGGCTGCAGCTGCCCGAGAGGATTCCGAAGGCCTCCACGAATAGGGGCCGATCGACGTGTGTGGCCTTGGCAGCCAGAGACGGATCCTGACCGGCACCGTCCCTTGTGCCCTCAACTCAGCCCTTCAAGGAGAGCACCGCCCTGCTGTCTGTGGGTTCGATGCCTGGAGCCTCCTGGGACCTAAACCCAACCCTACACCGAACAGGGACCCTCCACCGAAACCTAAGCCTGCCTCGAACCCTAACCCTGCACTTGAGCCGCCTTGCTGCATGGGCACTCACGTTAGCCCTCGAGGGAAATCACGAGACTGGAGTCGCTTCGGCACTGGCGACGTCCCCGGACCGAACCCTAACGCTAGCTAAGGCTCTCTCCCCAAGAGGACCCAATTCCAACGTCTGACAACACCACACGCCTGGGGTCCAGAAGCGGTGCAGGCTGACTCGGCATGGAACCTGGAAGCTCACCATGTCGTTTCCCAGGCCCGTGTGCAGCTGACCGAGAGGATTCCGGAAGCCTCCTCGACCAGGGGCCCAATCACATGTGTTGTCTTGGCAGGCAAAGGCGGATCCTGATCAGCGGCCTCCCTTGTGCCCTCAACTCGGCCCTTCGAGGAGACCACTGCCCTGCTGTGTGTTCGGCACCTGGAGCCTCCTGGGACCTAATGCTAACCCTAAACCTACCCCGAACCGGGACCCTCCACCACAGCATAAGCCTGCCTCGAACCCTAACCATGCAATTGAGCCGCCTTCTGGCATGGGCCCTCACTTCAGCCCTCGAGGGAGATCACGAGACCGGAGTCGCTTCGGCCCTGGCGATGTCTCTGGACCGAACCCTAACCCTGCCTAAGGCTCTCCCCACAAGAGGACCAATTCCAACATCTGACAACACCACGCGCCAGGGGGTCCAGAAGCGGTGCAGGCTGACTCGGCCTGGAACCTTGAAACTCACCATATCGTTTCTGAGGCCCAGCTGGAGCCGCCCGAGAGGATTCCGGAGGCCTGCACGACCAGGGGCCGATCGACATGTGTGGCCTCGGCAGCCAAAGACGGATCCTGACCGGAACCGTCCCTTGTACCCTCAACTAAGCCCTTCGGGGAGACCACTGCCCTGCTGTGCGTTCGGCACCTGGAGCCTCCTGGGACCTCAACCTAACCCTAACCGTACCCCGAAATGGGACCCTGCACTGCAAACTAAGCCTGGGTCGACCCCTAACCCTGCAATTGAGCCGCATTGTGGCATGGGCCCTCACTTCAGCCCTCGAGGGAAATCACGAGACTGGAGTCGCTTCTGCCCTCACGACGTCCCTGGACAGAACCCTAACCCTAGCTCAGGCTCTATCGCCTAGGGACCAATTCCAATGCCTAACAACACCACGCGCCTGGGGTCCAGAAGCGGTGCAGGCTGACTCGGCATGGAACCTGGAAGCTCACCATATCGTTTGCCAGGCCTGGCTGCAGCTGCCCAAGAGGATTCCGGAGACGCCCTGGACCAGGGGCCCAATCACGTGTGTGGCCTTGGCAGCCAAAGACGGATCTTGACCGGGAGCCTCCCTTGTGCCCTCAACTCAGCCCTTCGGGGAGACCACTCCCCTGCTTTGGGTTCGGCGTCTGGAGCGTCCTGGGACCTAACCCTAACCCTAACCCTACACCGAAATGGGACCCTCCACCGAAACTTAAGCCTGCCTTGAACCCTAACCCCGCAATTGAGCCGCCTTCCGGCATGGGTCCACACTTCAGCCCTCGAGGGAGATCACGAGACCGGAGTCTCTTCGGCCCTGGCCACGTCCCTGGACCGAACCCTAAACCTAGCTAAGGCTCTCTCCCCATGGGGACCCAAATCCAACGTCTGACAACACCACACGCCTGGGGTCCAGAAGCGTTGCAGGCTGACTCGGCATGGAAACTGGAAGTTCACCATGTGGTTTCCCAGGCCTGGCTGAAGCTTCCTGAGAAGATACCAGAGACCTCCTCGACCAGATGCCCAATCACGTGTGTGGCCTTGGCAGCCAAAGACGGATCCTGACCGGCACCATCCCCTGAGCCCTCAACTCAGCCTTTTGGGGAGACCACTGCCCTGCTGTGGGTTCGGCGCCTGGAGCCACCTGGGACCCAACCCTAACCCTACCCTACACCGAAACGGGACCCTCCACCGCAGTTAAGCCTGCCTCGAACCCTAACCCCGCAATTGAGCCGCCTTCTAGCATGGGCCCTCACTTCAGCCCTCGAGGGAGATCACGAGACCGGAGTCGCTTCGGCCCTGGCGACGTCCCTGTACCGAACCCTAACCTTAGGTAATGCTTTCTCCCCATGGGGACCCAATTAGAACGTCTGACAACACCATGTGCCTCGCGTCCAGAAGCAGTGCCTGCTGACTTGACATGGAACCTGGAAGCTCACCATACCGTTTCCCAGGTCCGGCTGCAGCTGCCCGAGAGGTTTCCAGAGGCCTCAGTGACCAGAGGCCCAATCATGTGTGTGGCATTGGCAGCCAAAGATGGATCCTGACCGGCAGCCTCCCTTGTGCCCTCAACTCAGACCTTCGGGAAGACCACTGCTCTGCTGTAGGTTCGGCGCATAGAGCCTCCTGGGACCTAACCCTAACCCTAACCATACCCCGAACCGGGACCCTCCCCCGCAAACTGAGACTGCCTCCAACCCTAACCCTGCAATTGAGCCGCCTTCTGGCATGGGCCCTCACTTCAGCCCTCGAGGGAGATCACGAGATCAGGGTCGCTTCTGCGCGGGCGACTTCCCTGGACCAAACCCTGAACCCAGCTAAGGCTCCCTCCCCTTGGGGACTCAATTCCAACCTCTGAGAACACCAGGCGCCTGGGGTCCAGAAGCGGAGCAGGCTGACTCGGCATGGAACCTGTAAGTGTATCATGTCCTTTCGCAGGACCGGCTGCAGCTGCCCGAGAGATTCCAGAGGCCTCCTCGACCAGGGGCCGAATCACGTGTGTGGCCTTGGCAGACAAAGACGAATCCTGACCGGCAGCCTCCCTTGTGCCCTCAATCAGCCCTTCGGGGAGACCACTGCCCTGCTGTGGGTTTGGCGCCTAGAGCCTCCAGGGACCTAATCCTAACCCTAACCCTACCCCGAAGAGGGAGCCTCCACCGAAACCTAAGCCTGCCTCAAACCCTAACCCTGCAATTGAGCCGCCTTCAGGCAAGTGCCTTCACTTCATCGCTTGAGGGAGATCATGACCCGGAGTCGCTTCGGCCCTGGCGGCGTCCCTGGACTGAACCCTAACCCTACCTAAGTCTCTCTCCCCTTGGGGACCCAATTCCAACGTCTGACAACACCACGCGCCTGGGATCCAGAAGCGGTGCAGACTGACTCGGCAGGGAACCTGGAAGCTCACCATGTCGTTTCCAAGCCCCGGCTGCAGCTGCCCGAGAGGTTTCAGGAGGCCTCCTCGACCAGGTGACCAATCACGTGTGTGGCCTTGGCAGCCAAAGACGGATCCTGAATGGCAAGCTCCTTTGTGCCCTCACACCACCCTTCGGGGAGACCACTTCCCTGCTATGGGTTTGGCGCCTAGAGCCTCCTGAGTCCCAACCCTAATCCTAACCCTTCCCCGAAGAGGGAACCTCCACTGAAACCTAACCCTGCCTCCAACTCTAACCCTGCAATTGAGCCGCATTTAGGTAAGTGCCCTCACTTCATGCCTGGAGGGAGATCACGAGCCCGGGGTTGCTTCTTCCCTGGTGACGTCCCTGAACCAAACCCTAACCCTAGCTAAGGCTCTCTCCCCAAGAGGACCCAATTCCAACGTCTGACAAAACCACGCGCCTGGGGTCCAGAAGCCATGCAGGCTGACTCGGCATGGAACCTGGAAGCTTACCATATCGTTTCCCAGGCCCGGCTGCAGCTGCCCAAGAGGATTCTGGAGGCCCCTGGAGCAGGGGCCCAATCACGTGTGTGGCTTGGCAGCCAAAGACGGATCCTGAAGGGCAGCCTCCCTTGTGCCCTCAACTAAGCCCTTTGGGGAGACCACTGCCCTGCTGTGTGTTCTGCTCCTGGAGCCCCCTGGGACCTAACCCTAACCCTAACCCTACCCCGACCCGGGACCCTCCGCCACATTCTAAGCCTGCCTCGAACACTAACCCTGCAATTGAGCCACCTTCTGGCATGGACCGTCACTTCAGCCTCTGAGGGAGATCACGAGACCGGAGTCGCTTGGGCCCTGGCGACGTCCCTGGACCAAACCCTAACCCTAGGTAAGGTTCCCTCCCATTGGGGACCCAATTCCAACCACTAAGAAACCAGGCGCCTAGGGTCCAGAAGCGGTGCAGGCTGACTCGGCATGGAACCTGGAAGCTCACCATGTCGTTTGCCAGGCCCAGCTGCAGCTGCCCAAGAGGATTCCGGAGACGCCCTGGACCAGGGGCCCAATCACGTGTGTGGCCTTGGCAGCCAAAGACGGATCTTGACCGGGAGCCTCCCTTGTGCCCTCAACTCAGCTCTTAGGGGAGACCACTACCCTGCTGTGGGTTCGGCGCCTGGAGCCTCCTGGGACCTAACCCTATCCCTAACCGAACCCCGTCCAGCGATCCTCCACCGCATCCTAAGCCTGCCTCGAACCCTAACCCTTCTGGCATGGGCCCTCACTTCAGCCCTCAAGGGAGATCACGAGACCGGAGTCGCTTTGGCCCTGGCGACGTCCCTGGACGAAACCCTAACCCTAGCTAAGTCTCTCTCCCCAAGAGGACCTAATTCCAACGTCTGACAACACCATGCGCCTGAGGTCCAGAAGCGGTGCAGGCTGACTCGGCATGGTACCTGGAAGCTCACCATGTCGTTTCCCAGGACCGGCTGCAGCTGCCCAAGAGGATTCTGGAGGCGCCCTGGACCAGGGGCCCAATCACGTGTGTGGCCTTGGCAGCCAAAGACAGATCCTGACCGGCATCGTCCCTTGTGCCCTCAATCAGCCCTTCGGTGAGACCACTGACCTGCTGTGGGTTCGGCGCCTGGAGCCTCCTGGGACCTAACCCAAACCCTAACCCTACACCGAACCGGGAACCTCCACCGAAACCTAAGCCTGCCTCGAAACCTACCCTGCACTTGAGTCGCCTTGCTGCATGGGCCCTCACTACAGTCCTCGAGGGGGATCATTAGACCGGAGTCAGTTCCGCCCTGTCGACGTCCCTGGTCGGAAACCTAACCTAGCTAAAGCTCCCTCCCCATGGGGACCCAATTCCAACCTCTGAGAACACCAGGTGCCTGGGACCGAGAGGCGGTGCAGGCTGACTCGGCATGGAACCTGGAACTCACCATGTCGTTTCCCATTCACGGCTGCAGCTGCCCGAGGATTCCCGAGGCCCCCTGGACCAGGGGACCATTCACGTGTGTGGCTTTGGCAGACAAAGAGGGATCCTGACCGGCACCGGCCCTTGTGCCCTCAACTCAGCCCTTCAGGGAGACCACTGCCCTGCTGTGGGTTCGGCGCCTGGAGCCTCCTGGGACCTAACACTAACCCTAAGCCTGCACTGAACCGGGCCCCTCCACCGAACCCTAAGCCTGCCTCGAACCTACCCTGCACTTGAGCCGCCTTACTGCATGCCCCTCACTACAGTCCTCGAGGGAGATCACGAGACCAGAGTCGCTTCAGTCCTGGCGATGTCCCTAGACTGAACCCTAACCCTAGCTAAGGCTCTCTCCCCAAGAGGTCCCAATTCCAACGTCTGACAACAACATGCACCTGGGGTTCAGGAGCGGTGAAGGCTGACTCGGCATGGAACCTGGAAGCTCACCATGTCGTTTCCCAGGCCCATATGCAGCTGCTCGAGAGGACTCCGGAGGCCTCCTCGACCAGGGGCCCAATCACGTATGTGGCCTTGGCAGCCAAAGAAGGATCATGATCGGTAGCCCCGCTCATGCCCTTAACTCAGCACTTCGGGGAGACCACTGCCGTGCTGTGGTTTCAGCGCCTGGATCTTCCTGGGACCTAACACTAACCCTAACCATACTCCGAACCGAGACCCTTCACTGCAACCTAAGCCTGCCTCGAACCCGAACCCTGCAATTGAGCCTCCTTCGGGTATGGGCCCTCACTTCAGCCCTCGAGGGACATCACGAGACTGGAGTCGCTTCGGCCCTGGTGACGTCCCTGGAATAAACCCTAACCCAAGCTAAGACTCCCTCCCCATGGGGACCCAATGCCAACCTCTGAGAACATCAGGCACCTGGGGTCCAGAAGCGGTGTAGGCAGACTTGGCCTGGAAGCTGCAAGCTCACCATGTCGTTTCCCAGGCCCAGCTGCAGCTGCCTGAGAGGATTCCAGAGGCCTCCTGGACCAGGGGCCCAATCACGTGTGTGGCCTTGGCAGCCAAAGACGGATGCTGACCGGCAGCCTCCCTTGTGCCCTCAACTCAGCCCTTCGGGGAGACCACTGCTGTGCTGTGGGTTCAGCGCCTGGAGCCTCCTGGGACCTAACCCTAACCCTAACCGTACCCCGACCCGGGACCCTCCACTGCATCCTAAGCCTGTCTGGAACCCTAACCCCGCACTTGAGCCGCCTTCTGGCATGGACCCTCACTTCAGCTCTAGAGGGAGGTCACGAGACTGGAGTCGCTTTGGCCCTGGCGACATCCCTGGACCAAACCCTAACCCTAGCTAAGGCTGTCTCCCCAAGAGGACCAAATTCCAAAGTCTGACAAAACCACGTGCCTGAGGTCCAGAAGCAGTGCAGGCTGACTCAGCATGGAACCTGGGAGCTCACCATGTCGTTTCCCAGGCCCGGCTGCAACTGCCCAAGAGGATTCTGCAGGCGCCCTGGACCAGGGGCCCAATCACGTGTGTGGCCTTGGCAGCCAAAGATGGATCCTGACCGGCAGCCTCCCTTGTGCCCTCAACTCAGCCCTTCGGGGAGACCACTGCCGTGCTGTGGGTTCGACGCCTGGAGCCTCCAGGGACCGAACCCTAACCCTAACCCTACCCCGAACCGGGACCCTCCACCGCAACCTAAGCCTACCTAGAACGCTTACCCTGCAATTGAGCCGCCTTCTGGCATGGGCCCTCACTTCAGCCCTCGAGGGAGATCACGAGACCGGAGTCGCTTCGGCCCTGGAGACGTCCCTGGACCGAACCCTAACCCTAGCTAAGGCTCACTCCCATTGGGGACCCAATTCCAACGTCTGAGAACACCACTCGCCTGGGTTCCAGAAGCGGTACAGGCTGACTTGGAATGGAAACTGGAAATTCACCATGTCGTGTTCCAGGCCCGGCTGCAGCTGCCCGAGAGGTTTCCGGAGGCCTCCTCGACCAGGGGCCCAATCACGTGTGTGGCCTTGACAGCCAAAGACGGATCCTGACCGGCACTCTCACTTGTGCCCTCAACTCAGCCCTTCGGGGAGACCACTGCCCTGCTGTGGGTTCGGCGCATGGAGCCTCCTGGGACGTAATCCTAACCCTAACCCTACCCTGAACCGCGGCCCTCACCCCAACCTAAGCCTGCCTCAATCCCTATCCCTGCACTTGAGCCTCCTTGCTGCTGAGTCCTCACTTCAGCCCTCGAGGGAGATCAGAAGACTAGAGTCGCTTCGGCGCTGGCGAAGTCCATGGACCAAACCCTAACCCTAGCTAAGGATCCCTCCCCTTGGGGACCCAATTCCAACCTCTGAGAACACCAGGCGCCTGGGGTCCAGAAGCGGTGCAGACTGAGTCAGCATGGAACCTGGGAGCTCACCACGACCTTTCCCATACCGGCTGCACCTCCCCGAGAGATTCCGTAAGCCTCCTCGACCAGGGGCATAATCACGCGTGTGGTCTTGGCAGACAAAGACGGATCCTGACCGGCAGCCTCCCTTGTGTCCTCAACTCAGCCCTTCGGGGAGACCACTGCCCTGCTGTGGGTTGGGCGCCTGGAGCCTCCTGGGACCGAACCCTAACCCTAACCGTACCCCGAACCGGGACCCTCCACCACAGCATAAGCCTGCCTCGAACCCTAACCCTGCAATTGAGCCGCCTTCTGGCATGGGCCCTCACTTCAGCCCTCGAGGGAGATCACTAGACCAGAGTCGCTTTGGCCCTGGCGACGTCCCTGGATGGAACCCTACCCCTAGCTAAGGCTCTCTCCCCATGGGGACCCAATTCCAACGTTTGACAACACGACGCGCCAGGGGTCCACAAGCGGTGCAGGCTGACTCAGCATGGAACCTGGAAGCTCACCATTTCGTTTCCCAGGCTTGGCTGCAGCTGCCCGAGAGGATCCCGGAGGTCTCCTCAACAAGGGCCCATCGACCTGTGTGGCTTTGGCAGCCAGGACGGATCCTGACCGGCACCCTCCTTTGTGCCCTCAACTCAGCCCTTCGGTGAGACCACTGTCCTGCTGTGTGTTCGCTGCCTGGAACCTCCTGGGACCTAACCCTAAACCTAACCATACCCACAATGGGACCCTCCACCAAAACCTAAGCCTGCCTCGAACCCTAACCCTACACTTGAGCCGACTTGTGGCATGGGCCCTCACTTCAGCCCTCGAGGGAGATCACGAGACCGGAGTCGCTTCGGCCCTGGCGACGTCCCTGCACTGAACCCTAACACTATCTAAGGCTCTCTCCCCATGGGGACCCAATTCCAACGTCTAACAACACCACGCGCCTGGGGTCCATAGCTGTGCAGGCTCACTCAGCATAGAACTTGGAGGCTAACCATGTGGTTTCTCAGGACTGGCAGCAGCTGCCCGAGAGGATTCCGGAGGACTCCTCGACCAGGAGCCCAAACACGTGTGTGTCCTTGGCAGCCAAAGATGGATCCGGACCGACACCCTCCATTGTGCGCTCAAATGAACCCTTCGGGGAGACCACTGCCCTACTCTGGGTTCGGCGCCTGGAGCCTCCTGGGCCCTATCCCTAACCCTAACCATACCCCGAACCGGAACCCTCCCCCGAAAACTAAGCCTGCCTCGAACCCTAACCTTACACTTGAGCAGCCTTGTGGCATGGTTCCTCACTTATGCCCTCGAGGAAGACACCGAAACCGGAGTCGCTTCAGCCATGACGACGTCCCTGGAACGAACCCTAACCCTAGCTAAGACTCTCTTCCCATGGGGACCCAATTCCAACGACTAACAACACCACGCACCTGGGGTCCAGAAGCGGTGCAGGCTCACTCAGCATGGAACCTGGAAGCTCAACATGTCGTTTCCCAGGCCTGGCTGCATCTGCCCGAGGGGATTCTGGAGGCCTCCTCGATCAGGGGCCCATCAACTTGTGTGGCCTTGGCAGCCAAAGACGGATCCTCAATGGCACGCTCCCTTATGCTCTCAACTCAGCCCTTCGGGGAGACCACTGCCCTGCTGTGGGTTCAGCGCCTGGATCCTCCTGGGATATAACCTAACCCTAACCCAACCCTGAACTGGGACCCTCCACTGAAACCGAAGCCTGCCTCGAACCCTAACCCTACACTTGAGCCGCCTTGTGGCATGGGCCCTCACTTCAGCCATCGAGGGAGATCACAAGACCAGAGTCGCTTCGACCCTGGTGACGTCCCTGGACCGAACACTAACCCTAGCTGAGGCTGTCACCCTAACAGGACCAAATTCCAATGTATGACAACACCACGCACCTGCGGTCCAGAAGGGGTGCAGGCTCACATGTCATGGAACCTGGAAGCTCAGCATGTCATTTCCCAGGCCCGGCTGCAGCTACCCGAGAGGATTCCGGAGGTCTCCTCGACCAGAGGCCCAATCACGTGTGTGGCCTTGGCAGCCAAAGACGGATCATGACCGGCACCCTCCCTTGTGCCCTCAACTCAACCCTTCGGGGAGACCACTGCCCTGCTGTTGGTTCGGCGTTTGGGGCCTCCTGGGACTTATCCCTAACCCTAACCCTACCCCGAACCGGGACACTCCACCGAAACCTAAGCCTGCCTCAAACCCTAACCCTGCACTAGAGCCGTCTTGTGGCATTGGAACTCACTTCAGCCCTCGAGGGAGATCAGGAAACCAGAATGGCTTCTGCCCTGACGACATCTCTCGTCCGAACGCTACCCCTAGATAAGGCTCTCTCCCCATGGAGACCCAATTACAACGTCTGACAACACCACGTGCTTGGGGGCCAGAAGCGGTGTAGGCTCACTCGGCATGGAACCTGGAAGCTCACCATGTAATTTCCCAGGCCTGACTGCAGCTGCCCTAGAAGATTCCGGAGGCCTCTTCGACCTGGGGCCCATGGATGTGTGTGTGTTTAGCAGCCAAAGACTGATCCTGACCGGCACCCTCCCTTGTGCCCTCATATCAGCCCTTCGGGAAGACCACTGCACTGCTGTGAGTTCGCCGCCTGGAGCCTCCTGGGACCTAACCCTAACCCTAACCCTTTCCCGAGCCCGGATCCTCCACTGAAAACTAAGCCTGACTAGAACCCTAACCCTGCACTTGAGCCACCTTGTCTCATGGGCCCTCACTTCAGCCCTCAAGGGAGATTACGAGACCAGAGTCGCTTCAGCCCTGGCAACGTCCCTGGACCAAACTCTAGCCCTAGCAAAGGCTTTCTCCCATGCAGACCCAATTCCAATGTCTGACAACACAGCGCGCCTGGGGTCCAGAAGCTGTGCAGACTCTCTAGGCTTAGAACCTGGAAGCTCACCATGTCGTTTCCCAGGCCCGGCTGCAACTGCCCGAGAGGATTCCGGAGGCCTCCTCGACCAGTGGCCCATCGACCTGTGTGCCCTTGGCAGCCAAAGACTGATCCTGACCGGCACCCTCCCTTGTCCCCTCAACTCAGACCTTCGGGAAGTCCACTGCCCTGCTGTTGGTTCGGCCCCTGGAGCCTCCTGGGACCTAACCGTAACCCTAACTCTACTCCGAACCAGGAGCCACCACCGAAACCTAAACCTGCATTGAACCCTAACCCTGCACTTGAGCCGCCTTTTCCAGTGGGCCCTCACTTCAGCCCTCGAGGGAGATGACGAGACCAGAGTGGCTTCATCCCTGGAGTCGTCCCTGGCCAGAACCCAATCCCTAGCTAAGGCTTTCTCCCCATGGGGACCCAATTCCAACGTCTCACAACACCATGCGCCTGAGGTCCAGAAGCGGTGCAGACTCACTTGGCATGGAACCTGGAAGCTGACCATGCCATTTCCTAGGCCCGGCTGCAGCTGCCCAGGAGGATTCCGAATGTTTCCTTGACCATGGGTCCATCGACATGTTTGGCCTTGGCTTCCAAAGACTTATCATGACCATCAACCTCCCTTGTGCCCTCAACTCAGCCCTTCGGCGAGACCACTCCTCTGCTGTGGGTTTGGCCCCTGGAGCCTCCTGGGACCTAACCCTAACCCTAACCCTACCCTGAACCAGGACACATTCCCCGAAACCTAAGCCTGCCTTGAAACCTAACCCTGCACTTGAGCCGCCTTGTGGCATGGGCCCTCACTTCAGCCCTCAAGGGAGATCACGAGACCGGAGTCGCTTCGGCCCTGGCGATGCCCCTGGACCAAACCCTAACCCTAGCTAAGGCTCTCTCCCCATGGGGACCCAATTCCAACGTCTGACAACACCACGCGCCTGCGGTCCAGAAGTGGTGCTGGCTCACTCGGCATGGAAACTGGAAGCTCACCACGTCATTTCCCAGGCTGGCCGCTTCTTCCAGACAGGATTCCTAAGGCCTCCTCCACCAGGGTCCCATCGACGTGTGTGGCTTTTGCAGCCAAAGACTAATCCTGACCAACACCTCTCTTGTGCCCTCAACTCAGCCCTTCAGGGTAGGTTTAGGGTTAGGGTTAGGTCCCAGGAGGGTCCAGGCGCCGAACCCATAGCAGGGTAGTATTCTCCCAGAAGGTCTGAGTGGAGGGCACAAGGGAGGGTGCCCGTTCAGATCAGTTTTTGTCTGCCAAGTCGACAGAAGTCGATGGCCCCCTGGTCCGGGAGGCCTCACGTATCCTGTCGGGCAGCTGCATCCGGGCCTAGGAAACGACATGGTGAGCTTCTGGGTTCTGTGCCGAGTCAGTCTGCACCGCTTCTGGACTCCAGGTGCGTGGTGTTGTTAACTTGGGATTGGGTCCCCAAGAGGAAAGAGCCTTAGCTAACATTAGGTTTGGATCCAGGGACGTCGCCAGGGACGAGAAGACATTGGTCTCGTGATCTCCCTCGAGGGCTGAAGTGAGGGCCCATGCGATGTGGTGGCTCAAGTGGAGGGTTAGGGATCGAGGCCGCTTTAGGTTTCGGTGGAGGGTTCTGGTTCCGGTTAGGGTTAGGGTTAGGGTTAGGTCACAGGAGGCTCCAGGCGCTGAACCCACAGCAGGGCAGTGGTCTCCCTGAACGCCTGAGTTGAGGGCACAAGGGAGGGGGCCACTCAGGATCAGTCTTTGGCTGCCAAGGCCACACAAGTCGATGGTCTCCTGATAGGTGAGGCCTCCGGAATCCTCTCGGGCAGCTGCAGCTGGGCCTGGGGAACAACATCGTGAGTTTCCAGGTTCCATGTCGAGTTAGCCTGAACCTCTTCTGGACCCCACTTTTATTTTGGTGAGATACAGGATTTTACTTTGGCTCTATCCTTCGTTCTACCTTAAGCTAATATTATATTAGATAATAGAAATTTAGATGTTTACATTATTTCTCAACATTTACCTTACAAAGTTGTTTCCCTGTATTTTTGAACTAACTCTATGAATAGTAAGTTAAAATTGTGCATCTCGCTGAAGAATACATACTTTTCTGAAAATTGTAGCTCTATGAGCAGAGGCTCTTCATAGCCAAGTTGTCAAATTTCTAATTTCAGAAATCTTTCATATTCTATCTTTTAAAAATATCTCCTCTTAGTCCGTGTGTGAGATTCTAAAATTTAAAGTTTCAGACATCTGATATTTATTTAAATATTCATTTCAAAGCCCATAAATCATTATAAGCTACTGGAGGTTAGGAAACATACTTGTTCGACTCCTGGAGCTCCTAGAATAAAGTCTTGCTTGGAAGAAGCAATGTCATAGTTTTTGAATGTGAATAAATGAGTATGGAAATGGAATTCCGTAGAATGGGGTTTGAATAGTAATGAAATATGCATGATATATCACAATTAAATTTGTGAACTTAAAAAGTAAGTCTTCAGTTTATATTCCGTTTTAGTGTTTAATACGTATAAACACGAATGAATTATATTTTGGAAGTCAGGAGTTACATAAGAAAGAAGGTTATAGTATATTTTTAGTATTCTCTCATGGTGAGCTTAGAATTGCAGAGAAAACATCCTCAGCTTTTGTTTTTTTAACCCCATCCGTGTCCCATTACATACATCCTTTGAAGGTTCACATTTCTTCCTAGAATTCTCATTCCCAATTCTTTCTCCATAGTGAAAGTTGATGTGTTTGGAACCTTTCTTTTTCTGTTTATTCTTTAGTCTAGTAATAATTTATAGTTTTAGGAAGTGATAGATTCCAGTAATTGAACAATGTATTTTATAGTGAAAAAAATTAAATTCTTTATTACAGTATTTATAACCAGATAACTGTAGAGTGATAAAGTCTGTATTATTAGGGATATACTGTGAATCAAAGCCTGTGTTTTACATATATATATTTACATATATATAATATAATATAAACATATATACACATATATCTTTACATATATATATACACACATATATACACATATGTATACACATATACACATATATATATACACATCAATATACACATATATCTTTAAAGGGTATAAAAGAGACTATTGCTCATAGTATATTCCCAATCCTACTTACGTACCTGTTGAAAAATATATGTTGTTTCCACTTACCTTATTTTGCTCACATTTTTCCTTTTCTTTTTTAAGTTAATGCTTGATTGATTGGTCATGTCTTATTTTTTTTTCCTTTTTTCCTCTTCTCCCCCCATGCTTTTTAAGGTATTTTTTATTTTTTTTAAGTTTATTTATTTTGGAGAGAGAGAGAGAGAGACAATATGCGAGCGGTGTAGGGGTAGAGACAAAGGGAGAGACAGAATCCAAAGCAGGCTGCAGGCTCTGAGCTGTCAACACAGAGCTCAATGTGGGGCTCAAACCCACAAACCGTGAGGTCATGACTCATGAGCTGAAGGTGGACGCTGAACTGACTGAGCCACCTATGTGTTCCCTCCACCATGCTCTTTTTTAATCATTTACTCCTACCCTAATATTTCCTGGCAGAAAAAATTTCTTTAGTGTCTGTTCTTTTAGTACATCACTTTATGTAAACTCCATTGTCAACATATTGGTTATGGAATTCTACTGTCTGTGTGTAGTTTTCATCCATGACTCATTGCCCCACAAGGTTTATTATTCTTTTTTTTCTCTTTCTTTGAAGGAGCTGGGCTAAATGTTTTTTGTAATGTTTGTATTTCTCTTGGAAAGGGAGCGAGAGAGAAAGAATGAGCAAGTGCTCGTTGTTTTGATCTCAAATTATGCAAGGTATGATCTCAGACCTTTTATATTTGTGGAGGGCTGTTTTGTGACACAGGATGTCACTTATATTGGAGAATGTTCTATGTGCACTTAAGAATAATGTGCATTCTACTGCTGTTAAATGAAAAGATTTCAATATATCTATACTGATATCCATGTATATAAATGTATACATTATGTCCAATATATATCTATGTATATCTGAAAACATCTGGTCCAATGACACATTGGATCTGTGTTTCCTTACTGATTTTCTGCCTTGACAATCTGCCTATTGCCTTGAGTGGAGTCTTAAATTCGTCTACAATCATGATATTTGTATGTATACATTTATTCATGTTTGTGATTAATCGATTCATATATGTGGGCGTTTCACTTTGGGGCATAAACATTTGCAATTGTTAGCTCCTCTTGATGGATAGACCCCTTAACTATGATCCAATGCCCTTCTGAATCTGTTACTACAGTCTTTCGTTTAAAATCTAGTCTGTCTGGTGGAAGTATGGCGACTCCAGCTTTCTTTTGACTTCTAGTAACATGATAGGTGGCTCTCATTACCTTCACTTTCAATCTGGAGGTGTCCTGGGGTCTAAAATCAGTGTCTTGTTGACAACATATAGATGGATCTTGTTCTTTGGTTTTGTTTTGTGTTTTATCCATTCTGACTCCCTGTGTCTTTTGATTGGGGCATTTAGTCCATTCACATTCAGAGTGATTAGTTAAAGATATGGATTTAGTGTCATTGTGTTATCTGAAGGTTTCATGCTTTTGGTGAGGCATCTGGTCCTTTGCAGTCTCTGCTGCTTTCCACTCACAGAGTCGCCCCTTAGGATCTCCTGCAGGCCTGGTTTAGTGGTCATGAACTCCATTAGGTTTTGTTTGTCTGGGAAAGCCTTTCTCTCTCTTTCTATTCTAAATGACAGCCTTGCTGGGGAAAGGGTTCTTCACTGCATATGTTTCCATTCTGCACATTGACTGTTTCCTACCCCTCCCTTCTGCCCTGCCAAGTTTCTTTGGACAGGTCTGCTGCTATCTTTATGTGTCTTCCCTTGTATATTAAGACCCATTTGTCCCTAGCTGCTTTCAGAATTCTCTCTTTATCTTTGTATTTTTCTTGTTTCGCTATGACACGTTGTGGTGTTGACCTGGTTTTGTTGATTTGGAAGGGAATTCTCTGTGCCGCCAGGACTTGGATGCCTGTTTCCTTCCCCAGATGGGGAAGCTCTCAGCTATAAGTTGTTGAAATAAACCTTCTGCCTCTTTCTGTCACTCTTCTTTTTCTGGGACTCCTATGATGTGGCTATTATTTCATCTCACCGAATCAGTTAGATCTCTGGTACCTGACTCGTAGTCTTGTAATTTCCTTTCTTTCTTTCTCTGCTTCATCTTTGTCCATAATTGTACCTTCTATTTCACCTATTCTGACTGCTACTTCTCCCATCATTGCTGTCACTGCATCTAGTTTATTTTGTATCTCCTTTACAACATTTCATTTTCAGCATTCATCGTGATGATTCGTTAGGTCCTTGATCTCTGAAGCAGCTTCGTTTCAAGCCCAGCTATGAGTCTTATGAGTGTTATTCCAAAACCTTGATCAGACATATTGTTTCTGTCTCTTTCGAGCACTTCTCTGGCTGTCTTTCTTCCCGGAATTTATTTTGAGGAGAATTCTTCTCATTTGTCGTTTTGGCTACTTTCCTGTCCTTTATGTGTTTTAATAGCTTATTCTGTGTCCCACACCTGCGAGTACTACTATATTAAAAAGTGGTCCTACACTCTCCCGGGCCTGACAGTTGAACAAGTGTTTTTGGAGTGTGTTGTGTGCACTCTTTTGTTTCGTCTTTGGCTACTTTTCTCGCTCCTGGAGTGGTGATTTGGGCCTTCCACCAGGTGTGCTTCGATTTGTTTGTTGAAGTAATCTTGGAAAAAAAGGAGAAGAGGGTGGTGAAGATTCCTTAGCCCAAAGAGAGAAATGACAGGAGTGGAAAAAAAGACCAGGCATTGTCTCAAAGGAGCCATAGGGCTTAATCCAGAAAGAGAGGGAGGAAAATGAATAAGGAGATCTGGAAAAGTATAGATAAAATGCCTGATCAAACAAAGAATCAGAACAGAAGAACAAAGGGAAAATATATATAAATAGCTTTGACCCAAAGTCAAACCGAGACTACTAGGCTGATTCCAAAGGGAGAAGAGGAAAGAGGGGAGTAGAAAGACAAAAACAAAAAAAGGAAAAAGAGAAGAAAGGGAAAGCTAAGGAAAGAAAAAGGGGCGCCTGGCTGGCTCAGTTGGTAAAGCGTCTGACTCTTGAATTTAGCTCCCGTCATGTTTTGCTATAGGTGGGTTGGAAACCCCTATCAGGCTCTGCAGTGAGAGCATGGATCTTGCTCGGATTCTTTCTCTCTCCCTCTCTCTGCACCTCTCCTGCTTGATCACTGACTTTCTCTCTCAAAATAAAGAAATAAACATTAAAAAAAGAAAAGATAAAAAGAATAGTAATTCAAATGAAAACAAACAAACAAAGATAGAAAACCAGAGGAGAGTGGTCTACTGGTGCCTGGGACTGGTGGCTGTGCTGGTCTAGAGGAGGGGCTGTCTGGTCACATCAGTGTCAGTCTCACTCCCATAGAGAAGCAGTTACGAGGCACATAGAGGCAGGGTTTGGTGTAATGGGCCTGCCTCCCCTGAGGCTCACTGTCCATTCCCTGAAGCCCCACGATGTTGGTCATGGGGAGAGAAATGGCAACACCCCAATCTCTCCTGCCCACATGAGGTGTCTCAAAGCTCACTGTTTAGGCCGTCCTCAGAGAACAGCCTGGGGGGCCGGCTTGCCTTGCTGCACAGTCTCCTGTGCTACCTGAGCACTAAGCTGGGATTCAAAACCCTATAGGATCCCGCTTTGCTCATACCTGGTTCTGGAGTAGCACCACTCTGCCCAGTTGACAAAGGGCCTCTGGCTCCTGCTTGCAGGGTATTTTTCCCTTGGGCAGGGCAATGCCTCCTCTTTCCACCATACTCAAGGTGTTCTCTCCCAGTGTTGCCCTGAGAGCCTAGGGGAGGCTCAGTCCCCACCAGGCGTGGGAGGTGGCAGCTCCGATCTAGAGAAAGTCTGGAAACCTTGAAAATTCTGTTTTTTAACTTCTAAGGCTGTTTTGCAAAGTAGAAACTGGCTCTCTGGATCTCTCCTTGGTCTGTGGTCCGGACAGGTTTTCTCATATCCAAATACACTTCCCACAGCCTCTGTCTCTCTTCCTTTCATTTCTCCTCCAAAGGGCTTCCCCCAATCCATGCCTGTGTTGCCCATTTTATTTCTCCCAATTCACATACACACCCTTCTGTCCCGCCAAGCTGTCTCTTTGCACCTGTGGAGATTTTTTTGTCCGTCTGCAGCCTGTATTCCTGGTATTCCAAGTGTTGTGACCTCAATACTGCTGTGTTTGAGGGACAAGGGAAATTCTGATCCTTCTCCTCTGCCATCTTAACTCCTCCCACCTCCTTTTACTTTCCTTTTCAAAAGTTCACAGTTCTGTGTAGGTTTGCATTAGTTTATCAGTTTAATATGTTTTATAGATATTTACAATGGGCTTTTCTTACATGAAGTGTATTGATCTGAATTTTTGTCTTTTTCTTTTTTTAAAAGTTTATTTATTAATTGGAGAGAGAGACAGAGAGAGCACAAGTGGGGAGGGGCAAATAGACAGAGGGAGAGAGAGAAAATCCCAAGCAGACCCTGCACTATCAGCACAGAACGAGATGGAGGGCTTGAACCCAAGAACTGTGAGATCATGACCTGAGCCAAAATCAAGAGTCAGGTGCTAACTGACTGAGGCATTCAGGCGGCCCTAACATTTTTTTGGAGGTCCGCTGGGTACTTTTAATTTAATATGCCTTAGTTTAAAGACATTGTTTCTGACCCTTTCCCTTTCCTCTTCCCTGACTCTTTGTAATCTGCTCTGTCATTTGTGTTCCCTAGCTTAATAAATAGCAGCCCTGGAACAAGAAACGTCCTGGACTCCAAACTTCCCTGAAATCACCACATCCAGTCACTCACCACATTCGATATTTTGTACCTGCTTATCATTTTTCATATGTTATTCCTGTAATTCCCTCTCTCACCTATAATTTTGCAGTACTCTTCTGGTTTTTCTTCCTTTACGTTCCTCCTACATTGCTGCCAGAGTGACCTTTCTAAAATATACTTGTGACGATGTCACTCCTCTGCTTATTCAATGGATCCCCATTACCTGAAGGAGAAAATTCATGTTCTAGCATAACACTCCTCCCGCTCCTTTTTTTTTTTTTTTTTTTGGTTTCGTCCTCATGTTCCAGTAATATCTCTCTATCCCATTCCCAATAACTCTGTTCCAGTTTTGCCATATTGCATAGGTGTCACTTACTATATTATTTCATACTTGATCCTTTTGCCATTATAGAATGCCCTTCCCACCCTCCCTGTGCAGTTTGTCTGCCTTTTAAGATACAGCCCTATCTTCCCAGCGTTTGCTGAGCTTCCCAAATGTAAGTGTTTTCTCCTTTGTGCATTCACTGTACGTTATTCACTTCCCTTGTAGAACTAGTGGATGGTATTTTTCTGTCCTTGCCTGTTTTCATGCATCTCTACCACTACTAGCATATAGAACAGACTCTGTCTTTTATTTATATTTCCAGCTCTTCCCCGGATCGTGGCTATGACTTGACAGATGCAGTATGTACTTGTCTTTTTGAGTGGGTGAGTGCATGACCAAATGAATTAATGTGATATTTTTCTGAAGTTGGGTTTTTGTTTTGTGCTGTTTTTCTAGGAAGGAACAGCAAAGTCAGCAATGGAAGCAAAGGAAGGTGGTGTTGGTATTATTGAAAATGTGCCACCAGAGTAAACAGTTAATGACAGTTGGACTTCTGCTGGTGGAGTGCATAAAAATTACAGAAGTGGTAGGCTAGTGAATCTCTGTGAGTTGTTTTCCTATGATTAAATGCTAGTATGAAAAAATCTGAAAGTATGTAGATCCAAATATATTGTCCTTTTTTCGTGAAGATATTTTTCTGTTGCTATCTTTCTTTAGAAGTATCTCAAGTACTACCCCCTTTTGCTTCTGGAAAATCTTGAACCCCCTGAACATCTTTTCTGCTATTGCTTTTATTTTATTGAAATATTCGTGAATGGAGATAGACTTTGTATGTGTTTAAAATTCATAGTAACACATGTTTTCATTAATTTATCTATGACACTATTCTCTAGATATGATGTCAGCATTAGAATTAGGAGAAGAGGAAGATGTGGAATCACCTTCTCTTCCTGAGGTACTGTCTTCTTCTTATTTTTAAATATAAGCATGGAATTATGTTAAAACGTCCAAGAGATGCTTTGACTTTGACTTTTGGATAATTAAAATAACGTCGCAGTCATACTTGTAGTAATATAAGTAAAGTAATGATGACCTATTCTAAGGTGACAACTAAGGAATGAGTTAAAAAAGTCCTGATCTCTTAGGCCCAGGCAGCTGCTGCATAAAGCTACAAGCACTGTATTTGAAATCAAAAGACATGCTAGCATCTTGGTTCCGTCACTTCCTAGCTGTGGGATCTTGGAAAACTTGCTTGAATGTCAATGACCTCTTTCCTAAAAATGGCACCAATACCCACCTCTTGGTTATGTGTAATGAACAAATGTGGCAACGTTTTGTAACCTATAAAGGGTGCTATAGAAATAGAAGACAAAATGATCACAGTCGCTTTTAGTGACTTACTAAATATTGAGGATACTTTGGTTAATGTTTTTTTATTGCTGAGAGTGGGGTGGGGGGACAGAAGATCTGAAGCAGGCTCTGCACTGAGAGCAAGGAGCCCAATGCAGGACTTGAACTCATGAACTTTGAGAACATGAATTGATCCAAAGTTGGGCGCCTAATCGACTAAGTCACCCAGGCCCCCCAAGAATACTTGTTTTAAATGTGAAGATGTCTGGAGGCCAAAAAATGGCCGTCAGTTCCAGAAAAGAATGGGAAAGTAGGAATGGGTTTTTGATTTTCTAATTTGGTGCTATGTTAAGTTCAGGTAATCTCTTAGTGGAGACATCATATAGGTATACAGTTGACTCTTGAACCAGGAGGGTTTGTACTGTGGGAGTCCACTTACACACAGATGTTTTTCAATAAATAGAGTACCATCGTGTAAATGTATTTTCTGTTCCTTATGGTTTCTTTTTCTTTTAATTCTTTCTTTTGAGAGAGAGAGTGAGGACAGAGCACATGGGTAGGTGAGGGAAGGGTGAGAGAGAGAATCTTAAGCCGATTCACACTGCCAGAATATATCTTTCTCTTTGATATTAATTGATTTGGCTGCTAATAATTTAAAATTTTCCAATTCTCTAGTTATTAATCTTTAAAACGTACTCAAATGCACTTTAGTGCTCGTTATAAGGGATGGTAAGCTAAATAGTTTTTAAGGTTTGTAAAATTAAAAATCATCTAACTTATTTTTTGGTCGATTTAACATATAATGAATTGTTTAGGTCCAAAAACGGACAAACTTAAGTTTATGAGTTCATACTTTTCTTCTGTCTTAGGCTAAGGCAAGTTAGTTTTCACTTCTTACAGGAAGTTACAATCCAGTGACTTGGGAACAGCTAAACATAGATTAAGAAAGTTAACAGTAAAATTGTAATTATTTTCTCATTTTTCTTTGTACTTGATTACTTAAGGATAAGGTGTTTTTACAAACATGTGAAAATCAAAACAAGGAAATTAACCATTTGTTTTTGCAACTGCAAAAAATGACTCAAGAACCAGCAATGAATAAGGAATGTGATAGGGAGAATGATATATCTCTATATTTAAGACATGCTTCTATGCAAAACTTTGAGGAAATGTGGATCAAATAAGGCAAATTAGACTGGAAAAATAGCTTAAAACTCATCACCAGTGAGTGAAAGCTGAAGTTTGGTGAAATTTGTTAACAACACAGCATTCCTACTCAGCTTGAAGAAGAACCACCACGGGGTCACTCTAAGGAGGAACCAACTGAAAGGAAATACCTTCGAATTGGACAAATACTGTACTTGATTGTGAGGAAGAAGATGCATTTGGAGTGTCTGTCTCGGTAGTATTTCAGACATTTCCTGAACAAAAAGAGCCTAGCCTTGAAAATGTCATTCTCTCTCATTCATACTCTGGGTCCCCAGAATATGCTTGTCAGTCATCTTCTAAGCTTTCTTTAAATGAAAGCAAATCATCTGGGATATATAAATCAAAACCACACTGAGATATCACCTCACACCAGTCAAGAGTGGCTAAATGACCAAATCAGGAGACTATGGATGCTGGGGAGGATGTGGAGAAACAGGAACCCTCTTGCACTGTTGGTGGGAATGCAAACTGGTGCAGCCACTCTGGAAAACAGTGTGGAGGTTCCTCAAAAAATGAGAAATAGATCTACCCTATGACCCAGCAATAGCAGGTGGGTGGGTGAGGGAAGGGTGAGAGAGAGAGTCTTAAGCCGATTCACACTGCCAGCATATTCCTCTCTCGGAATTTCTTTCTAGGAATTTACCCAAGGGGTACAGGAGTGCTGATGCATAGAGGCACTTGTACCCCAATGTTTATAGCAGCATTTTCAACAATCGCCAAATTTATGGAAAGAGTCTAAATGTCCATGACCCGACGAATGGATAAAGAAATTGTGCTTTATATACACAATGGAATACTACTTTGCCATGAGAAAGAATGAAATATGGCCTTTTGTAGCAACGTAGATGGAACTGGAGAGTGTGGTGCTAAGTGAAATAAGTCATACAGAGAAAGACAGATACGATATGTTTTCACTCTTTTGTGGATCCTGAGAAACTTAACAGAAGACCATGGGGGAGGGGAAGTGAAAAAAAAAAACCTTAGAGAAGGAGAGAGCCAAACCATAAGAGACTCTTACAAACTGAGAATAAACTGAGGATTGATGGGGGATTGGAGGGAGGGAAGGGTGGGTGATGGGCACTGAGGAGGGCACCTGTTGGGATGAACACTGGGTGTTGTATGGAAACCAATTTGACAATAAATTTCATAATAAAGAAAAAGTAAATCAGATTATGAAAATGAGAACAAACCAGATATTGAGCATCTTTTTAACAACAATGAGGATTTTTAAAATGATATAGAAAATGAAAAAGCAAGGAACCGACTAGTTACATTTAAAGTGAAAGAAGGACAAGTGTTTGACATGCAAATGGTAAAAAATATGGACCAAAATACCACCGATTGTAAATTAGACCTCAGTCTAGTGATTCAGAGAGCCTTTTTGATTTGTGGCTTGCCTGCTGCGATGTGATGAAACACATGGTTCAAACAAAAAAGCATGATATTTCTGCTGTCACAAACACGAGAAAACAAAACCAGTACAAGATTTTTTTTCCAGAAGCCATTATATGCAGATGACAGTAGTCATAACTCTACAAGTATTGATTCTGAATTAAAAATTGTGAGTTCTTCTTCAGCATCTAGTTTTCCAGCATCTGAAGTATATCTCAGTGAAGAATTACATCAAGATATGCAAAGGTTTAAGAATGAGATAGGCATGTCACAAGCAGAGTTCCTGTCTTTGGAAAGAGAGAAAGTTCAACCTCCAAAAGAATAGAGGTCCGCCTTGCTGTTACTCTTGTTTTTTCTCTTTAGCAATTATCTGATCCATTCTGATTTTCCACTCAAGAGAACAAGAGTGTGCATACAATGGAATTGTCTAAATAAGTAATTGTGTCTGGAAATAGATTATTTCTGCTATCTAACAAATAAGAGTTTAGGAAAACATTCTTATGATTTGTTTTCCTTAAAGTTTCTGTGTCAGTCTTCCAAGTAGTATATGAACTGGGAAACTAACTTAGCTATATAAGTACCATGTGACCTCATGAACCAGAATAACTGTAAAGAAACTGCTTAAAAAACATAATAATTCCAGGTTGTTGTTTCTTAATATATTGGCTTAAATATAAATTGCATTTCCATAAACAATAAAATGAGAAAGAAGCAATAACTAAGAGAAGGAATATAAACAAATGTCCCCAGCTAAAGCATTCTATTGCTTCAGTACATGTCTGTAGACTCTGGGTCTAGGGTTCTTGCTTGTCTAGCAAGACAGCAGCGGGATACAGGATTACAATGGGAGAGACAGCTAATGTCCTGGAGAACACACGAGCCCGGATTAAGGGTCCTTGCTCTGTTTTTTTAGGATCAGAAGGCTTCCAAACATGGTGATGGACGTGCACAAAGAAACAATCAATCTGTGAACAGGATCTCATGGTCATGAGGGAAAGGGGGTTTCAAGATATAGGGTGCTAGGTGTTAGGTTCAATTTAAAACAAAATCCTGGAGGCTGGCAGATTGTTGTTAACAGCTGACCTGAGGCAGCTTCTCTGTTTATCTTAGTCTAGGGGAGAAGACAGATGCTACCTCAGGATCCACAAGGCACCTTTCTTTTGCTAATTAGCTCCCCTCTGGGCATCTTCACCCTGCAGCCTACAGCCTATAGCCCTATTTACCTGTTTACCTAATTTGGTCCTTCCTTCCTGTGAAAGGAGCTTTCTGCTATAGTACTAAATTGGGGAATGTGTCCTCCTGAGTATCTAATCTTGTTTACCTCACACACCTTTGTCTTGGAGCCTTTGCCCTGCCCTCTCTATACCTAGATACCTAATATTGTTTACCCAAACTTGGGTGTGAGCATCCTATGGTTTTGTAATTTTCTATGCCTGGTTAACCCATCAGTGCAGGCTCAGGGAATTCCTAAGCTTATTCCCCACAAATATATGCAGTCTTGTCTGCTTTACTCACAATCTTGGAACTTAGAATTTCAACATGACCCCTTTGAGATAAGCTTAATAGCAGCTATTTGTATTATCACCCCTTTTTTTCACATTTTAAAAATCTCATTCTCAGATGTTTCTGTTGAGTCAAACCTTCACTTTATGTTCAATAAAGTATGATACCTTTTGGCCTGTATGATTTTTACCATGTGGGTAGCATAAACCTTCAGCAAACCTTCAGTATTTAACTCCAAGGGAGAAAACTGAGTTTTGAGATGTGTGGACTTTAGAAATAGACAAAATCTAGAGGTACCCTCCTTTAAAAGAATAAGTAGCGAATCTACTCATCCCCTATCAAGGTATTAATTTACTGTGCCAAAGTCATAACTTTCATGCATCTGACTAATTTAATGAATTTGTGGTCATTTCCCTGATTCAGCATTCAAGAATTGTATCATCTCTTTTGGTGCCATAAAATGCTAGATAATGCCACTTTAGGAACTTGGGACAAATCATTTAACCTTTTTGAGTTTTACTCGCGTTATCAGTAGCAAATGGGATTAAAGGTGATCATTACTTTTATACCCTCTCCCTATAAAGTTTTATGGTTATTGAATGTGAGATTCGGAGAGCATTACTAATTTCCCAGAATTCCACCCTAACGTCCGTTTCACTTTATTCATTTTGTGTTGTGGCAAACTTTGGTTCATAAATTTTAGGGGACACTGTCACTTTTTTTGAGAACCTTAGGATCCAAAAGAAAAAGAATTGTAAAAGGCAGTCAGGGAAAGAATAACTCCATGCAGAAAGAGGAAAGCTTCCTGTTTTTGTTACTGGAGCATTTCCATGTCACATGTTTTAAATCTGGCTGTTGTGTAAAACCCAGGTGGTAAGGATAGAAAAGGACAAATTTTGTCTCTTGTCTTTTTATTTCTTTGTATCTCTTGGTCAGATGGGGTGGGTGTGGGTGGGGAATTCTCGGTAGCAAAGTGTGGATATGAATAAGAGTACAAAATTAAGAAAGCCCTTTTAGAAATTTTAGTAACTTCTGTTTTTTTTTAATTCCAATAGAAATGAAGCAGAGTTTATAAAAATTACAATTACTTGTAATGATAAACACAAAATATTTCCCTCCATTGAATTTATGACAAACTAAGTGTCAACTGATAAAATGAATGAAAAAACTTCTTTTTATTGACTAAAGTAACAATTACCTTTAGTATCAAGTTCCATTAAAGGTTGAAGAAAAAAAGAAGCACAGAGGAAGTGACATGGAAGTATCAGAAAACATACATGATGCTGCGGCTGCTGGATTAATTCCACAAAGACAGAATGGAAAAACTGATAACCATCAAATGCCTATTACAGAAATAAGGATTCTGATAGGTAAGACTATAGCAATACTTAAGTAGTAGTTAATTGTTATTTTCCTATTCAACAAACTTTTCTAGTTTGAGCTAATGTTCATGATGAACAAATTTCGTATTTTTCGTGGAGCTATTTCATCCTACGTGCTAATGAGAAAAATGTAAATACCAACGAGATACCATTTTTTGCAGTCATAGTGATAAATATTTTATTAAAAAAAATAACCAAAGTTAGGAAATGTGAGCAAAATGACATTCTTAGACACTGTGGCTGGATGTAATTGGTGACTCCTTTCTGAAAGGTGATTTAGCAGTGTATTTCAAAATTTCAAATATGTCGGGGCACCTGGGTGGCTCAGTTGGTTAAGCGTCCAATTTTGGCTCAGGTCATGATCTTGCACTTCACGAGCTTGAGCCTTGTGTCAGACTCCGTGCTAACGGCTCAGAGCCTGGAGGCTGCTTCAGATTCTGTGTCTCCCTCTTTGCCCCTCCCCTGCTTGTGCTCTGTCTCTGTCACTGTCAAAAATAAATAATATAACATGAGAAAAATATTTCAGGTAGGTCATCCCTTTATTCCAATGGTTTCATTGCCAGGACTGGGTCCTTCTGAAATACGTGACTTCTATAAGCAAGCGCGTGCGCCTGCACGTGCAAACACACACACACACACACACACACACACTATAAGAGCATTTATTATATATTATTACATATACAAAATAGGATAGATATATTAAGGTTACTTATATAAATATGTTACATGCATATGTGAAGGATATTTATTATCGCATTCCCATATCAAACATTTGGAGATAGTCTAAATGTTTATTTACTTATTTTGAGAGACAGACAGAGAATGTGCACACTCGGGAGCCCAAGCATTGAGGGGGAGCAGAGACAGAGAGGGAGAGAGAGAGAATCCCAAGCAGACTCCACGTTAACAGTGCAGAGGCCAACACAGGGCTCGAGCTCACGACCACAAAATCATGACCTGAGCCAACATCAACAGTCAGATGCTCACCAGACTGAGCCACCTAGGTGCCCCAGAGATAGGCTAAATATCCATTCATTAATAAGGAAGTAAAGTTTCACTTCTATAAAGTAATGGAGTATGGGACCATTTAAAAAAATGAATTTAGGTCTATGTGTACTGATGGTTTAACAAAGTATATTTAAGGCATTTGGTTTGGTTTTATGTCATGTCTTATGCACATTTTGTTAGAATACTTTTAATATCTACTGAATTGCAAACGGAAGTTCTCTGCTACACTGGCAGTCTACCAACAAAATTGCTAGTTATTAGATTTTTGGTTTTGTTTCCCAGTGCATGAGTGCTCCAATGTTGGACCCTCAACTTAATCTGAATATTGCCAAGAGGTTTCACGTGGCAACATGTCTCATATTCTATATAAACATTTCATGACCCCTGTGCTATAAACCAAGATGCTGATAATGCAATGAATTGTTTTTATAAAGGTACCTTGCTTGCATGCCATTATCCTGCCTTTTTAGAGAACATAGTTCAACATGCACCACACCAAATTTTTCTTTTTTTTTTTTTTTTAATTTTTTTTATTTATTTTTTTTTTTGCTTTTCTTTTATTTATTTATTTATTTATTTTTTATTTTTTAATATATGAAATTTACTGTCAAATTGGTTTCCATACAACACCCAGTGCTCATCCCAAAAGGTGCCCTCCTCAATACCCATCACCCACCCTGCCCTCCTTCCCACCCCCCATCAACCCTCAGTTTGTTCTCAGTTTTTAACAGTCTCTTATGCTTTGGCTCTCTCCCACTCTAACCTCTTTTTTTTTTTTTTTTTCCTTTCCCCTCCCCCATGGGTTTCTGTTATGTTTCTCAGGATCCACATAAGAGTGAAACCATATGGTATCTGTCTTTCTCTGTATGGCTTATTTCACTTAGCATCACACTCTCCAGTTCCATCCATGTTGCTACAAAAGGCCATATTTCATTTTTTCTCATTGCCACGTAGTATTCCATTGTGTATATAAACCACAATTTCTTTATCCATTCATCAGTTGATGGACATTTAGGCTCTTTCCATAATTTGGCTATTGTTGAGAGTGCCGCTATAAACATTGGGGTACAGGTGTCCCTATGCATCAGTACTCCTGTATCCCTTGGATAAATTCCTAGCAGTGCTATTGCTGGGTCATAGGGTAGGTCTATTTTTAATTTTCTGAGGAACCTCCACACTGCTTTCCAGAGCGGCTGCACCAATTTGCATTCCCACCAACAGTGCAAGAGGGTTCCTGTTTCTCCACATCCTCTCCAGCATCTATAGTCTCCTGATTTCTTCATTTTGGCCACTCTGACTGGCGTGAGGTGGTATCTGAGTGTGGTTTTGATTTGTATTTCCCTGATAAGGAGCGACGTTGAACATCTTTTCATGTGCCTGTTGGCCATCCGGATGTCTTCTTTAGAGAAGTGTCTATTCATGTTTTCTGCCCATTTCTTCACTGGGTTATTTGTTTTTCGGGTGTGGAGTTTGATGAGCTCTTTATAGATTTTGGATACTAGCCCTTTGTCCGATGTGTCATTTGCAAATATCTTTTCCCATTCCGTTGGTTGCCTTTTAGTTTTGTTGGTTGTTTCCTTTGCTGTGCAGAAGCTTTTTATCTTCATAAGGTCCCAGTAATTCACTTTTGCTTTTAATTCCCTTGCCTTTGGGTTTGTGTCAAGTAAGAGATTGCTACGGCTGAGGTCAGAGAGGTCTTTTCCTGCTTTCTCCTCTAAGGTTTTGATGGTTTCCTGTCTCACATTCAGGTCCTTTATCCATTTTGAGTTTATTTTTGTGAATGGTGTGAGAAAGTGGTCTAGTTTCAACCTTCTGCATGTTGCTGTCCAGTTCTCCCAGCACCATTTGTTAAAGAGACTGTCTTTTTTCCATTGGATGTTCTTTCCTGCTTTGTCAAAGATGAGTTGGCCATACGTTTGTGGGTCTAGTTCTTGGGTTTCTATTCTATTCCATTGGTCTATGTGTCTGTTTTTATGCCAATACCATGCTGTCTTGATGATGACAGCTTTGTAGTAGAGGCTAAAGTCTGGGATTGTGATGCCTCCTGCTTTGGTCTTCTTCTTCAAAATTACTTTGGCTATTCGGGGCCTTTTGTGGTTCCATATGAATTTTAGGATGGTTTGTTCTAGTTTCGAGAAGAATGCTGGTGCAATTTTGATTGGGATTGCAGTGAATGTGTAGATAGCTTTGGGTAGTATTGACATTTTGACAATATTTATTCTTCCAATCCATGAGCAGGGAATGTCTTTCCATTTCTTTATATCTTCTTCAATTACCTGCATAAGCTTTCTATAGTTTTCAGCATACAGATCTTTACATCTTTGGTTAGATTTATTCCTAGGTATTTTATGCTTCTTGGTGCAATTGTGAATGGGATCAGTTTCTTCATTTGTCTTTCTGTTGCTTCATTGTTAGTGTATAAGAATGCAACTGATTTCTGCACATTGATTTTGTATCCTGCAACTTTGCTGAATTCATGTATCAGTTCTAGCAGACTTTTGGTGGAGTCTATCGGATTTTCCATGTATAATATCATGTCATCTGCAAAAAGCGAAAGCTTGACTTCATCTTTGCCAATTTTGATGCCTTTGATTTCCTTTTGTTGTCTGATTGCTGATGCTAGAACTTCCAGCACTATATTAAACAGCAGCGGTGACAGTGGGCATCCCTGTCGTGTTCCTGATCTCAGGGAAAAAGCTCTCAGTTTTTCCCCGTTGAGGATGATGTTAGCTGTGGGCTTTTCATAAATGGCCCTTATGATCTTTAAGTATGTTCCTTCTATCCCGACTTTCTCAAGGGTTTTTATTAAGAAAGGGTGCTGGATTTTGTCAAAGGCCTTTTCTGCATCGATTGACAGGATCATATGGTTCTTCTCTTTTTTTTTGTTAATGTGATGTATCACGTCGATTGATTTGCGAATGTTCAACCAGCCCTGCATCCCAGGAATGAATCCCACTTGATCATGGTGAATAATTCTTTTTATATGCTGTTGAATTCGATTTGCTAGTATCTTATTAAGAATTTTTGCATCCATATTCATCAGGGATATTGGCCTGTAGTTCTCTTTTTTTACTGGGTCTTTGTCTGGTTTAGGAATCAAAGTAATACTGGCTTCATAGAATGAGTCTGGAAGTTTTCCTTCCCTTTCTATTTCTTGGAATAGCTTGAGAAGGATAGGTATTATCTCTGCTTTAAATGTCTGGTAGAACTCCCCTGGGAAGCCATCTGGTCCTGGACTCTTATTTGTTGGGAGATTTTTGATAACCGATTCAATTTCTTCGCTGGTTATGGGTCTGTTCAAGTTTTCTATTTCCTCCTGATTGAGTTTTGGAAGAGTGTGGGTGTTTAGAAATTTGTCCATTTCTTCCAGGTTGTCCAATTTGCTGGCATATAATTTTTCATAGTATTCCCTGATAATTGTTTGTATCTCTGAGGGATTGGTTGTAATCATTCCATTTTCATTCATGATTTTATCTATTTGGGTCATCTCCCTTTTCTTTTTGAGAAGCCTGGCTAGAGGTTTGTCAATTTTGTTTATTTTTTCAAAAAACCAACTCTTGGTTTCGTTGATCTGCTCTACAGTTTTTTTAGATTCTATATTGTTTATTTCTGCTCTGATCTTTATGATTTCTCTTCTTCTGCTGGGTTTAGGCTGCCTTTGCTGTTCTGCTTCTATTTCCTTTAGGTGTGCTGTTAGATTTTGTATTTGGGATTTTTCTTGTTTCTTGAGATAGGCCTGGATTGCAATGTATTTTCCTCTCAGGACTGCCTTCGCTGCATCCCAAAGCGTTTGGATTGTTGTATTTTCATTTTCGTTTGTTTCCATATATATTTTAATTTCTTCTCTAATTGCCTGGTTGACCCACTCATTCGTTAGTAGGGTGTTCTTTAACCTCCATGCTTTTGGAGGTTTTCCAGACTTTTTCCTGTGGTTGATTTCAAGCTTCATAGCATTGTGGTCTGAAAGTATGCATGGTATAATTTCAATTCTTGTAAACTTATGAAGGGCTGTTTTGTGACCCAGTATATGATCTATCTTGGAGAATGTTCCATGTGCACTCGAGAAGAAAGTATATTCTGTTGCTTTGGGATGCAGAGTTCTAAATATATCTGTCAAGTCCATCTGATCCAATGTATCATTCAGGGCCCTTGTTTCTTTATTGACTGTGTGTCTAGATGATCTATCCATTTCTGTAAGTGGGGTGTTAAAGTCCCCTGCAATGACCACATTCTTATCAATAAGGTTGCTTATGTTTATGAGTAATTGTTTTATATATCTGGGGGCTCGGGTATTTGGCGCATAGACATTTATAATAGTTAGCTC
The DNA here is from genome assembly GCF_018350215.1 of Panthera leo. Taxonomy (NCBI): domain Eukaryota; kingdom Metazoa; phylum Chordata; class Mammalia; order Carnivora; family Felidae; genus Panthera; species Panthera leo. The sequence continues at coordinate 38,203,814 of NC_056682.1, forward strand.
TTCCTGGTGGATAGACCCTGTGATTATTATATAATGCCCTTCTTCATCTCTTGTTACAGCCTTTAATTTAAAGTCTAGTTTGTCTGATATAAGTATGGCTACTCCAGCTTTCTTTTGGCTTCCAGGAGCATGATAAATAGTTCTCCATCCCCTCACTTTCAATCTAAAGGTGTCCTCAGATCTAAAATGAGTCTCTTGTAGACAGCAAATAGATGGGTCTTGTTTTTTTATCCATTCTGATACCCTATGTCTTTTAGTTGGCGCATTTAATCCATTTACATTCAGTGTTATTATAGAAAGATATGGGTTTAGAGTCATTGTGATGTCTGTATGTTTTATGCTTGTAGTGATGTCTCTGGTACTTTGTCTCACAGGATCCCCCTTAGGATCTCTTGTAGGGCTGGTTTCGTGGTGACAAATTCCTTCAGTTTTTGTTTGTTTGGGAAGACCTTTATCTCTCCTTCTATTCTAAATGACAGACTTGCTGGATAAAGGATTCTCGGCTGCATATTTTTTCTGTTTAGCACACTGAAGATATCGTGCCAAGCCTTTCTGGCCTGCCAAGTTTCAAAGGAGAGATCAGTCATGAGTCTTATAGGTCTCCCTTTATATGTGAGGGCACGTTTATCCCTTGCTGCTTTCAGAATTTTCTCTTTATCCTTGTATTTTGCCAGTTTCACTATGATACGTCGTGCACAAGATCGATTCAAGTTACGTCTGAAGGGAGTTCTCTGTGCCTCTTGGATTTCAATGCCTTTTTCCTTCCCCAGTTCAGGGAAGTTCTCAGCTATAATTTGTTCAAGTACCCCTTCAGCACCTTTCCCTCTCTCTTCCTCCTCTGGGATACCAATTATGCGTATATTATTTTTTTTTAGTGTATCACTTAGTTCTCTAATTTTCCCCTCATACTCCTGGATTTTTTTATCTCTCTTTCTTTCAGCTTCCTCTTTCTCCATAACTTTATCTTCTAGTTCACCTATTCTCTCCTCTGCCTCTTCAAGCCGAGCCATCGTGGTTTCCATTTTGTTTTGCATTTCGTTTAAAGCGTTTTTCAGCTCCTCGTGACTGTTCCTTAGTCCCTCGATCTTTGTGGCAAGAGATTCTCTGCTGTCCTGTATACTGTTTTCAAGCCCAGCGATTAATTTTATGACTATTATTCTAAATTCACTTTCTGTTATATTATTTAAATCCTTTTTGATCAGTTCATTAGCTGTTGTTATTTCCTGGAGATTCTTCTGAGGGGAATTCTTCCGTTTGGTCATTTTGGAGAGTCCCTGGCGGGGTGAGGACCTGCAGGGCACTTCCCCTGTGCTGTGGTGTATAACTGGAGTTAGTGGGCGGGGCCGCAGTCCTACCCGATGTCTGCCCCCAGCCCACTGCTGGGGCCACAGTCAGACTGGTGTGTGCCTTCTCTTCCCCTCTCCTAGGGGCGGGATTCACTGTGGGGTGGCGTGTCCCGTCTGGGCTACTTGCACACTGCCAGGCTTGTGTTGCTGGGGATCTGGCGTATTAGCTGGGGTGGGTAGGCAAGGTGCACGGGGGCTGGAGGGGCAGGCTTAGCTCGCTTCTCCTTAGGTGATCCACTTCAGGAGGAGCCCTGTGGCAGCGGGAGGGAGTCAGATCCGCTGCCGGAGGTTTGGCTCCGCAGAAGCACAGAGTTGGGTGTTTGCGCGGAGCGAGCAAGTTCCCTGGCAGGAACTGGTTCCCTTTGGGATTTTGGCTGGGGGATGGGCGGGGGAGATGGCGCTGGCGCCTTTGTTCCCCGCCAAGCTGAGCTCTGCCGTCTGGGGGCTCAGCAGCTCTCCCTCCCTTTGTCCTCCAGCCTTCCCGCTTTCTGAGCAGAGCTGTTAACTTATGACCTCCCAGACGCTAAGTCGCTCTTGCTGTCGGAACACAGTCTGTCCGGCCCCTCCGCTTTTGCCAGCCAGACTCGGGGGCTCTGCTTGGCCGGCGAGCCACCCCTCCGCCCCGGCTCCCTCCCGCCAGTCCGTGGAGCGCGCACCGCCTCGCCGCCCTTCCTACCCTCTTCCGTGGGCCTCTAGTCTGCGCTTGACTCCGGAGACTCCCTTCTGCTAATCCTCTGGCAGTTTTCTGGGTTCTTTAGGCAGGTGTAGGTGGAATCTAAGTGATCGGCAGGACGCGCTGTGAGCCCCGCGTCCTCCTACACCGCCATCTTCTGGAACCCCCCACACCAAATTTTTCAACAGTGCCTTCATGTTATACAATTTATGACAATTCAGTTTACAAAGTAGGACTATTTTCTGCATTCCCAACCCCTTTTACTTCTGTGTATAAAATTTTAATATGATTAATTACTTTGGATAGTATAAAATACCCTAGAGTTGGGTGACTTTTTAAAAATGTTTGTTTATTTTGAGAGAGAGAGAGGGAGAGCGAGCATGCACACATGAGTGGGGGAGGGGAAAAGAGAGAAGGAGAGAGAGAATCCCAAGGAGGCTCCGTGTTGTCAGTGCAGAGCTCGATGCTAGAGAACCTAGAGATCATGACCTGAGCCGAAATCAAGAGTTGGATGCTTCGTGGACTGGGCCACCCAGGTGCCCTTAGAGTTCAATAATTTTTATCAAGCACGAAATACTGCCCTTGAAACTTGGTTTTTCTGTGGTCTTTCTAAGCATGAGAAAAATAGTAATCAGCTTATATAATATGTATCTAGAAAAATTTTAAGGAGTCTTCTTATTGTATAATTTTTTGAGTTATTTAGTACCTTGGTCTGGCATTTTAAAAAAGCAAAAAAAAAAAAAACCCTAGTGTTACATATATGCAATTTTTAAGACTTTCAAATATTACAAAAATTCAACCTAATCATTATGTAACAATTGAAAACTACAGCAACAATAGAAAATTAGATCAACCATGACCATTCCACTAAGCTATGAAATCCTTCAAGAGCCTTCCTCACTCTTTGATCCTGATTTCCCTCTCTCCCATCCACTCTTGAATCCATTGTAGCAATTTTCCCTCTCACTCCTCCAGAATTGTTTTTTCAAGGTTACCACCGATTTTCACTTTAATGAATCTAAACATAATTTCATACCTCTCATTTTACTTAAACTTTCAGCAATATTTGACCCAATGGAAAATTCTCTCCTCCAAAATTCTGTCTCCATGTTGCTTGTAGGATATCACCTCACTCACCTGATTTTCCCACTGCCTTTCTAGTCTCTACACCTCAACCTGATTTGCTTGTTTCTCCTCGTCCCCCACCTTTTAACCCATTGATGTCTTCCAGGAATTTGCCTTTGATTTTCCTTCTCTTGACTTTTACTATCTTGTATATTCTAATGATCCTCAAGTTTATATCTTCAGCCCGGGTCTCTCTCCATAATTCCAGGCCCGCATATCAAACTGCCTACTTGATATCTCTTTCTGGATAGCTATTGCAAACTTAACATGTCCCAAATTGAACTCCTGATATTCTTTCTTAAAATTTGCCTTTCATGTCTTTACTAACTGAGTTAACAACAGTTCTATGAGTTGCTCTGCTAAAAAACTTGGTATCATCTTTGAGTCCTGTCTTTTTTTTTCTTTTTCTTTCTCTTTTTCTTTATCTTTTCTTTTTCTTTCTCATACACATCACATCTCATCTGTCAGCAAATCTTGTCAGGTCTTCCTTCAAATATATCCAGAATCCAAACACATCTTCCACGACCAAGAGACTATCATCTGTTGTTTATATTGGTGTAATAGGTAACTAACTGGTCTTCTTGTTTGTTTGTTTCTTCTTTTGTTTTTCCTCTGTTTCCGTTAATTCTAAACACATTGGATCTAGTAAAACGTAAGTTAGATTGTGTCCTTCCTCTGCTCAAACCCTAATTGCCTCCCATTTCACTCAGAGTACATGCCAAAACTCTTCCTGATGCCGACAAGGCCTTTATATGATCAGGTGTCTCCTTCTCTCTCTCTGATTTGAAGTCTTTTCTAGCCCTTTCATTCTGTCCAGCCATACTGAATTTCTCACTACTCTTTAAGTACTTCGGACATACTTCTGTACTTGCTGTTGACTCTATCTGGAATGCTTTCCCTCAGATACCTCATGGCTTGCTTTTTCTTTTTTTGTTTGTTTTTTCTTTCAGGTTTTTGCTTAAACGTCACTTTCTCAGCAAGGCCTTTCTTGGCCATCCTGACTAGTACTTCAACTACCCTTTTCCTTATGACACATCAAAATGTGATTTCTCTGCTTTAGTTTTTCTCCTCTAATACTGTATATTTTGCTTGTGTAGCTTATTGTTATTGTATGTTTACTTCACTCATGAGTAGGATTGTTATCTGTTCATTGCCATGTCCTCAGTGCCTAGAAAATGTTATAGTCTATATAGTACTTATTCAATAATGTTTATGGAGTGAACGGAGTTTAACCTATGTGTATTGTTTTTCACATAATACTAGTACTCACTTTGACAAAGTATGGCGTGGGTTCATTCTGACAACTAAACCTGCCAGTTATATACACTTTTTGGATTTTGGAGGGCCAAATATTGTGTTTACTTGCTACTTATTCTTTTAGTTGTATTTATGTTAGTTTTATTTGTGGTGAAATGTATCAAAGGAATAGTAAACTTCCTTTATATTTATTAAGGAAACTAAAATATGGTGGCAAATTATTATAGGACTTTAAAAATTCTTGCCAAAGGATTATGAGTCTTCAATATCTGAAATAAAAAGATGAAGTTGGAATTGATCACTTACAAATAAGAGCGAGCTATGCTGGTTAGGTATAGTCTTTTCTAACAGAGCAGTCTGCTATTCTTATACAGGGTTTGGGGAAGAGTGGAGTTTAAGGATTGGGGGACTTTCAGAAAATTAAATGGTTTGTCATCATCTGAAGCACCATGCTTATTTGGGTGAGACTGTTATGGATTGGTTGGTACGCTGAAGCATGTGTATTGGAGTTATTTTTGTCCTTTATTGTCTGTCTTTCAGAAGGAAGGAGCTGAAATGGATTGGTTGGTGAGTAGGGCTAGTGGGCATTGATTAACACATTTAAAACTGATTTGGGTGGCTTCTTGTTACCATGGCTACGTGTTAGGGTTTTTGTTTGTTTGTTTGTTTTGTTTTGTTTTGTTTTTTCTAAGTTTGAGGTGGCTTTCACCAGATGTTTTCTACTTAAAAGTTGCTTCTATTGACTGGGTTCAAAATGAAAGTTATTTCAAATTCTATAATTACAGATTCATTTTTGAAGTTTGGGTCGAGAGGAATTGTTTGATAATTGTTTTCAGAGAGATTCTTCTTTTCTTGGATGTTATTTCCACGAGAAAATTTACCTGTATAACAGTTTTTTGGAAAAAACACAATTGCTAGTTTTTTTTTTTTGTTTTTGGTGCCCTTCGGGGCTCATGTTTTAAGTCCTAAATAATCTGTGGGAAATTTCATTATTTTTGGAAATGTATGTAGCTGTATGGTAATAATATTCTGTTGCATGCATTTAGTCCATGAAAAAAGAATTACAATTTTCTTTTTGGTGAATCCCCCAATATTTTCTATCAGGATTAGATATTAGGCTAAAAGTACACAAAAGTTACCAAATCATTTTTTTTTTAAATTTTTTAAACGTTTATTCATTTGGAGAGAGACAAAGTGAGAGTTGGGGAGGGGCAGAGAGAGGGGGAGACAAAGATTCTGAACCAGGCTCCAGGTTCTGGGCTGTCAGCACATAGCCCTATGTGGGGCTCGAAGCCACAAACCCTTAGATCACAAACTGAGCCAAAGTCATACACTTAACAGACTGAGCCATCCAGGTGCTGCAAACCATTTTTTTTTTAAACAAAAGCATAACTAATCAGATGATTGCTTTTTTGAGCGATAGATAATGACATATGAGTACATTTGAATTTTTGAAGTTTTTCCAGATTTATGAGATATAAGTAGCACACATCTGTGTAACTGTAAGGTATACCTGTATTAATTTGATATACTTTTATATTGTCAAATGATTACCACAATAGTGTTAATACTTCCATCACCTCACATAATTATCATTTCTTGTTTGTGATGATCTACTCTTGTAGCAACTTTCAAATGATATGATACAGTATCGTTCACTGTAATCACCATCCTGCACATTAAATCCCCAGAATTTATTAATCTTGTAACAGGTAGTTTGCACCCTTTGACCAATATCTACCCATTTCTCACAGCCTCCTAACGCTGGCTACCACCAGTCTGTTCTGTTTTTCATGCAATTTTTTTCTAATTCCACATATAAGTCAGATCATACAGTATTTGTCTTCCTGTGTCTGACTTCTTTTCACTAAGCATAAAGCCCTCAAGTTTCACTCATTTTGTCACAAATGGCAGGTTGTTTCTTGACTATTGTAAATAATGCTGCAATAAACATAGGTCTGCAGATATCTCTCCAAGGTAAGGATGTCATGTCTTTAAGATATATACCCAGAAATGGGATTTTTGGCTCATATGGAGGTTCTATTTTTAGTTTGTTGAGGAGCCACCATACTGTTTTACATAGTGGCTGTCCCAATTTACAGTCTTACAGGAGTACAAGGAATTCCTTTCCTGTACATCCTTGGCAACGATATCTCTTGTCTTTTTGACAATAGCCATTTTAATAGGTCAAAGTGATAGATAAAAACTGCAGTTTTGATTTGCATTTCCCTGATGAATAGTGTTATCGAGCACCTTCTTGTGTACCCTTGGCTATTTGAATATGTTCTGAGGAGAGACGTCTTTTAAGGTGCCTTGCCCAGTTTTTAATTATATTTGTTTTTAGCTGTTGAATTGTACGAATTCCTTACACATTTTAGATATTGACATTTTTCATATTTGTAGCTTGTGAATGTTTTCATCCTTTCCATAGGTTGCCTTTCCGTCATGTTGCTTGTTTCTTTTGCTGTGCAGAAACATTGTTGATTGCATTGGTTGTTTTTGCTTTTATTGCTTGTACTTTGGATGTTCTATCCTAAATCATTGGTAATATCTATGTCAAGCAGCTTTTATCCTGTTTTATTCTAGGAGTTTTATGATTTAAGATTTTATATAGAAGTCTTTGCGTTTGGGTTGACTTTTGTGAGTGGTGTAAGGTAGAGGCACAGTTTTATTCTTTTGCATGTTAATATCCAGTTTTCTCATGTATTGAAGAGATTACCTTTTCTCTTTTGAGTATTTTTGGGTCTCTTAACAAGGAGACTTTATGCATGGGTTTTTAGTTGATTTTATGCATGGGTTTATTTCTGGGTTCTTGATTCTGTTTCATTCATCTATGTGTTTGTCTTTGGACAACTTCTTATGGTCTTTATTACCATAACTTTGTAATAGTTTGACACCAGCAAGTGTGATGCTTCCAGATTTGTTCTTTTTTCCTAGGAATGCTTTGGCCATTTGGGGTCTTTTTTGTTCCTTACACATTTGAGGAATGCTTTTCCTATTTCTGTGAAAAAGGTCATTGGAATTTTGACAAGGATTGCATTGACTCTGTAGGTGGTTTCAGGTAATGTGGATATTTAATGATACTAATTTTTCGAATCCATAAACAACGGGGTATCTTCCCATTTGTTTGTGTTTCTTTTACCAATGTCTTGTAGTTTTTACTCTACCTATCTTTCAGAAAATCCTTGTTAAATTTATTCCAAAGTATTTTGTTCTTTTTGATGCTTTGGGGAAGGGGATTTTTTCCTCATATTTCTTTTTCAGCTATTTCATTGTTATTGTTTAGAAATGCAACTGATCTCTTGATGCTGATTTTGTAATTTTTTTTAACTAAATATAATCTATTGTCAAATTGGTTTCCATACAACACCCAGTGCTCATCCCAACAGGTGCCCTTCTCAATGCCCATCACCCACTTTCCCCTCTCCCCCACCTCCTATAAACCCTTAGTTTATTCTCAGTGTTTATGAGTCTCTTATTGTTTGCCTCCCTCCATCTCTGTAACTTTTTTCCCCCATTGCCCCCCCCCCCCACCCATGGTCTGCTGTCAAGTTTCTCAGGATCCACTTATAAGTGAAAACAGATGGTATCTGTCTTTGCCTGACTTATTTCACTTCGCATAATACCCTCCAGTTCCATCCACGTTGTTGCAAATGGCCAGATTTCACTCTTTCTCATTGCCAAGTAGTATTCCACTGTATATATAAACCACATCTTCTTTCTCCATTCGTCGGGTGATGGACATTTAGGCTCTTTCCATAATTTGGCAATTGTTGAAAGTGCTACTGTATACATTGGGGGTACATGTGCCCCTATGCATCAGCACTCCTGTATCCCTTGGGTAAATTCCCAGCAGTGCTATTGCTGGGTCATAGGGTTGTTCTATTTTTAATTATTTGAGGAGCCTCCACGCTGTTTTCCAGAGTGACTGAACCAGTTTGCATTCCCACCAACAGTGCAAGAGGGTTCCTGTTTCTCCACATCCTCCCCAGCATCTGTAGTCTCCTGATTTGTTCATTTTAGCCACTCTGACCAGCGTGAGGTGATATCTCAGTGTGGTTTTGATTTGTATTTCCCTGATGAGGAGGACGTTGAGCATCTTTCCATGTGTCTGTTGTCCATCTGGATGTCTTCTTTGGAAAAGTGTCGATTCATGTCTTCTGCCCATTTCTTCCCTGGATTATTTGTTTTGTGGATGTGGAGTTTGGTGAGTTCTTTACAGTTTCTGGATATTAGCCCTTCCTTTATCCGATATGTCATTTGCACATATCTTCTCCCATTCTGTCGGTTGCCTTTCAGTTTTGTTGATTGATTCCTTTGCAGTGCAGAAGCTTTTTATCTTGACAAGGTCCCAATAGTTCATTTTTGCTTTTAATTCCCTTGCCTTTGGAGATGTGTCAAGTAAGAAATTGCTGCGGCGGAGGTCAAAGAGGTTTTTTTCCTGCTTTCTCCTCTAGGGTTTTGATGGTTTCCTGTCTCACATTCAGGTCCTTCATCCATTTTGAGTTTATTTGTGTGTCTGGTGTAAGAAAAGTCATCTAGTTTCATTCTTCTGCATGTTGCTGTCCAGTTCTCCCAGAAGAAAGAGACTGTCTTTTTTTTCCATGAGATACTCTTTCCTGCTTTGTCAAGGTTATTTGGCCATACATTTGTGGGTTCACCTCTGGGGTTTTTATTCTATTCCATTGGTCTGTGTGTCTGTTTTTGTGTCAATACCATGCTGTCTTGATGATCACAGCTTTGTAATAGAGGCTAAAGAGACAGAGTGTGAACAGGGGAGGGGAAGAGAGAGAGAGAGAATCTAAAGCAGGCTCCAGGCTCTGAACTGTCATCACAGAGCCCAATAGGGGGCTTGAGCCACAAGCCATGAGATCATGAACTTAGCCGAAGTCAGAAGCTTAACTGACTGAGCCACCCAGGCATCCCTGCATCTTTATGTTGGTTTTGTGTCCTTCATCCTTTGAGCAGCTTTTTGGTGATATCTTCAGGATTTTCTATATATAAGAACATATCATCTGCAAACAGACAGTTTTATTTCTTCTTTTCTGATTTGGATGCCTTTTATTTCCTTTTCTTGCCTGACTGCTTTGGCTAGGACTTCCTCTATCCTGTTGAATAGGAGTGGTCAAGTGGGCAGCTTTGACTTGTGGGCAGCTTTGACTTGTTCTTGAACTTAGAGTAAAATCTTTCAGTTTTTTACCACTGCATATGGTGTTGGCTATGGGCTTATCATATTGGGCTTCATTATGCCCAGGTGTGATAATTCAGTACCCACTTTGTTGAGAGTTTTTATCATGAAAAGATGTTGAATGTTGTCAAATTCTTTTTCCTTCCATGGTGGGATGATGATACGATTTTTTTTTATCCTGTTAATGCGGTGTATCAAATGTATTTATTCGATTTGATTTCTGATGGGTAATTTTGCTGAGAAAAGTATTTTTGATTGATAGTCTTTTTTCTCTTAGCACTTTGAATATGTAATCCCACTGCCTCCTGGCATGTAAGGTTTCTGCTGAGAAATTGATAATAGCCTTATGAGGGTTCACTTGTAGTCACATAGTCTTTCCTCACTCTTTTTCATCCTTTTTACTTTGTTCTCTGCTGACTGGATAATTTGATAGTTCCTGTCTTTCAATTCACATTTTTTTTGCTTGATCCATTTCCTGTCAGTGATCACTCTTGCTTTTTTCATCTCCTTCATTATACTCTTCAGCTCCAGGATTTTTGTTGCTTTTACTATTTCCAGCTCTTTGTTAAGCTTCTCATTTTATTCATAGAGTGTTTTTCTGATTTTACTGAATTGGCTTTTTGTGTTTTTCTTGTAATTCACTGAGTTTCCTTAAAACCGCTATTTTTGAATTCTCTTTTGAATAAATTACAGATCTCCATGTGTTTCCGATTGATTACTGGAAGATTATTGTGATCCTTTAATGGTATCATATTTCCTTGATATTTTATATTCTTTGCAATTTTGCATTGCTGTCTTTGCATTTGAAGTAGCAGTCACCCCCTCAAGTCTTTAATGACTACATCTTCAGTGTGTCCAAACCTGACTTTTTTGCTCCAGTGGTATGCTGGAAATTCTCTGCAGGACACCTGGTTTTCCAAAAAAGCTCTCTCATCCACGGGTGATTATCTTAGTGTTTTCTAGGGAGGGACTCTCATATGTGGCTGAGAGGGAGGGGCTGGAGGCACTTTATGGACTATTGCTAGGTCCACAGATTAGACTGTAGTATGTCTGCCTGTTACCTGATACACGGGTAGGTAAGAATTTTCCTCGGTCCCTTGGAATAAGGTGCTAGATTCCCACAGCTCCTGCAAAGGCAGTTTTACCAATGGGTGGATAAGATGCCAGTTGGTTGTAGGTGGGAGACGCAACAAGGTACATCTTATTCAGCTATGATACTGATATCGCTCTGACATATGGGTATTTTAAAAGTAGTTTATCCCCTAAGATATTTCCCTGATTTCTTCTTTCATGTTATATGGACCTCATGCTACTTTAAAACTTTGTTGAAATTAAGCATTCTTATATTTAAAAGCAAAGCCAAAAATATAGCACAAATCTGTTATTACTCCCATGTCTAAGAGTCACTGCCTTTAGGCAACGAACTCTAAATTTTTAGTGTAACCTTCAAGGTTCTTCAGAATTTCTTTCCTGACTGATCTCTTACTACTTGCTTCCATGTATTTTATGCTTTTTTTTCCAAATTCCTAAAAGCTTATACTTTTTCCTTTCAAGGCACCTAGATGCCATCTGTGTAACCTTTGTGCTCACATTCTAATCTCTAAGAAAATGGTTTTCTTTCTTCCCTGGTGACCTCTGCTGTTTATTTTCCCTCTTCAGTAAAGCCTTTCTTGTCCTCACTTACAGCTTTTCACATGTCAACTCTTACAAATCACATTGTATTCTAATTGTATATTTATCTGTGTTTGAAGCAACAGATGAGTATTTCCTTGTGTATGGTTGGTACTTCAGCACTGTTCTCTGAATTAATCAAATTAAGTCAGATGGGTAAAATTCAGAACTTGATGAAAATTGTCTTTTTATTCTTTATCAGTAAAATTATTAGAAAACATTGGGTTTGCATCCCAAAGCAACAGAATATACTTTCTTCTCGAGTGCACATGGAACATTCTCCAAGATAGATCATATACTGGGTCACAAAACAGCCCTTCATAAGTTTACAAGAATTGAAATTATACCATGCATACTTTCAGACCACAATGCTATGAAGCTTGAAATCAACCACAGGAAAAAGTCTGGAAAACCTCCAAAAGCATGGAGGTTAAAGAACACCCTACTAACGAATGAGTGGGTCAACCAGGCAATTAGAGAAGAAATTAAAACATATATGGAAACAAACGAAAATGAAAATACAACAATCCAAACGCTTTGGGATGCAGCGAAGGCAGTCCTGAGAGGAAAATACATTGCAATCCAGGCCTATCTCAAGAAACAAGAAAAATCCCAAATACAAAATCTAACAGCACACCTAAAGGAAATAGAAGCAGAACAGCAAAGGCAGCCTAAACCCAGCAGAAGAGGAGAAATCATAAAGATCAGAGCAGAAATAAACAATATAGAATCTAAAAAAACTGTAGAGCAGATCAACGAAACCAAGAGTTGGTTTTTTGAAAAAATAAACAAAATTGACAAACCTCTAGCCAGGCTTCTCAAAAAGAAAAGGGAGATGACCCAAATAGATAAAATCATGAATGAAAATGGAATGATTACAACCAATCCCTCAGAGATACAAACAATTATCAGGGAATACTATGAAAAATTATATGCCAGCAAATTGGACAACCTGGAAGAAATGGACAAATTTCTAAACACCCACACTCTTCCAACACTCAATCAGGAGGAAATAGAAAGCTTGAACAGACCCATAACCAGCGAAGAAATTGAATCGGTTATCAAAAATCTCCCAACAAATAAGAGTCCAGGACCAGATGGCTTCCCAGGGGAGTTCTACCAGACATTTAAAGCAGAGATAATACCCATCCTTCTCAAGCTATTCCAAGAAATAGAAAGGGAAGGAAAACTTCCAGACTCATTCTATGAAGCCAGTATTACTTTGATTCCTAAACCAGACAGAGACCCAGTAAAAAAAGAGAACTACAGGCCAATATCCCTGATGAATATGGATGCAAAAATTCTTAATAAGATACTAGCAAATCGAATTCAACAGCATATAAAAAGAATTATTCACCATGATCAAGTGGGATTCATTCCTGGGATGCAGGGCTGGTTCAACATTCGCAAATCGATCAACGTGATACATCACATTAACAAAAAAAAAGAGAAGAACCATATGATCCTGTCAATCGATGCAGAAAAGGCCTTTGACAAAATCCAGCACCCTTTCTTAATAAAAACCCTTGAGAAAGTCGGGATAGAAGGAACATACTTAAAGATCATAAAGGCCATTTATGAAAAGCCCACAGCTAACATCATCCTCAACGGGGAAAAACTGAGAGCTTTTTCCCTGAGATCAGGAACACGACAGGGATGCCCACTGTCACCGCTGCTGTTTAATATAGTGCTGGAAGTTCTAGCATCAGCAATCAGACAACAAAAGGAAATCAAAGGCATCAAAATTGGCAAAGATGAAGTCAAGCTTTCGCTTTTTGCAGATGACATGATATTATACATGGAAAATCCGATAGACTCCACCAAAAGTCTGCTAGAACTGATACATGAATTCAGCAAAGTTGCAGGATACAAAATCAATGTGCAGAAATCAGTTGCATTCTTATACACTAATAATGAAGCAACAGAAAGACAAATGAAGAAACTGATCCCATTCACAATTGCACCAAGAAGCATAAAATACCTAGGAATAAATCTAACCAAAGATGTAAAAGATCTGTATGCTGAAAACTATAGAAAGCTTATGCAGGTAATTGAAGAAGATATAAAGAAATGGAAAGACATTCCCTGCTCATGGATTGGAAGAATAAATATTGTCAAAATGTCAATACTACCCAAAGCTATCTACACATTCAATGCAATCCCAATCAAAATTGCACCAGCATTCTTCTCGAAACTAGAACAAGCAATCCTAAAATTCATATGGAACCACAAAAGGCCCCGAATAGCCAAAGTAATTTTGAAGAAGAAGACCAAAGCAGGAGGCATCACAATCCCAGACTTTAGCCTCTACTACAAAGCTGTCATCATCAAGACAGCATGGTATTGGCATAAAAACAGACACATAGACCAATGGAATAGAATAGAAACCCCAGAACTAGACCCACAAACGTATGGCCAACTTATCTTTGACAAAGCAGGAAAGAACATCCAATGGAAAAAAGACAGTCTCTTTAACAAATGGTGCTGGGAGAACTGGACAGCAACATGCAGAAGGTTGAAACTAGACCACTTTCTCACACCATTCACAAAAATAAACTCAAAATGGATAAAGGACCTGAATGTGAGACAGGAAACCATCAAAACCTTAGAGGAGAAAGCAGGAAAAGACCTCTCTGACCTCAGCCGTAGCAATCTCTTACTCGGCACATCCCCAAAGGCAAGGGAATTAAAAGCAAAAGTGAATTACTGGGACCTTATGAAGATAAAAAGCTTCTGCACAGCAAAGGAAACAACCAACAAAACTAAAAGGCAACCAACGGAATGGGAAAAGATATTTGCAAATGACACATCGGACAAAGGGCTAGTATCCAAAATCTATAAAGAGCTCATCAAACTCCACACCCGAAAAACAAATAACCCAGTGAAGAAATGGGCAGAAAACATGAATAGACACTTCTCTAAAGAAGACATCCGGATGGCCAACAGGCACATGAAAAGATGTTCAACGTCGCTCCTTATCAGGGAAATACAAATCAAAACCACACTCAGATACCACCTCACGCCAGTCAGAGTGGCCAAAATGAAGAAATCAGGAGACTATAGATGCTGGAGAGGATGTGGAGAAACAGGAACCCTCTTGCACTGTTGGTGGGAATGCAAATTGGTGCAGCCGCTCTGGAAAGCAGTGTGGAGGTTCCTCAGAAAATTAAAAATAGACCTACCCTATGACCCAGCAATAGCACTGCTAGGAATTTATCCAAGGGATACAGGAGTACTGATGCATAGGGGCACCTGTACCCCAATGTTTATAGCGGCACTCTCAACAATAGCCAAATTATGGAAAGAGCCTAAATGTCCATCAACTGATGAATGGATAAAGAAATTGTGGTTTATATACACAATGGAATACTACGTGGCAATGAGAAAAAATGAAATATGGCCTTTTGTAGCAACATGGATGGAACTGGAGAGTGTGATGCTAAGTGAAATAAGCCATACAGAGAAAGACAGATACCATATGGTTTCACTCTTATGTGGATCCTGAGAAACATAACAGAAACCCATGGGGGAGGGGAAGGAAAAAAAAAAAAAAAAAGAGGTTAGAGTGGGAGAGAGCCAAAGCATAAGAGACTGTTAAAAAACTGAGAACAAACTGAGGGTTGATGGGGGGTAGGAGGGAGGGCAGGGTGGGAGGGAGGGCAGGGTGGGTGATGGGTATTGAGGAGGGCACCTTTTGGGATGAGCACTGGGTGTTGTATGGAAACCAATTTGACAGTAAATTTCATATATTAAAAAATAAAAAAAATTAAAAAAAAAAAAAAAAAAAAAGAAAACATTGGGTTTTTTATGGCTTTTTAATGGCTTTGTTTTTTTAAGGAAGGAAACTGGTTTACATATGAAGAAGTTAAAGAAAGGTGAAAATGAAAAAGGGACATCAAAAGGATCTGAGATCACACCAGTGTTGCAGAAGGCAGATTCCCTAACTGGTGGTCCACTACAAAAGAATGATGGCAGCCATTTCAGTGAAAATGATCAGCATGAAAGCAGGTAAAATCTATAAATTCTTTATGTGCCTGTGAAGGAATTTTAGCAGTGATTACCGTTTGTGGAAATAAAATGCTGTAGTGTAGGTAGGTCCAAGCTAAAGCAAGAAATACTCAACATATCAAACACACTGCTTGAAAAGTTATGATGAGGGCAAGTGACCTTGTCAAGGAGCAGTTTCAGTAGTCACCACAAAAGCATGGAAGATGACTAAGTGTAAACAACTCCTTAGAGCATTTTAATTGGGAAAGGTAATAGAGAAATGGATGATAACTGAAAAAGAATGTGAATTGCAAAGGCATTTTCTTTCTCTTTTTATTTTAAGATGGGAGCTTTTTAGAGTATGTATTCTGTTGGAAATGATCAATAGAGATAGACATGGTTAGTTAATTTAATTTTGTTTGCGTTTCCAAACAGGAAGTTTGTTGATTGTATTACATTATCTTTTAAAGATCATAGTAATTGTCTTTAGTACTCTTATTCATGTAATTTTGTGGAAGAAGTTGGTTTATTCTGAATTGGTTCCACAATGAGGTATTCTCATATAATTGAATGTGCAGATTTAAAAATATATATGTATGTATGCAAGTATGTATACATATATATACATACACACACATATATATATGGCTGTATAAGTTCTATATGTATATATAAATATATGTGTATGAGTTCTATATGTATATATAACTGTATACACACACACACACTTATCATAAATGTATGCAAACATTGAGGTCATTCTGAATAAAACTAATCCTTCCTTGATGATTTTAGATATCCAGTGCCTTTGATAGTATCACAAATAGCTATGATTTTGTTAGGGACTTTAAAGTATCTGGTTCTATTAAGTTAATATTTATTTAGATTCTGGGGAAAGGGGAAGATTTTGTTTATTTACAATTGGAAAAGAAACTACTAATCCATAACAGATTATTCCTTTTGGACTAGAGAGCTCTAAATTACAAAAACCATGCTTCCTGTACCAACAGTGCCATTGACACAGATTGTATGCTCAATAAGTATGTGTTGAATGTGGGAATAAACAGTTGAATGAATGATTGAATAAATGAATGAATGCCTGTTGAGGAACTTCTCTAGAAGAAGCAAATCTTTAGTTTATTGAAAGTAGATTTCCCATCTTGCCAAGTATAAAGTCTTAAAAAATGTGTAAGATTCAGAAATTATTATGTATCACTATAGCTAGAAATCGAATCATAATATAGATTCATTTGCTGTCATATTAGAAACACTGGAGTATTACTGTAACCACATAGTATAAAACACATGCTTTGAAGGCACATTCCTGGGTTTGAATTGAGGGTCTGTTCTTGGCCAGTGATTAGGGCTTCTTGGGCAAGTCACTTCGACTTTCTGTGCCTCATTTTCTTCCTGTGTAAAATACCTAATATAATAACCTACTTCATAGGATTGTTGTGGGACTTCAAATACCTTGAAGTGGTCATAGTAATGCCTAGAGAGTAGTTGCATAGTGAGTCTTCAACACGTTAATATCATGATTGTTAAAAAGGGGTTCTTTCATATAGGGACTTAACTTGCACTTTCCAAGTAGGTTTTAGTGCCACTGAAAGCTTATTTTTAGTGAAATGACAACAGAAACAATGGTATCATTCCTATCAAATAATGCAAGTAGCATTAGGATTTTCCTTTGCTTTTGTTAGTTTTTATCTAACTTTAGTACTTTGTTGTGCTCGCTTCAGCAGCACATATACTACAACTGGATACACCTAATCCTTTGTTAATATTAGCAGTAGTATATTTTCTATGTTGTTTGATGTTACTTTGTTGTTTAATCTCCTTTGTAGAAAATTAGTTTCAAATGCAGAGATTTTATATCAGAAACAATAGGTTTAGATATGCTTTGTATTTTAAGTATTTAATATTTGCCTGGAAAAAATTGTTAGGTTTTTTCAGACCTGCAAAGAACATTTCTAAGAAAAAGAAAAAGGTCAAAAAAATAGACAATGTAATTTTATTTTATTTATTATTTATTTTATTTTTTATTATATTATTTTGATACATATTTGTTAGGAATATTCAGTGGCAAAAAATTACTTTATGAAAGATGTAGTGAAAAAATAGAAAATCTTTCTTTGTTGTAGAGACATTTGCTGTGAAAAAGTTACATAGAAATACTAGCTATGGATAACAGTGTCTTTTTGATAAAAATCCGTTCTTTTAAAAAGTCTCTGTGGTTTCACTTTTAAATGTTTATTCACTTATTTTTAAAATGTATTTTGAGAGAGAGCACGCACAAGTGGGGGGAGGGGCCGAGGGAGAGGGGGAGAGAGAATCCCAAGCAGGCTCCATGCTGTCATTGTGGAGGTCAACGTGGGACTCAAACTCAGTACCCTGAGGTCATGACCTGAGCCAAAATGGAGTCGGATGCTCAACCATCTGAGCCACTCAGGTGCCCATGTTTTTGCTTTTATAAAAAGATGGGTATTTATCACTTCTCTACACCTAGTATATTTTATAAATATTTGGGGGACAATTTGAAATGGTATTATTCATTGGTAGGTCAAAAAGCAAATTACTTCTATGGATGACCTTGTCGACTTCAGTCATCTGAAACAGCTTCAGAGCATTGTGAGTTGCCTTACTCTAAGAACTTCATGTTGCTGATTGAACAACTTGGCATGGATTGTAAAGATAGGAAGCCTTTTTAGGTATATTGCTGTAGTATTATGTGCACAACTTGCCTACTACTGCACCAGAGAATACTGCTGTATTATAGAGCTACTCATCTCAGAAATATGTTTTATATTAAAATAAAAGGAGAACTATTGTATCTTCTCAGCCAAAGAGTCATCATTTCTACTGTACCTTTCTTAGTGGGAATGGCACATCTAATGTGTTTGTTAACTCTGCTTCTCTTCTGTGCCTTCACCCAGGTCAGGTCATTATTTTTCTCCTAGATGACTGAAATAACCTCAGGACTGTTTTCCCTGCCATTCTACCTCCCAGGACCTTGGTCTACACTGAAACTATAATTAGTATATGTTTTTTAAAAATGTGTCTTTCATCATGGTACCCCCTTGATTAAAGCTTAGCTATTACTTCTCATTGCTATTAGGTTAAAGGCCACAGTCCTCTGGCTTCATCTTGTATTGTTTTACATCCTTCTTTCCATCTGTGTCTTACCACTGTTTTAGACGTTTCTTCCTGTGAAAGAGCTTTTTGTTTCCAACAGCTTTAGTTAGGTAAACTGCACATATATGAAGTGTGTCATTTGATAGTTTTGACATATGTTTACACATTTGAAACGATAACCATAATCCAGACAGTTAACATATTCATCACCCTTGAAAATCTCATGTCCCTTTACATTCCCTTATTATGAAGCTGCCAAGTTGTTTTCTAAAGGAGTTGTACCGTTTTCCATTCCCACCAGCAGTCTGTCAGAGCACCAATTCTTACATACATATTCATGAACACTTAGTATTGTCAGCTTTTTAAATCCAAGCCATTCGGATGGATATTTAGTATATATCTCATTATGGTTTTAATATACATTTCCTTAATAACTGATGATGGTGAGCATATTTTCATGTGCTTCTTTGCCATCTGTGTATCTTTGACTCGTCTAAATCTTTTGTTGTTTTAAAAATTAGTATCTTTTCTTACTTGTTGAGTTTCAGAATTCTTTGTATATTCTAGACACAGTTCCTTCTTATTTTATTTTCTTTTTGTTTTTTGTGGTTGTTGTTTTTGTTGTTTTCTCCATTGAGGCATTTTATTTGCACATATGTATTACATCCCTAGAAAAAGAATCCCAGGATTTCCCCTTCAGTGTGTTTCCAACTTGATTCTTCATGGTCCATGATTGTAGCTGAGGTGGTCAGTATAATGAAACCAAACTTAGCAGATTACTCTGCCAATTTTCTAGATCTTTGCATTGTCCATCAATTCTGGGGCCAGTCACTTCATGCTTGCTTAACCTGCCTGTGAGGTTCACAACAATTTTCCCAACTCTGAGATCATCAATGATTTTAAATTCACCAGTGTAACCATGCTTCATCATCACAGTTAGAAAGTGGACAATGTCTTTGGAGCATGGCCTAGTAAGAACCTGGCGTTTGCTTCTCTTTTCAGTATTATTATGCTTTGGGGAGTATCTGCCACGACAGTCACATGCATCATGATGGTGGCACAGAAAGATGGTGGAAAGAGCTAGATACAGATCCTTTATCACCTGTTTTTTTGGCAAGGTTTTTCTTCTCCCAGTCTGTGATTTCCTTCTCTCAACAGTGTTTTTGAAGAGCAGTTTTTCTTTTTGGTGAAGTCCAGTTTATGCATTCATTTGTTCTTCTATGATTGTTCCTTTCAGTTTTCATATGTAAGAAATCTTTGCCTAGCACAAGTTACCTTTAAGCTGACATCTGGTCTCACTACGCCAGAAGCGTAGGAATACCTATGCGGGGAACGACAGGGAGAGGTGAAATGCGCCCGCCAGCATGAAAGAATCCTGGGGAGACACCATCGTTCAAGCAACACCATGTTTCACTACGTCAGAAGTGTCGGGAAACCCCTGCGGGGCCGATGAGGAACGTGCCATGTATTCAAGCCTGTGAACCGGCACTTTGATGAAGCCATCGTTCAGGCCCTGCATGGTTTCACTAAGTGAGAACTGTTTGCAAAGCTATGCGGAGCCCACGAGGGAAGTGCCCTATCCTCCACTCTCCGAAGAGCTCTGTGGGGGAACACCGTCTTAGAACAAACATCTTTTCTCACTCGGAAGGGTTTGAAAACTTATGCGGGCCTAGGTGGACAGTGTCCTATACTCCACTGTCTCCAACTGCCCTTGGGGGAATGCATCTTTCAAATCACACCTGCTGCAACGAACTTGGAAGCGCTGGAAACCCCACGCGGGGCCTAGCAGGAAAACGCCACACACCTCCGCTCCGTGAAACAGCTCCCGGGGAAGAGAAGGCAGCCTTCCAACAACGTGCTGTTTCACCACGTCACAACGGTGTGCAAACCCAGTGGGGCGAATGCGGAAGGGGCCACGGATTGAAATGCTGTGAAACAACATGGTGCGGAAACCACCTTTCGAATGGCATCGCATTTCCCTGGGTTACAAGTGTTTGAAACCCCGGTGTGGGGCCTGGGGGGAAAGTGCCCTAAGCTCAGCTCTCAGCAGCCCCACTGTGGGAACCCATCTGTCTCTCCGTTAATGAACATGTCGTTTCACTCAGCGAGAAGGGTTCGAAAAGCTATGGCGGGGCCTAGGTGGAAAAGTGCCATGTACTCAATCCTGTGAGCCAGCACCGTGCTGAAACACTCTTTCCAGGAAGACCGGGTTTCACTATGTGAGCACTGTGTCAAAAGCTAGCGGGCCCCACAAGCGAAGTGCCACGTAGTCGACCTGAGAAAGAACCTTGTGGGGAAACCATCTTTCAACTAACATGTTGTTTCGCTCAGTCACACGTGCTGGAACACCTCTGCCGGGACTAGGCCCCAAGAGATGGAGAGTCCAACTCCGTCAGACGGCACATCGGGGACAGCATCACTCAAGGAACATCTTGTTTCACAAGGACACAGCTGTTGGAAAACCGACGTGGTGCCTAGGCAGAGAGTGCTGGGCCCTCGGTTTGGTGAGCCAACACGATGGCGAAACCGTCCCTCGCCCAACGTCTCGTTTCCCCGCGTTAGAGAGGTCGGAAGCCTTATGGGTGGGTGGGTGGTGATGAAGGTGGTGGTGGGAGGGGGTAGGGGGAAAGCATATGAACAAAGTGCCGTACACTCCATGATGTGAAACACCACGGCGGCCAGGCAGTGTTTCAACTCGGAGCTTGTTTCACAAAGTGAAAAGTGTCTGGCAGCCTATGCGGGGCCTGCCAGGTAAGTGCCGTGCCCACAACTGTGCCTGAGAACACGCTGCCGAAACCAACTTCTGACTAAGATCTCGTGTCACTCATCCTGCAGTGTTTCCAAACCTCTACGGCGACTCTGCGTCCTGCTCCGTACACTCAACTCTGTCCACCTGCGCTTTGGGGAAACCACCTTTCCACTAACACCTTGTGTCACTCAGTGAGCAGTGTTGGAACACCTCTGCCGGGACCCTCCAGAAAGGGCCATACGCTCCACGCTGTCAAACTACACTTCGGGCCCGTCGTCATCATTCAAGGCCCGTCTTGTTTCCCAAGGACACACCTGTGTGGAACCCTTGGCGGGGCCTGGGCAGACAGTGCCACATGCTCGTTTTTGTGAAGCAACGCTAGGCCGCAACCAGCTGTCAACTCGCATCTCGTTTCATGAAGTGAGAAAGGCTTGAAACCCTGTGGGGGCTTAGGCGGGAAGTGCCATGTAACTCGATTCTGTGGAACTACACGCTGGCGAAGGGTCTTGCAACTGATAGCTTGTTTCGCGAAGGGAGACCTGTCTGAACAGCTCTGCGGGGCCTCCAAGGCAAGTGCCGCATCCTCACCTGTGTGAGACAACAGTCTGGAGAAAGCATCTTTGAACTAACAGTTCGTTTCCCCCAATAAGCAGTGTTCCCAAAAGTCTCCGGAGACAAGGCGTAAAGTTCCCTACGCTCCACTCTGCCCGTCTGCACTTTGGGGAAACCACCTTTCAACTGACATCTGGTCTCACTGTGCCAGAAGCGTAGGAACACCTATGCGGGGAACGCCGGGGAGAGGTGACATGTGCCCGCCAGCTGAAAGAATCCTGGGGAGACACCATCGTTCAAGCAACACCATGTTTCACTACGTTAGAAGTGCTTTCTTCTCAAGTACTTCTCAAGTACTTTCTTCTCAAGTGCACATGGAACCATCTCCAAGACAGATCACATACTGGGTCACAAACCTGCCCTCAAAAGTTTAAAAGAATTGAGATGATACCATGCACACTTTCAGACCACAATGCTACAAAACTTGAAATCAACCACAGGAAAAAGTCGGAAAACCTCCAAAAGCATGGAGGTTAAACAACACCCTATTAAAGAATGAATGGGTCAACCAGACAACTAGAGAAGAAATTTAAATATATATGGAAACAAATGAAAATGAAATTACAACAATCTAAATGATTTGGGATGCTGCAAAGGCAGTCTTGAGAAGAAAATACATTGCAATCCAAGCCTATCTCAAGAAACAAACAACAAAAAAAAAACACAAACACAAAATCTAACAGCCCACCTAAAGATAATAGAAGCAGAACAGCAAAGACTCCCCAAACTCAGCAGAAGAAAAATAAGAAAAATCAAAGCCGAAATAAACAACGTAGAATCTAAAAAAAACTGCAGAGCAGATCACTGAAACCAAGAGTTGGTTTTTTGAAAAAATAAACAAAATTGGTAAACCTCTAGCCAGGCTTCTCAAAAAGCAAAGGGAGATGACCCAAATAGATAAGGTCCTGAATGAAAATGGAATTACTACAACCAATCTCCCAGAAATACAAGCAATTATCAGGGAATACTATGAAAAATTATATGCCAACAAACTGGTCAACCTGGGAGAAATGGACTAATTCCTAAGCAACCACACACTTCCAAACCTCAAACAGGAAGAAATAGAAAATGTGAACAGTCCCATAACCAGAGAAGAAATTGAATTAGTTATCAAAAATCTCCCACCAAATGAGAGTCCAGGACCAGATGGCTTCCCTGGGGAATTCTACCAGACATTTAAAGCAGACATAATACCTATCCTTCTCAAGCTGTTCCAAAAAATAAAAAGGAAGGAAAACTTCCAGACTCATTCTATGAAGCCAGCATTACTTTGATTCCCAAACCAGACAGAGACCCAGAAAAAAAAATACAACTACAGGCCACTATCCCTGATGAATATAGATGCGAAAATTCTCAATAAGATACTAGCAAATTGAATTCAACAGCAAATAAAAAAGATTTATTCACCATGATCAAGTAGGATTCATTCCTAGGCTGCAGGGCTGGTTCAACATCTGCAAATCAATCAATTTGATACATCACATTAATGAAAGAAATTTTAAGAACCATATGACCCTATCAGTAGATGCAGAAAAAGCATTTGACAAAATTCAGCACCCTTTCTTAATAAAAACCCTCGAGAAAGTTGGTAGAGAAGGAACATACTTAAACATCATAAAAGCCATTTATGAAAAGCCCACAGCTAATATTATCCTCAATGGGGAAAAACTGAAAGGTTTTCCCCTGAGATAAGGAACACGACAGGGATGTCCACTCTCACTGCTGTTGTTTAACATAGTGTTGAAAGTTCTAGCATCAGCAATCAGACAACAAAAGGAAAACAAATACAAAATACAAAATCAAAGTACAGAAATCAGTTGCATTCTTATACACTAACAATGAAGTAACAGAAAGACAAAGAAACTGATCCCATTCACAATTGCACAAAGAAGCATAAAATACCTAGGAATAAATCTAACCAAAGATGTAAAAGATCTATATGCTGAAATCTATAGAAAGCTTATGAAGGAAATTGAAGAAGATATAAAGAAATGGAAAAACATTCCATGCTCATGGATTGGAAGAATAAATATTGTTAAAATGTCAATACTACCCAAAGCTATCTACACATTCAGTGCAATCCCAATCAAAATTGCACCATTCCTCTCGAAGCTTGAACAGGCAATCCTAAAAATCTGTATGGAACCAGAAAAGACCTCGAATAGCCAAAGTAATTTTGAAGAAGACCAAAGTGGGAGGCATCACAATCCCAGCCTCTATACAATGCTGTAATCATCAAGAAAGAATGGTATTGGCACAAAAACAGACACATAGACTTTGGATGATGAATGGATAAAGAAATTGTGGCTTATATACACAATGGAATACTACTTGACAATGAGAAAGAATGAAATATGGCCTTTATAGCAACGTGGATGGAACTGGAGAGTGTTATGCTAAATGAAATAAGTCATACAGAAAAAGACAGATACCATATGTTTCGCTCTTATGTGGATACTGAGAAATTTAACAGAAGACCATGGGGGAGGGGAAGGAAAAAAAAGAGAGGGAGGGAGCCAAACATAAGAGACTTAAAAACTGAGAACAAACTGATGGTTGATGGGGGGTGGGAGGGAGGGGAAAGTGTGTGATAGGCATTGAGGACACCTGTTGGGATGAGCATTGGCTGTTTTATGGAAAACAATTTGACAATAAATTTCATATTAAAAAAAAAACATTCCAGGCTCGTGTATTAAAACATATATTGTTAAAATGTTTATGCTACCTAAAGCAATCTAGAGAATCCATGTAATCTCTATCAAAATAACACCAGCATTATCCACTGAGCTTTTATAGCTTGTATGGAACCAAAAAGACTGCTAATAGCCAAAGTAATATTAAAAAGGAAAAGTGATGTGAGTGGCATCACAATTCCAGACTTCAAGCTGTATTACAAAGCTGTCATCATGAAGACACTATTGTACTGGCACAAAAACAGACACAGAGATCATTGGGAGAGAATAGAAAACCCAGAAATAGACTTCAAACTACATGGTCAACTATTATTCAACAAAGAAGGAAAATCCAGTGGAAAAAAGTCTCTTCAACAAATGGTGTTGGGAAAACTGGATGGTGACATGCAGAACAATGAAACCTAATGACTTTCTTACATCATATACACAAAAATAAATTCAAAGTGAATGTAAGATTTAAATGTAAGAAAGGAAACCATTAAAATCCTAGAGAATAAAACAGTCAACATCCTTTATGACCTCGGGTGTAGCAACTTCTTCCTAGTCATATCTCTGGAAGCAAAGGAAATGAAAGCAAAAATGAACTATTCATCAAGATAAAAAAAAAAACTTCTGCAGAGCAAAGGAAACAATCAACAAAACTAAAAGATATGGGAGAATATATTTGTAAATGACTTATCGTCATGTGTCTTGAATCCGGTTTTTCCTCCGACCTAGCATTTGAGTTTGGATCAGGGCCAGAGCAAGGCCTAGGATTAGGGCTAGAGCCCAAGTGAGAGTAGTGGCCTATCTGCAGGTAGTGCAGATACCTCTCCAGAGGGATAAGTTGAGGGTGAGGGTTAGTGTGAGGGTCAGGGTTAGGGTTAGGATTCAGATGATAAGCTGAGGGTATAGGTTAGGGTCAGGTTTTCACTAAGAATCATACTCTCTAATCCATTCATGGTCATGGCATATGGCACAGTTTCCTTCTGTGTTCCTGCCTGGCAATTATTCTGTTGATCATGTGTCCCAAATCAGTTTTTTCCCCTTGGAGGATTCAGGCCAGGTTCAAGACCAGAGAAAGGGTTAGAATTAACATTATAGCACGTCCGAGTGTAGGTGCCCATCCTCAATCAGTGAGGAGACCTGACTCTGGGGAATAAATTTACAAATGCCCTGAGCTTACACGAATGGATTAAGTAGGCTTAGGATGAAAGCATCCAAGAATAGGTAAACAGGGAGAAAGCACCCCCAGCATAGAACAAAAGCAGAAAGCTACTTCCACAGGAGGAACCTGTCCAGAATAGGTAAACAGGTAAACAGGCAATAGACCACCACATCAGGGTGAAATTTCCCAGAGCTAATTGGCAAAAGAAAAGTCCCTTGTTAGCCCTGAGATAGCATGCTCTGTCATCCTCTAGGCAAGTTAAGATACACAGACAAGGCACCTGGTGCCTGCCATAAATAGCTATCTTCTCAGCGCCAGGATTTTGTTTTGTATTGACCAAAACCCCTAGCACCACATATTCTTGAAACCCCCTTTCTCTCACACACTTGTGTTAATGATCATTGTGTCATTTTCTCTTTCTGCATATCCGTCATGTTTGTAAGACTTCTGATCCTAATAAATACGGAGCAAGGATACTTGGGGTTTTTGTCTCATCCCGGACATTAGCCTCTCTCATATTTAATTCTGCATCTGCTCTCTTGCTGGACACCTGTCTCGAGGGATAAATTCATGGCAAGTGTTAGGGTCTGATGTAGGGTTAGCCTTCAGGGTCTAGGCAGATGATGTGTATTATCATTAGATTTTCTCCCAGAATCATAATTTTTAGCCTCATCCTGGTCATTGCAAATGACATGGTTTCCTTTGGTGTTCCTGTTAGAATAATATTTATTCAGCCGTGGGTCCCAAATTGACATAGGGTCCTTCAGACCTAGGATTTGAGGACAGTTCAGGGACAGATAAAGGGCTAGGGTTAGAGTTAGGGCCCAGGAGGAGGGTAAGGGCCTATCCACCAGCAGTGCAAAAACTTCTCAGTAGGGACTGAGCATTAGGATGTGGGTCAGTTTTAGGTTCAAGTGCTAGACAATGTATGATAGGGTTAGGTTTTCCTTCAGAATAATACTCTGAAGATTCATCTTGGTCATTGCAAATGGCGTTTCCTTCTGTGTTCTTGGTAGAGTAATATTCCTTAGGTCTTGTTTTCCAAATCTCTCTTTTCCTCAGACCTAGAATTCAGGCCAGGGTAAGTGTAGGGGCCTATCTTTCGTCAGTATTGAGACCTCTCTGGAGGTATAAGTTGAGGTTTGAGTGTTAGGGTAATGGTCAAGGTTAGGGTTAGGGTTCAAGGACTAAGCTGAAATTGTGGATTTGATAGGTTTTTGTTTAAAATATTAGTCTCTAGCCCCAATCTGTTTGTTGCAAATGTCATTATTCCCTTTTGTGTTTTAGGCCCAGTAATTTTCCATAACTCAGGTGGTGCAAATTGTTTTTTTCCCCAGATATACAACTTGGGCATGAGTCTTGGCTAAAACAAAGGCTAGGGTTAGGTTTAGAGTCCAGGTAAGGGGAGCAGCCTATCCATGGGCAGTGTAAAGACCTCTAGAAAGGGGTAGGTTGAAAACAAGTGTTAACGTGAGGGTCAGAGTTAGGGTTAGGATTCAGGAGACAGAATCAGTTTTTTTGCTGAGAATCATACTCTCTAGTTCCCTGCTGGTCATGGCAAATGGCATGGTTTCCTTCAGTGTCCCTTGCCAAGTAATATTCTGTCAGTTTTCTGTCCCATTTTGTTTTTTCCTCAGGCCTAGGATTCAGGCCCAGGTCAAGGCCAGAACAAGGGCTAGGGTTAGAGCCCAGGTGAAAGTAGTCACCTATCCACCAGCAGTATGGAGACCTCTCCAGAGGGATAGGTTGAGGGCAAAAGTTTGTGTAAGGGCAGGGTTACGGTTAGGATTGAGGGGTGAGGCTGATGGTGTGTGTTTGGGTCATGTTTTTGCTGAGAAT
Source organism: Panthera leo (assembly GCF_018350215.1). Taxonomy (NCBI): domain Eukaryota; kingdom Metazoa; phylum Chordata; class Mammalia; order Carnivora; family Felidae; genus Panthera; species Panthera leo. The sequence continues at coordinate 38,231,233 of NC_056682.1, forward strand.
CATACTCACTAGCACCAGCTGATCATTGCAAATGGAACATTTTCCATCTCTATTCTTGTCTAATATTATTAATCATGTGTCTTGAGTCATTTTTTTCCTCATACCTAGGGTTGAACCCTTAGGGCAATAGCAAGGGCAGGGTTAGGGTTAGTATTTGGGTGAAGGAAGGACCTATCTGATGGCTGTATAGAGACCTCTATGGAGGGATAATGTTTTTTTTTAATGTTTATTTTTGCGAGAGACAGATTGAGAGCAGGGGATTGGCAGAGAGAGAGAGGGAGACACAGAATCTGAAGCAGGCTCCAGACTCTAAACCATCAGCACAAAGCCTGGCATGGCACTTGAACTCACAAACCAAGAGATCATGACCTGAGCTGAAGATGGACCCTTAACCAACTGAGCCACCCAGGTGCCCCTGTCTGGAGGGATAGGTTGAGGAATAGAGTTAGGGTGAGGTTTAGGGTTAGGATTCATGGGCAATACTGAGGGTGTGTGTTATGGTTAGGTTTTTGTTAAGAATCATATGCTCAAGCCCCATTCCATTCATTACAAATGGCTTAGTTTCCTTCTTTGTTTCTGTTAAAGTAATATTCCGTCATTTGTGTGTCCAAAATTGGCTTTTCCTCTGTCCTATTATTTGGCCCTGGCTCAGGGCCAGAACAAGGACTAGGGTTATGGTTAGGACTTGTATGAGGGTAAGGGCCTATTAGCAGTACACAGCCCTCTCTAGACAGATTAGCTGAGGACAAGGTTAGTGGGAAAATCAGGGTTAGGGTTAGGGTTCAGGGGCTGGGCTGAGGATGTGGGTTGGTGTTAGGTTTCTGTTCAGAGACATGCCCTCTAGGGCCATCCTGGTTGTTGCAAATGGCATGATTTCCTCCTGTGTTTTCTGCCAAGTAATATTCCCTTGGTTGTGTTTTCCATATCACTTTTTTTCTCAAACCTAGTATTCAAGACCATGTCAGTGCCAGAGCAAGTCTTAGGGTTAGGGTTTGGGCCCAGGTGAGTGTAAGGGCCTATATATTCCTAGTGCAGAGACATCTCCAAAGGGATAAGTTGATGTCAAGGGTTAGGATGAGGATATCAGTAAGGATTAGGCTTTTGCACAGAATTACACTATCTAGCCCATCCCAGACATTGCAAATGGAAGAGTTTTGGTTTAAGTTAGGTTTAGGATTTTTTGGAGCCAGGGTGAGGGAAGTGGTCTAATCCCCAGTAATGCAGATACATATCCAGAGGATTATTTTGAGGGTGATTGTTATTGTGGGGGTCAATTTAAGGTTAGTTTTCAAGCCTCTGCTAAACATGTGGGTTAAGCTTAGATTTTCACTCAGAATCATACTCTTTTGCCATTCCAGTTGTTACAAAGGGCAAAGTTCCTTCTGTGTTCCTGGTTAAGCAATATTCCATTGGTTTTTTCCCAGTTCAGGTTTTTCCTCAGACCTAAGATTTGGGCCCAAGTCAAGGTCAGAGTAAAGGTTAACTTTGGGGTGAAGGCCTGGGTGAGGATAGGGGACTACCTGCCAACAATGCAGAGATCTCTTCAAAGGGTAAGTTGAAGGTGAGGTTTAATGTGAGTGTCAGCTTTCCAGTTAGCATTCTGGACCTAGCCTAAGGTGTGGGTTAGGGTTAGGTTGTGACAAAGAATCATTCTCTGTGGAGTTATTTCTAGAGAATGTATTGTAAGCCCTGGATGGTGAGCAGAGCAATAGCTGAAATGTCAGCAATGTTCTGGTCTCAAGATTATTGAACGTGATAGCATTATGAGATACAGAGCCCCACGAGCCCCCAGAGGATAGTAAGAAAGTTGAAAATGGCTGTAACTTACTGACACTCCTTGGAACTGCAGGTACTCCCTGCATGCCTTCATGTAGCCACCAGATGTGTGTCTGGGTAATGTTTAAAATCTCTTGTGTTCTCTTTCCATTCTTTGATACTCTTTGATACTTATATCCCATAAAACATGAAATAAAAACTATGTGTAGTCTTCTCCTTTTGCTGCTCTCTCACAGAGGCAATCCTACACATCCTCTCAGTCTGGTGTCTGAGAACTTCTTCAGTGCATGGCAACAATACTCTCTACCACCATCCTGTTGTTTGAAATGGCATAGTTTTATTCTGTATTTGGCTCATTATTATTACAGCAATGTCCACAAAAATGGTATTTTCATCAGACCTCGGATTCAGATACTGGTCAGGGATGAGCAGAGGCTAGGGTTAGGCTTAGGGGCCCAGTGAAATTAGGGACTTATCCACCAGTAGTTTGGGACCTCAACAGAGTAATAAACTGAGGGCGTTCATTAGGGTGAGGGTTAAAGTTAGGGTTAAAGTTCAGGGGCTGAGCAGAGCATGTGGGTCAGCGTATAGTTTTCACTCAGAATCATGTTCTCTATATATCCATTACGGTTGTCACAAAGGACACAGTTTCCTTCTTTCTTCCTGGCATTGTAATATTCCCTTGCTCATGTGTCCTGATTCAGTTTTTTCCTCAGGCCTATACTTTGGACCCTGTCAGAGCCAGAGCAAGGGCTAGAGTTATGGTTAGGTCCCGGGTGAGGTAGGTTTATCTGGCAGCCATGCAGAGACCTCTCTGGATGGATAACTTAAGTGTGATTGTTATCGTGAGGCACAGGGTTAGGGTTAGGGTTCAGTGGCTACTCTGTGTGTGGTGAGGCTCAGGTTTCCACTCAGAGTCATAGTTTCTTGTCCCATCCTGGTCATTGCAAGGGGATGAAAATGTTGTTCCCACTATATTCCTGGTCAAGTAATATTCCATCAGTTATGTGTCCCAACTTTTTTTTCCCCTCAGACTTAGGATTCAGGCACAGGTGAGGGCCAGAAAAGGGATTGGGTTTATAGACAGGGCTGGGTGAGAATAAGGACCTATTCACCAGCAGTGAAGCAATCTCTTCAGAGGGTAAGTTGAGGGCAAGGTTTAACATGAGGTTCAGTGTTAGTGTTGGGGTCCCAGGTTTGCTGAGTGTATGGGTTAGGGTTAGGTTTTTGCAAAGCAGCACCTTTCTGTTGGTTGAAAAAGCACATTTTCCTTCTGAGTTTTTGGCCCTTTAATATTAGGGTGGTCATGTTTTCAGAACTGGCATATTTTCCTCACACCTAGGATTCCAGCCTCAGGGCCAGAACAAGGGCTAGGGTTAGGGTTAGGAGCTCTGTGAAGTTAGGGACCTATCTGCCAGGTGTTTGGAACCTCTCCAGAGTGAGAATTTGGGAGTGATGTTTATTCTGAGGTCAAGGTTAAGGTTAACATTTCAGGGCTATTGAGTGTGTGGTGAGGCTCAAGTTCTTGATCAGAATCATACTCTCCTGTCCTATCCCAGTCTTTGAAAGGCATAGTTTCCTTCTGTGATTTTGGCTGAGTAATATTCTATTGGTCATATATCCCAAATCAGTATTTTCTTCAAACTTAGGTTTGGGCCTACATCAGGGCCTGATCAATGGTGAGGGTTAAATTTAGGGTCAGTGTGAGGGAAGTTCCCTATATGCCAGCAGTTTGGCTATCTCTCCAAATGAATAATTTGATGGCAATATATACGATGAAGGCCAGGTTTGTGGTTACGGTTCAAGGTTAGGCTGAGCATGAGGGTTAGGCTCAGATTTTCACTCAGAATCATAGTCTCTGGACTTATCCCAGTTGCTGCAAAGGGCAAGGTTCTTCTGTGTTCCTGTTCAAGAAATATTCCATTGGTTATGTGTTCCAATTTGGGTTTTTCTTCAGACCTAGGTTTGGAGACCAGGTCAAGGCCAGAGAAGGGATTCGTTTTAGGGTTAGGGTGAGGCTAGGAGATTATCTACAAGCAGTGCAGAAATCTCTTTAAAGGGTAGGTGGTGGTGAGATTTATTGTGAGGGTCAGCTTTAGGTTAGGGTTCAGCTAAGCTAGGGTGTGCATTAAGGTTAGACTGTCCAAAGAATCATACACTCTACCACCATCCCAGTCATTGCTACTGGCATGGTTTCCCCCTGTATTTTTGCCAATTAATATTATGGCCATCATGTCCCCAGAATATGTATTTTCATCAGACCTAGGATTCAGACACCTTGTCAGGACACCAGTAAGGGCTGGGGTTAGGGTTAGGGCCCCAGTGAAGTTAGGGTCCTAGTTTGGGACCTCTACAGAGTAGAGGGAGATCATTAGGGTTATGGTCAGGTTTAAGGTTAGGGTTCAGGGGCTGTGCAGAACATGTGGGTCAAGGTTCAGTTTTCATTTAGAATCATATTCTTTATTCCCATCCCAGTCATTGCAAAGGGCACAGTTTCCTTCTGTTTTCCTGACCATGTAATATTCCCTCACTCATGTGTCCTGAATCAGTTTGTTTCTCACAACTAGGATTCCAGCCCTGGTCAGGCCAGAAAAAGGGCTAGGGTTACGGTTAGGGTGTGAGCAAAGTTAAGGGCCTCTTTGCCATCGGTGTGGAGACATCTCCAGAGGGATAAGTTGAGGGCGAGGGTTAGGGTAAATGTTGGGGTTGGTGTTTGGGTTCTGAGGTTCAGCTGATTGTGTGGGTAGGGTTTGGATTTCCCTCAGAATCATACTTTCTAATCCCATGTATTTCATTGCAAATGGCACAGTTTCCTCCTGTGTTCCTGGTTTAATAATATTCTGTCAGTCATGTGTCCTGAACCAGAATTTTTCTCAGACCTAGTGAATCCATGGCCCAGGTCATGGCAAAAGCAAGGGATAGGGTTAGGGTTGGAGTCCAGGTGAGAATAGGGGCCTATTTGCTGTCATGGCAGAGATCTCTTCAGAGTGTAAGTTGAAGGAGGTTTAACATGAGTGTCAGGGTTAAGTTTAGGGTTTAGGTGTAGGCTGAGTTTGTTTTAGGATTATGTTTTTGCTCAGAATAATACTCTCTAGCCCCATTCCCTTTATTGAAACTGGCAAAGTTTTCTTATGTGTTCCTGCTCCAGTAATAGTCCTTTGATAATATGTCCTGAATCAGTTTTTCCCTCAGTCTTATTTTTTGGGCCTTGGTCTGTGCCAAAGCAAGATCTAGTGTTAAGGTTATGGTCTGAGTGATGTAGGCCTATCTGCCAGCCATGTAGAGACCTCTCCAGTTGGGTAAGTTGACTATAATTATTATTGTGATGGTCACAGTTAGGTTTAGGGTTCAGTGGCTACACTGAGTGTGTGGTGAGGCTCACATTTCCACTCAGAATCATAGTCTCTTCCTCTGGTCATTGCAAAAGGATGCAAAAAATTGTTCCTTCTGTATTTTGTTTGAGTAATATTCCATCAGTTATGTGTCCCATTTTGGCTTTTTCCTCAGACCTATGATTCAGGCCTGGGACAGGGCCAAAGAAAGGGTTAGGTTTATAGATAGGGCTCTGGTAAAATTAGGGACCAACCTTCCAGCAGTAAAGAGATCTCTTCAGAGGGTCATTTGAGGACAAGGTATAACATGAAAGTCACTGGGCTAGGCTGAGGTTATGGGTTAGCATTGGGTTTTTGCAAAGACTCATACTTCTTGCACCATTCTGGTGGTTGCAAATGGCATAGTTTCCTTCTGGATTTTTGGCTTTTTATTATTATGGCAGTCATGTGTTCAGAATTGGTATATTTTCCTCATACCTAGGATTCCAGCCTCAGTCATGGCCAGAGCAATGGCAAGGGTTAGGGTTGGGAGCCCAATGAAGTTAGAGACCTGTTCGCCAAGAGTTCTGGGAACTTTTCATCATGATAACTTGGGGAATGATGTTTATTCTGAGGTCAGGATTAAGGTTAACATTTCAGGACTATTGAGTTTGTGATGAAGCTCAGGTTCTTGTTCAGAATCATACTCTTTCCCCCATCCCAGTCTTTGCAAGGGGCATGACTTCCTTCTGTGTTTTGGCTAAGTTATACTCCATCAGTCATATATCCAAAATCAGTTTCTTCCTCAGAGCTGGGATTTGGGCCTTGGTCAGAAAATCTCTTAAGGGATAAAGGATAAGGGAAAAGGCATAACTTGAAGGCAAGTGTTAGGCTGAGGTCAGGCTTAAGGTTAGGGTTCAGGGGCTAGTTTGAGAGCATGGGTTAGGATTAAATTTTCCTTCAGAATCATATTCATTAACCACATTCCAGTCATTGCAAATGGCATGGTTTCCTTCTGTGTGTCTGGTCCTGTAATGTTATGTTAGTCATATGTCCTGAATCATTTTCTTTTCTCAGACTTAGGATTTGGATCCTGGTCAGTTCCAGAAGATGGCTGGGGTTAGAGTCAGACCCCATGTAAAATTGTAGACACCTATCCTCTAGCAGTGCAGAGACCTCTCCAGAGGGGAAAGTTGAGGGTTGTTATCATGAAGTTTATCATGTTACCAAAGTTGTTATCATGAAGGTCAGAATTTGGGCTAGTATTGAGGGGCTAGGCTGAGTGTGTTGGTCAGGGTTATTCTGTTTTCCTGACAGAATAATATTAATTCAGTTATGTGTCCCAATCTGATTTTTTCCTTATACATAGGATTCTGGCCTGGCTCAAGTCCAGAGCAAGGGCTAGTGTAAGGTTTAGGGCCCACATGAGAGTAAGGGCCCATCTGCTGACAGTGTGAAGACATTTCTGGAGGGATAATTTGAGAATGAGTGTAGTGGGAGAATGAGGGTTAGGGTTAAGTTTCAGGTGCTAGTTTGAGTTTGTGGGTTAATGTTAGATTTTTGCTCAGAATCATATTCTAGTCCAATCCCAGTCATTGCAATTGGCAATGTTCCTGGTTGAGAAATATTCCTTTGGTCATGTGTTTTGAATCAGTCTTTTCCTCAGATCTACAACTTCTATAAGCTGAGGGCCTGTGTTATGGTAAGAAGCTTAGAGTAATATTTCAGGGTGTGGGTTAATTTTAGGGATCCTTCAAATCATATTTTCTAGTCCCATTCCAATCATGACAAATGCCATGGGTTCCTTCTTTGGTTCTGGCCCAGTATATTTCTTCAGTCTTGTATCCCAAATCAGGTTTTTCCTCAGACCGGGTATCAGTTCCAGGGCAGGGACAGAAGAAGGGCTAGAATTAGGGTCAGATGTGGGGTGAAGGTAGAGGCCTGTTAACAGGCAGTGCAGAGACCTCTCCAGAGGGATAATTTGAGGATGCGTTTTGTGTGAGAGTCAGGTTCAGGGTTAGGATTTAGGGGCTTGGAGTGCCTGGGTGTCTCAGTCAGTTTATCATCTGACTCTTGATTTTGGCTCAGGTCATGAGCTCATGGCTCATGAGTTTGAGCTCACATCGGGCTCTCCACTGACAGTGGAAAGCCTCGTTGGGATTCTCTCTCTCCCCCTCTTTGTCACTCCCTTTCTTGTTCTCTCTTTCTCTCTCTCAAAATAAATAAGTAAACTAAAAAAATTTAGGAGCTAGACTCATGGAGTGGGTTAATGTTAGGTTTCCACTAAGAATCATACTCTATAGCCCCATCTCATTAGTTGCAAAGGCACAGATTTCTTCCATATTCCTGGATGAGTAACATTCCATAATTCATGTGTCTCAAATTGGTTTTTCCTTCAGATCAAGATTTGGGCCCAGGTAGGGCAAGAGAAAGGGATAAGATTAGGATTAGGGCTTGTGTAGGGGTAGCAGCCTATATACCAGCAGTGGTGGACTTCTCCAGAGGGAAAAGTTGAAGGAAAAGTTTAGCATGACAGTCACATTTAGGATTAAGCTTCAGGGTTGAGGCTGAGTGTGCAGGTTAAGGTTATGTTTTTGTTCAGAATCATCCTCTTTAGCCTCATCTCCGTGATGGAAAAAGGCACAATTTCCTCCTGTGTTCTTGGATGAATAATACTCTGTTAGTCATGTGTCCTTAATCTTCTTTTTTCTTAAACATACAAATCAGATTCTTGCTAGGTACAGAGCAAGGGTTAAGGCTGGGGTTAGGCCTGAGGGAGGGTAGTCATCTATCCACTTGCCTTGTGGACACTTCTCCAGAGGGATAATTGAGGATGAGTGTTAAGGTGTGGGTCTGGGTTAGGTTTAGGTTTCAGGAGCTAGGCTGATGGTGTTGGTTAATGTTAAATTTTCACTAAGAATCATACTCTCTCTTCCCATCCCGGTCATTTCAAATGGCATGGTTTCCTTCTGTGTTCCTGGCCAAATAATAATCACTTGATCATGTGTCCCCAACCTGTTTTTTCCTCAGACATAGGATTCAAGCCTGGGTCAGAGCCAGAGCAAGGGCTAGGGTTAAGTTTAGGGCCCAGGTGAGGTTGTGGGCCAATCTGTGCTCAGTGAAAATACCTTTCTGGAGTTATAAGTTGAGGGTGAGTGTTATGGTGGGGTCAGGTTTAGGGTTAGAGTTCATGGGTAGACTGAGAATGTGAGTTCTGGTTAGGCTTTCCTTCAGAATCATTTTCTTCAGACATATCCTGGTCATTGCAAAAAAAGAAAACAAAACAAAAACCAAAAAAAAATGAACAAACAAAAACTACCAGGGTTTCCTCTGTGTTCCTCTCTTAGTATTCTGTCAGTCATGTGTCTTGAAATGTTTTTTTTCTTCAGACCTATGATTCAGGCCATGTTCAAGGTCAGAGAAAGAATTGTTAGTGTTAGGGTCCAGGTGAGGGTAGAGTCTAATGCACAGGCATGGTAGAGAACATCTGGAAAGATAAGCTGAGAATGTTGAGTAGCTTGAAAGTCATAGTTAGAAATAGGGTTCTGAGATGACTATAAAGATGTAGGTTTGGGTTAGATTTTTGCTCAGAATCAGAATCTCTTACCACATTCTGATCATTGCAAATGGCAAGATTTCCTTCTGTGTTCCTGTCTAAATAACATTCTGTCAGTCATGTGTTTTGAATGATTTTTTTTCTTACACCTAGAATTCAGGCTCATGTCAGGGGCAGAGCAAATGCTAGGGTTAGGGTTGTGGTTTGGGTGACACAAAATTCCTTGCTCATACTTCCTGCCACTATCACCATTTTAAGTGCAGTAGGTGAAAGAGAGGAGTTAAGATGGCAGAGCATTATGGAGACCCTGAGCTAGTCTCATTCTTAAAATGCAAGTGACTTATTAAAAAGGAATAACATCTGAATCATGGGAGTCCCAGAAGAAGAAGAGAGAGAAAAAGGGGCAGAAGATGTATGTGAGCAAGTTATAGCTGAAAACTTTCCTAATTTGGGGAAGAACAGACATCAAAATCCAAGAAGCACAGAAAACTCCCATTAGATTTAACAAAAGCCGACCATCACCAAGGCATATGATTGTCAAATTCACAAAATACACAGACAAGGAAAGAATTATGAAAGCAACAAGGGGAAAAAAGTCCTTAACCTATAAGGGAAGGCAGATGAGATTCACAGCAGATACTCATTTTAGACCTAAAGATACCTTCAGATTGAAAGTAAGAAGATGGGGAACCAAAAGAAAGCTGAGGTAACCATATTTATATCAGACAAACTAGATTTTAAAATAAAGGCTTTAACAAGAGATGAAGAAGGGCATTATATCATAATCAAGGTGTCTATTCATAAAGAAGGTCTTACCATTGTAAATATTTATGACCCCAACCCAAATATATAAATCAATTAATCACAATATAAAGAAACTCATTGATAAAGTAACATAATATTAGGGGACTTAACACCTAACAATGCGCAGATCATCTAAACAGAAAATCAACAAGGAAACAATGGCTTTGAATGACACAGTTGACCAGATGGATTTAACAGATATATTCAGAACATTTCATCATAAAGTAGCAGAATACACATTCTTCTCAGGTGCACATGGAATTTTTCCAAAATAGATCATGCTGGGTCACAACTCAGCCTTCAACAAGTACAAAAAGATTGATCATACCTCCGATATTTTCAAACCACAATGCTATGAAACTTGAAATCAACCACAAGAAAAAATTAGGAAACACCATGAATATTTGGAGAATAAAGAACATCCTACTAAAGAATGAATGGGTTAACCAAGAAATTAAAGAGGAATCTAAAAAGTACAAGGAAGCCAATGAAATGAAAACACGACAGCCCAAAACCTCTTGGATGCAGCAAAGATGGTCCAAAGAGGGAAGTATATAGCAATCCTGGCCTTTCTAAAGAAAGAAGAAAGGGCTCAGATACACAACCTAACATTACATCTTAAAGAGCTGGAAAAAGAAGAGCAAATAAAACGCAAAATTGAAGAAGATGGGAAATAAATATTAGAGCAGAAATCAATCATATCAAAATTTTTAAAAAGTAGGACATATAAATGAAACAAGAAGCTGGTTCTTTGAAGGAATTACCAAAATTGATAAAATCTTAGCCAGTTTTAAAAAAAGAAAAAGTAAAGGACCCAGATAAATAAAATTAAGAATGAAAGGAGAGATTGCAACCAACACTGCAGAAATACAATGATAAGAGAATATTATAAACAATTATATGCCAATAAATTGGGAAATCTGGAAGAAATTAACAAATTTCTAGACACAGATAAACTACCAAAACTGAAACAGGAATAAATAGAAAATTTGAACAGATCCATAATCATTAAAGAAATTGAGTCAGTAATCAAAAATCTCCCAACAAACAAGAGTCCAGGGCCAGATGGCTTTCCAGGGGAATTCTACCAAATTTTTAAAGAAGAGTTAACACCTATTCTTTGGAAGCTGTTCCAAAAAAATAGAAATGGAAGAAAAACTTCCAAATTATTTCTATCAGACCAGCATTACCTTGATTCCAAAACCAGACAAAGACCCTACTAAAAAGGAGAACTATGGACCAATTTCCCTGATGAACATGAATGCAAAAATTCTCAAAAAGATATTATTTGATCAACTGGATCAAATAATACGTTAAAATAATTATTCACCATGATCAACTGGGATTTTTACCTGCGATGCAAGGCTGGTTCAATATCCACAGGTCAAACTATGTGATACTTCACATTAATAAAAGAAAGGATAACAACCACATGATCTTCTCAAGAGATTCAGAAAAAGTATTTGATAAAATACCGTGTCCTGTAGATATAAATATGATACCTCAAGATCATAAGCCATATATGAAAAACCCACTGCTAATATTATCCTCAATGGGGAAAAAAGTGAAAATTTTCCTCCTAAATGAAAATGCCATTTACAAGAAAATGACAGGGATGTCCACTCTCACCACTGTTATTAAACACACTGTTGGAAGTCCTACCTCAACAATCAGACAACACAAAGAAATAAAAGGCATCCAAATAAGCAAGGAGGAAGTCAAACTTTCACTCTTCACAGATAACATGATACTCTATGTGGAAAATCCAAAAGACTCCACCAAAACAGTGCTAGACTGATCCATTATTTAGCAAAGACATAGGATACAAAATCAATGTACAGAAATTGGTTGCATTTTTATACACCAATAATGAAGCAGCAAAAAGAGAAATCAAATTATTTATCCCATTTACAATTGCGCCAAAAACCATAAAATACCTATGAATAAATCCAATCAAAGAGGTGAAAAATCTGTAAACTGAAGCTATAGAATACTTATGAAAGAAATAGAAGAAGACACAAAAATGGAAAAATATTCTTGTTCATGGATTGGAAGAACAAATATTGTTAAAATGTTGATACTACCTAAAGCAGCCAACATATTCAATGCAATCCCTATCTAAAAACACAAGCATTCTTCACAGAGCTACAAGACACAATCCTAAAATTTGTATGGAACCAGAAAATATACCACATAGCCACAGCTATACTGATAAAGGAAATCAAAGTTGGAAACATCACAATTCCGGACTTCAAGTTGTGTTACAAAGCTGTAATCATCAATACGGTATGGTACTGGTACAAAACAGACACACTGATCAATGGAAGAGAATAAAGAACCCATAAATGGACTCGCAAATGTATGGCCAACTAATCTTTGACAAAGCAGGAAAGAATATCCAATGGAAAAAAGTCTATTCAACAAATAGTATTGGGGAAACTGGACAGCGACATGCAGAAGAATGAACATAGACCACTTTCTTACACTATACACAAAGATACACTCAAAATTGATTAAAGACCTCTTTGGCCTTGGCTACAGCAACTTCTTACTTGACATGTCTCCAGAGGCAAGGGAGACAAAAGCAAAAATGAACTTTTGGGACCTCATCAAGATAGAAAGCTTCTGTACAGAGAAGGAAACAATCAGCAAAACTAAAAGGCAACCAACAGAATAGGAGAAGATATTTGCAAATGACATATCAGATAAAAGGTTAGTATCCAAAATCTATAAAGAACTTATCAAACTCAATACCCAAAAAACAAATAATCCAGTGAAGAAATGGAAGAATACACGAATAGACACCTTTCCAAAGAAGACACCTAGATGGCTAATGGACACATGAAAAAATGCTCAATATCACGAATCAACAGGGAAATACAAAGCAGAACTAGAACGAGATACCACCTCACACCTGTCAGAATGTCTAAAATTAACAATTCGGCAACAACAGATGTTGATGAGGACGTGGAGAAAGAGGAACCTATTTGCACTACTGGTAGAAATTCTAACTCAAATTGGTACAGTCACTCTGGAAAACAGTCTGGAGGTTCCTCAAAAAATTAAGAATAGAAGTACCCTACAACCCAGCAATTGCACCACTAGGTATTTACTCAAAGGATACAGGAGTGCCGATTCAAAGGGGCACATACACCCCAATATTTATAGCAGCACTTTCGAAAATAGCCAAAGTATAGAAAGAGCCCAAATGTCCATTAACTGATGGCTAGATAAAGAAGATGTGGTAAATGTGTGTGTGTGTGTATACACATACTAGACACACATATAGACACAGACAAAGATGTGATACACACACACACACATTGTAATACTTGTTGATCAAAAGGAATGAAATCTTGCCATTTACAACATGGATGGAATTAAAGTGTATTATGCTAAGCAAAATAAGTCAGTTGGAGAAAGAAAAATATATTACTTCACTCATATGCAGAATTAAGATACAAAACAGATAAAGGGAAGAGACACAAAAACAGAGAGGGAGACAAACCATAAGAGACTCTTAAATACAAAGAACAAACTGAGGGTTGCTGGCATGGTGTTGGGTTGTGGGAAGAACTAAATGGACAAGGGTCATTAAGGAGGACACTTGTTGGGATGAACACTGGGTGTTATATAAATGGTGAATCACTAAATTCTATTCCTGAAATCATTATTACACTATAACATTCACTAACTTGGATTTAAATTAAAAAAATAAATAAAAATCCGAAAAGGAAAAAAGTGTAGTAAGCATAACAACAGATCACTGATAAAGTGACAAATGGCCTGAAAAGCCCATTACTCATGCTAAACAAGAGGTCAGGAGGTCAGGAGATCAGATAGAACCAGGAGATCAGATTTGGGGACAAGCAAAGTGCCCAGGAGCTGGCTCCTCTGAATATACAGGCAGGCTCTTGGTCCTTCCACACTTTGGATCATTCCGCGTAGTCTGTGTCTGTCCTGACTTCAACAAAAACAGGCACCTCTTCTCTGTTGAGAGAATTTGTGTAATCTTGTGGGAAATCTCTCAAGATATAAGGCCATATATTATGAGATACTGGGCTAAATCCTTAAGAAAACTGGGAGGAACAGGAACTCCCTAGCCAAGCATCTTTTGTGCAGGTTTAAGTAGGTAAGGTTGCAGTATTCCAGGATTGAGTACACCTTGGAAAACTTGCAGTCTTACAATAGCCTCCTCCATGTCACCAGCACAAAGACACAAGGCATCTTCTTCATACTTCTTGTCTCTCTCAGCACCCTAGGTGCAGTGGGCATAACATTAGCAATAAAAAGAGGTTTGATGAGCCAGACTGGCCCATTATTCACCATAAAGTAGAGATGCAACACACAGAAAGGCATGAGGTGTGGGGAGAAACAAGTATGCAGGAGTTGGCTCCTCTCAACATGCAGGTAAACTTTCATTAATCCTTCCAGGCTTTGGAAACTTCAGGGAGGTCTGTGTGTATCCTGCCTCCAAAGAAAACAGCCACCTCCCCCCTGTTGATATATCTCATGTTATGTAGGGGCAAATCTCACAAGTTCTAGGCCAAATATCACTGGAACTTGGCAGGAAAGGGAAATATCTAGCCTATCCTCCTATAAGCAGAGGAAGTAGGCACAGTTGCAATATTCCAGGATGGAGAACACCTTGGAAAACCTGAAGTTTCACAATTTCCCCTTCCATGTCACCAGCACAAAGACCCAAGGCATGTCCTTCATGCTTCCTGTCTCAGCATCATAGATGTAGTGGTCATAACACCAAACATAATGAGGGACTGATGGGCCAGACTGACCCATTATTCACAGTAAACTAGAAGTAAAAGAACTAGAGGGCAGTAGGTATGCAGAGAAGCAACAGGCACAGGAATTGTTTTATGTGAACACACAATGAAATGCCCTGAGAGTTTACCCAGGCTTTGGACAATTCAGGTCAGTCTGTGCCTTTCCTCTTTCTTGGAAAAATAGTCACATCTTCCCTATTGAGAGATCTTGCATTATCAGGGGCAAATCTCATGCGATCTTAGGCTAAATTTGAGGAGAAATAATACAGAGGAGTAACTCCCTAGCCTAGCCTATTTTGTGCAGGGTAAGGAAGTAGGGATGCAATATTCCTGCATTGGAGAAACTTGGGAAAACCCATGGTCACACAAATGACCCTTCCATGTTACTAGCACAAAGACACAAGACATCTCATTCATATTTCCTGTCGTTCCAGCTTTCTAGGTGCAGTGGGCATGACACCAGTACAAAGAAATAGGGGCTAATGGGCCAGACTGTCCCGTTATTAACAGTAAACTAGAGGCACTAAAAACAGCAAGGCACAACGTGTGGTAGAAGCAACGTGCACAAGATCTGGCTCCTGTGAACACACAGACAGATGCCCTGAGAAATTTCCCAGGCTTTGGACACTTTAGGGCAGTCTGTCTGAACAGCTCCCCAAAAACTCAGGCAGCCCTTCCCTATTGACAGATCTCATGTGATCTATAGGAAAATCTCATGAGATCTAAGGTCAAATTTCATGAAACTTGGCAGAAGCAGGGACCTCCTAGCTTAACCTCCTTTGTGAAGGGTAAATGGGCAGGGGTGGAACATTTATGGATTGGAGACAGCTAAGAACACCTGGGGTAACACAAACACCTCTACATACTTCCAACACAAAGACACGAGGTGCCTTGCTCCTGCTGCCTGCCATTGTCTAGGTGCACTAGGGGAAACAACAGACCACTAAAATAGGGATGCATGGGCCAGAAAGCCCATTATTCACCCTAAACTATAGGTGATAGATGAGTTCAGGAGGTAAGGGGAGGACCAAAGTGCTCAGAAGCTGGCTTCTCTGAACATACAGGCAGTCTCCCATTTATCTTTCCAGGCTCGGAGACATTCAGGGAAGTCTGTGTCTCTCCTGGCCCCAACAGCCACCTCATCCCTAGTGAGAGATCCCCCATGATCTATTGGCTAATCTCACAAAATTTAAGTCCAAATATTGCCAGATCTTGGGTCAAATCTCATGGAAACTTGGCAAGAATGGGAATCTCCCTAGCCTAGCCTCTTTTGAGCAGGTTGAGTGGAGTTGTGACATTCTAGGATTGGGGACACCAGGGAAAACTTGTGGTCACACAGTAGCCTCCTCCTTGTCACCAGCACTAAGACATAAGGCATCTCGT
The DNA here is from genome assembly GCF_018350215.1 of Panthera leo. Lineage (NCBI taxonomy): Eukaryota > Metazoa > Chordata > Mammalia > Carnivora > Felidae > Panthera > Panthera leo. Next base: position 38,246,844 of record NC_056682.1, read on the forward strand.
TTATACATCCTGTCTCTCCCAGCATCCTAGGTGCAGTGGTCATAACGCTGATCTACAGAAAGAGGGCCTGATGGGCCAGATGGCCAGTTATTCACAGTAAACTAAAAATGTAAGCAACAGGAGGGTAGGAGGCATGGAGTCAAGCAACATGCATACGAACAAGCTCCTGTGAACACACAGAGACTCCGTGAGAGCTTTTCCAGGCTTTGGACACTAGAGGGCAGTCTGTGTCTGTTCTGTCGCCCCCAAATGCATACACCTCTTTCCTGTTGACAAATCTCACATGATCTAGAGGCAAACCTCAGGAGATCTAATGCCAAATCTCATGAGATCTTAGGCCAAATATTGTTGAAGCTGGGCAGTAGCAGGAACTACATAGCCTATCCTCTTTTGTGCAGGGTAAACTGGCAGATGTGGGACAGTCCTGAATTGGGGACAGCTTAGAACATTTGGAGTCCTACAAATGCCCCCAGATGCTACCAGCAAAAGACATGAGGCAGCTTGCTCATACTTCCTGCCTCTCTCTGCAATCTAGGTTCAGTAGGGTAAGAGTGGACCACTGAAATAGGGTTGAATGGGCTGTTGTCCCATTCTTTATTCATGATAAACTAGAGATGATAGGAATATGACATCAGGACGTGCAGAGAGAAGCAAAGTGCACAGGAACCAGCTCTTCTGAACAATCAGGCAAGCTTCGATTGATCTTTTCTGGCTTTGGAACCTTCAGAACAGTCACACACACAAAGAAAACAGCCATCGCTTTCCCTGTTGACAGATCAGACATAACCTAGTGGCAAATCTTGTAAAATCTCTGGCCAAATCTTGCAGGAACTTGGCAGGAACAGGAAATCCCTAGCCTAGCCTCTTCTCTGCAGTGTAAGTAGGTAGGGTCAGGATATTCCTGGATTAGGGACACCTGGGAAAATGTGGGATCTTAAAATAGCAGTCTCAATGTCACCATCACAAAGACACAAGGCGTCTCATTCATACCTCTGCTCTCTTAGTCTCTTAGTTGCAGTGAAAGCACAATGGACCACAGAAAGAGGGGCTTATAGACCAGAATGTCCTCTTATTCACAGTAAGCTGGAGGTGCAAGAAACAGGACAGTAGCAGGTGGGAAAAGCAATGAACACAGGAACCAGCTCCTGTAAACACACAGACTCCCTGAAAGTTTTCCCAGCCATTGGACACATCCAGGCAGTCCCTGTTGTCCCTGCCCCCAAAATGTAGACACCCCTTCTCTCATGACAAATCTCACATGATTTAGGGGTAAACCTCACTAGATCAAAGAAGAAATCTTGTGATGTCTCAAGCCAAATCTTGTGGGAACTCCAAATGACCTAGAACTCCCCAGCCTAGACTCCTTGGTTCAGGGTATATAGTCAGGAGTGGGACATTCTGGATTGTAGACACCTGGGAACACCTGAGGTCCCACAAACAAACCCAAATCCCACCAGCAAAAAGACACGATGTGTTCTGCTCATACTTTCTGCCTTTCTTAGAATCCCGGTTCCAGTGAGTGTCACAATGGACCACTGCAACAGGGATCAGTGAGCCACTTGACCAGTTTTTCATCCTAACCAAGAAGTGATAGAAAGAGCAGGGCATGAGGAGTGGCAAAAAGCAAAGAGCACAGGAGCCAGTTCATCTGAACACACAGGCAGGCTCCCATTGATTGTTCCAGGCTTTAGAACCACAGGGCATTCTGATACTATACTGCCCCAGGAGAAATCATCCACATCTTCCTGGAAGTCAGAACTCACATGATCTAGAGTCAAATCTTGCAAGGTCTGAGGCTAAATCTTGAGACATCTTGAGTCAAATCTCATGGGAACTCCCTAGCATAGTCTCCCTTGTGCAGGTTAAATAGGAAAGAATGGGACATTCCTGATTGTAGACTTCTGGGAATGAATTTTCCAGAAGTACCTCAAGACGCCTACAGCACAAAGATATGATATACCTCCCTCCTATTTCCTGCCTCTCTCAGCATTCTAGGTGCACTATGGGTTACAACAGACCACTGAATTAGGGACTAATGGGCTGAAGGCCCTTTATTCATGCTAAACTAGAGGTGATAGGATAGGAGGTAAGGACAGTTGGGTAGACTCAAAGGTCCTAGGAGCTGGCACTTCTGAACACATAGGCAGCCTGCCATTGATCCTTCTATGCTTTTGAACATTTAGGGCACTGCTATCCTGCCCTCAATTAAAACAGTCCCCTCCTCGTGGTTGACAGACCTCAGTGATCTAGGGAAAAGGCTAACAAGATATTGGGCCAAATCACACAGGAACTCAGTAAGAGTGGGATCTCCCTACCCTAGCCTATTTTGTGCTTGGTAAGTAGGTAGGGTGGCGATATTCCTGGATTGTACACACATGCAGTCCCACAACAACCTCCTTCATGTCACCAGCACAGAGACAAAAGATATCCCATTCATACTTCTGTTTCTCTCAGCATCCTAGGTGCAGTGGCCTTAAAAATTGAGGCACAGAAAGGGGCTGATTGACCAGATTGGCCCGTTATTCAAAGTAAACTAGAGGTGAAAGAAATAGGAGGGCAGGAGGTGTGGAGAGAAGTAAGGGCCACAGGAACTGGCTCCTGTGAACACACAAAGAGCCACCCTGAGAGCTTTCCCAGGTTTTGGTGAATTTAGGACAGTCTGCGTCTGTCTTTCCCCCAGAAACACAGCAGCCTCTTCCCTGTTTACAAATATCTCATGATCTAAGGTCAAACCTAAGGGCAAATCTTGCAAGATCATAAGACAAATCTTGATAGACCTCAGTCCAAATCTCACAGGAACTCAGCAAGAGTAGGAATTCCCTAGCCTAGCCTCTGTTCAGGGTAAACAAGCTGAGGTGGGGCATTTCTGGATTGAGAACACCTGGAAAACACCAGGCATCCCTCAAATGCCCCAGAACACCACAACAAAGACATGAAGTGCCTTGCTCATACTTCCTGCATCTCTCAGCATTCTGGATGCAGTAGGGGTAACAACAGACCACTGAAATAGGAACAAATGGGCCAGGTTTCCCATTATTCATGCTAAAGTAGAAGTGATAGAAATTTGAGGTTGGGATGTGTGGGGAGAAGCAAAGTGTTAGCAAACAGCTAACTACTCTGAATGCACAAGCAGACTGCCATTGACACTTTCAGACTTAGGAACCTTCAGGGAAGTCTGTGTTTATCTAATTCCCCAAAAACTTTGCCTCCTGTTCCCTGTTGACAAGTCCCATATTATCAAAGGCCAAATCTCATTCGATATCTGTGCAAATTTCACAAGCACTCCCAGTAGTCTGGCATCCTTTGTGCAGAGTAGGCAGGGCTGGGACATTCTGGGATTGGGAACAGCTGGGGACACCTGGGTTCCCACAAACACTAGCACAGACAAGAAGTGCCTCTCTCATACTTCTTGCCTCAGCATTCTGGATACAGTAGGGGTTAGAATGAACCACTGAAATACAGACAAATGGGCTGGACAGCCCATAATTCACACTAAAGTAGAAGGGATAAATAGGAGGTCAGGAGTTGTGGGGAGAAGCAATGTGCACTGGAACCAGCTCCTCTGAAAACACAGGCAGGGTACCATTGATCCTTCAAGGGTTAGGAAACTTCAGGTAGTCTGTGTCCCACCTGTGCCTCTCCACCCCCAGAAGCAGCCACATCTTTCCTATTTACAGACCTTGCCTCATCTAGGAGCAAATGTCATGAGATATTAAGCCAAATTTCACAGGAACTTGGTGGGATTTGGGATTCCATAGCCTATCCCTTTTGTGTGGGTAGTTAGTGTTGCAATATCCCTGTGTTGGGGACACCTGGGAAAACCTACAGCCCCACAATAACCTTCTCCATGTCACCGACACAAAGACACAAGGGTTGTCCTTCATACTTCCTGTCTCTATCACCATCCTAGGTGCAGAGCATAACACTGGGCCACAGAAAGAGGGGCTGATAGGCCAGACTGGTTCATTATTTACAATAAACAAGAGGTGCAAGAAACTGGAAGACAGGACGTGCAGGGAGAAGAAACAGGCACAAGAACCAGCTTCTATGAACACAAAACTGGCTTTCTGAGAGCTTTCCCAGGCTTTAGACACTTTAGGGCAGGTTGCATCTGTCCTGACTCCCAGAAAAGCAGTCATGTCTTCCCTGTTGACAAATCTCTCTTGATCTTTGTACAAATCTCATGAGACCTAAGCATAATTTTGCAAGATCTCTGGCCAAATTTCACAGTAACTCCCAACCCACCACAATTTATATAGGGTGGATAAGCAGGGCTGGGACATTCCCGTGTTGGGGACAGCTGGGAACACCTGGGGTCCCATAAATGCCTCCAGATGCCACCAACACAAAGACATGAGGTGTCTGGCTCATACTTCCTGCCTCTTTCAGCATTCTAGGTACACTAGGGGTTAAAAAGGACCACTTATATAGAGACAAATGGGCCTGACAGCACTTTATTCACACTAAAGTAGAAATGAGAGAAACAAGTAGGTGTAGGGAGAATAAAAGTACACAGAAGCCAGATACTCTGAATGCACAGGCAGGGGGTCATTTTTCCTTCCAGGCTTAGGAATCTTCAGGACATTCTGTCTGCTCTGCTCCCAAAGAAAACAACCACCTCTTTCCTACTGATAGACATTTCATGATGCAGGAGCAAGTCCCTTAAGATATTGGGGCCTATTCTTGCAGAAATTCAGCAGGAGTGGGAACTCCCTAGTGTAGCCCCCCAAGTAGGTTGTGTTGTGATATTCCTGGATTGGGGACACCTGGGAAAACCTTCAGTCCCACAATAGCTCCATAGATGTCACCAGCACAAAGACACAAGATGTGTCATTCATACTTCCTGTCCTCTCATCATCCTAGGTGCTGTGGGAGTAACACCGGAACACAGAAAGGGGCTGATAGGCCAGACTGGCCCATTATTCACAGTAAAATAGAGGTGCAACAAGCATCAGGATAGGAGGTGTGGGAAGAAACAATGTACCCCCAATGAGCTCCTGTTGACACAAAGACTCCCTGAGACTTTTCCTGGGCTTTGGACACTTCAGGACAGTCTGTGTCACTCCTGCCCCCACAAAACACAGACACATCTTCCTGATGACAGATGTTGGGTCAAATCTCATGAGTTCTAACTCCAAATCTCATGATATCTCCTGCCAAATCTTGAGGGAACTCCCTAGCCTTGCCTGCCTTGCTCAGGGTAAATAAGCAGGTCTGTGTCATTCCTTCACTGGGGTCTGATAGGAACACCTGGAGTCCACAATGCCCCCAGACTCCACCAGCACAAAGATGTGAGGTGCCTCACTCAAAATTTCTTTCTCTCACCATTCTAGGTGCAGTAGGGCTAACAAAGGACCACTGATATAAGGATGAAGGGGCTGCACAGCCCATCATTCACAGTAAACTACAAGTGATAGAAACAGGTAGCCAGGAGATGTCAGGAGAAGAAAATTGCACAGGAACCACATCCTCTGAACACACAAGCAGTCTACCATTGATCCTTCCCAGATTAGGAACCTTCAGGGCCATCTTTGTCTGCCTTCATAGGAAACAGTCACCTCCCTCCTGTTGACAAATCTTGCATGATTTGGAGCAAATCTTGTGAGATCTCTGGCCAAATCTGGTGGAAACTCCCTATCCTACAGGCAGGGTTAGGATGTTCCTGGATTGGAGAAGGTGGGGAACACTTGGGGTTCTACAAATGTCCCCAGTAGCCACCAGCATAAAGACAAGAGGTGCCTCACACATGTTGCCTACCGTCTCAGCAATCTTGATGTAGTAGGAGTAACAACAAACAAAATAAATAGGGAAGAATGGACTGTAAGGCCCATTATTCATGGTAAACGTGAGGTGATAGAAATGTGGGTCAGGAGTTTTAGGGAGAAGCAAAATGCATAGTAACCAGCTACTCCTAATCCACAGACAGGCTGCCATTGTTCCTTTCAGATCTAGGAGTTTTTTTTTAAAGCAACATAGTTTTTTTTTAATTCAAGTTAATTAACATAAAGTGTAGCCTTGGCTGTAGGAGTACAACCCAGTATTCATCTCTTACATATGATACTCAGTGCTTATCCAAAAAATGCCCTCCTTAATGCCCATTATCCATCTAATCCATCTCCCACCCACCTCCCATCCAACAACCCTCAATTTGTTCTCTGTATTTAAGAGTCTCTTATGGATTACATCCCACTGTTTTTATGTTATTTTTCCTTCTCTTCCCCTGTATTCATCTGTTGTGTTTCTCAAATTCCACACATGAGTGAAATCATATATTTGTCTTTCTCTGACTGATTTATTTTGTTTAGCATAATACACTCTAGTTCAATCCATGTTGTTGGAAATGTCAATATTTCATTCTTTTTGATCACTTAGTAATATTCCCTTATATATATAAAACACATCTTCTTTATCCATTCATCAATCAAAGGACATTTGGGCTCTTTCCATAATTTGGCTATTATTGATAGTGCTGCTATAGACATTTGGATGTATGTGCCCTTTTGAATCAGAATTTTTGTGCCCTTTGTAAAAATACCTAGTGTACAATTGCTGGGCCATACGGTAGTTCTATCTTTAATTTCTTGAGGCACCTCCATACTTTTTTCCAGAGTATGGAAGAGCTGCAAGAATTTGCATTCCTTCCAACAGTGCAAATGGGTTTCCCCTTCTCCACATCCTTGCCAATACTTGCTATTTCCTGAACTATTCACTTTAGCCATTCTGAACAGGGGTATGATTAATATCTCATTGTGATTTTATTAGTATTTCCCTATTAATGAGTGATGCTGAGCATCTTTTCATGTGTCTGTTAGCCATATGGATGTCTTCTTTGGCAAAGTGTTCATGTCTTCTGCCCATTTTGTCACTGGATTATTTTGAGAGGGTGGGTTTGATTAGTTCTTTATAGATTTTGGATATTAACCCTTTATCCATCATGTCATTTGCAAATATCTTATCCTATTCTGTTAGTTGCCTTTTAATTTTGTTGATTGTTTCCTTCACTGTGCAGATTTTTATCTTGATGAAGTCCAAATAGTTCATATTTGCTTTTGTTATACTTATCTCCAGAGACATATCTAGTAACGCTTGCTAAGGCCAAGCATTGTAAACATATATGCCCCAAATTGGGACACCAAAATATATAAATGATTAATCACAAACATAAAGAAGCTCATTGAAAATAATACAATAGTACGGGACTTTAACACCCCACTTATAACAATGGACAGATCATCTAAGCAGAAAATCAACAAGGAAAAAATCATTTTGAATGACACACTGGACTGGATAAAAATAATATATTCAGGACATTTCATCCTAAAGCAGCAGAATACATGTTCTTGTCAAGTTCATGTGGAACTTTGAGACTATATCATATACCAGGTAACAAATTAGCCCTCAAAAAGTACAAAGAGATCGAGATCAGACCATACATATTTTTGGACGACAACGCAATGAAACTTGAGAACAACCACAAGAAAAAATTTAGATGGATGGACCACAAATACATGGAGGTTAAAGAACAACCTACTAAAGAATGAATGGGTTAACGAAGAAATTAAAGAGGGAATTAAAAAGTACATGGAAGCCAATGAAAATGAAAACACAACAGTCCAAAACTTTTTGGATACAGCAAGGAGGTCATAAGAGGGAATATTATAGCAATCGAGGCCTTTCTAAAGAAGGAAGAAATGTCTCAAATAAATCACCTAACCTGACACCTAAAGGAGCTGGAAAAAGGACAGTAAATAAAGTCCAAAACCAGCAGAAGGAGGGAAATAATAAACATTAGAGCAGAAATCAATGATATCAAGATTTTAAAAAAGTAGAACAGACCAACAAAACTAGGATCTGGTTCTTTGAAAGAATTAACAAAATTGACAAACCCATAGCCCTATTGTTCAAAAAGAAAAAAAGAAAGGACCCAAATAAATAAAATCGTGAATGAAAGAGGAGAGATCACAACCAACACCACAATTAAAACAAACAATAATAAGATAATAGTATGAGAAGTTGCATGCCAAGAAATTGGGCAATATGGAAGAAATTAATAAATTCCTAGACACATATAAACTACCAACACTGAAACAGGAAGAAAAAGAAAATTGGAGCAGGACTATAACCAGTAAAGAAATTGAATCAGTAATCAAAAATCTCCCAACAAACAAGAGTCCAGGGCCAGAAGGTTACTCAGGAGATTTCTACCAAATATTTATTTATTTATTTATTTATTTATTTATTTACTTATTCATTCATTCCTTCATTTATATCAGGGGATTTTTATTTTTTTTAAATACAATTTATTGTCAAATTGGCTTACATACAATACCCAGTACTCATCCCAACAAATGCCCTCCTCAATGCCCATCACCCACTTTCTCCTCTCCCCCACCTCCCATCAACCCTCAGTTTGTTTTCTGTATTTAAGAATCTCTTATGGTTTGCCTCCATCCCTCTCTGTTTGTAACTATTTTTTCCCCTTCACTTGCCCCATGGTCTTCTGTTAAGTTTCTCAGAATCCACATATGACTTATTTCACTTAACATAATACCCTCTATTTCATCCATGGTGCTGCAAATGGCACGCTTTTATTCTTTTTTATTCTTTCTCAATACCAAGTGGTATTCCATTGTATATATAAACCACATCTTCTTTATCCATTCATCAGTTGATTTTACCAAACATTTAAAGAAGAGTTAACATCTATTCTTTTGAAGCTTTTCCAAAAAATATATAAATGGAAGAAAAACTTCCAAACTCATTCTATAAGACTAGCAGTATCTTTTTTTTAAATTGAGATTGTATTAGTTAACATGGGGTGCAGTATTGTTTCAGTAGTAGAATTCAATGCCTCATTTACATACAACATCCAGTACTCATCACAAGTGCCTGTTTTAATATACATCACCCATGTAGCTCATCTTCCATCCACTTCCCTCCACCAATCCTCAGCTTTTCTCTATCATTAAGAGTATCTTATGGTTTGTTTCCCTCTTTCTCTTTTCTTCCCCTTTCCCATGAGTTTGTTTCTTAAATTCTACACGTGAGTGAAATCATATGGTGTTTGTTTTTTTTTTTCTGATTTTTTTTTTAGCTTAGTGTAATACATTCTAGCTCCAACCTTTGCAAATGGCAAGATTTCATTCTTTTTTTTTTTTAATGTTTTATTTATTTTTGAGACAGAGAGAGACAGAGCATGAACGGGGGAGGGGCAGAGAGAGAGGGAAACACAGAATCAGAAGCAGGCTCCAGGCTCTGAGCCATCAGCCCAGAGCCCAACGCGGGGCTCGAACTCACGGACCGCGAGATCGTGACCTGAGCTGAAGTCGGCCGCTTAACCGACTGAGCCACCCAGGCGCCCCAGATTTCATTCTTTTGATGGCTGAGTAATGTTCATATATATTGTGTATATATATACACTACGTCTTCTTTATCCAGTCATAAGGAGGCCAATGGACATTTGGGGTCTTTCCCTAGTTTTGCTATTGTTGATAATACTGCTATAAACATTAGGGTGCATTTACCTCTTCAAATCTGTGTTTGTGTATCCTTTGTGTAAACACCTAATAGTGCAATTGCGAATCATAGGGTATTTCTATTTTTGGTTGTTTATTTTTTTTAGGAACTTCCATACTATTCTCAAGAAAGACTGTACCAGTTTGCATCCTTGCCAACACCTATTGCATCTCTGCATCCTCGCCACCACTTGTCATTTATTGTGTTGTTATTTTGAGCCATTCTGACAGGTGTGAGGTGGTATCTCATTATGGTTTTGATTGTATTTCCCGTTGATGAGTGATTTTCATGTGTTTCTTAGCCATCTGGATGTCTTCTTTGGAAAAGTGTCTATTCATGTCCTCTGTCCATTTCTTAACTGGGTTATTTGTTGGATGTTGAGTTTGATATGTTCTTTATAGATTTTGGATACTAACCCTTTATCAGATATGTCATTTGCAAATATCTTCTCCCATTCCATAGGCTGCCTTTTAGTTTTGTTGATTGTTACCTTTGCTGTGCAGAAGCTCTTTATCTTGATGAAGTCCCAATTTCATGTTTGCTTTTATTTCCCTTGCATTCAGTGAAGTGTCTATTAAGAAGTTGCTCTGGTCAAGGTCAAAGAACCTGCTGCTTATTTCCTCATGGAGGATTTTGGTGGTGTCCTGTCTCCCATTTAGGTCTTTCATCCACTTAAATTTATTTTTCTGTATGGTTTAAGAATATGGTCCAGTTTCATTCTTCTGCATTTTGCCATCCAGTACTCCCAACACCATTTGTAGAAGAGACTTTTTCCCCATTGGATATTCTTCCTGTTTTGTTGAATATGAGTTCACAATACAGTGGTGGGTTTATTTCTGGGTTTTCTAATCTGTTTCATCAATCTATATGTCTTGTTTTTTGTCAGTACCATACTGTATTGATGACTACAGCTTTATAATATAGCTTGAAATCTGGAATCATGATGCCTCCAGTTTTGTCTTTCTTTTTCAGTATTGCTTTGGCTATTTAGGGACTTTTCTGGTTCCATACAAGTTATAGGATTGTCTGTTCTAGCTCTTTGAAGAATGCTGGTGGCATTTATAGGGATTGCACTAATGTGTAGATTGCTTTAGGTAGTATGCATTTTTGTAACAATGTTTATTTTTCCAATCCATGAGTATAGAATACTTTTTCATTTATTAGTGCCATTTTCAATATCCTTCATAAGGCTTCTTGCCTTGCCTTCTTGCCTCCAGAGACATGTCAAGTAAGAAGTTCTTGTGGCCGAGGTCAAAGAAGTGGTCTGTTTTCTCCTCCAGGATTTTGATGGTTTCCTGTCTTACACTTAGGTCTTTCATCCATTTTCATTTTATTTTTGTGTATGGTGTAAAAAAATTATCCAGGTTAATTCTTCTGCACGTTGCTGTCCAGTTTTCCCAACACCATTTGCTGGAGAGACTATCTTCATTCCATTGGACATTCTTTCCTGCTTTGTCAAAAATTGTTTGGCCATATGTTTATGGGCTAATTTTCTTGTTCTTTATCCTCTTCAATTGATCAATGTGTCTGTTTTTATGCCAGTACCATACTGTCTTGATGATTACAGCTTTGTAATACAGTTTGAAGCCAGATTCAAATATGATGCCTCCAGCTTTGGTTTTCGTTTTTAGGATTGCTTTCGCTATTCAGGGTCATTTCTGGTTCCATACAAACTTTAAGATTGCTTGTTAAGCTCTGTGAAGGATGCTGGTGTTGCTTTGATAGGGATTGCATTTAATATGTAGATTACTTTGGGTAGTATTGACATTTTAACAATATTTCTTCCAATCCATGAGCATGGAATATTTTTCCATTTTTTTGTGTCTTCTTCTATGCTTTTCATAGACTTTCTATATTTTCAGTGTATACATTTTCTCCTCTTTAGTTAGGCTTCTTCCTAGATATTTTTTGGTGCCATTGTAAATGGGATTGATTCCTTGATTTAGCTTTCTATTCCTTAATTATTGGTGTATAGAAATGCAACCAATTTCTCTGCATTGATTTTATATCCTGTGACTTTGCTGAATTCATTATCATTTCTAACAGTTTTTTTTGGTGGAATCTTATGGGTTTTCCATATGGAATATCACATCTGCGAAGAGTGAAAGGGTGACTTCCTCCCTGCCAAGTTTATTCCTTTGTGTTTCCTGATTGTTGAGGCTAGGACTTCCAATACTAAGTTGAGTAACAGTGGAGAGAGTGGACATCCTGTTGTGGTCCTGATCTCTTGGAGGAAAGTTCTGCTTTTCCCCCATGAGGATGATATTAGTGGTAGGTCTTTCATACATGCTTTCTTGATCTTGAGATATGAACCTTCTATCCCTACTTTCTTGAGGGTTTTTATCAAGAAAAGATGCTGTATTTTGTCAAAAATCTTTTGCTGCATCTATTGAAAGGATCATGTGGTTCTTGTCCTTTCTTTTATTGATGTGATGTATCACATTGACTGTTTTGTGGATATTGAACCAGCCCTGCATCCCAGGTATAAATCCCACTTGGTCATGCTGAATACTTCTTTTCATGTATTATTGGATCCAGTTGGCCAGTATCTTTTTGAGGATGTTTCATCCATGTTTCATCAGGGAAATTGGTCTGTAGTTCTCCTTTTCAGTGGGGTCTTTGGTTTTGGAATCAAGGTAGTGTTGGCTTCATAAAATGAGTTTGGAAGTTTTCCTTCCCTTTCTATTTTTTTTTTTGGAACAACTTCCGAAGAATAGGTGTTAACTCTTCTTTAAATGTTTGGTAGAATATCCCTGGAAATCCATCTGGTCCTGGACTCTTGTTTGTTGGGAGATTTTTTTATTACTGATTCAATGTCTTTACTGGTTATGGGTCTATTCAAAATTTCTATTTCTTCCTGTTTCAGTTTTGGTAGTTTATATTTCTAGGAGTTTGTCCATTTCTTCCAGATTGCCCAATTTATTGGCATATAATTGCTCATAATATTCTCTTATTATTGTTTTTATTTCTTTTTTTTAATTTTTTTAAAGTTTATTTATTTTTGAGACAGGGAGAGACAGAGCATGAATAGGGGAGGGTCAGAGAGAGAGGGAGACACAGAATCTGAAACAGGCTCCGGGCTCGGAGCTGTCAGCACAGAGCCCGACATGGGGCTTGAACTCATGGACCATGAGATCATGATCTGAACCGGTCAGACACTTAACCAACTGAACCACCCAGACGTCCCTATTGTTTTCATTTCTGCAGTGTTTGTTGTGATCTTTCCTCTTTCATTCTTGATTTTATTTATTTGGGTCCTTTCCTTTTTCTCTTTATCAAACTGGCTAGGGTTAATCAATTTTGTTAATTCTTCAAGGAAACAGCTCCTGGTTTCATTGATCTGTTCTACTGGTTTTTTTTTATATATCATTGATTTCTGCTCTAATATTTATTATTGCCCATCTTCTGCTTGTTTTGGATTTTATGTGCTGCTCTTTTTCCAGCTCTTTATAGGTAAGGTTAGGTTGTGTATTGAGACCTTTCTTCCTTCTTTTAAGAAGGTCTAGATTGCTATACACTTCCCTCTTATGACTGCCTTTGCTGCATCCAAGAGGTTTGGGGGCTGTGGTGCTATTATTTTCATTGGCTTCCATGTACTTTTTAATTTACTCTTTAACTTCTTGGTTAGCCCATTAATTGTTTAGGAGGATGTACTTTAGTTTCCAAGTATTTTTTGTCTTTCCAAATTTTTTCTTGTGGTTAATTTTGAGTTTCACAGTGTTGTAATACGAAAATATGCACAGTATGATCTTGATCTTTTTGTACTTGCTGAGGGCTGATTTGTGTCCCAATATGTGATGAATTCTGGAGAATGTTCCATGTGCACTCAAGAAGAATGTGTATTCTGCTGCTTTAGGATGAAATGTTCTGAGTATATCTAAGCCAATCTGGTCCAGTGTGCCATTGAAAGCCATTGTTTCCTTGTTGATTTTCTGTTCAGATGATTTTCCTATTGCTGTAAGTGGAGAGCTGAAATCCCCTACTATTATGGTATTATTATCAATGAGTTTCTGTATGTTTGTGATTTATTGATTTATAATTTTGGTGATTCACATTTGGGGCATAAATGTTTACAATTGTTAGATCTTGAGGGATAGACCCTTTAATTATGATATAATGCTCTTCTTCATCTCTTGTTAGGGTCTTTATTTTAAAATCTAGATTGGGTGAAATCAGTATGGCTATTCTGGCTTCTTTTGGCGACCATTAGCATGGTAGATGATTCTCCATACCGTTACTTTCAGTATGAAGGTGTCTTTAGGTCTAATGTGGGTCTCTTGCAAACAGCATATAGATGGACCTTGTTTTTTTATCCATTCTCTTAACCCATGTCTTTTGATTGGTGTGTTTAGTCCATTGACATTAAAAGTGAATACTGAAAGATATGAATTTATTGTCATCGTGTTGCCTGTAGAGTTGAAGTTTCTGGTGGTGTTCTCTGGTCCTTTCTGGTCTTTGTTGCTTTTGGTCTTTTCTGTTTTGTTTCATCTTTTCTCCTCTCAGAGAGTCCCCCCTTAAAATTTCTTGCTGGGTTTATTTAGTGGTCATGAACTCCTTTAGTTTTTGTTTTTCTGGGAAAATTTTTATCTTTCCTTCTATTTTGAATGACAGCCTTGCTGGATAAAGAATTTTTGACTTCATAGTTTTCTAATTCAGCACATTGAATATATTCTGCCAGTCCTTTCTGGCCTGCCAACTTTCTTGGATAGGTCTGCTGCAAACCTGTTCTGTCTTCCCTTGTAGGCTAAGGAATTTTTTCCCTTGTTGCTTTTGTGATTCTTTCCTTATCTGTGTATTTTTGGAATTTGAATATGATAAATCTTATTAATGATTGGTTTTGTTGAATATAATGGGAGTTCTCTGGGCTTTCTGGATTTTGATGTCTGTGTCTTTCCCTAGATTAAGAAAGTTTTCCACTATAATTTGCTCACATAAACCTCCTACCCCTTTTTCCCTCTCTTCATCTTCTGGATCCACTATGATTTGGATGTTATTCCTTTTTAATGAGTCACTGAGATATGTAATTCTTATATTGTGTTCTTTTGCCTTAGTTTCCCTCTTTTTTCCTGCTTCAATATTCTCCATAAATTTGTCCTCTATATCGCTGATTCGCTGCTCTGCTTCATCCGTCCTTGCCACTGTGGCATCCATTTGAGATTGCACCTCAGTTATAGCATTTTTAATTTTGCCCTGACTAGATTTTACTTCTTTTATCTCCGCAGAAAGGGATTCTGTTTTTTTCAACCCCAGCTAGTATTTTTATTATCATGGTTCAGACATCTCGCTTGTATTTGTGCTATGTATCTGGCGGTCATTTCTTCCTGTTTTTTTGGGATGAATTCCTTCATTTCATAATTTTGGAGGAAGAAAAAGAACTAATAAATTTTAAAAAATTAAAATTATAATATAAAAACAACACAAAAAATCAAATAAAGGATGCTAGATCCTAGGTATATTTTGGTCTGGCACCTCCCTCCTGAATTTTATCTCAAATGTTTTTCCAAACCCCTCACCCCTGAGGGCCTTGAAGCTTTGACCTGCTCAGACCCTCTGGGGGAGGGTCTCACCAAGCAATGGCTGGATGCCAGCCCACCCCCAGGAACTTTGGCACAACCATGCTACTGATGCCCAGAGACTGCAGCTGGGTGCCAGCCCACCCATGAAAATTTCGCAGGATTGTGTAGCAGAAGCATTTCAGGGATTATGATAAATCACAACACACATCTGGTGCCAGGCTTCACCAGCCTCTGGTAAATCTCCTCTCAGCAGGGGAACCACCTCTCCCCATGTGGCCTGAGGACCCCTCAGATCTTGCTGTCTGCTCCTGGGGATTCACCCATCCCACCAGAGCTCTGCTAGATATCCAACTGTGGAGTTTCAGATACTCCACTCTCCTGTTTATAGAGTCTTAATGGTATTTAAATCTTCTCCTTTCTCCTTTCTTCTTTCTCGCATTCTTGTTAAGTCCTTTATGGGTGTTTCCACTCTCTTTTTCTCTCCAGCTGCTTTCAGCGGGAGGGCTTTTCCTGTCTCCATCCTCTGCAAGCAAAAACATCTCCCTTCCCTCTGTGGCTTCTCTTTCTCCCAGTTCACCTCTCTGCATTGCGTACCTGCTGGGTTCTTTGGTTCAAGTTGTGCAGATTGTTTTGTTAATCTTCAGATCAATTTTCTAGGTGTGCAAGATGGTTTGGTGTTGATCTACCTGCATTTCATGGGGAGAGAAGCAAAAATCTTCCATGTTGCTCTATCTTGGCCCGTCCCAATAATTCTTTTAATGTACTGTTGAATTCAATTTGCTAGTATCTTGTTGATAATTTTTGCATCCATGTTCATCAGAGATAGTGGCCTGTAAATTCTCCTTTTTAGTAGGATTTTTGTGTGGTTTTGGAATCAAGTTTTCCTTCCATTTGTATTTTTTGGAACAATTTTAGAAGAATAAGTATTAATTCTCCTTTAAATGTCTGGTAGAATTCCCCTGAAAGCCATAGAGTCCAGGACTCCTGTTTTTTAGGAGATTTTTGATTACTGATTCATTTTCTTTGCTGGCTATGGGTCTGTTCAAATTTTCTATTTCTTCATGTTTCAATTTTGGTAATTTATATGTGTCTAGGATTTATCTGTTTCTTCCAGATTGGCCAGTTTGTTGGCATATATTTTTCATAGTATTTTCATATAATTGCTTCTATTTCCGTGGTGTTTACTGTGATCTCTCCTCTTTCATTGGTAATATTTAGCTATTTGAGTCCTTTCTCTTTTCTTTCTTGTATTTCTGGCTAAGGAGTTATTAACTTTGTCAATTCTTTCAAAGAACCAGCTCTTAGTTTCATTGGTCTGTTTTTTGTTTGCCTGTTTGTTTGTTTGTTTGTTTCAATATAATTTATTTCTGCTCTAATCCTTAGTATTTCCCTTCTGCTGGCTTGGGCTTTATTTGCTGCAACTTTTGTAGCTTCTTTAAGGTTATGTTGTGTATTTGGGACCTTTCTTGCTTCTGGAGATAGGCCTGAATTGCAATATACTTTCCTCTTAGGACTGCCTTTGCTGCATTCCCAAGGGTTGTGACTGTTGTATGTTTATTTCCATTTTCACTGGCTTCCATGTATTCTTTAAAATTTCTTTAATTTCCTGGTTAACCGATTCATTCTTTAGTAGAATATTCTTTAACCTCCATGTTGAGGGCTTTCCAAATTTTTTTTGTCATTGACTTCAAGTTTAATAGCATTGTGATACAAAAATATGTATGGTATGGTATCAATCTTTTTGTACTTGTGGTGGGCTGATTGGTTACCCATTATGTGATCGGGAGAAAGTTCCATGTGCACTTGAGAAGAATGTGTATTCTGCTACTTTAGGATGAAATAATGTGAATATACCTTCTATTTTCATGCATTCCAGTGTACCACTCAAACCATTGTTTCCTTATTGATTTTCTGCTTAGATGATTTGTCCACTGTTGCAGGTGGGATGTTAAAGTCCCCTAGTAGTAATGTATTATTATCATGAGCTTCTTTATGTTTTTCACTAATTGATTTATATATTCATATTCCGAGTTGGGGGTATAAATATTTACTGTTGTTAGATCTTCTTGGTGGATAGACCCCTTAATTATTATATAATGCTCTTATTCATCTCTCTTTACAGTCTATGTTTTAAAGTCTAACTTTTCTGATATAAGTATGGATACTCCAGCTTTCTTTTGATGTCCATCCCCTCACTTTCAATCTATAAGTGTCTTTAAGTCTAAAATGAGTCTCTTGCAGGAAGCATATAGATGGATCTTTTTTTTTTAATCTTCATATATTATCTGTCTTTTATTTGGAGCAGTCTACTTACATTGAAACTGATTACTGAAAAATATGAATTTGGTGCAATTGTTTTGCCTATGGAGTTGATGTTTTTGGTGATGTTTCTTATCCTTTCTAGTCATTGTTGCTTTAGGTCTTTTTTTTTCTTTTGGTCTTTCTGGTTCGGTTTTGTTTTTTTCTCCACTCAAAGAGTCCCCCTTAAAATTTCTTGCAGAGCTGGTTCTGTGGTCATGAACTCCCCTAGTTTTTGTTTGTCTGGTAAATTCTTTATCTCTCCTTCTATTTTGAATGACAGCTTTGCTGTATAAAGTATTCCTGGTTGCATATTTTTCCCATTCAGCAAGTTGAATATATCCTGCCACTCCTTTCTGTCCTCCCAAGTGTCTGTGGATATATCTGCTGCAAACCTGATCTGTCTTCCCTTGTAGTTTACGGACTTTTTTCCCTTGATGTTTTCAGTATTCTTTCCTGTCTGAGTATTTTGTGAATTTAACAATCATATGCCTTGGTGATCTTTGGCTTCCCTGAATTTAGTGGAAGTTCTTTGTGACTCCTGAATTTTGATATAAGTGTCCTTCCCCAGATTAGGGTGGTTTTCAGGTATAATTTACTCACACAAACCGTCTGCCCCTTTTTCTCTCTCTTCATCTTCTGGGACTTCTATGATATGAATGTTATTCCTTTTAATAATTCATTGAGTTCTCTAAGCCTTTTATCATGATCTTTAGCCTTTATATCCTTCCTCTTTTTAGCTTCATTGTTTTCCATAATTTTAACTCCATATCACTGATTCATTACTCTGCTTCATCCATCCTGACCATCATGACATCCTTTCGAGATTGCATCTCATTTATAGTATTTTTAATTTCAGCCTGACTAGATTTTAATTCTATTATCTCTGAATACAGGCATTCTCTGGTGTCTACTATGCTTTTTTCAACTCTAGTAATCTTATATTCATAGTTTTCAATTCTAGTTCAGACATCTTACTTATATCTTATTTGTTTCTTAATGTGTTTCTCATGATGTAAATGTTGTCATTACAAAATTTCATCTTAGAACTGCATGCCATTATTTTTGTGTTGTGGCCTAACATATGATCTATCCTGGAGAATATTCTAGGTGTGCTCCAAAAAATGTGTATTCTTTGCCTTCAAATGGAATGTTCTACTTATGTTTGTTAGATACATTTTTTTTCTAAGATATAGTTCTGATTTTTTTCCTTATTGATTTTCTGTGTGGATGATATCCATTGATGAAAGTGAGTATTAAGATCCCCTATTATTATTTTTATTTCTCCTTTTAGGTCTGCTAATATTTACTTTGTGTATTTAGGTTTTCTTTTGTGCATAATATTTATAAATAGAGGGCTATAGGAAAGTGCCACAGTAGGAAATCCTAAGCTCACCTTGTTCTAAAGACACGTCAATGCAACTAACCCTGAAGATGACTCAAAAACTTGCATAACAGATTCCATTGTTAATCATAGAAAGGGGCTACATCAAAAATGTTAGGAAGGGTGGAGACACTGTTGGGAACCAAACCTCCAGTGAATTTAACCACAACTAAGGGGGACTCCACAAATACACCAAAGAGAGAGAGTTGACAACCCAAACTGGGCACCCTAAGCATGAAGGATCTTCACTGTAAAGTTGTTCCTGTAAAATTTGTCTTTGAAAACTAGTGAGGCTGTACTTTGAGAGTTTTTACAATCAATGGGCCTAACTTTGGGTACTTTAAAAATCAGTGGGTTTATCTGGAAACAGTATGGAAATTCATCAAAAAGTTAAAAATAAAATAATGCTAGGACCCTGCAATTGCACTACTAGGTATTTACCCAAAGATACCAAAATAGTAATTTGAAGGGGCACATGCACCCTGATGTTTATAGCAGCACTGTCAACAATAGCCACATTATGGAAAGAACCCAAATGCCCATCAACTGATGAATGAATAAAGAAGATGTGGTTTATATATACAGTGGAATATTACTCAGCCATCAAAAGTTATAAAATCTTGACATTTGCAATGACATGGATAGAGATAGAATGTGTTACACTAAGTGAAATGAGTCAATTAGATAAATACAAATACCAAAAGAGTTTGCTCAAATGTGCAATTTAAGAAACAAAACATATAAACATAGGGGGAGGGGGAAAAAGGAGAGGGAAGCAAACCATAAGAGACTCAACTATAGAGAACAGAGGACTGATGGAGGGTAGTGGATGAGGGATAGGCTAAAAAGGTGGTAAATATTAAGGAGGGCATTTATTGGGATGAGCACTGGGTGTTATATGTGAGTGATGAGTCACTAAATTCTTCACCCAAAAGCAATTTTACCATATATCTTAACTGACTAGAATTTAAATTAAAATTTGAAATATAAATAAATATCAGTAGGTTTATCTCCAGAAAAGCTGGAGGGTGATTGGACTCCCTTAAAGAACCAGCATAACAAATAATCCAGCTGAGATACAACATAAAAGCCACAGTTTGAAAAGTCCCTGGAGTATACACGAAGATTTTTTTTTTACTAAATTCAGGACTCCACTAGAGGGACAGAGGTATTTAGAAGATTTCTCCAGGAGATAGAGTTGGTAGTAATCATACCTCCCCTTGTTCCCACACAGCTTAGATAGCAGGACTCTTGTAGGAACCAGCAAAATTTCCACCTAGTTTTTTAAATTCAAGTATAATTAACATACATTTTATACTAGTTGCAAGTGTAAAATATAATGATACAACAATTCTATACATTTCTTAGTGCTCATCAATAAAATTATACTTCTGTGATGCCTGGGTGGCTTAGTCAGTTAAGCATTCAACTCTCACTTTCAGCTTAGGTCATGATCTCATAGTTTGTGAGATTGAACCTCACATCAGGCTTTTCGCTGACAGTGTGAAGATTGCTTGGGATTCTCTCTCTCCCTCTCTCTGCCCATACCCCACTCATGCTTTTTATCTCTCTCTTAAAATAAATAAAAAACATTTTTAAAAATCTTTTTAAAAAAGGAAAAAAAAGAAAAATGTACTTTTAATCTTCTTTATCTATTTAACCATACACCAAACCACCTCACCTCCTGCACTCACCAGTTTCTTCTCTATATTTAAGGGTCTATTTTGTTTTTCTCACTTGGTTTATTAATTTTTTTCTAAATTACACATATGATTTAAATCACCATTTAAATCATAAGTGTTTACCTTCTTTGATTGACTTCTTTCATTTTGCATTAAACCTTCTATGTCCATCCATCCATCCATCTTGCAAATAGCAAGATTGTATTCTTTTTCATGGCTGAATAATATTCCACTCGTGTGTGTGTGTGTGTGTGTGTGTGTGTGTTTACCAAATCTTCTCTATCCATTTCTCTATTGATGGGCACTTGGATTGCTCTCGCATCTTTGCTGTTGTAAATAATGCTTCAATAAACACAGGGGTGCGTATACCTTTTCTATTTAGTGTTTGTTCTCTTTGGATAAATACCCAATAGTGGATTTATTGTATCATATGGTATTCTATTTTTAGGTGTTTGAGGAATCTTCATACTGTTTTCCACAATGGCTGCCCTAATTTGCATTCTCAACAGTCCATGAGTGTTCTTTTTTTCTCCATGTTCTCACCAACACTTAATGTTACTTGTGTTTTATTTTTAGCAATTCTGATAGGTATAAAGTAATAGTTCATGGTGGTGTTATTGCCATTTCCCTGATGTTTAGTGATGTTAAGCATCTTTTAATGTGTTATTTAGCCATCTATGAGTCTTCTCTGTAAAAGGTCTGTGCAAGTCTTCTGCCAATTTTTAATTGGATTGTTTGGATATTGAATTGTATAAGTTTTTTTAATATATTTTGGATATTAACCCCTTATCATTCATAAATATCTTCTCCAATTTAGTAGGGTGCTTTGTTAATTTTTTCCTTGATTGTGCCAATTCTTCTTATTTTGGTGTAGTCCCAATAGTTTAATTTTGTTTTGTTTCCCTTGAATCAGGGGACATGTGAAGAAAAATGTTTAAATGGCCAATGTAAAGAAATTACTGCCTATGCTTCCTTCTAAGAATTTTGTGGTTGTAGGTTTTATGTTTAGGTCCTTAAACTATTTTGAGTTTATTTCTGTAAATGGTGTAAGAAAGTGGTCCAGTCTCCTTCTATATAACTGTCTAGTTATCACAAAATCATTTGTTGAAGACACTTTTTCCCACTATATTTTTGCATCCTTTGTCATACATTAATTGATCATAAAATTATGGGTCTATTTCTGTTCTATTATGTTCCATTGGTCTAGGCATGATAGATTGCTTCCATCCCCTTATTTTCAATCTGCAGTTATCTTTAGGTCTAAAATGAGTCTCTTGCAGGCAGCATATAGATGCACCTTGTTTTTTTAATTCATTATGACATCCTATGGCTTTTTATTGCTGTCTGTTTCTTTCCCAAGAAGAGGAAGTTTTCAGCTGTAATTTGGCAAAATAAGCTTACTCCTTTCTCTTTGATACTTAAGCATTTAGTGAAATTTTATTTATTGTTTGTAATTGTTTCTGGAACATTTCTCTCATCATTTCTTTGCTGCTTTTGGTCTTTCTTACATACCCCAAAAGTTCCCTTAAATATTTATCGCAGAGCTGGGTTAGTGTTCACTAGCTTCCTTAGTTTTTTTTGGGAAATTTTTTATCTCTACTTGTATTCTTAATGACATTTTCCTGAATACAGTAAACCTGGTTACATATTTTTCCTATTCAGCACGTTGAATATATTATGTCACTCCCTTCTGGCCTGCCAAGTCTGTGGGCAGATCTGCCATGGACTTCATCTATCTTTCTTTGTAGGTAAGGACTCTTTCTCCCTTGTTGCCGTCAGGGTTCTTTCTTTGTCTCTGTATTTTGTGAATTTGACTGTGACGTGTCTTGGTGATTTCTGGCTTTTGTTGAATTTCTTGGGAGATCTCTGTGCTTCTTAAATTTTGCTGTCTGTTTCTTTCCCAAGAAGAGGGAAGTTTTCAGCTGTAATTTGGCAAAATAAGCTACTCCTTTTTCTTTCTCTTTTTCTGGGACTCCTATGCTACAAATGTTATTATGCTTTTAGGAGTCGCTGAAGTATCTAAGTCTACATTCATGATCCAATACCTATCTTTCCCACTTCTTTTCAGCCTCATAATTTTCCATATTTTATCTTCTATATCACTCATCTGTTCCTCTGCTTCATCCATCCTCCTTTTCATGACATCTATTCAGGTTTGCACCTCAGCTATAGTATTTTTTTTTATTTTGGCCTAAGTAATTTTTAGTTCTTCTATCTCTGCAGTAAAGGATTTTTCAGTTTCTTGTATGATTTTCTCAAGCTCAGCTGTTATCTTTATAGTTGTTTTAAATTCTGGCTCAAACATCTTACTTGTATCTGTTTGATTAAATCCCTGGTTATGACTTCTTTCTGCTCTTTTTGGGGGGGGGTAAATTCCTCTATCTTGTCTTTTTGTCTTGGTCACTGTTTTGTGTGTGTGATTGTTCAGAATGACTTTGTATACCTGCTCCTGTAAGTAACGGCTATATTAAAAAGAGGTAAAAAAAAAAAAAAAAAAGGGTGGGCTAAATCCTATTTCCCCTAGAGTGGAAAATTTCCAGCACTCTAAGACCAGTAGACTTGGTGTGTGCTTTGGGGTTTGTGCTGGTCTTGGTCTCACTCTTGGCCCGAGTAGGGAGCTCACACCTGCCACTCTCAGGAAGCTCTCACAAAAGAGAAATCACCTCTTGTGTATTCTTGGCTTCCTCCAAATCCCCATGTTCACCCTGCCTGCATCTGAACTATCCACCAGCCAGGTGGCTTAGCTCTTCTGTGTCTTATCAGGCCAATAGCTAGTTCTTATAACTCTGAGTTTTAAAGATCCAAGTGGCATGGACTTATGATGATCCTTTGGGCTATCCACTGCATTGTGGCTGTTGCCTCCTTGTCCAAGAAACCAATTGTGTGATTGTACAATGGTTTGGAATTTATGGTAAAGTGCAGCTAAAAGTCTGCACCAAGGTTTGCTGCTCTCAGCCAGTGTCTTTGTTCCCATGGAAGGGAAAAGGGAAGTGCACTGGTGCTGCTGTTACTTTTACCCCTGGAAAGGCTGTGCTGTCACTCCCAATTGCACTCCAAGCAGAGGAACTGCTTCCCCCGTGTGACCCAAGGGATCCTCAAACCACGCTGCCTTCTTTTGGGTCTCTACACTTTCCCCCCACTGGAGCACCACCAATATCACTAGGCACCACCCTGGCATGGCACAGACCTCTGAAACTTCAAACTCTGCACTCTACTGTTTATAAAAACTTGTGGTATTCAGGCCCCCTCCCTTTCCCAGTCAATGGATTGAGGAAAAATTTTTCTTGTGCACATGCTTTCATTTTTCTTTTTCTCTCTTCCTCCTCTCTCCATGATCAGGGCTCCTTACCCTTTGCAGCACCCTCAGTTCTTCTCTCCCCCAAATCAACTTTCCACAGCTCCTACCTTACATAATGTGGCTGTTTTTTTTCTACCTCTCTCAGTCCTCAGATTGACTTCTTGAGTGTTCAAATGATTTGCTATTTATCTAGCTACGTTTGAGGGATGAGGCAAGCCTAGGGACCCCTACTCATCTAATAACCTAAATACCCCCCAAGAAACTCTTAATGATTGCAATCTGAGGGTTGATAGAGGGAGGTGGGTGGGAGATGGACAAAATGGGTAATGGGTATTACAAAGAGCACTTGTTGTTATGTGTAAGTGATGAATTACTAAATTCTGCTCCTGAAACCAATACTACACTATATGTTAACTAACTAGAATTTAAATAAAAAATTGAAAGAAATAATAACATAAATTGCCTCATAAATTCACCTACAAATAGATATTTCAGTACTTTTTATATTTCCTAATTAAGTGTTTTCATATTTCCAGTTTAAAGGATGCATTTCCAAGCAGAAAATTATTTCTAGACTCCTACCTGCTGAATACCATTTAAAAAATAATAACAACCACTAACCAAATGTCAGTCATACAAGATCATAGATATACATATGGGAAAAACATGGGACCCAAGAAATGGAATTACTCAGTAATACAATCTACTTTGAGGCAGTGTCTGACATAAATGTCTTTTACAGATTATTAGTATTTTCAAATTAGACATACTAATTCTAATTGTCCTAGACTTATTTAAAAACATAATCTATATGCTTTCAAACTGCGTATGTCACAGTGAAAGTGGGCCTTTCCTTCACGTTACCGTTAATACTATTAACGTTAATAGTACTAAATACTAAATACTAATTAGTACTAAATACTAATGCCGTTAATACTACCCCCAATCCACCTCTGTATCTCTGTTCCTTCTGTGATAAGGCTCAGTGATGGTTCGTTTCCCAAATCTGTTCTCTTTCCACATGTAGAACCTAAGTGAGAATTTGGCTTGAAAGTTCAGCCTTGGCCACTCTTCTGGAGGCTCAAGGAAGTCCTCGAACCCAGTGACATCCCAGGCCTACAACCTCAGGATCCTCCTCAGACACCAGGATCCATGAGTTTGGTTTTACACTCCCTTAGCCTCAAGACTTCCAATCCTAGATTCCTTTGATGGCTCTTGCTGGAGAGTTTCAAAGGCCTCTGTTACTTTGATTAGAATGATAGAAGCAATTTCAGAATTATAAGTTTGTCATCTGGATTTTAATTCCAGGTTTAAATTTCCCAGAATCAAGGAGACAATAGCCATACTCCACTGAACAGTTCCTCTCCCATACTTTGTGGCAAAACGGCCCCAAACCTTCATTCTGGGATTATATTCTTCCCCTGCAATGCTTTTATAGGAAGATTTGTTCTGCAATCCATTCCCCATCTCTGCTGTGTCCCAGCTACTACAGCAAATAAGTGCTTCGTCAATACCTTGCACTTGGGGCGCCTGGGTGGCGCAGTCGGTTAAGCGTCCGACTTCAGCCAGGTCACGATCTCGCGCGGTCCGTGAGTTCGAGCCCCGTGTCAGGCTCTGGGCTGATGGCTCGGAGCCTGGAGCCTGTTTCTGGTTCTGTGTCTCCCTCTCTCTCTGCCCCTCCCCCGTTCATGCTCTGTCTCTCTCTGTCCCAAAAATAAATAAAAAAAAAAAAAAAAATACCTTGCACTTAATTCATAAACAGAAAACTTTGAAGGGTCAATAGGAATATGAAAAACTTCTGAAACCCACTAGTAATTTCGATGTGTAAATTAAAGAAACACTAAACTATCACCTTAGGCATATACAATCGGCAGACATCTGAGTGCTGCTAACATAAAGTGTCAATCATGATATGAGGGAAATGGGAATTTTTCTACTCAGAAGGATGATAATTATCAGTGAAATTAAGTACACATATGTCCTGTCCCCAGCACATTTCATTGTTGATGTATATCCAAGCAAAGTTCTCATGTCCATCTACAGGAAAAGTACTCATCATAGCAGTGTTTGTAGTAATGAAGAGTTGGAGGCAACCCAAGTGTCCGTCACCAGTTGGTCTAGTCAGCTAAATTGTCTTAGGTTGGTTTCTTCTAAAACTGGACCCTGAGATGTAAATTTGCATTCAAGTAGCTTATTTGGGTAGTGATTTAAGGAAGCACCAGTGTAGGAGTAGGAAAGTGAGGCAGGGGCAGTGTGAGAATAAATAAAGGATACATTATGACAGGTTGCCTCTATGGACAAAGAGAGCTTAATCCCACTGGAGAACACTGGGAGACAGTGTTGTCCATGCCTCAGAGTAATGTCATCCAAGTGGGTAGAACACAAGGGTATTTATCTTCTTGTTCCCATCATGCTGTGCAGAGTGATGGTCCCAGGTACATTAAATTGCACCCATCTAGGTCCATCTAGCCTGCTCAGGAGAGGACAAGAGAAAACCTCAGGTAAAGAGTCCCAATTTTGTGCAGCATGACACTAGATGCATGAACTAGACCATTAGTATTAAAGAGAGAGCACAAGGCAACAACTGGGTCATGCAGATAGGCTTTAAAAGATAGTGTAGAGGGAAATGCATGGGAAACAGCAAAATTATAGACCTATACCATTAAGGTAAACTTAAAACACAAGCAGAAAACAAACCGCATTACATATGTCACACTCATACCACATATGTGGACACATTTCAGACACACTACACAGTGGTTTTGGGTGCAGTGGCAAATGGGACTGAAGATGGAGAATGGAAGAAAGAAAAATAGAAACTGAGGGGTCTCACAGAACTTGATAAAGAAAGGGTGTCAAAACCTGAGGATTTAAAACACCCCTCTTCTGCCTCCTCTGCTTTTCCTGGACCCCATCAAAACCCTCACCTTCCACATTACACATAGGACATCTGGCTTTGGGCTCTGTAAAAGCAGGAACTGTGTTAAATACAATGTAATACCTACCCCTCACAGCTTGTGGCCAGGACTCATCAGATAATACAGCTCTCCACTCTTTCAATGAATAGATTTGAATCAGAGGTGCACAAGCACAACTACATTTCCCAGAGATCTCTAGGTGATTCTAACTCAACTTTGAGGGCGGAGCAGTTTGTAAGGCCAGGGAGGCCACTTCCTGTACTGGTGCTGGAAGTGGGAGGACAGAAGGCAGGCAGCCTGCTTCCTGGTTGAGAGTCCTAGTGGAACTCGGTAAGTGACTTGTCTGTGCTTTGAAATTGGGGCTTATTCCTATCTTAAATGTTGAGTCCAGAGGACTAGATACCACATTTGCCTGAATTTTAGGTCCCAAGGTGGTTCAGGAAGTTTGGCTAACACATACTTTACATTCTTATGCTATAACTACTATACAGCATATAAGGTCACAGGCCTTTGATTCAAACTGTCTGGGTTATGGTCAAAGCCACACCACATCTTAGCTGTGAGGACTTAGGTCACTCTACATCTCTAAAAGTCAGTTTGTTCATCAGTAAAATGGAAGTAATAAGAGAACTTACTTAAAAGGATTGTGTGGATTAGAGAAGTGTGTTAAAAGACAGCTAATGTGTATAATGAGTGTTTCAGGGAGCTGAATTTCCCTCTTGGATAATTGAAGCAGTGGTGTCCACCTCCTCTGTCCCCAACTGGCTGTGTCCCAAAGGGCCCAGTTAGTCCTGCAGGCAGCAAGTCCATATTTCCTGTTTCTCCTGCATTAGCTGATCAGAAATTCTCTAATAATCTCAAATGCCCAGGGAGGCTGGGTTGCACTGTCTACAACGTTTAAAGGAATTCCCACAAGTTTTATCGTACTGAAAAGAGGCTTAGTGGGGAGGGTGCCAGGAGCCATAACTGACAAGTATCAACTCCTTCACTGTTGGCAGACGGAGGATGCCACTCCCTGAGCACAGATGTACAGAATTCCATAGGAGAGAGGAACCTGCTGAGGCAGACAACCCCAGGAGGAAGGGGTCCAATGGGCTCTCCACCCTGGACATTGCTCCCATGTTCTGCCATGATTCTCACAATAACAGCATGCCCGTTGGCACTTTTTAAATAAATTGCTCTTTCCCTTCCCCAGGGCTCTCATTTCAGTTTCTCAGTCACAAAACAGCTGACCCCACCCTCTCCCACTCCAAAGGAAGTTAGCTGTCAACTATTTAGCTGCATCTTGTTCAGAGATCTATTTTGTTTTTCCTTTATAGGCTTAAAAAGTTCAGAGCCAACTTTAAAAATAGGCAGATTTTACCTTCAGATCTGAATTTCTGCTTCTCCTGAGGAGGGCAAAAACAAAATAAAACAAAACTCTCAGAACTTCCTGCTTCCTGGGGCCGATTCCAACTGTCTTTAGCCATACCAACTGTTTCTCTTGGGTGGGGCTTTTCAGTGCACACACAGTTCAAGGATGGTCTGTGGACATAGCTTGCCTGGAAACTTCTCCTTTTCCATCTGGAACATTATTGGGCTGGTCACTTGCCTCTGGGAGTGGGCTGGGTTGTAGTGTCATTGGGGTGGGCCTCAGAGCCAAAATAAGATGGGATAGAGAAGATGGGAAGGGAAAGGAAAGGAAGGGAAGGGAGGAGGAAAAGAAAACAAAAGCACATAGAAAGAAAAGTTATTCAGGAGGACTCCTTAAAATTCTTTTATTCAACTCGGCATTTCTATTCCTAGCTACCTATCCAAAAGACTTGAGAACAGATACTGAAAAATGTACTTGAACACAAATGTTCATAGTTGTGCTATTCATAATAGCTAAAAGTGGACACAATCCAAATTCTCATCAAAGAATGAAGAAGTAAACAAAAATGGTCTATTTATACTATGGAATATTACTAATTCATAAAAAGGAATGAAGTTTTGCTTAAGCAACTCTTTCTTAGAGTTCTGGAGATTTGGAAGCCCACTTCTGATTTGTACAGTTTATGTGTGTATTGACATCCTACTTCCCCTTGCTGTAGGACTCTACTTTCTCAGTCCAGAGAACTGATTTCTTGGTCTATCTTCCAAGACAAAAATGAGGTAGGAAGAAAGCAAAGTGTCTTGTGACTTCTAAAGGCACAAATCTCATTCATGAAGCTTCCAACTTCAAAACCTAGTTTTCTTCCAAGGCTCCCTCTATTTCTTTTTTTTTTTTTTTTTTTTTTCCTTTTTTTTTTTTTTTTATTTTTTAATATATGAAATTTACTGTCAAATTGGTTTCCATACAACACCCAGTGCTCATCCCAAAAGGTGCCCTCCTCAATACCCATCACCCACCCTGCCCTCCCTCCCACCCTGCCCTCCCTCCCACCCCCCATCAACCCTCAGTTTGTTCTCAGTTTTTAACAGTCTCTTATGCTTTGGCTCTCTCCCACTCTAACCTCTTTTTTTTTTTTTTTCCTTCCCCTCCCCCATGGGTTTCTGTTATGTTTCTCAGGATCCACATAAGAGTGAAACCATATGGTATCTGTCTTTCTCTGTATGGCTTATTTCACTTAGCATCACACTCTCCAGATCCATCCATGTTGCTACAAAAGGCCATATTTCATTTTTTCTCATTGCCACGTAGTATTCCATTGTGTATATAAACCACAATTTCTTTATCCATTCATCAGTTGATGGACATTTAGGCTCTTTCCATAATTTGGCTATTGTTGAGAGTGCCGCTATAAACATTGGGGTACAGGTGCCCCTATGCATCAGTACTCCTGTATCCCTTGGATAAATTCCTAGCAGTGCTATTGCTGGGTCATAGGGTAGGTCTATTTTTAATTTTCTGAGGAACCTCCACACTGCTTTCCAGAGCGGCTGCACCAATTTGCATTCCCACCAACAGTGCAAGAGGGTTCCTGTTTCTCCACTCCCTCTATTTCTTAATACTATCATATTGAATGGCCTTTTGTAGCAACGTGGATGGAACTGGAGAGTGTGATGCTAAGTGAAATAAGCCATTCAGAGAAAGACAGATACCATATGGTTTCACTCTTATGTGGATCCTGAGAAACGTAACAGAAACCCATGGGGGAGGGGAAGGAAAAAAAAAAAAAGAGGTTAGAGTGGGAGAGACCCAAAGCATAAGAGACTGTTAAAAACTGAGAACAAACTGAGGGTTGATGGGGGGTGGGAGGGAGGGCAGGGTGGGTGATGGGTATTGAGGAGGGCACATTTTGGGATGAGCACTGGGTGTTGTATGGAAACCAATTTGACAGTAAATTTCATATATTAAAAAAAAATACTATCATATTGGAGAGGTGCAAACATTCAGTCCACAACAAAACTGTTGTAGTTCTTTTCCATGTAATAAGCCATGTTGTCCTGTCTACAGCTTAGTAAAGTAATATCAAACTGTCATCTTGTAATTCTAATTTATGGGAATACTCTGAGGCACAGGGTGACAAGAGGTTTTTCTGAGGTTATGTAGCTAGTAGGGGAAGAGTGAGAATTCTGTCGCTGGACAGTAATTTTCAACTTTGCACTTTGAATTTACCTGCGGAGTTTTTATTTGTATTATTTTCTTTTTTAGTGAAGTAATTGATGTCAAATTTTATATGTTTCAGGTATACAACATAATGATTCAGTATTTATATACATTGTGAAGTTATCACCAATAACTTCACTATCTGTCACTGTAAAATCATTGCATATTATTAACCATATTCCCTACATTGTATATTGTATTCCCATGTCTTACTTATTTTATAACTGAAAGTTGGTATTTTAATCCCCTTCTCTTTAGCCCATCCCTCCACACTTCTCTCTGAGAAACCAGCAGATTAGCCTTGTATCTATGAGTCTGTTTCTCTTGTTTGTTTTGTTTTATAGATTACACATACAAGTGAAAGTTGTCTTTGTCTGACTCATTTCACTTAGCATAATACCCTGTAGGTCTGTCCATGTTGTTACAAATGGCAAGATTTTATTTTTTTATGGCTTAGTGGTATTCCATTATATATACTTACCGTATCTTCTTGATCCATTCCTCTATCAATGGACACTTAGATTCCTTCTGTATTTTGACTATTGTAAGTAATCCTGCAGTGAACTTAGGGGGTATATTTTTTTTTGAATTAATGTTTCATTTTCGTAAGTTAAATACCTAGAAATCAAATCGCTGGATTGCATGGTAGTTCTATTAATTTTTTGAGGAACCATCATACTGTCTTCCATAGTGAATGTACCAATTTAAATTCCCACCAACAGCACACAAGGATTCTCTATTCTCCACATCCTCACATATATTTGCTATTTGTGTTTTTTTCTTTTTAAGTAAGCTCCTTACCCAATGTGGGGCTTCAATTCATGATCCCAAGATCAAAAGTCATATGTTCTACTGACTGAGTCAGCCAGTCACCCAAACACTTGCTATTTCTTTTTTGATACTAGCCATTCCAACAGTGTGAGGTGATAGATATATCATTGAGGTTTTGATTTCTATTTCCCTGGTGATTAGTGATGCTAAGCATCCTTTCATGTATCTGTTGGCCATCTGTATGTCTTCTTTGGAAACATGTCTTCAGGTGCTCTGCCTATTTTTTTTTATTTCAAGTTTTTAGTTAAATTCTAGTTAGTTCACATGGCAAATTGGTTTTAAGAATTCATTGGTTCACTACTTACCTATAACACCTAGTGCTCATCACAGCAAGCACCATCCTTAATATCCATCACCCATTTATCCCATCCCCCTCTCATCTCCCTCCATCAGTGCTCAGTTTGTTCTCTACAGTTAATTTGCTGCCCTCTACCTATTTTTTCCACTTCTCCTATGTTCATCTGTTTTGTTTCTTAAATTCTACATATGAGTGAAATCATGTGGTATGTGTATTTCTATAACTGGCTTATTTTACTTAGCATAATACACTCTAGCTCTTCTGTCTTGTTGCAAATGGCAAGATTTAATTCTTTTTGGTGGCTGAGAAATATTCTAGTGTGTGTGTATGTGTGTGTTTGTATATGTGCCACAACTTCTGTATCCATTTATCAGTCAATGGACATTTGGGCTTTTCCATAATATCCTGTTGTTGATAATGCTGCTATAAACTTTGGGGTGCATAAGCCCCTTTGAGTCAGTTATTTTATATCTTTTGGATAAATACTTAGTGCAATTGCTGGGTTGTAGTTCTGTTTTTTTTTAATGTTTATTTTTGAGAGACAGAGACAGAGAGTTGGGGAGGGACAGATAGAAAGGGAGACACAGAATCTGAAGCAGGCTCCAGGATCTTGGCTGTCAGCACAGAGCCAGACACAGGGCTCGAACTCATGAATAATGAGATCATGACCTGGGCCAAAGTTGGAAGCTTAACCAACTAAGCTACTCAGGCACCTCAAGGGTAGTTCTTTTTTTAACTTTTTTAGGAAACTCCATACTGTTTTCCAGAGTGGCTGCACCAGTTTTCATTCCCACCAACAGTTAAGAGTGTTCCCCTTTCTCCAGAGGCAAGGGAAGCAAAAGCAAAAATCAACTACTGGGACTTCATCAAGATAAAAAGCTTCTGCACAGCAATGGAAACAATCAACAAAACTAAAGACAACCAATGGAATGAGAGAATATATGCAAATGACATATCAGATAAAGGGTTAGTATTCAAAATCTATAAAGAATTTATCAAACTAAACACCCCCCCCCAAAATAATCGACTAAACAAATGGGAGGAAGACCCATAAATAGACACTCTTCCATACAAGACCTACAGATGGCCAACAACACATGAAAAATGCTCATCACTCATCATCAGGGAAATACACATCAAAACCACAATGAGATATTGTTTCATACCTGTCAGAATGGGTAAAATTAAGTTGGTGAGGTCCTCTGCCTATTTTTTAACTGGATTGTTTGTTTTTCATATCTTTTGAGTTAATTTTATATTTTGTATTTTAACCCCTTATCAATTATATCTTTTGTAAGTATCTTCCCCTATTCATTAGGTTGCATTTTAGTTTTGTTGGTAGGTTTCTTTCCTGTTGAAAGATGTTTAGTCTAATGTAGTCCCACTTATTTATTTTTGCTTTTGTTGTCCATGCCTAAAAAGACAGATCTAAAAAAACATGTGCAAACCAATGTCTAAGAGCTGTGTATGCTTTCTTGTATCATTTTCATAGTCTAGGGTCTCACATTTAAGTCATTTTGAGTTTATTTTTGTATGTGGTGTAAGAAAGCAGTCCAGTATCATTTTTTTGCATGTGGTTATTTTAAACAATGCTGTTGGAAACATAAGAGTGCATATGTCTTTTCAATTAGTGCTTCTGTTTTCTTTGGGTAAATACCTAGTAGTGGAATTACTGGACCACATGGTAATTCTATTTTAATCTTTGAGAAACCTCAAAACCTCACTGTTTTTCACAGTGGTTTCACCAGCTTGCATTCTGACCAATGGTGCATGAGGTTTCTTTTTCCTACTTCCTTGGCAACACTTAGTCTTTCTTGTGGTTTTGATTTTAGCCATTCTAACAGGTGTGAGGTGAAATCTCATTGTTTTTATCTACATTTCCCTGATGACTAGTGATATTGAGTGTTTTCATGCATCTGTTGATGATCCTTATGTCTTCTTTGGAAAAATGTCTATTCATATTCTGGTCCTCTGCACATTTTCTAATTGGATTGTTCATTTGTTCTTGATAATGAGTTTGTGAGTTCTTTACATATTCTGTATATTAACCTCTTATCAGTTACTTATGTCCAAGACCTGACTGAATTGCCACAGGTGTATGTGTATTAATTTGGTATCCTACAACTTTACTGATTTCATTTATTACTTCTAATAGTTTTTAGGTGGAATCTTTAGAGTTTTCTATATAAAGTATCATGTTTTCTGCAAATAGTGATAATTTTACTTGTTATTTCCACTTTGATTTTTTATTTCTTTTCTTTTCTGATGTTGTGGCTAGAACTTCCAATACTATGTTGAATAATAGTGGCAATAGTGGGCATTCATCTTATTGATCTTAGAGGAAAAACTTTCATCTTTTCACTGTTGATTATGATGTTGGCTGTTGTTTTGCATATTATAGCCTTTATTATGTTGAAGTATGTTTCTTCCACACCCACTCTGTTGAGAGGTTTTACCATAAATGATATATTGAATTTTATAAAATGCTTTTTTCTGTATCTATTAAGATGACCATATTTTTTAACCCTTCTTTTTGCTAATATGATGTATTACTGTTGTTCATTTGTGAATGTTGTTGCATCTCTAGAATAAATCCCATTTGATCATGGTGTACAATCCTTTGAATATATTGTTGAATTTGGTTTGCTAAATTTTTTAAGATTTTTGCATTTGTGTTCATCAGGAATATTGGCCTGTAATTGTGTGTGAGTGTGTGTGTGTGTGTGTGTGTGTGTGGTGTCTTTCTGTGGTTTGGGTATGAGTGTAATATTGGCCTTCTTAAATGATTTTGGAAGCATTCCTCTTAATTATTTTGAAATATTTTCACCAGGATAGGTATTAACTCTTCTTTAAATGTTTGGTAGAATTTATCTTTTAAGACACGTGGGCTTTGTTTGGAGTTGTTTGGTGTTTGGTTGGTTGATTTGTTTGTTTTTGTTTTTTATTATTGATTCAATTTCATTAATAGTAATGTCTATTCAGATCTTCTGTTTCTTCCTAATTCTGTCTTGGAAGATAGTTTCTAGACATTTATCCATTTCTTCCAGATTGTCCCATTTGTTGGCAGGTAATTGTTGTAATTTTTCACATAGTCTATCATTATTCTTTGTATTTCTGTATTATCAGTTATAACTTCTCTCCCATTTCTGATTTACCTTATTTGGGTCTTTCTTTTTTCTTGAGATGTCTGGCTAAAGGTTTGTCAATTTTTTTTTATCTTTTCAAAGAACCAACTCTTAGTTTCACAAATCTTTTATGTTTTTTTAGTCTCTATTTATTTTTACTCTGATCTTTATTATTTCCTTCCTGGTACTAACTTTAGACTTTGTTCTTTTTCTAGTTATTTCAGGTATAAGGTTTGACTATTTCAGTATTTTTGTTTGTTTATTTCTTGGGATAGGCCCATATTGCTGTAAATTTCCCTTTTGGAACTATTTTTGCTGCATCCCAGAGGTTTTGAACCATAGTGTTTCCATTTTCATTTGTTTTGAGTTATATTTTGATTTCCTCTGATTTCTTTGTTGACCTATTGGTTGTTTAGTAGCATATTGTTTAGTCTCATGGGTATGTGCTTTTTCCAGTTTTCTCCTTGTAATTGACTTCTAATCTCAAACTGTTGTGGTCTGAAAAGAAGGTTGATATGATTTCAGTCTTCTTAAATTAATTATTGTTTGTAGCCTAAAATGTAATCTATCTTTGAGAATGTTCCATTTGCACTTGAAAAAAATATGTATTCTGCTGTTTTTGATGACATGTGCTATGTATATTTTTTTTATTTATTTAAATGCCAGTTAGTTAACATACAGTGCAGTCTTGGCTTCAGGAGTAGAACCCAGTGATTCATTACTTATATATAACACCCAGTGTTCACCCTAACAAGTGCCCTCCTTAATGTCCATCACCCATTTAGCTCACCCTCCCACCAATCTCTCTTCCAGCAACCCTCAGTTCTCTACATTTAAGAGCCACTTATGGTTTGCTTCCTTCTCTGTTTTTTCCTTATTTTTCCTTTCCTTCCTTTTGTTCATGTGTTTTGTTTCTTAAATTCCACATGAGTGAAATCTTATGATATTTCTTTCTCTGACTGAAGTATATCATGTAGCATAATATACTCTAGTTCCCTACGTGTTGCAGCAAATGACAAAATTTCATTCTTTTTCATCGCCAAGTAATATTCCATTATATATATACTACATCTTTAGCCATTCATCAGTTGATGGACATTTGGGCTCTTACCCATAATTTGGCTATTATTGATAGCATTGCTATAAACATTGGACTGCATGTGCCCCTTTGAATCAGCATTTTTGTATCCTTTGGATAAATACCTTGTAGTGCATTTGCTGGGTCACAGGGTAGTTCTATTTTTAATTTTTTGAGGAACTTCCATACTGCTTTCCAGAGCAGATGGTCCAGTTTACATTCCCACCAACAGTGCAAAAGAGTTCCCTTTTCTCTGCATCCTCACCAACGTCTTTTGTTTCCTGAGTTGTTAATTTTAGTCATTCTGACAGGTGTGAGGTAGTATCTCATTGTAGTTTTGATTTGTATTTCCCTGATAAGTGATGTTGAGCATTTTTCATGTGTTGTTGGCCATCTGTAGGTCTTGCATGGAAAGGTGTCTATTCATGTCTTCCTCCCATTTGTTTAGTGGATTATTTGTGTTTTTGGGTGTTTAGTTTGATAAATTCTTTATAGATATTGGGTACTAATCCTTTATCCGATATGTCATTTGCAAATATCTTCTCCCATTCAATTGGTTGTCTTTTAGTTCTGTTGATTGTTTCCTTTGTTGTGCAGGAGTTTTCATCTTGATGAGGTCTCAATAGTTCACTTTTGTGTTTTATTTCCCAGGTTCCAGAGACATGTCTAGTGAGAAGTTGCTGAGGTTGAGGTCAAAGAGATTGCTGCATGTTTTCTCCTGTAGGATTTTGATGATTTCCTGTCTCATATTTAGGTCTTTCATCCATTTTGAGTTCATTTTTGTGTATGATGTAAGAAAGTGGTCCAGTTTCACTTTTCTGCATGTCACTGTCCAATTTTCTCAGCTGCAAGGTTGGTTACATACTCACAAATCAGTCAATGTGATACACCAACCCTGGAGCCCAGGAAAAAATGCCAGTTGATCATTCTTTAATGTACTGTTGAGTTCATTTTGCTAGTATCTTGCTGATAATTTTTGCATCTAGTTTCAGATGCAAAAGACCAGGATGTTTGTCTGTAATTCTTTTCAGTGGAGTCCTTATTTGGTTTTAGAATCAAGGTAATGCTGGCTTCAGAGAATGAGTTTGGAAGCTTTCCTTCTATTTCTAGCTTTTGGAACAGTTTGAGAATAGGTATTAACTTTTTTTTAAAAGTCTGGTAGAATTCCTCTGGGAAGACATCTTGCCAAGACATTTGTTTGTTGGAGAATTTTGATTCAATTTCTTTGCTGGTTAGGAGTCCATTTAAATTTTATATTTCTTCCTGTTTCAGTTTTGGTTGTTTGTGCATTTCTAGGAATTTGTCCATTTCTTCCAAATTGCCTAGTTTGTTGGCATATGATTTTTCATAGTGTTTTCTTATAATTGTATTTCTGTGGTGTTGGTTGTGATCCCTCCTCTTTCATTTGTGATTTTGTCTGAGTCTTTATCTTTTCTTTTTGATAAGTCTAGCTAGGGGATTGTCAACTTTGTCAATTCTTTCAAAGAACCAGGTCTTGGATTCATTTATTTGTTCTGTTTTTTTGTTGTTGTTTCTATATTGTTTATTTCTGCTCAAATCTTTATTATTTCCCTTTTCTGTTGGCTTTAGGCTTTATTTGCTGTTCCTTTTCTAGCTCTTTTAGGTGTAAGGTTAGGCTGTATATTTGGGACTTTTTTGTTGTTACTTGAGCTAGACCAGAGTTCAACGTACTTTCCCCTTAGGACTGCATCCCAAAGGGTATGGACTGTCATGTTTTCATTTTCATTTGTCTCCATGTATTTTTAAAAATTTCTTCTTTAATCTCCTGGCTAACCCATTTATTCTTTAGTAGGATGTTCTTTAACCTCCATGTATTTGAGGGCTTTCCAAATTTTTTCTTGTTCTTGGCTTCAAGTTTCATAACATTGTGATAAGAAAATATGCATGGTTTGATCTTGATCTTTTTATACCTGTTGAGGCCTGATTTCTGATCCTATATGTGATCTATTCTGAAAAATGTTCCAAGTGCACTCAGGAAGAATGTGTATTTTGCTGTTTTAGGATTAAATGTTCTGAATATATCTGTTAAGTCCATCTCATCCAGGGTGCCATTCAAAGCCTTTGTTTCATTGTTCATTTTCTGCTTAAATTATTTGTCCCTTGCTGTAATCGGCATATTACAGTCTCCTCCTGGGGCACCTGGGTGGCTCATTCAGTTGAGCATCTGATTTTGATCTCACAGTTCATGAGTGCAAGTTCCGCATACAGGTCTCTGCTGTCAGCACAGAGCACACTTTGGATCCTCTGTCCCCTGCTCTTTTTGCCCCTTCCCCACTCATGTGTGTGTGAGCACTCTCTCTCTTAAGCATAAATATTTTTGTTTTAAAAAGTCTTCTACCATTATGGTATTGTTATCAAGGAGTTTATGTTTGTTATTAATTGATTTATTGTTTGGGTTTTTCCAAGTTGGGGGCATAAATATTTACAATTGTTAGATCTTCTTGATGGCTAGACCTCTAAACTGTGATATAATGCCTTTCTTCCTCTCTTGTTATTATCAGTATTAAGTTTTCTGGTCTAATAGGTCATTTAAGGTGGCATTTCTTATTGATTTTCTCTCTGGATGATCTATTTATTGATGTTAGTGGAATGTTAAAATCTATTATCCTATTACTGTCAGTTTCTCACTTTCTGTATGTTAGTATTGCTTTATGTATTTAGGTCCTGCTATGTCAGGTGCACCTAACAGTGTTATATATGTAAGTGTTATATCCACTTGTTGTGTTGATCCCTTTATTCTTATGTAATACCTTTTTCTGGTCTCATTACAATCTTTGCTTTAATGTCTATTTTATCTCATATACGGATTGCTACCCCAGCTTTCTTTCTGTTTCCATTCACAAAATATCTTTTTATGTCCCATTATTTTCAGTCTTTTTGTGTGTGTGTTTTTTTATTTTTTTTATTTTTTTTATTTTTTTTTCAATATATGAAATTTATTGTCAAATTGGTTTCCATACAACACCCAGTGCTTATCCCAAAAGGTGCCTTCCTCAATACCCATCACCCACCCTCCCCTCCCTCCCACCCCCCATCAACCTTCAGTTTGTTCTCAGTTTTTAACAGTCTCTTATGCTTTGGCTCTCTCCCACTCTAACCTCTTTTTTTTTTTTCCTTCCCCTCCTCCATGGGTTTCTGTTAAGTTTCTCAGGATCCACATAAGAGTGAAAACATATGGTATCTGTCTTTCTCTGTATGGCTTATTTCACTTAGCATCACACTCTCCAGTTCCATCCATGTTGCTACAAAGGGCCATATTTCGTTCTTTCTCATTGCCATGTAGAACTCCATTGTGTATATAAACCACAATTTCTTTATCCATTCATCAGTTGATGGACATTTAGGCTCTTTCCATAATTTGGCTATTGTGTGTGTTTTTTTTAAATCAAGTGAGCCTCTTGTATGCAGCATATGTCTGTGTCTTATTTTTATTCATTCAGCCAATCTGTGTATTTTAATTGGAGCATTCTGTTCTTTTACATTTACAGTAGTTATTGATAAGTATGTGCTTATAGCCTTTTTTTTTGTTGTTTTCTGTTTGTTTTTCTATTTCTTTGTTCTTTTCTTTTCCTCTTGATATCTTTTCTAATAAGTTTGTGGCTTTCCCTAGTGTTGTTTGCTTTTATTTCTCTTGTGTATAGACGTTTGATTTGTGGTTACCATGAGGTTTATATGTAACATCCTATGTACATAGCAGACTATTTTAAGTTGAGGGTCACTTAAGTTCAACTGCATCCTAAAAGTACACTTTTACTACCCCCCATATTTTATGTTTTTGATGTTATTTTACATGGTATTATTTTATTGTTATTATTATTATTTAATTTTGTTATTATTTGATTTTACTTATTGTGACTCTGGGTGATTTTGTTACTTTTGTTTTTTAGATTACATACTAGCTATATAAATGGCTGATCCACTATCTTTACTATATGTTTATCAGGGAAATTTTTTCTTTCATAATTTTCTTAATTAGATACGGCTTTTTCTTTTTTGCTTAAGGAAGTTTTCTTAACATGGCTTGCAAAGCTTGTTGGGTATTGATGAACTCCTTTAACTTTTACTTGTCTGAGTACATTCTTATTTCTCCTTCAATTCTAAGTCATAACTCTACCAGACATTTGAATATATTGGGCCATTCTCTCTGGCCTACAAAGTTTCTACTGAAAAATCTGCTAGTCTTATTGAGGTTCCCTTGTACATAACTAGCTTTTTTTTCTCTTCCTGCTTTTAAGATTTTCTCTTTAAATTCAACTGTTGACAATGTTAGTTACAATGTGTCTTGGTGTGGGTCCCTTTGGTTCATCTCACTTTAGACAGTAGTTACAAACGATTCCATCTGAATCAATAATTTATTTGTGCTACTCATTGTCTTGAGTGGTAGGGAACCACCCCATGAGGTCTCTCCCTGGATAAATTTATTTAATTTTTTTTTAAGGCTCTTGCTTGTAACTTCCTTTTAGGAGACAATAAGGGTTTCCTTAACAAAAAAAAAAATTAAAACCACTGATGCACATGTAAAATAAGAGATTCTAGAGACTGGAAACTAGACAGCAAATTCTACATACCAACCTTCTCTCCAGGTGTACATTCAAAATGGTAAATTGTAATTGAAGTAACATGTCACTTAAGGATAAGTCACTTAAGGATAAATCACAGCAGTCCATTCAACCACTTAATATTGATCATTCAAAAAAAAACATCCATTTTATCTACAGAAAAAAACAAGTGTCTTTTATTTGATATTCAAGGCCCTTTAGTGTTGGCCTCATTCTGTATATCTTACCTTCCTTCATACAGCTCTCCAAAATAACCATCAATGCGACTAAGTCAGTTTCCCATAATCAGACACTGAGACAAGGACCCATGTGCATTTGACATATTAAGGAAGTTTTTCTGAGAGAAACCAAGTTTCAGCTTCAATGAGAACTATAAGTTTGTCCAGACACAAGGCAAGCACATGGGTTTTCAAAACCTCCCACAAGTCACTGACCGAGGGCAGCCCTAGCAGCCTGTCATTTTCAGCTTTCCAGAGAGAGAGAGGCAAAGCAGATCTAGAAGCCCTCAAGGAATTCTCCAAAGAAGGTCTAGGGTGCAGGTCCTTATGCATAAGAATGCAAAAGTTATACCACCTCATACCTGTCAGAATAGCTAAAATTTAAAATTCAGGAAACAACAGATGTTGGCAAGTATGTGGAGAAAGGGAAACCTTTTTGCACTGTTGGTGGTAATGTAAACTGGTGCAGCCACCATGGAAAATAGTATGGAGGTTCTTCAAAAAATTAAAAATAGAATTACCCTA
Source organism: Panthera leo (assembly GCF_018350215.1). NCBI lineage: Eukaryota > Metazoa > Chordata > Mammalia > Carnivora > Felidae > Panthera > Panthera leo. Next base: position 38,287,682 of record NC_056682.1, read on the forward strand.
TGACCCAGCAATTGCACTACTAGGTATCTATCCAAAGGAGACAAAAATGATGATTTGAAGGGGCACAGGTACTCCGTTTATAGCAGTGCTATCAACAATAGCCCAAATGTTCATCGACTGATGAATGGATTAAAAACATGTGGTGTATATATACAATGGAATACTACTTGGTGATCACAAAGAATGAAAATCTTGCCATTTGCAACAACATGGATTGAACTAGAGTGTATTACGCTAAGCAAAATAAGTCAGTCAGATAAAGAAAAATATATGATTTCACTCATGTGGAATTTAAGAAACATAACAGAAAACATAGGGGAAGAGAAGGAAAAATAAGATAAAAACAGAAAGGGAGGCAAACCGTAACAGACTCTTAAATACAAACAGGGTTATTGGATGGGAGATGGGTGTGGGGGATGGACTAAATGGGTGACGGGCATTAAGGAGGGCACTTGGTGGGATGAGCAGCTGGGTGTTATACATGAGTGATGAATCCTTGGGTTCTGCTCCTGAAACCAATACTACTAACTTGAATTTAAATAAATTAAAAAAAAAAAAACACAAAAGCTAGGCCAAGCACAGCAAAATGGTAAAGAGATCTGAGGTGATTTGAGTGGCTTACAGGCAGTAGTCTCCCCACACTGTCCTTAGTTCTGAATCCTCACAAATCCCATGTGCCTGTCTAGGTACATACACTAAGCATGCTCTGTTCTTCATCCCTTTGTACCTGTGTTGGAGGCCAATAGGTTTAAAGGGTTTCATTGAGTCACATTTTTTAATGTTTTTAAATTACTTCAGCTATAATTCTCATAAATTTTCTACTCTTTATTCTATAGTAAAGGGAGTCAATTCTGCGCAGCACTCCTTTATTTTGGCCTCTCTCTTCCTTACTTTTTTTCTCATTTTGATTTACATCTTCACTAACCACTGTAGAGGTAATATTTTGTCAAGGTAGCTTATCATTGTTTTATTTCTCAAGTTTTTTTTTTCATGTTTGAGATTGTCTTTATGTTGCCTTAATGATTAAATTAAAAACTAACATAATCATCTGAGGGTCACATTTCCATTCAGTACTTTGTAAGCATAATTCAATTACTTCACATTTGGATACTTCTGTGAAGTATTCTGATGCCAGTCTTATTTTTCTGCCTTATAAATTGTTTGCTTTCTCTGCCTGATGCTTGAATAGTTAAATTTTGAATATTCATCAATTTAATCAGAATATATTCCAGTGCTGAATACGTTAAATCAGACTTTTCCCAAATCTTGTTTTTCTTGTGTTGTAAATCTATTTTTTTTGCTTCATTTCAGGAATATGTCATCTCTTTCTATATTTGTTAAAAGTTTACTTTTGAGACAGAGAGAGAGAGAGCACAAGCAGCGGAGGGGCAAAGAGAGAGGGAGAGAGACAGAATCTCAAACAGGCTCTGTGCTTACAGCACTGGGAGATCATGACCTGAGCCAAAATTAAGGGTCGGTAACTTAACAGACTGAGCCACCCAGGCGCCCCACTCTTTCTATTATGATTTTTGAGTTTTCTTCAGAAACACCAATTATCTTTACATTGAATCATCCTTGACTACTTTTTCTACTAGCTTTTCCCTGTTTAATGGCTTTATCTTTTTATTAACTCGTAGTAATCTGAGTATCAAGGTTTTCTTCTACTTAAGAAATTTGAAATCATCCTGTATCTATATTGTTCCTTTCTGTTTATAATTGATTATGCATTAGCTTTGTTTTTTTTTCTTCATTAGTTTCCTAAGGCCTGAAATCTTTTGTTCCATAATACTGTATTATTTTAGCACCTCTTTTTTGGCTTTATTTTATAAGTCCATTTTAAATGTTGTATTATTCCAAGTACCTGTGAAAAAATTATTTCCATTGTTCAGTTTATATTTTTCTTGAGTTGGTGGTCTTTCTTTGTTTTTTACATAGTATGTCTTTTTCTTCTTATCCCAATCTCAGTATATTTGCATTCTACTTTTTTATTATATTCATGTATGTGAGGCTCTGGCTCCCCCTTGGTTTCTTTTTTTTTTTTTTAAGTTTATTTATTTATTTAGAGATGGAGTGTGTGTGTGGGAAAGGCAGAGAGAAAGAGAGAGAGAGAGGGAGAGAGAATCTCAAGCAGGCTCTACACTGTCAGTGTGTAGCCCAATGCAGGTCTCAAACACATGTACCATGAGATCATGACTTGAGCTGAAATCAAGAGTCAGACATTTAACCAACTGATCCATCCAGGCTCCCCTCCCTCTTTGTTTCTTTAATATGACTGGGGAGATGTCTGGTTGGGGTGGGACTTGACTCTTCAATCTTTTCAGTGGAAATCAATTATGACAGAAGATAGGTGGGTGGCCAATCTTCTGTATATAAGCAGTTCTTCTTTTCTGGTGACACCATACATTAAAAATATTACCTTATTTTTCTGTGCCAATATCCCCAAATATACTTTACACCTAAAGGAAGACCAGGTACTACCATTACATACTGGTATTTCTGTGTTTGGTAAATCTTGTGGTAATCAGGGGCATGAAACATGTTTTACTCTTCCTTGCTGATCCCATGACAATTAATCATCTTGTTGCTTCTGAGCCTCCTCTGGCTTCCACAAAGTCCATGACTAGAATTCCATCAGTGCTGCTGTCATTTCCTGTGGCTATACTTTCTACAGTGTCTCCTACATAATTCAGATATTCACTTTTTAGTCCTTTCTTTTCTGTTTTGCATTTTTAGGGATTTTTAAAAAACAATTCACTGTCCACCTAACTACTTTTTTGTTTGCAAGGGAAATCACAATATATATTTTACTATCTTATCTATTATTTCTAGAGTTAAGGCCAGAAATAAGAAATTTCTAAGTATTCTGAATGGAAACTAAAAATCATTCTCCTTCTAATTTGCCTAAGATATTAAGTACCTTTATGAAACTTCTCAGCACTCTATAAGTATGTTCATTTTGTCTTCTTTGAGTTTTACATTTATCTTTAAGCTGGAAGCAAAGGGTATATCACTTCACAGAGATGCTACAAATCAACTTATAAAGCTAATAGCATTTCCAATGCGATATTTCCTTTCCAACTACTTTTTACTTTCCCAGTAGAAATATTCACTATTTCCCAGTGAAATGCTTTCCCAGCATTTTGCTTTGAATCACTTTAGTTACACACAATTTCTTATGTTTAGTCACAAAATACTCAAGTATTTTTTTAGTTACAACATGTTTGCATTGAGACTCCTAATAGAAACTGAATTTTTTTAATGGACATACAGTTACTAAATTCTAATTTAAAATTATATCTTAAGGGCGCCTGGGTGGCTCAGTCATTAAGCATCAGACTTCGGCTCTGGTCATGATCTCACAGTTGATGAGTTCGATTGAGTTCAAGCCCTGCTTGAGGTGAACACAAGCCCCATTTCAGGTAGAATGCAACCCATGCTTCAGGTAAAACATAAGCCCCACTTTGTATGAACCCTGCTTCTTTCTCTCACTCTCTTTCTCTCTGCCCCTTTTGGGACTTTCTCTCTTTGCCTCTTTCATCCTCTCTCTCTCAAAAAAAAATTATATCTTAAAAAGAGTATAGAGAGAAAGAGGGGAAAAAGGAAAACAAAACACTTGAAAACAAACTATGACAATTCAAAAATTATATAAAATAATTTCCTAGTAGAAGTAATAATGGTCGGACCAAGAATCAAATGGCCAATCTATAAACTACTTGATTCCCTTTCAATTAACCTTCACCTCTGTTCCTTATATATACATTTAGATTATTGGTTAGGTGCCAGAGAGGGTATGAGGTGGTCTGGCTAAATACCAATTGTTCCTCTGTGCCTACATGGTAGAGTATTACAGCTTGTTGGGAAAAGATGTTTTTGAGATGACAAGAAATGTAATGGATCTAATAGATTTAAATAAAACAATATTTCAGATACCAAGAACAGAGAAAGGGAGTGCTGGATGAGTCAAAAACAAGAGAAATAAAAGAATCTGAGAGAAATGATATGAGGAGAGAAAAGAGAAATACTAAACTTATGACTATTAAACTTAAAGCCTTTGTACCATGACATCTCAGGTTGTGCCACATTGCAAAAAGGGTTTGCCTTGATATCTGTATAAAACTATTGCAATTTGAGTCTCAGTAGTTTAAAACTATTGACTAATTTCTAAGATAAAGCATATCTAAACCATATATCTTTTGTTCCACATCACCTGTCCTTACTCAACACTGCTTCTGGATATAGAAATAAGGAAAGGTTTGGGATGGTCTGGCTAAATTACAGTTGTTCTCTGTTTCTGAGTGATAGTTTTAGAGCTTTTGTACATGTTGATAAAAGATACCAATACAAATTAAGATGAGAAGAAATGAAATTATTTGGAGAAAATAAAGTTGCAGACACCAAGAATGCAGAAATTTGAAACAATAGCAAAATGGAAAGAAGAGTTGATGAAGAAAGAGAAAAAATACAAAAGAAATGACAATAAGGACAATAGAAACATATAGCTTATCACCACTAGCTTAGGGACAGGGCCTTTTGTTTCATGTCACTTCAGGCCATGTTATATTAACAATGGTAATGCACCACTGTTATAAGTAGTGTCTTACATGGGATTAGGGCTCTTCACTAGCAGGGGACAGAAAACTTTTCTACATGAGATTTAACAAAATAAGGGCTTTTTTTTTTAGCTCACCTTAGCGGAAAGTCAAGAGATAATTTAAGATTTTATTCATGTCTTGTCTTTTCTCCTGCTTTTCTTTTCTCAACTCCATAAATTCTTTGTTGATATTATTTTTCAGCAAGTTCTCCTTGTAGCTTTGAGAAATCCTACCAGTGTTTAGCCCTGCAGGAGAATATATCTGCTTAGGTTTCAGAAAAATTCCTTCAGTAGAGTCTCACCGACCCGACTTGGATAACATGCCATCCATGAGCAAAGCACTGGTCCTAGAGCCTTTGTACTTTAAATTGGTCTTTCTTAGGTTAAATGTTCAGCTGAATGTGTACAACTTATTCTTCATAAAATAGCCAGAAATATCAAAATGATTATGGTATAATTTGCTGAACTGAAATCTTCCCCTACTGTCCTTCTCAGAGTGATTTTGCACTTCAGACTAAAAGCCAAAAGGCTGATATGGTTTATAGACCTATGTCACTTGTCTGATCTCATTTCAATCCACATTTCCTCTCTGCTTCAATCACTGTAGCTTTCTACATGTTCTCTGAACATTCTAGGCAAGTGTACTTTTTTTGCTGTTTCTTCTGCCTAAGTGGTCCACACAATGTGGACATGGTTCATTCTCTCACATCCTTAAGATCACAATGAAACTTTCTTTGATGACTTTATTTGAAATTAAAGTTCTCTCAGTGAACAATGTATATTCTTTCTTTGCTTTAGTTTTCCACAAAGCACTTATCATAATCTAAGAAATTGAATATTTTATTGGTTTATTTAATTTACTATTTATGTCAGCCCAATCCCTACTAAAATGTAAGATTTCTGTGGGCAAGCAAGCAGCAGATCAGTAGCAAATACATAGTAGGTATTCAGAAACTATATTGAATGAGTTAATAAATCAGTGCACAAATGAATGTAAATCTTTGAGTGGGAAACTTTGACTATGGTTTTATCTAAAGGGGAAAGTGAGTGGGTCAGGCACCATGAACACAATGGACTTCTTTAATAATTCTTCTGTTTATATGAGGAATTACTTGTAAATCCTGTTTTGATACTGATTCAAACCTTGCTTTGTTCATCATGAAGAAAACCACATGTAAGCTGTTTATAATTTTGCTCCTCACTTATTCTGAATTTCCAATTTTTCATGTTCAAAATGTGAATGAAATGATAGTTTTCCTACAGGGTTACTAAGTCTACTAGGTGAATTTGTATGCATCAAAGTATTTTATACAATAAAAGCACTAAACAAAAGACTTATGATTATGGATCTTTATAACCACTGATTGCATTTACATATTAAAAATATAATTAAGCTAATAAAAGAAATTCAAATGTAAAAGAAATATATTTGTTTCTATTTTGTTGTCTTTCTTTTAGGGGATCATGGACATTGAAGCATATTTTGAAAGAATTGGTTATAAGAATTTTAGGAACAAATTGGACTTGGAAACATTAACTGACATTCTTCAGCACCAGATCCGAGCCATTCCCTTTGAGAACCTTAACATCCATTGTGGGGAAACCATGGAATTGGGCTTGAAGGCCATTTTTGAGCAAGTTGTGTGGAGAAACCGTGGTGGATGGTGTCTCCAGGTCAATCATCTTCTGTACTGGGTTCTGACCACAATTGGTTATGAGACCACAATGTTGGGGGGTTACGTGTACAGTACTGCAGCCAACAAATATAGTAATGCTATGATTCATCTCCTGCTGAAGGTGACTACTGAGGGTAAGAATTACATAGTGGATGCTGGATTTGGACGTTCTTACCAGATGTGGCAGCCTCTGGAGTTAATTTCTGGAAAGGATCAGCTTCAAGTGCCTTGCATCTTCCGCTTGACAGAAGAGAGAGGAATCTGGTACCTGGACCAAATCAGAAGACAGCAGTACATTGCAAATGAAGAATTTCTTAATTCTGATCTCCTGGAAAAAAATAAATACCGAAAAATATACTCCTTTACTCTTGAACCTCGAACAATTGAAGATTTTGAGTCTGTGAATACATACCTTCAGACATCTCCAACATCTGTGTTTACAAGCAAGTCATTCTGTTCCTTGCAGACATCTGAAGGGGTTCACTGTTTAGTGGGCTGCACCCTTACCTATAGGAAATTCAATTATAAGGACAATATGGATTTGGTAGAGTTTAAGGTCCTGAATGAAGAAGAAGTAGAACAAAAGCTGAAAAGTACATTTAATATTTCCTTAGAGAGAAAGCTTGTGCCCAAACATGGTGATCAATTTTTTACCATTTAGAGTAAGGAGTAAAAATAGTCTTCAGTATTATTTCATGTACTGAAACTTTTTGTTATAAAAAATATTAAACATATATTAGAGAAAATAAACTAATAAGTGTTTATGTATTTATCACCGAATTTATCAACTATCAATTACCATATTTCCCCAATTGTTTGCACATTATGTTAAAGAAAATTTCACTCTTAAAAATATCAGGATTTATAGTTAGATAACATTTTAAAGAAATATAATCAGAAACTTTTCAAAATTAATAAGAAAAGTATTTTAAGGATGGCCTATGTTTTTCGTGGGTGAATATAGTGACTTGTGCTAGGAAATCTTCCATATTGGTTTGTGAAAATGAATGAAAGAAACTTCATTTAAAATAGAGTTGGGAGAGTGGCCAAAATGAAGAAATCAGGAGACTATAGATGCTGGAGAGGATGTGGAGAAACAGGAACCCTCTTGCACTGTTGGTGGGAATGCAAATTGGTGCAGCCGCTCTGGAAAGCAGTGTGGAGGTTCCTCAGAAAATTAAAAATAGACCTACCCTATGACCCAGCAATAGCACTGCTAAGAATTTATCCAAGGGATACAGGAGTACTGATGCATAGGGGCACTTGTACCCCAATGTTTATAGCAGCACTCTCAACAATAGCCAAATTATGGAAAGAGCCTAAATGTCCATCAACTGATGAATGGATAAAGAAATTGTGGTTTATATACACAATGGAATACTACGTGGCAATGAGAAAAAATGAAATATGGCCTTTTGTAGCAACGTGGATGGAACTGGAAAGTGTGATGCTAAGTGAAATAAGCCATACAGAGAAAGACAGATACCATATGGTTTCACTCTTATGTGGATCCTGAGAAACGTAACAGAAACCCATGGGGGAGGGGAAGGAAAAAAAAAAAAAGAGGTTAGAGTGGGAGAGAGCCAAAGCATAAGAGACTGTTAAAAACTGAGAACAAACTGAAGGTTGATGGGGGGTGGGAGGGAGGGCAGGGTGGGTGATGGGTATTGAGGAGGGCACCTTTTGGGATGAGCACTGGGTGTTGTATGGAAACCAATTTGACAGTAAATTTCATATATTAAAAAATAAAAATAAAATAAAATTTAAAAAAATTAAATTAAATTAAACAGTTAAAATTTTCAAAAAAAAAAAAAGAATAAAAGACTGATAGGATAAGAAAAAAAATAAAAATAAAAAAATAAAAAAATAAAATAGAGTTGGGAGGCCAGAATGGGAGCTCATACGCCCTACCACTTTTCATCAATTGCAGACCCCAACAAGATGTGTATCTTGGATTTGCAATAAGAAGCTTACTTTACTCCAACAGTAAGAATTTTTCCTTTTCCTTCAACAAGATCAGCCAATGATACCACAATTCAGCCAATGAGAAGTTGTCACTACCTTAGGCTCTTGCTTTCCTCCGATGCTTTCCTTTCATTCAGGCACCCCCAATTGCATTTTTAAACACTAACAACAGAATATCTGAAAAAGAAATTCACAATAGCATGAAAACAATAAAACACTTAGGAATAAATTTAGCCACAAGAGTGAAAGATCTATACACTCAAAAACTATAAGACAGTGATGAAATAATTAAAGACACACATGAAAAAATAAAGAAGACACAAATTAAAAAAAAGATAAACCAGGTTATGGATCACAAGTATTAACATTGTTAAAATATTCATACTGCTCAAGGTTATCCATAGAGGCAATGCAATCACTATCAAAATTTTAGTGACATTTTATACAAAAATGGAACAATCCTAAAAAGTGTATGGAACCACAAAAGACCTTGAGTAGCCGAATCAATCTTGGGAAAGAACAGAGGTAAAAAAATACTCTCTCTCTCTCTTTCAAAAATAAATGAATATTAAATGTTAAAATATTCACACTGTTCAAGGTTATCCATAGAGGCAATGCAATCACTATCAAAATTTCAGTGACATTTTACACAAAAATGGAGCAATCCTAAAAAGTGTATGGAACCATAAAAGACCTTGAGTAGCCAAATCAATCTTGGGAAAGAACAACAATGGTAAAAAAAAAAAAAAATACGCTCTCTCTCTCTTTCAAAAATAAATGAATATTAAAAAAATTTTTTTAAAGGATGAAATCTCAGTTATATTCTGAGGATTGTACAACATGGTGACCTTTAAGAATGTGTATTGTATTTTAAGTTGCTATGAGTAGAGATAATATTCTCACCATAACAGCAACATAACAATACCAACAACAAAATGGTGATTATGTGAGGCAAAGGATGTGTTACCTAATCTAATCTTATTGTTAAAACATTTCACAATATATATGTTTATGAAACCATTACATTGTATGACTTAAACTTACACAATATTATGTCAATTATGCCTCAACAAAACTGGGGAAAAAAAGATGCAAGATGGCTAACACATCTCTACTCATCATGGTTACATTCTAGGAAGGGAGAGAGCAGGCATAGAAGAAAGGTCTTCAGGGGAGGCTGGGTGGCTCTGTTAAGCGACTGACTTCAGCTCAGGTCATGATCTCACAGGTTGTGAGTTTGAGCCCCACGTAGGGCTCTGTGCTGACAGCTTAGAGCCTAGAGCCTGTCTCAGATTCTGTGTATCCCTCTCTCTCTACCCCTCACCCCACTCTCGCTCTCTCTCTCTCAAAAACAAATAAGCTTTAAAAAAGAAAAGAAAAAAATGTCTTCTTATATAAATGGGACTAAAGAAACTTCCAAGAAGCCCCGGCCTTTTATGAGCTGACAGAGAAGAAATAAGGACCTGGTATTAGGTGGTAAGTAGGGTATAACAAAGAGGAATGTGACAGAGATGAAAGAGGTAAAGACTTTTTTGATGTGTGAGATAAGGACAAAAAAATCATGCAAGAACTCTGGGGTTTGTAATGTATCACCACCTTGCAATGGGGCCCTGTGAGGTGGGGGAGGTGAGAGGAGAATGTGAATGAAGAACATCTTGCCAGGAAAGGGGCCACATTTAGTTTTGGGCAGGGAGGAAAAAGGCAGTGGAATAAAAACAAAGGTAATTCAAACAGGATAATTAGTTCCAAAGTCATAGAGTTGGCTTGTAAACCATAAGTAGGTTGTCCTAACACAATGTTTCACTGAGAACAGAGGAAATGAAAAGATGAAATCCACTAAAAAGGAACCAGCATATAGGGTGCTTGGGTGGCTTAGTCAGTTGGGCACCCAACTTCGGCTCAGGTCATAATCTCACAGTTCATGAGTTTGAGCCCTGCACTGGGCTCTGTGCTGACAGCTCGGAGCCTAGAGTCTGCCTCAGATTCTGTGTCTCCCTCTCTATCTGCCCCTTACCCACTCATGCTATGCCTATCTCTCAAAAATGAATAAATATTTTAAAAAATAAAATAAAATAAATAGATCCAGTGTAAGTGGCTGTCATTGCGGCATGTGGTCTTAGAAAGTGATTTCAGATACATTTCCAGCCCCTCTTCCCATGCCTTTAAGCATGACGTGAACAACCAGTGCAGCCTCCAGTCCCTGTTCTCATTCACATGCTACTACCAACAGACTGAGGGAGAAATGGGCATATGCATTTGGTAACTAGTGGATGAGAGTTAGTTTAATGGAGGAAAATGGAAAGAATCGTGGTTTTGAAAGGGACCAGTCATAAAGCAATTTTTTGCCTGACTCCAGTCCCTTAACAATAAAATGGATTTGCCTTTGCAGATTGCCCTACTCTAGGGATAGCTTAACAATAAATTTTCTTAATTCCTCAGCATATTTTTACCTTTGTTGTATTAATACAAATATGGAAAACATGAAGAAGAGAGGAAGGAATTGTATACACAATTAGGTTCAACTCCATTTTGCAAATTCAAAAAAGGAACTTTTATTCAGGAATCTACAAGTCACAGACAAGCTACTGATGGATTTAGACTTTGAAACTCTTCCTGCTGTTTCCTCCATTATATTCCAGAGCCAGGAAGGAATTGCAACTCTAAGCAAGTAAAGGGTTAAATGGATTCTGAGCTGAATCAATAAAGATACATTGCAATTGAACTATATGTTAGACTACATATACTTAGACATATATAAAACATTCTATCCAACAACAGAATGTACATTGCCATTTGCAAACAGATTATCCTCCAAGATAAGTCATGTAATAGGACACAAGGCATATCTTAATAAATTTAAGATTGAAATCATACCAACTATCTTTCTGACTACAATGGCCTGATCTACAAATCAAAAAGAGAAAAGCTGGAAAACCAACAAATATGCGGAAACTAAACAATACACTTCTGAAGAATCAATGGGTCAAAGAAAAAATTGAAAAGGAAATAAAAGTTATGTAAAAACAAAAGTGGGAATAAAAGTAGTTCTGAGAGGAAAGTTTATAGCAACACATCCATATATTAAGAAATCAGAAAGATCTCAAATAAACAATTTAACTTTATACCTCAAGGAACTAGAAAAGAAGAACAAATTAAGGCCAATATTCTCAAGATGAAGAAAATAATCAGAGCAGAAATAATTGAAATAGAGGCCAGAAAAAGTCAACAAAACCAAGAGTTGTTTTTTTTTTTTTAATTGACAAACATTTAGCTTGGTTAATTAGGGGGAAACAAGACAAGACTCTAGTCAATAAAATTAGAAATGAAAAGGAGACATTAAAACTGATAACACTGAAATTCATGGAATCATAAGAGACTACTATGAACAGTTAAAGCCAAGAAATTAGATAACTTAGGAAAAAACGGATTCCTTCTTAGAAACATTTCCAAGACTGAGAAAAAATACAAAATCTGAACAGACCAATGAGTGAAAAGATTGAGTCAGTAATCAAAAATTTCACAACACAGAAAATTCTAAGAGCACATGGCTTTAATGAAAAATTCTACCAAACATTTGAATAAGAATTAGCAGGGGCACCTGGATGGTTCAGTTAAGCATCTGACTCTTGATTTTGGCCTGAGTCAGGATCTCATTCACACTTTGAGCCCTGCATGGGCCTCTGTGCTGTTTGGAGCCTGTTTGGGACTCTTTGTCCCCCTTTCTCTCTGCCCTTCCCCCACTTTCTGTCTCTCAAAAATAAATATAATAACCTTTAACAAGAAAAAAGAACTAGCAATAATCCTCAAACTTCTCCAAATTATTGAAGTGGGGGGAAAACTTCTAAACTCATTTTATGAGACTAGAATTATCCTGATTCCAATGCCAGATATAAGAAAACAAATCCATAAATCAATAAACCTGATATAGAGATGCAGCAATTCTCAACAAAATATTAGCAAACTGAATAAAATAACATATTAAAATGACTATACATCATAACTAAGCAGAATTATCCCTGAAATGAGAGGATAACTCAACATATACATTCAATATGGGAATAGAGCAGGGGAGGTAAGATGACTGCATAGTAGGAGGACTCTAAGCTTGCCTCATCCTTCAATCAAACATAGCTAGATAACTATCATATTATCCTGGATACCAAGAAATCAATCTGAAGGCTGAAAGAACAAAATGCACAATAGAGGAAGAGAAGAGGCCACATTGAGGAAGGTAGGAAGTGTGGAGATGTGGTTTGGGACAGAAATGTATCATGGTTGCTGTGGAGGGAAGGGAGACCTGGTCATGGAGAAAGGTGAGATAGAGTGGAGCATAAAGAAAACACTTTCCCAAAGCAATTAGCTGGGAAAATGAGAGGGGCTGATTTTCAGAAGTTTTTGCAACCACTTAAAGACTGGAGTTTTAGAGGTCCACAGGCTTGGCTAGAATAAAGCCCTGAGGGTACTGCCTTATTCCTGGAGGAAAGGCTGGCAAGCAGCCCCAGGGAAGACTGTGTGATCTGAGGATGGCCTAAAGTGCACAGGGAAAGACTGTTCACATCTATTGGAGTACATGGGTGAGAGATTACATGCCCAGAGATGCCTTTCAGGGGACAAAAGAGCTAGTGGGCAACGTTTTCCTCCCCAGCCCCTCAGCATAGGTACAGACACCTGCTGAGGGTGGCCAAATCAGACACTGACTGTTAAGCCTGTTTTGTTCCAAATCCCATGCATGTACACTCTGGCACACCTGCTATTCTCAGTCAAATCTGCATCAGTCCCAGCATGGCAAGACTCTCCTCCAGAAAACCAGTGAATGTCCTTCCCACATGAGGTTCCTAAAGTTTGGAGTTTTAAAAGTCAGAGGGTTTGTTGGGATAGAGCCCAAAGTGCACTGCCCTGCTCCATGAAAGGAAGCAACCCAGAGACAGTGTGAAAACAGAAATCTGAAAACTTCCTGTGATGCACAAATGGAAATTATTCTAACTTTTGGGAGTGCTCTTTTGAGAGCAGCAAGCACAGAGTTCCCTCTACTGGGACATAGGAACTGGCTGGTGCCATTTCTCTGTCCCACCCTTCAGCATGAACCAACTTCAATAAACAACACAGTGCCAACACTAGGTGACTAACCTGTTTATGCTTAGTCCACCCACCCCTCTGCCATATGCTGGTAGCTCATTTGTTAGGCAAATGTACCTAACGACCAATACAGCAGGCCCCTTCCCCAGAAGACCAGCAGAAACTTCTGCATGCACCATGACTACTAACCATAGAGTTATGCGAAGCTTTGGTTCTAATGGAAGTTGAATCAGGTCTCATTTAACAAGCAGACTAGAGCAAACCAAGTTAAAACCTGCCACATTCTGGCCAAGGTCTAAACACTTCCCACTACAAGAAAGGAGAAAGTCTGCACATGACTGACCTGAGGGATACAGCCTGCAAACACAGCATCAGAGTACACACAACACACACCAGAGACTCTCCCTGAAACTCCAGGTCCTGGTATGACCTCTTCTTCATAAAGCCATTACTCTCAGAAACAGGAAACATAACAGACTTTTCCAACACACGGATGAAGACAGAGACCTAGGCAAATGCTAAGACAGAGGATTTCATTCCAAAATAAAGAACAAGTAAATGTCACAATCAGAGATCTCATTGAAAGAGATATAAGTAATGTGACTGATGGAGAGTGAAAACAACAATCATAAGGATCCTCGCTGGGTTTGGAACAGCATGGAAGACATCAGGGAGACCCTTATTGCTGAGATAAAAAACTTTAAAAACCATCAGAACGAAAGTTTTAAAAATGCAATAACTGAGAGTAATGACTACAAGGATGGAAGGAGAAGAAAGAATAAGTGATATAGCATATAGATTAATGGAAATTAATGCAACTGAAAAAAATAGTGAAAGAAGAATTATGCTTCATGAGAAGAGACTTAAGATATTTAGTGATTCCTTCAAATGTAATAACATTTGTATCATAGAAGTCTCAGAGAATGAAGAGAGAGAGAAAAGGGGACAGTTGTTTTTGAGGAATAATAGCTGAAAACTTTGCTAATCTGGGGAAGTAAACAGACTTTCACATCCAGGAGGGACAGAGAAATCCCATCAAAGGGAAAATGAGAAAAAGAAACAGGTCAACACCAAGACATACTGTAATTATATTTGTAAAATATACTGATTTAAAAACACCCTTAAAATCAAGACAAAAGAAGTCCCTAACTTATAAAGGAAGACCCATAAGGCTAGATGTAGATGTCTCCACAGAAACATGACAAGTCAGAAGGGAGTGGCATGATCTATTCAATGAGATAAATAGCAGAAATCTGCAGCCAAGAATACTCTTTCCAGCGGGGCTATCGTTCAGAACATAAAGAGTTTCCAAGACAAGTAAAAGGTAAAAAATTTGTGATCACTAAACCATCACTGTAAGAAATATTAAAGGGGACTCACTAAGTGGGAAAGACCAAAATTGACAAAGACTAGAAAGGAACAGAGAAAACCTCCAGAAAGTATGAGAAAACAAGTAATAAAATGACACTAAATACATATGTAATAATAATTGCTCTGGATGTAAAAGGACTAAACACTCCAATCAAAAAACATAGGGTGTCATAATGGATAAAAAATAAGACCCATCAGGGAGAAGCCAAGATGGCAGAACAGCACGGAAGCTTTTTATGTGTCTCGTGTCCATGAAATACAGCCAGACCAACACTACACACCTAGAAAACAGATTGGAAGGTTAACACAGCAATCTGCACAACCTGAACCACAGAATTCAGCAGGTACACAAGAAGAGCTGAACTTGGGGAGAAAGAATCCCTGAAAGGTAGGGAACCCCTTTTGCGGGTGGAGAGAGGACAGAGACTGGGGGGGGGGGGAGCATTTGGGAAAAGCATCCCTCCCCAAAAGCAGCCAGAGAGAAAGTGGAAAATTGGAAACAGCCACAGGGACTAAACTAAAAAGGGAGAAAGGAGAAAGGAGAGGGCTTAAATCCCATTAAGACTATAAACAAGGCGAGCGCAAAGGCTGCAACTTTGCAGCTCGATACCTGGTGGTGCTCTGGTGGGAAGGGTGAATCCCCAGGAACAGAGTGGGGTCCAGGAGGTTCTCGGGCCACATGGGGAAAAGCAGCTCCACTGCTGGAAGGACATTTGGTAGAGACTGTTGAAGCCACCTGGTCCCAGCAGACCCCGGAAGGCGGCCACATTCGCTGGTGCTGGGGCAAGGTCATTGAGAGTGAAGCCTGGTGCCAGGTGTATGCTGCTATTTTCCATGGTCCCTGACACGCTGAGGCTACACTGTCTCATGATTTTTTTGGGGGGGCAGGCTGGCACCTGACCGCAGGTTCGGGACACCAGCAACAGCAGGGTCCAGCAGGCGTTCCTGGATGCAGCTGACATTCGGCCGTTTTGTGAGACCCTCCCATAGAGGGGTGGAATGGGTCAAAGCTGCAGTCCTTTGGAAGTAAGAGGCCAGGGAAAACAGCTGCATCTGAGACAAAACTTGGGAGAGAGGTACTGCCTGGGGCCTGGTCACGGAGAGTGGAAAAGTGGGGAGTGGATGAGAGCTGAAGACAGAGGACCGGTGCACGATTGCTGATCCAGAAGAACAAACTGGGTGGCTAGTGGTGGCATTTTTCACCACTCCCACGCGTGCGCATGCACACCAAGGAGCTCCACAACAATCCACCCCAGTAAGCTAGCAGCGTCATCTAGTGGAGAGCAGAGCTGTTACACCGAGCCCCGCCCAACTGGGCCAACTTCGCTCTTCATTTTTTTTTTCTCTTTTTTTTCTTTTTTTTTTCTTTTTTTTAATATATGAAATTTATTGTCAAATTGGTTTCCATAAAACACCCAGTGCTCATCCCAAAAGGTGCCCTCCTCAATACCCATCACCCACCCTCCCCTCCCTCCCACCCCCCATCAACCCTCAGTTTGTTCTCAGTTTTTAACAGTCTCTTATGCTTTGGCTCTCTCCCACTCTAACCTCTTTTTTTGTTTTCCTTCCCCTCCCCCATGGGTTTCTGTTAAGTTTCTCAGGATCCACATAAGAGTGAAACCATATGGTATCTGTCTTTCTCTGTATGGCTTATTTCACTTAGCATCACACTCTCCAGATCCATCCACGTTCCTACAGAAGGCCATATTTCATTTTTTCTCATTGCCACGTAGTATTCCATTGTGTATATAAACCACAATTTCTTTATCCATTCATCAGTTGATGGACATTTACGCTCTTTCCATAATTTGGCTATTGTTGAGAGTGCTGCTATAAACATTGGGGTACAAGTGCCCCTATGCATCAGTACTCCTGTATCCCTTGGATAAATTCTTAGCAGTGCTATTGCTGGGTCATAGGGTAGGTCTATTTTTAATTTTCTGAGGAACCTCCACACTGCTTTCCAGAGCGGCTGCACCAATTTGCATTCCCACCAACAGTGCAAGAGGGTTCCCATTTCTCCACATCCTCTCCAGCATCTATAGTCTCCTGATTTGGTCATTTTGGCCACTCTGACTGGCGTGAGGTGGTATCTCAGTGTGGTTTTGATTTGTATTTCCCTGATGAGGAGCGACGTTGAACATCTTTTCATGTGCCTGTTGGCCATCCGGATGTCTTCTTTAGAGAAGTGTCTATTCATGATTTCTGCCCATTTCTTCACTGGGTTATTTGTTTTTTGGGTGTGGAGTTTGGTGAGCTCTTTGTAGATTTTGGATACTAGCCCTTTGTCCGATATGTCATTTGCAAATATCTTTTCCCATTCTGTTGGTTGCCTTTTAGTTTTGTTCGTTGTTTCCTTTGTTGTGCAGAAGCTTTTTATCTTCATAAGGTCCCAGTAATTCACTTTTGCTTTTAATTCCCTTGCCTTTGGGGATGTGTCGAGTAAGAGATTGCTACGGCTGAGGTCAGAGAGGTCTTTTCCTGCTTTCTCCTCTAAGGTTTTGATGGTTTCCTGTCTCACATTCAGGTCCTTTATCCATTTTGAGTTTATTTTTGTGAATGGTGTGAGAAAGTGGTCTAGTTTCAACCTTCTGCATGTTGCTGCCCAGTTCTCCCAGCACCATTTGTTAAAGAGACTGTCTTTTTTCCATTGGATGTTCTTTCCTGCTTTGTCAAAGATGAGTTGGCCATACGTTTGTGGGTCTAGTTCTGGGGTTTCTATTCTATTCCATTGGTCTATGTGTCTGTTTTTGTGCCAATACCATGCTGTCTTGATGATTACAGCTTTGTAGTAGAGGCTAATGTCTGGGATTGTGATGCCTCCTGCTTTGGTCTTCTTCAAAATTACTTTGGCTATTCGGGGCCTTTTGTGGTTCCATATGAATTTTAGGATTGCTTGTTCTAGTTTCGAGAAGAATGCTGGTGCAATTTTGATTGGGATTGCATTGAATGTGTAGATAGCTTTGGGTAGTATTGACATTTTGACAATATTTATTCTTCCAATCCATGAGCACGGAATGTCTTTCCATTTCTTTATATCTTCTTCAATTACCTGCATAAGCTTTCTATAGTTTTCAGCATACAGATCTTTTACATCTTTGGTTAGATTTATTCCTAGGTATTTTATGCTTCTTGGTGCAATTGTGAATGGGATCAGTTTCTTTATTTGTCTTTCTGTTGCTTCATTGTTAGTGTATAAGAATGCAACTGATTTCTGTACATTGATTTTGTATCCTGTGACTTTGCTGAATTCATGTATCAGTTCTAGCAGACTTTTGGTGGAGTCTATCGGATTTTCCATGTATAATATCATGTCATCTGCAAAAAGCGAAAGCTTGACTTCATCTTTGCCAATTTTGATGCCTTTGATTTCCTTTTGTTGTCTGATTGCTGATGCTAGTACTTCCAGCACTATGTTAAACAACAGCGGTGAGAGTGGGCATCCCTGTCGTGTTCCTGATCTCAGGGAAAAAGCTCTCAGTTTTTCCCCGCTGAGGATGATGTTAGCTGTGGGCTTTTCATAAATGGCTTTTATGATCTTTAAGTATGTTCCTTCTATCCCGACTTTCTCAAGCGTTTTTATTAAGAAAGGGTGCTGCATTTTGTCAAAGGCCTTTTCTGCATCGATTGACAGGATCATATGGTTCTTCTCTTTTTTTTTGTTAATGTGATGTATCACGTCGATTGATTTGCGAATGTTGAACCAGCCCTGCATCCCAGGAATGAATCCCACTTGATCATGGTGAATAATTCTTTTTATATGCCGTTGAATTCGATTTGCTAGTATCTTATTGAGAATTTTTGCATCCATATTCATCAGGGATATTGGCCTGTAGTTCTCTTTTTTTACTGGGTCTCTGTCTGGTTTAGGAATCAAAGTAATACTGGCTTCATAGAATGAGTCTGGAAGTTTTCCTTCCCTTTCTATTTCTTGGAATAGCTTGAGAAGGATAGGTATTATCTCTGCTTTAAACGTCTGGTAGAACTCCCCTGGGAAGCCATCTGGTCCTGGACTCTAATTTGTTGGGAGATTTTTGATAACCGATTCAATTTCTTCGCTGGTCATGGGTCTGTTCAAGCTTTCTATTTCCTCCTGATTGAGTTTTGGAAGAGTGTGGGTGTTTAGGAATTTGTCCATTTCTTCCAGGTTGTCCAACTTGTTGGCATATAATTTTTCATAGTATTCCCTGATAATTGTTTGTATCTCTGAGGGATTGGTTGTAATCATTCCATTTTCATTCATGATTTTATCTATTTGGGTCATCTCCCTTTTCTTTTTGAGAAGCCTGGCTAGAGGTTTGTCAATTTTGTTTATTTTTTCAAAAAACCAACTCTTGGTTTCGTTGATCTGCTCTACAGTTTTTTTAGATTCTATATTGTTTATTTCTGCTCTGATCTTTATTATTTCTCTTCTTCTGCTGGGTTTGGGGTGTCTTTGCTGTTCTGCTTCTATTTCCTTTAGGTGTGCTGTTAGATTTTGTATTTGGGATTTTTCTTGTTTCTTGAGATAGGCCTGGATTGCAGTGTATTTTCCTCTCAGGACTGCCTTTGCTGCGTCCCAAAGCGTTTGGATTGTTGTATTTTCATTTTCGTTTGTTTCCATATATTTTTTAATTTCTTCTCTAATTGCCTGGTTGACCCACTCATTCGTTAGTAGGGTGTTCTTTAACCTCCATGCTTTTGGAGGTTTTCCAGACTTTTTCCTGTGGTTGATTTCAAGCTTCATAGCATTGTGGTCTGAAAGTATGCATGGTATAATTTCAATTCTTGTAAACTTATGAAGGGCTGTTTTGTGACCCAGTATATGATCTATCTTGGAGAATGTTCCATGTGCACTCGAGAAGAAAGTATATTCTGTTGCTTTGGGATGCAGAGTTCTAAATATATCTGTCAAGTCCATCTGATCCAATGTAGCATTCAGGGCCCTTGTTTCTTTATTGACCGTGTGTCTAGATGATCTATCCATTTCTGTAAGTGGGGTGTTAAAGTCCCCTGCAATGACCACATTCTTATCAATAAGGTTGCTTATGTTTATGAGTAATTGTTTTATATATTTGGGGGCTCCGGTATTTGGCGCATAGACATTTATAATTGTTAGCTCTTCCTGATGGATAGACCCTGTAATTATTATATAATGCCCTTCTTCATCTCTTGTTAGAGTCTTTAATTTGAAGTCTAGTTTGTCTGATAGAAGTATGGCTACTCCAGCTTTCTTTTGGCTTCCAGGAGCATGATAAATAGTTCTCCATCTCCTCACTCTCAATCTAAAGGTGTCCTCAGATCTAAAATGAGTCTCTTGTAGACAGCAAATAGATGAGTCTTGTTTTTTTATGCATTCTGATACCCTATGTCTTTTGATTGGCGCATTTAATCCATTTACATTCAGTGTTATTATAGAAAGATACGGGTTTAGAATCATTGTGATGTCTGTATGTTTTATGCTTGTAGTGATGTCTCTGGTACTTTGTCTCACAGGATACCCCTTAGGATCTCTTGTCTTCTAAATGACAGACTTGCTGGATAAAGGATTCTCGGCTGCATATTTTTTCTGTTTAGCACACTGAAGATATCATGCCAATCCTTTCTGGCCTGCCAAGTTTCAAAAGAGAGATCAGTCACGAGTCTTATAGGTCTCCCTTTATATGTGAGGGCACGTTTATCCCTTGCTGCTTTCAGAATTTTCTCTTTATCCTTGTATTTTGCCAGTTTCACTATGATATGTCGTGCAGAAGATCGATTCAAGTTCCGTCTGAAGGGAGTTCTCTGTGCCTCTTGGATTTCAATGCCTTTTTCCTTCCCCAGTTCAGGGAAGTTCTCAGCTATAATTTCTTCAAGTACCCCTTCAGCACCTTTCCCTCTCTCTTCCTCCTCTGGGATACCAATTATGCGTATATTATTTCTTTTTAGTGTATCACTTAGTTCTCTAATTTTCCCCTCATGCTCCTGGATTTTTTTTATCTCTCTTTCTCTCAGCTTCCTCTTTTTCCATAACTTTATCTTCTAGTTCACCTATTCTCTCCTCTGTCTCTTCAATCCGAGCTGTCATCGTTTCCATTTTGTTTTGCATTTCGTTTAAAGCTTTTTTCAGCTCCTCGTGACTGTTCCTTAGTCCTTTGACCTCTGTAGCAAGAGATTCTCTGCTGTCCTCTATACTGTTTTCAACCCCAGCGATTAATTTTATGACTATTATTCTAAATTCACTTTCTTTTATATTATTTAAATCCTTTTTGATCAGTTCATTGGCTGTTGTTATTTCCTGGAGATTCTTCTGAGGGGAATTCTTCCGTTTGGTCATTTTGGATAGTCCCTGGAGTGGTGAGGACCTGCAGGGCACTTCCCCTGTGCTGTGGTGTATAACTGGAGTTGGTGGGCGGGGCCACAGTCAGACCTGATGTCTGCCCCCAGCCCACCGCTGGGGCCACAGTCAGACTGGTGTGTGCCTTCTCTTCTCCTCTCCTAGGGGCGGGATTCACTGTGGGGTGGCGTGGCCCGTCTGGGCTACTTGCACACTGCCAGGCTTGTGGTGCTGGGGATCTGGCGTATTAGCTGGGGTGGGTAGGCAAGGTGCACGGGGGCAGGAGGGGCAGGCTTAGCTCACTTCTCCTTAGGTGATCCACTTCAGGAGGGGCCCTGTGGCAGCGGGAGGAAGTCAGATCCGCTGCCACCAGAGGTTTGGCTCCGCAGAAGCACAGAGTTGGGTGTTTGCGCTGAGCAAGTTCCCTGGCAGGAACTGGTTCCCTTTGGGATTTTGGCTGGGGGATGGGCGAGGAACTGGCGCTGGCGAGTGCCTTTGTTCCCCACCAAACTGAGCTCTGTTGTCCAGGGGCTCAGCAGCTCTCCCTCCCTTTGTCCTCCAGCCTTCCCGCTTTCTGAGCAGAGCTGTTAACTTATGACCTCCCAGAAGCTAAGTCGCGATTGTTGTCGGAACACAGTCCGTCAGGCCCCTCCGCTTTTGCCAGCCAGACTCCAGGGCTCTGCTTGGCCGGCGAGCCGCCCCTCAGCCCTGACTCCCTCCCGCCAGTCCGTGGAGCGGGCACCGCCTCACCGCCCTTCCTACCCTCTTCCGTGGGCCTCTCCTCTGCGCTTGGCTCCGGAGACTCCGTTCTGCTAATCCTCTGGCGGTTTTCTGGGTTATTTAGGCAGGTGTAGGTGGAATCTAAGTGATCAGCAGGACGCATGGCGAGCCCAGCGTCCTCCTACGCCGCCATCTTCCCTCCTCCTCCCCAACTTCGTTCTTCAAGAACACAAACCTCACTGCCAGCTTAATTTATGGACCATAAAGAGCTACATGGACTGACCTCTAGGGGAAAACGAAGCAATATCAAGCTTACTTCAATCTGTTAGCAGGTTCATCTATTCAATTTTTTTCTCTCTTTTTCCTTTTTCTCTTTTACAATTCTTTTCTTTTTCTTGAATACAGAAAGAGAAAAAACTCATTTTTATTTTCAATTTTTATTAAAAATATATGTCTTTAATTTTCATTACTACATTTTTTACTTTAGTGTAAATTTTTTCAAATTCTACTTTATTTTATCATTTACATCATTTTACATCATTTACATCATTTTATTTTAGTCTACTTCGGTGTACTCACCTTTTCAAATTTTCAAACAATTTCCTTTATTTTTCTTCATTTTTCGTTTTTTTCTTTTTCATTTCTTTTCTTTTTCTTGAATGCAGAAAGAGAAAAACCTCATTTTACTTTCAATTTCTTTTAAAAAATATTTTTATTTGGGGCGCCTTGGTGGCTCAGTCAGTTAAGCGGCCAACTTTGGCTCAGGTCATGATTTCGCGGTCTGTGAGTTCGAGCCCCACGTCGGGCTCTGTGCTGACAGCTCAGAGCCTGGATCCTGTTTCAGATTCTGTGTCTCCCTCTCTCTGACCCTCCCCTGTTCATGCTCTGTCTCTCTCTGTCTCAAAAATAAATGTTAAAAAAATTTTTAAAAAATAAAAATAAATAAAAATATTTTTATTTAATTTTTATTACTATATATTTTGTTTTTATGTAATTTTTTTCAAATTCTATCTTACTCCAAACATTTTATTTCAGTCTACTATAGTGTATTCACTTTTTCAAAGTTTCAAACTATTTTTTTGTCTTTTCTTTCTTTTTTTGTTTTTCTTTTTCATTTCTTTCTTTTTTCTTAAATACAGAAAATGAAAAAGTTCATATTTCTTTTTAATTTTTATTAAAAATATTTTCTATAATTTTTTTCTACTATATTCTCTACTTTTGTGTATTTTATTCTACTATAGTGGATTCATTTAATCAAATTTCAAATGATTTCCTTTTTTTCTCTCCCCCTGCCCACTTTTTGTTTGTTTTTTTTCTCTGTCAAGCCACTTTCTACAGCCAGACCAAAACACACCTAGGATCTAGCATCATCTATTCAACTTTTGTGTGTGTTTTTAACTTTTAATTTTCAAATTTTTTTAACTTTAATTTTTTTTACTTCAATTTTTCCACCTTATTAATTCCTTTTCTCCCTTCAAAATTACAAAACGAAGGATTTCACCCCAAATAAAGAGCACAAAGAAACAACAGCCAGCGATTTAACCAACACAGACACAAGCAAGATGTTTGAACAAGAATTTAGAATCACGATAATAAGAATACTAGCTGGAGTTGAAAATAGATTAGAATCCCTTTCTTCAGAGACAAAAGAAATAAAAATAGCAGGAATGAAATTTAAAATGCTATAACTGACCTGCAATCATGAATGGATGCAGTGGCGGCAAGGATGGACAAGGCAGAACAGAGAATCAGCGATATAGAGGGTTTGTAGAGAATGACGAAGCAGAAAAAAAGAGGGAGATTAAGGCAAAAGAGCACGATTTAAGAATTAGAGAAATCAGTTACTCATTAAAGAAGAACAACATCACAATCATAGGGGTCCCAGAGGAGGAAGAGAGAGAAATAGGGGTAGAAATGTTATGTGAAGAAATCATAGCTGAAAACTTTCCTAATCTGGGGAAAGACACAGACATTAAAATCCAGGAAGCACAGAGGACTCCCATTAGATTGAACAAAAAACGACCATCAACAAGGCATATCATAGTGAAATACACAAAATACTCAGGCAAGGAGAGAATCATGAAAGCAGCAATGGGGAAAAAGCCCTTAACTTACAAGGGAAGACAGATCAGGTTTGCAGCAGACCTATCCACAGAAACTTGGCAGGCCAGAAAGGAGTGGAGGGATATATTCAGTGTGCTGAATCAGAAAAATATGCAGCCAAGAATTCTTTATCCAGCAAGGCTGTCATTCAAAATGGAGAGATAAGGTTTCCCAGACAAACAAAAATTGAAGGAGTTTGTGACCACTAAACCAGCCCTGCAAGAAATTTTAAGGGGGACTCTCTGAGGGGAGAAAAGATGCATATATATATATATATATATATATATATATACCAAAAGAACAAACAATTAGAAAGGACCAGAGAACACCACCAGAAATTCCAACTCTGCAAGCAACATAATGGCAATAAATTCGTATCTTTCAGTACTCACTCTAAACATCAATGGACTCAATGCTCCAATCAAAAGACATAGGGTAACAGAATGGATAAGAAAACAAGACCCATCTATATGCTGTTTACAAGAGACCCACTTTAGACCTAAAGACACCTACAGATTGAAAATAAAGGGATGGAGAACCATCTATCATGCTAATGGTCAACAAAAGAAAGCCAGAGTAGCCATACTCATATCAGGCAATCTAGACTTTAAAATAAAGACTGTATCAAGAGATGCAGGAGGGCATTATATCATAATCAAGGTGTCTATCCACCAAGAAGACCTAATAATGGTAAACATTTATGTGCCAAATGTGAAAGAACCCAAATATATAAATCAGTTAATCACAAACATCAAGAAACTCATTGATAGTAATACCATAATAGTAGAAGACTTCAACACCCCACTCACAGCAATGGACAGACATCTAATCAAAAGATCAACAAGGAAACAATGGCTTTGAATGACACATTGGACCAGATGGGCTTAACAGATATATTCAGAACATTTCATCCTAAAGCAGCAGAATATACATTCTTCTCCAGTGCACATGGAATGTTCTCAGGAATAGACCATATACTGGGACACTAATCAGCCCTAAGTACAAAAAGATTGAGATAATACCGTGCATATTTTCGGACCACAATGCTATGAAACTTGAAATCAACCACAAGAAAAAATTTGGAAAGGTAACAAATACTTGGAGAATGAAGAACATCTTACTAAAGAATGAATGGGCTAACCAAGCAGTTAAAGAAGAACTTAAAAAGTATATGGAAGTCAATGAAAATGATAGCACCACAACCCAAAACCTCTGGGATGCGGCAAAGGCAGTCATAAGAGGAAAGTATATAACAATCCAGATGCACAAACTAACCTTACGCCTTAAGGAGCTGGAAAAAGAACAGCAAATAAAACCCAAAAACAGCAAAAGATGGGAAATAATAAAGATTAGAGCAGAAATTAATGCTATTGAAACCAAAAAAACAACAGTAGAACAGATCAATGAAACCAAAATCTGGTTCTTTGAAAGAATTAACAAAATTGATAAACCACTAGCCAGTTTGATCAAGAAGAAAAAGGAAAGGACCCAAATAAGTAAAATCAAGAATGAAAGAGGATAAATCACAACAAACACAACAGAAATAAAAACAAGAAGAGAATATTATGAGCAATTTTATGACAATAAAATGGGTAATTTGAAAGAAATGGACAAATTCCTAGAAACATATACACTACCAAAACTGAAACAGGAAGAAATAGAAAATTTGAACAGACCCATAACCAGTAAGGAAATTGAATTAGTAATCAAAAATCTGCCAAAAAACAAGAGTCCAGGGCCAGATGGCTTTCCAGGGGAATTCTACGAAACATTTAAGGAAGAGTTAACTTCTATTTTCTTGAAACTGTTCCAAAAAATACAAATGGAAAGAAAACTTCCAAACTCTTTCTATGAGGCCAGCATTACCTTGATTCCAAAACCAGACAGAGACCCCACTAAAAAGGAGAACTATAGACCTATTTCCCTGATGAACATGCATGCAAAAATCCTCAAAAAGATAGCCAACCGGATCCAACAATACGTTAAAAAAATTATTGACCACGACCAAGGGGGATTTATACCTGGGATGCAGGGCTGGTTCAATATCCGTAAAACAATTAACGTGATTCATCACATCAATAAAAGAAAGGACAAGAACCATATGATCCTCTCAGTGGATGCAAAGAAAGCATTTGACAAAATACAGCATCCTTCCTTGATAAAAACTTTCAAGAAAGTAGGGATAGAAGAATCATACCTCGAGATGATAAAAGCCATATACGAGTGACCCAATGCTAATATCCTCAATGGGGAAAAACTGAGAGCTTTCCCTCTAAGGTCAGGAACAAGACAGGGATGTCCACTCTCACCACTCTTATTCAACATAGTACTGGAAGTCTTAGCCTCTGCAATCAGACAACACAAAGAAATAAAAGGCATGCAAATCAGCCAGGAGGAGGTCAAACTTTCACTCTTCACAGATGACATGATACTCTATATGGAAAACCCAAAGGATTCCACCAAAAAACTGCTAGAACTGATTCATGAATTCAGCAAAGTTGCAGGATATAAAATCAATGCACAGAAATCGGTTGCATTCCTATACACCAACAGTGAAGTGACAGAAAGAGAAATCAAGGAATCGATCTCATTTACAGTTGCACACAAAAACCATAAAATACCTAGGAATAAATCTAAGCAAAGAGGTGAAAAATCTATACACTGAAAACTATAGAAAACTTATGAAAGAAATTGAAGAAGACACAAAGAAATAGAAAAAGATTCCATGCTCCTGGATAGGAAGAACAAATATTGTTAAAATGTCAATACTACCCAAAGCACTCTAGATATTCAATGCAATCCCTATCAAAGTAACACCAGCATTCTTCGCAGAGCTAGAACAAATAATCCTAAAATTTGTATGGAACCAGAAAAGACCCCAAATAGCCAAAGCAATCTTGAAAAAGAAAACCAAAGCAGGAGGCATCACAATCCCAGACTTCAAGCTATACTACAAAGCTGTAATCATCAAGACAGTATGGTACTGGCACAGGAACAGACAGATCAATGGAATAAAATAGAGGACCCAGAAATGGACCCACAAATGTATGGCCAACTAATCTTTGACAAAGCAGGAAAGAATATCCAATGGAATAAAGACAGTTTCTTCAGCAAGTGGTGCTGGGAAAACTGGACAGCAACATACAGAAGAATTAACCGGGACCACTTTCTTACACCATACACAAAAATAAACTCAAAATGGATGAAAGACCTCAATTTACGACAGGAAGCCATCACAATCCTCGAGGAGAAAGCAGGCAAAAACCTCTTTGATCTTGGCTGCAGCAACTTCTTACTCAACACGTCTTCAGAGGCTAGGGAAACAAAAGAAAAATGAACTACTGGGACCTCATCAAAATAAAAAGCTTCTGAACAGCGAAGGAAACAATCAGCAAAACTAAAAGGCAACTGACAGAATGGGAGAAGATATTTGCAAATGACCTATCAGATAAAGCGCTAGTATCAAAAATCTACAAAGAACTTATCAAAATCAACACCCAAAAACAAAGAATCCAGTGAAGAAAAGGGCAAAAGACATAAATAGACACTTCTCCAAAGAAGACATCCAGATGGCCAAACGACACATGAAAAAATGCTCAACATCACTCATCAGGGATGAGATACCACCTTACACTTGTCAGAATGGCTAACATTAACAACTCAGGCAACAAAAGATGTTGGTGAGGATGTGGAGAAAGAGGATCTCCTTTGCATTGTTGGTGGGAATACAATCTGGTGCAGCCATTCTGGAAAACAGTATGGAGGTTCCTCAAAAAATTAAAAATAGAACTATCCTATGACCCAGCAATTCCACTACTAGGTATTTATCCAAGGGATACAGTTGTGCTGTTTTGAAGGGACACATACACCCCCATGTTTATAGCAGCACTATTAACCGTAGCCGAAGTATGGAAAGAGCCCAAATTTCCATCGATAGATGAATGATTAAAGAAGATGTGGTAGATATATATAATGGAGTATTACTTGGCAGTCAAAAAGAATGAAATCTTGCCATTTGCAACTACATGGATGGCACTGGAGGGTATTATGCTAAGTGAAATTAGTCAGTCAGAGAAAGACAAATATCATATGACTTCACTCATAGGAGGACTTTAAGAGACAAAACAGATGAACACAAGGGAAGTGAAGCAAAAATAATATAAAAGCAGTGAGGGGACAAAACATAAGACACTCTTAAATATGGAGAACAAACAGAGGGTTACTGGAGGGATTGTGGGATGGGGGTGGGCTAAATGGATAAGTGGCATTAAAGAATCTACTCCTGAAATCATTGTTGCAGTATATGCTAATTTGGATGTGAAAACTATAGAAAACTTATGAAGGAAATAGGAGAAGACAAAAAGACATGGAAAAACATTCCATGCTCATGGATTGGAAGAATATTTCTAAAATGTCAATACTACCCAAAGCAATCTACACATTCAATGCAATCCCAATCAAAATTGCACCAGCATTCTTCTCAAAGCTAGAACAAACAATCCTAAAATTTATATGGAACCACAAAAGACCCCGAGTAGCCAAAATAATCTTGAAGAACACCAAAGCAGGAGGCATCACAATCCTATACTATAGCCTCCACTACAAAGCTGTAATCATCAAGACAGTATGCTATTGGAACAAAAACAGACACATATACTAATGGAATAGAATGGAGAACCCAGGATTTGACCCACAAATGTATGGCCAACTAATCTTTGGCAGAACAGGAAAGAGTATCCAATGGAAGAAAAAGTCTCTTTAGCAAATGGTGCTGGGAAAACTGGACAGCAACATACAGAAGAATAAAACTAGACCACTTTCTTACACCATACACAAAAATAAGCTCAAAATAGATGAATGACCTAAATGTGAGATAGGAATCCCTAGACGAGAAAACAGGCAACAACCTGTTTGACCTCAGCCACAGCAATTTCTTGTTCAACACGTCTCTAAATGCAAGGGAATTAAAAGCAAAAATAAACTATTGGGACCTCAACAAGATAAAAAACCTTCTGCACTGCAAAGGAAACAATCAACAAAACTAAAAGGCAACTGACGGAATGGGAAAAGATTTTTTCCAATGACGTATTGGATAAAGGGTTAGTATCCAAGATCTGTAAAGAACTTACCACGCTCCACACCTGAAAAACAAATAACCCAGTGAAGAAATGGGCAGAAGACACGAATAGACACTTGTCTAAAGAAGACATCCAGATGGCCAACAGACACGTGAAAATGCTCAACTTCACTCATCATCAGGGAAATACAAATCAAAACCACACTGAGATACCACCTCATCCTGGTCAGAGTGGCTAAAATTAACAACTCAGGAAGCAACAGATGTTTGCGAGGATGTGGAGAAACGGAACCCTCTTGCACTGTTGGTGGGAAAGCAAAGTGGTGCAGCTGCTCTGGAAAACAGTGTGAAGGTTCCTCAAAAAATTAAAAATAGAACTACCCTATGACTCAGCAATAGCACTACCAGGAATTTATCCAAAGGATACAGGAGTGTTGATTCATCGGGGAACATGTACCCCAATATTTATGACAACACTTTCAACAATAGCCAAATTATGATGAATGGATAAAGAAGATGTGGTTTATATAAACAATGGAATACTACTTGGCAACAAGAAAGATTGAAATCATGGCATTTGCACCAATGTGGATGGAACTGGAAGGTATTATGCTGAGTGAAATAAGTCAGTCAGAGAAATAGAGATATTGTATGTTTTCATTCATTGTATGTGTTTCACTCATATGTGCATCTTGAGAAACTTAACAGAAGACCATGGGGGAGGGAAGGGGGAAAAATAGTTACAAACAGGGAGGGGGGAGGCAAACCACAAAAGACTCTTAAATACAGAGAAGAAACTGAGGGTTGGGGGAGAAAGGAAAATGGGTATTGAGCATTGAGGAGAGCACTTGTTGGGATGAGCACCGGGTGTTGTATGTAAGTGCTGAACCACAGGAACCTAACCCCAAAACCAAGAACACACTTTACACACTGTATGTTAGGCGATTTGCCAAAGATTTTTATTTAAAAAAAGGAAAGGAAAGAAATTGGCAGAAGACATAAATAGACATTTAAAAAAAATATTTTTAATGTTTACTTTTGAGAGAGAGAGAGAGAGAGAGTATGAGTGGGGGAGGAGCAGAGAGAGAGGGAGACACAGAATCTGAAGCAGGCTCCAGACTCTGGGCTGTCAGCAGAGAGCCAGACATTGAGCTTGAACTCAGGAACAGCAAGGTCATGACCCGAACCAAAGTCAGATGCTTAACTGACTGAGCCACCCAGGTGCCCCCAAATTTTCCCAAGGAAGACATACAGATAGCCAACAGACACATGAAAATATGCTCAACATCACTCATCATCAGGTAAGTACAAATCAAAACTAAAATAAGATATCACCTCACACCTATTAGAATGGCTAAAATTAACAGCCTAGGAAATAATAGTTATTGCCAAGGTTGCCAAGAAAGAGGAACCCTCACACACTATTGGTGGGAATGCAAACTGGTACAGCCACTGTGGAAAATAGTAGGGAGGTTCCTCAAAAAGTTATAAATAGAACTACCCACGCTACTAGGTATTTACCCAAAATGGTACAAAAATAATGATTCGAAGGAATAAATGCACCCCAACATTTATAGCAGCATTATCAACAATAGGCAGATTAGGAAAACAGCCCAAGTGTCCATTAATTGATGAATGGATAAAGAATACATATTATATATATATTCTTGTGATACATATATATATATATATATATATATATATAGCCCAGTCATTAAAAATGAAATCTTGCCATCTGCAACAACACCCATGTAGCATTATGCTTAAGTGAAATAAGTCAGTCAGAGAAATAAAAATACCATATGATTTCCCTCATGCATGGAATTTAAGAAATGAAGCAACAAATGGCAAAGAAAGAGGAAAAAAATAAATAAAAAGACTCTTAACTATAAAAAACAAATTGATGATTACCAGAAAAGAGGAGGGTAGGGGGATGGGTCAAATGGGTGATGGGGATCAAGGAGTGCAACTGCTGTGATGGGCACCAGGTGATGTGTGAAGGTGTTGAATCACTATGTTGTACACCTAAACTAATATTTCAATACACATTAATTTATTGGAATTAAAAAAAAAACTTTAAAGAATACAAGCAACCTGAAACCAACAATACATTTACAAAATCATTCATCGTGATCTCATGGGATTTATATCCTGGATGTTTGACTAGGTCAATATACACAGATCAATTAACGTGATATGTCACATCAATAAGAGAATGTATAAAAACCATATGATAATTTCAATAGATGTAGAAAAAACATTTGACAAAGTACAACATCCATTCATGATAAAAACTCTCAACAACTTTGGTCAAGAGGGAACATACTTCAACATAATAAAGGCCTCATATAAAATAGAAACCTTGTGCACTGTTGGTGGGAATGCAAACTCATGCAGCCACTGTAGAAAATTGGAAGGTTTCTCAAAAAGTTAACAATAGAACTACCCTGCATCCAGTAATGCACTACTGGAAATTTATCCAAAGAGTACAAAAACACTATCAAAGAGACCCTGTATTCATATGTTTATTGCAACATTTTTTTACAGCATCCAAGTTATGGAAGCAGCCCAAGTGTCCATCAATTGATGAATAAAGAAGGTGTGGTATATATATATACAATGCACTATTATTCAGCCTTATAAAAGAATGAGATATTGCCATTAGCAACAACATGCATAGAGCTAGAACATATAATGCTAAGTGAAATCAGAGAAAGACAAATACCATATTATTTCACTCATATTGGAATTTATGGAAAAGAGAAAGAGAGAGAGAGAAAAACCAAGAATCATACTCTTAACTATAGAGAACAAAATGATGGTTACCAGAGGGGTGGTTGGTGGGGGTGGGTGTAATAGGTGATGGGGATTAAAGAGTACACTTATCATGATGAGCACTGAATAATGTATAGAGTTTTTAATCACTATATTGTACTCCTGAAACTAATATAACACTATATTAACTATACTGGAATTAAATATAAATAATATAGAGAGAGGTTGAAGCTTAAAAAATAGTTTCATGTAGATCTGTCTGCCAGTACTTATAATAGCACTACTTCATGGGTTTTTGAGAGAACTAAATGAAGTCATATCTCTGAACTTGGTTTCTCTGTCTTCAAAATTAGGAAGAATACCAGGAAATTCATCTGAGTCCATGTAACAGGAAAGTCTTGTGGATGAAAGTCAAATGATAAACTTATATGTTTCCAGAGAGGTTTCAGATGCTACACTTCTAATTTTCCCAGGAGGAGTTGGCTCTATTTAACTCACACAACTCTTTTGGAGCATAAGGAACTTGAGAGGGTTACTGCACTGCAGCAGTCAGTGTTTCTCTGCATTGGCCTCTGGTCATCCATTGTCCTACTGCCCCTGCCACAGAGATGGTGGTCCATTGTAAACGGTTTTAAGATTCAAGGTTTGTCAAGTGTATTAGGTTCCTAGAGTGGAGATGGTTATATAGGTTTTCCCCACCACAGCCCAAGCCTAGCTGACCAGCCCCTCCAGTCCTATGAGGTTGTCTTTAACACTAAAGAGAACAGGCAAGCACCAGGCCTCTGTGGTAGACTATGGAGTTCCATGGGACCCTTTGGAGCATTGGGGTATGGGCTTACAAAACTCAATATTCTCAACATCATCAGTTAATAGGGAAATGAAAATTAAAACCACAATGTCATATCACTACATATCCAAAGAGATAGGAAATGCCTAGTATTCCTCAGTATATAGAACAAACAGAATTCTCATACATTGCCTGTGAGAGTGTAAATTTAATTGGCATAACCACCCTAGAAAATTACTGGCAAAATCTGCTAAAAATGATTGTGCCCCAACTAAAAGACCCAGAAATTCTATTTCTAGGCATATACCCAACAGAAATGCACATGTATGGTCACCAAAAATATGTCTAAGAATGCTCATAGCAGCATTATTTATAATAATTCCAAACTGGAAATGCCCATTAACAGAAAAATGGGCAAATGCATTGTTGTGTGTTTACACTAACGAATATTAGAAAGCAAAATGAATGTATAATCTATAACTACATACAATATGGCTGAGCCTCATAAACATAACTGAGCAAAAGAAGCCAGACACAATTATACTTTAAAAAGTGCAAAACAAGCATTGAATAATTGGTAGGGACATTCTGCATATAGTATTACAGAGGTGAGGGGTGAGATAGAGGTTAAGAAGAGAGCTGATGGGGCGCCTGGGTGGCTCAGTTGGTTAAGCGGCTGACTTCGGCTCAGGTCATGAACTCATGGTTCGTGAGTTTGAGCCCCATGTTGGGTCTGTGCTGACAGCTTGGAGCCTGGAGCCTGCTTCTGTTTCTGTGTCTCCCTCTCTCTCTGCCTCTCTCCTATTCGTGCTCTCTCTCTCTCTGCCTTTCAAAAGCGAATAAATGCTAAAAAAAAAAATTAAAAATCTAAAAAAATTTAAAAAAGAAGAGAGTTGATAAGCCACAGATATAATTAAGGGTAGGCATAGAATTTGGGTTGTTAGTCACAATCTGAGAGAGGGTAGGTTGGGCAGATTTGAGGTCCTCCCTTACTACAGAGAGTGGCCTCCCATGTTAACTGTCTTGAAAGGGTACAATAGGCTTTTGTGTGTGAAGACAAACACTGCCCACACCCATCCCACCCAGTGATGGTTTGGCAATAGTCACCCTTGTCACTATCATCTGCACTCTTCCCTGCTTTCTACAAAAAAAGAAGGGATGAGATGTATTTCTCAGGAATTGGACATGTATGGAAAAGAAAGAATCAGCCTGACACGCTGACAGATGACCCAATTCAGAGCTGTAAGAATCAGGCTGGACATGATTGCAAAGCCAAGCAGAGGCCTCTAGACTTAATCAAGGGGGAAAATTGGTGCTATCACAAAATCCCATCTAAGAATGTTATATGGAAGTAGTGGAACCAGACAAATCACTACTATGAGCTGAATGATTTCTCTGAAAATGCCCTGCTTGCTCAGAGATTAGTACAAGGCTACCACACATACATTAGGATTTCTAGGTTTTTAAATAAGTTCCAAAATGCCCCAGCTCATAACTTCAAACTATAGTACAAATATTTCCAAAGTTGATAGAGAAATTCTCTGCTTCATAAATACTATATTATTTGAACAAAAAATAGACCTTTTTATAAACCAAACTATAAAATAAGTTTTTGAAATAAATTTTTGGAAGGCTTGGCAGGATTAGAAAGGAGGCCAGATTCCCCATAGCTAAGGGCAACGGAAATCTATGACAAGGTTTGAATTCATAGAGGTAAGGTTTATAAACCCATGCTTACATGAAAAGCTTCAGTTGGGAACTCTAGAAATTATTTTCTTCTCATTTTTATATTTATAAAATGTACATTCACATTAAACACACACAGACACACACACACACACACATTGAACTTAGAGCCAAGAGAAAAAGAGCCAAACTGAGAGCAGCAACTATTTTTATTGACAATAATACTTTGATGACCATTGATATGTGCTAGAGGTCCCAGGGAAGAGTTTTAAAGGAGAAGACACTGGGTTATAGAGAGAAATTGGAAAATAAAATTTTTATAGGTATCTACCTGGACACCAGGAATAGCTTTCATGCTAATCTTTGGCTTGGACTCAAATTTGAGGTCTATCCTCTGCAAGTTCTGTGGCTTCCTCCCAGCATCATAAAAGCAGTATCATAACACAGTCTGGAGACATAAAAAGAGCCTTGAGTTTTGAGTCAGGAGATATGGGCCTTAATAGCCTAATTCTTGGGAAAGTCCTGGTTTATATCTGTTTTCTTGATATAATTCTTTCTTTTTAATTTTTAAATATATTTATTTACTTTTGAGAGAGAGAGAGAGAGACAAAGCATGAATTGGGGAAGGGCAGAGAGAAAGGGAGACAATTTGAAGCAGGTTCTAGGCTCTGAGCTGTCAGCACAGAGCCTGATGCAGGTCTCTAACCCATGAACTGGGGGAACCTGAGCTGAAGTTGGTCACTTAACCAACTGAGATACCCAGTGCTCCCTTGATGTAATTCTTAAAAGCCTCCCCTTTTGGGGTTCCTGGGTGGCTCAGTCGGTTAGGCTTCCAACTTCAGCTCAGGTCATAATCTCGCAGCTTGTGAGTTTGAGCCCTGTGTTGGGCTCTGTGCTGACAGCTCAGAGCCTGGAACCTGCTTCAGATTCTGTGTCTCCCTCTCTCTGTCCCTTCCCAGCTAACACTCTGTGTGTGTGTCTCTCTTTCTCAAAAATAAATAAACATTTAAAAAAATTTTAAATCTTTTTAAAAAGCATCCCCTTTCATTTTCAGAAGCGACCCAGTTTAAGATGTAAATTATATGATGGGGAACATTGCAAAATCAACCACTCCATCATCCTTTCCAATGTGAATTGGAGCTTCACTATCAAAAAGAGGAATCTATTCCCCTGCCTTGCATCTAGACTTGCTTAGGAGTGGATTTGGCCAATAAAACACAGTGGAAATGATGTGTCAGTTCCAAGCCCAGGACCCAATATATCTTGCACATTTTCATTGTTTCTTTTGGAGCTCTGTCCAGCTGCCATGAGAACATGACTGAGTGAGCCTGCTATAGGCTAAAAGATCAGTGGAGCAGAGACAAAACCCTACTAGATGAGCACAGAGCAGCCAATCCCCAGGTGACCTGGCAACCAACTACAGATGCATGGATGTGCTCAGTCAAAATCAGAAAAACTACCCAAATGAACCTAGTTTAAATTTATGATCTGTAAAGTTGTTAGCTAAAAAAATGTTCATTTTTTAAAAAAAATGTAAAAAGTATTTTATTTATTTTTGCAAAAGAAAGAAAGAGAGAGAGAGAGAGAGAGAGAGAGAGAGTACAAGCAGGGGAGAGGCAGAAAGAGAGGGAGACACAAAATCCAAAGCAAGGTCCTGGCTGTGAGTTGTCAGCACAGAGCCTGACATGGGGCTCAAACTCATGAACCATGAGATCATGACTTGAACTGAAATCAGATGCTTAACTCACTGAACCACCCATGCACCCCAATGTTCATTGTTTTAAACCACTAAATTCTGAGTTATTTGTAATGCATCAAGCTAACTGGTACACATAGTCATCCTAGTTCTAATCAACACTTTGTCTATAACCATCCTTGTGAACTTGGACAAATTCTTTAACTGTGCTGGAGTAAAATGTTAAGTGAAGAGTAAACACATTTTGTAAAAAGGTAGCTAACATTGTCATGTATCAGTTTCTTAGTGCTGTTGTGAGAAATTACCAAAAATTTAGTAGTTTTAAACCACACAAATTTATTTTCTTACAATTTGGGGAGTTAGAAGTCCCAAATCAGTTTCTATGGGCTTGAGTTAAAGTATTGGCAGGGCTCATTCCTTCTGGAGGATCTTGGAGAGAATCTGTCTCCATGCTTTTTCTAGTTTCTGGAGGCCACTTGTATTCTTTGCCTTGTGACCCCTTACTTACATCATCTCCAAACCTCTAGCTTCTGCTGACACATCTGCTTCCTCCATGATCTCCTGCTTCCCTCTTATATAGATCCCAGTGATTATATTGGATCTATCCAGATATTCCAGATAATCTCCCGTCTCCAGATCCTTAAACTTGATCACATTTTCAAACTCTCTTTTGACATATAAAGAAATAGTCACAAGTTCCAGGGATTAGGACCTGGATGTCTTTGGAGGGAGCAGTATTCAGCATCCTACATTGCCTAAGAACTCTATGCATGTTAGGGTCTCTCTTGAGTGGTGGGGAAGTAAAGATGCAAAGGACACTTCCTAGTGTAAAGTCAAGAAGTTAGACTAGAATGATTTATATAAATTCCTAAGCAATAAAAATCGAGTATTCTGTATTTCTCTGCAGCCACAATTAACCATTACATAAAGATATACCATTGCTTCTGGCACCTGGGTGGCTCAGTCAGTTAAGTGCCCAACTCTTGATTTTGGCCCAGATCGTTACCTCACTGTTCATGAGATTGAGCCCCACATCAGGCTCCATGCTCTGAGCATGGAGCCTGCTTGGTATTCTCTCTCTCTCTCTCTCTCTCTCTCTGCCCCTTCCCCACTCATGTTCTCTCTCTCTCTCAAAATAAACAAAAATAAACATTAAAAAAGACATGCCATTGTTTAAGGGGTGATATAAGAAACAGCATGCTCATGAGAAGCTTGAGGTTCAAGGGCAATTGTTTCTCAGCACACCATCCTAAGTGAGACATTTAGCCAGAATGCATTACATATTATATAGTCTATACATGAAGCAGTGATGGTTTAGTAAAGGTAGCTGGAAAAAGAAGTGGAAACTGAATGAAAGGATATATGTTAATTTCAATCTGGGAGGAGGGTACTCTAAATATAAACTATTTGTTCAAGTGACACACTGTAGAGCAATCACCTATTTGTGATTGAAGATGCAAGAGAGGGTAGAGGATATGATGGGGAGAAAGAGAAATAAAAGGATGAGGCATCAGAAAAAGAGAGAGGAAAAATGTAAAGTGAAAGAAAGATGAAACAGCTCAGTTTGAAAAAAGTAAATCTTATAGCAAATGGCACAGGAACCACGTGCAGACAGTTCAGAAAGAATGAGAGGCAGAGTCACTATTCCAGCTCTCCTGCTGGGACCAACAAGACATTTGCATTCATTACCACTCCGTCAGCTTTTATGAGTAATTGCTTTTGAAGAAGCATTTATCTTCAGAGGAAAAATATAATTTTTTTTTAGATTTCTAGAAATCGTAGAAATGACTACTTGTCAAACTCAAGTTGAATTGGGAAGGAAAACAGGGCTAGTACATGTGCTACTAAGAGAGGATCTAAAACTAAAAGTCAGATTCTCCCTCCCAAGGGATTCTTTTTTTTAGTGTATTTATTTTGACAGGGAGAACGAGCAAGCAGGCAAGGGGCAGGGAAAGAATCCCAAGCAGTCTCTGTGTTGTCAGCACAAAGTCCGACCCAGAGTTCATGTTTTTTTGTTTCATGTTCTCTTTAGAGAACCCTCACAGAAGAGCAGTCACCCCTTTGTGTCCCTGTTGTCCATCAGAACCCTGTGTTTAGCCTGCCTCTGTCTGAGCCTTTTTTACCTCAGGCATGTGACTGAGTTTCAAAACTCCAAATTGTAGGGACTCCTGAAGTGTGGAGCCACACTGTCGCTCTGGGACACTGTGCTTTTGTCATTTGTCAGTCCATGCTAGGAAAGTGGTCACATGACTACATAGCAGTTTGGAGTTTATGGCAAAACATATCAGAAAGCCAGCACCCCAGCACCCCAGCTCCCTGCCTTCAGCCGGAGTCCCTGCTCTTATGCCTGGAAGCAGTGCAGCATATTGGCACCACCCATTTTTTTTGCAACCCAGAGGATTGTCAGACCACGCTGTCACTCCTGGGACTCCACTCCACTTTGCCACCTGAGCACCTTTAAGGTAGTCACATCACTCATGGTATTGGACTTCTAAAAGTTCAGATTTTGTGCTACGCTGCTAATAATACTTTACAGTAGCCTCCATAAGCAGAGCACCTTCTCCACTGCTGTACCCACAATTTTATATCCCCTCAGTAACACACTACACCTCTTGCCTTTCAAGATGTGGTCACTTTTCTACTTGTATACTTGCAGTTTTTATTCTCTCAGATCTCTGATTTATTTCTTGGTTGTTCAGAATGATTTGATAAATACCTAGCGGGATTCAAGGGATAAGACAAGCTTATGGTTCTCCTACTCTTCAGTCATCTTAACTCAATTACAACTGGTGAGATCTAGAATTTAGCTTGACTTTGAGGAGAATATGCTGCCTGAATGCTTTCAGGCAGAACTGAAATTCCCAGATCTAAGTTTTCATATACCTCTATCCATGGGCATGTCTCTTATTATGGGAAAAGACCCTGATTAGGAATCATGAGATTACCTAAACAGCAAGCACTGAAAGGCAAGCCACAGAGCACAATGCCCAATGGTGAGACTCTTCAGGGTGGAAACTCTGACTCTCAAAGTAGGTCCACAACCTGGCTGCAAGTTGTCCTCATCCCCATCATGGAGTATCCCCACTTCCACATTTCCCAGTAGACAAACTAGAGGAAGGAGATATAGGAGGATTATTCAATCACCCTGATTTTAATAGTTCTAGGGAAACAGGGAGAGGAGTAGAGATTCATATTTCCAAGGAAAAAATAAAAAAAATTCATAGGAGACTTGCTCATTGGGTTGCATTACACACGCTTTTTCAGTAAATTTCATTGGTTCTTATTTCAATTAGATACTTGTTATACTTAATAGTATCTTTATTGGAATTTCCCTCAGAGGCTATTTAACAATACTTTTTATGTAAAGACTGAAGTAATGTTTGGCTACATTTTTTGCAGTTATTACTGAGCATAGTTCTATGGCAGAATAAATATTGGTTAAATGAATGAATCAATTCTGGATGCCTGGAACTGGATCCATAAAAGTTTCATTGTTATCATGTATGCTATGTGAAGTGCATGGAAAATCTCAACATAAACATGAGTCTAGGGCAGTACTGTCCAACAGATTATGGAAATATATATTTATACACACACACATATATATGTATATATACGTAGTGTATGTCATATATATGTTATATATCATGTATGTTATGTATCAGTGATATATAGGTCAGGAAACTAAAATAAGATTTTATTTTTTTATTAAATATAATTTACTGTCAAATTGGTTTCCATACCACACCCAGTGCTCATCCCAACATGTGCCCTCCTCAATGCCCATCACCCACCTTCCCCACTCCCCCATCAACCCTCAGTTTGTTCTCAGTATTTAAGAGTCTCTTATGGTTTTCCTTCCTCCCTCTCTATAACTTTTTTTTCACCTTCCCCTCCCCCATGGTCTTCTGTTAAGTTTCTCAGGATCCACATATGAATGAAAACATAAGTATCTGTCTTTCTCTGCCTGGCTTATTTCACTTAGCATAATACCCTCCAGTTTCATCCACGTTGCTGCAAATGGCCAGATTTCATTCTTTCTCATTACCAAGTAGTATTCCATTGTATATATAAACCACATCTTCTTTATCCATTTGTCAGTTGATGGACATTTAGGCTCTTTCCATAATTTGGCTATTGTTGAAAGTGCTGCTATAAACATTGGGGTACAAGTGCCCCTATGCATCAGCACTCCTGTATCCCTTGGGTAAATTCCTAGCAGTGCTATTTCTCGGTAATAAGGTAGTTCTATTTTTAATTTTTTGAGGAATCTCCACACTGTTTTCCAGAGTGGCTGCACCAGTTTGCATGCCCACCAACAATACAAGAGGTTTCCTGTTTCTCCACATCCTCACCAGCTTCTATATTCTACTGATTTGGTCATTTTAGCCACTCTGACCAGCGTGAGGTGTTATCTCAGTGTGGTTTTGATTTGTATTTCCCTGATGAAGAGTGACATTGAGCATCTTTTCATGTGTCTGTTGGCCATCTGGATGTCTTCTTTGGAGAAGTGTCTATTCATGTCTTCTGCCCTTTTCTTCACTGGATTATTTGTTTTTCAGGTGTGGAGTTTGGTGAGTTCTTTATAGATTTTGGATACTAGCCCTTTATCTGAGATGTCATTTGCAAATATCTTTTCCCATTCCATTGGTTGACTTTTAGTTTTGTTGATTGTTTCCTTTGTAGTGCAGAAGCTTTTTATCTTGATGAAGTCCAAATAGTTCATTTTTGGTTTTAATTCCCTTGCCTTTGGGGATGTGTTGAGTAAGAAATTGCTGTGTTTGAGGTCAAGGAGGTTTTTTCCTGCTTTCTCCTCTAAGGTTTTGAGGGTTTCCTGTCTCACATTCAGGTCCTTCATCCATTTTGAGTTTGTTTTTGTGAATGGTGTAAGAAAGTGGTCTAGTTTCATCCTTCTGCATGTTGCTGTCCAATTCTCCCAGCACCATTTGTTAAAGAGACTGTCTTTTTCCATTGGATACTCTTTCCTACTTTGTCAAAGATTAGTTGGCCATACATTTGTGGGTCCAGTTCTGGGGTTTCTATTCTATTCCATTGGTCTTTGTGTCTGTTTTTGTGCCAATACCATGCTGTGTTGATGATTACAGCTTTGTAGTGGAGGCTAAAGTCTGGGTTTGTGATGCCTCCCACTTTGGTCTTCTTCAATATTTGGCTATTCGGGGTCTTTTGTGGTTTCATACAAATTTTAGGATAGTTTGTGCTAGCTTTAAGAAGAATCCTGGTGCAATTTTGATTGGGATTGCATTGAATGGGTATATTGCTTTGGGTAGTATTGACATTTTAACAATATTTATTCTTCCAATCCATGATCAAGGAATTTTTTTCCATTTCTTTTTATCTTCTTCAACTTCCTTCATAAGCTTTCTATAGTTTTCACATACAGTTCTTTTACATCTTTGGTTAGGTTTATTCCTAGGTATTTTATGGTTCTTGGTGCAGTTGTGAATAGGATCAGTTTCTTTGTTTCTCTTTCTGTTGCTTCATTATTGGTATAGAATAATGCAATCAATTTCTATACATTAATTTTGTATCCTGCAATGTGCTGAATTCATGTTCATTTCTATTATGGTTCAGTCTTTCGGGTTTTCCATGTACAGTATCATGTCATCTGCAAAAAATGAAACCTTGATTTCATCTTTGCCAATTTTGATGCTTTGATTTCATTCTGTTGTCTGTTGAGGCTAGGATTTCCAACACTGTTAAACAACAGTGGTGAGAGTGGACTTCTCTGTCGTTCTCCTGATCTTAGGGAGAAAGTTGTCAGTTTCTCCCCATTGAGGATATTAGCTGTGGGCCTTTCATAAATGGCTTTTATGATGTTTAAGTATGTTCCTTCTATCCTACTTTCTCGAGGGTTTTTATTAAGAAAGGATGCTGAATTTTTCAAATGCTTTTTCTGCATCGATTGACAGGATCATATGTTTCTTTTCTTTTATTAATGTGAGGTATCACATTGATTGATTTGTGAATGTTGAACTAGCCCTGCAGCCTAGGAATGAATCCACTTGATCATGGTGAATAATTCTTTTTATATGCTGCTGAATTCGATTTGCTAGTATCTTCTTAAGAATTTTCATCCATATTCATCAGGGATATTGACCTGTAGTTGTATTTTTTTGCTGGGTCTCTGTCTGGTTTGGGAATCAAAGTAATGATGGCTTCATAGAATGAGTCTGGAAGTTTTCCTTCCCTTTCTATTTTTTGGAACAGCTTGAGAAGGATAGGTATTATCTCTGCTTTAAATGTCTGGTAGAATACCCCAGGGAAGCCATCTGGTCCTAGACTCTTATTTGTTGGGATGTTTTTGATAACTGATTCAATTTCTTCGCTGGTTATGGATCTGTTCAAATTTTCTATTTCTTCCTATTTGAGTTTTGCTAGTGTGTGGGTGTTTAGAAATTTGTCAATATCTTCCAGGTTGTCCAGTTTGCATATAATTTTTCATATTTTCCTAATAATTGCTTGTATTTCTGAGGGATTGGTTGCAATAATTCCATTTTCATTTGTGATTTTATCTAGTTGGGTCCTCTCTCTTTTCTTTTTGAGAAGCCTGGCTAGAGGTTTACCACTTTTGTTTATTTTTTTTCCAAAAAAACCAACTCTTGGTTTCATTGATCTGCTCTATTGTTTTTTGGATTCTGTATTGTTTATTTCTTCTCTGATTTTTATTTATTCTGCTGGGTTTGTGGTGTCTTTGTTGTTCTGCTTCTATTTCCTTTAGGTGTGCTGTTAGATTTTATATGTGGAATTTTTCTTGAGATAGGCCTGGATTGCAATGTATTTTGCAATCTTGAGATAGACCAGGATTTCAATGTATTTTCCTCTTAGAACTGCCTTTACTGCATCCCAATGGGTTTGGACTGTCATGTTTTCATTTTCATTCATTTCCATATATTTTTAAATTTCTTCTCTAATTGCCTGGTTGACCCATTCATTCTTTAGTAGGGTGTTCTTTAACCTCCATGCTTTTGGAGGTTTTCCAGATTTTTCCTGTGGTTGATTTCAAGTTTCATAGCATTGGGATCTGAAAATGTGCATGATATGATCTCAATTCTTTTGTATTTACTGAGGGATGTTTTGTGAACCAGTATGTGATCTATCTTGGGTAATGTTCCATGTGCATTCGAGAAGCAAGTATATTCTGTTTCTTTGGGATGCAGAGTTCTAAATATATCTGTCAATTTCATCTGATCCAATGTATCATTCAGGGCCATTGTTTCTTTACTGATTCTCTGTCTAGATGATCTATGCATTGTTGTAAATGGAGTATTAAAGTCGCCTACAATTACTGCATTATTATCCATAAGGTTGCTTATGTTTGTGATTGTTATATATATTTGGGTGTTCTCAAATTCTGTCCATAGGCATTTATAGTTGTTAGCTATTCCTGATGGATAGACCCTGTAATTATGATATAATGCCCTTCTCCATCTCTTGTTACAGCCTTTAATTTAAAGTCTAGTTCGTCTAAGTATGGCTACTGCAGCTTTCTTTTGACTTCCAGTAGCATGATAGTTCTCCATCCCCTCACTTTCAATCTGAAGGTGTCCTCAGGTCTAAAATGAATCTCTTGTAGACAGCAAATAGATGGGTCTTGTTTTTTTATCCATTCTGCTATGCTATATCTTTTGGTTGGAGCATTTAGTCCATTTACATTCAGTGTTATTATAGTAGAAAGATATGGGTTTAGAGTCATTGTAATGTCTGTAAGTTTCTTGCTTGTAGTGATGTCTCTGGTACTTTGCGGTCCTTGCAACATGTCACTCATAGAATCCCCCTTAGGATCTCTTGTAGGGCTGGTTTAGTGGTGATGAATTCCTTCAGTTTTTGTTTGGGAAGACCTTTATCTCTCCTTCTATTCTGAATGACAGACTTGCTGGATAAAGGGTTCTTGGCTGCATGTATTTTCTGTTCATCACATTGAAGATTTCCTTTCTGGCCTGCAAGTTTCAGTAGATAGGTCTGCTACTACCCTTATGTGTCTACCTTTGTATGTTAAGGCCCATTTATCCCTAGCTGCTTTCATATTTCTCTCTTTATCTTTGTATTTTGCCAGGTTTACTATGATATGTCATACAGAAGATCGCTTCAAGTTACATCTGAACAGAGTTCTCTGTGCCTCTTGGATTTCAATGCCTTTTTCCTTTCCCAGATCAGGAAAGTTCTCTGCTATGATTTGTTCAAGTATATCTTCAGCCCCTTTCTCTCTCTTTTTTCTTCTGGAATTCCTATGATATGGATATTGTTCTATGTGATTGAATCCCTTAGTTCTCTAATTCTCCCCTTGTATCCTGGATTTTTTTTATCTCTCTTTTTTTCGGCTTCCTCTTTTTCCATAATTTTATCTTCTAATTCACCTATTCTCCCCTCTGCCTCTTCAGTCTGTTCTGTGGTCGCCTCCATTTTATTTTGCACCTCATTTATAGCATTTTTTAAATTTATCAAGACTATTTTTTGTCCCTTTATCTCTGTAGGAATAGATTCTCTGCTGTCGTTATGCTTTTTTCAAGCCCAGAAATTAATTTTATGACTATTATTCTAAATTCTTGTTCAGTTATATTGCTTAAATCGGTTTTGATCAATTCGTTAGCTGTTGTTACTTCCTGGAATTTCTTTTGAGGAGAATTCTTCTGTTTCATCATTTTGGCTAGTTTTCTGTTCCTTTCTGTCCCTTATGTATTTTAAAAGCTTGTCGTGTGCTCTGCACCTGCGAGCACTGCTATATTAAAGGAGGGCCTGCCCAGGGCCTAGCCCTTCAGGAGGTGTTTTTTTTCGGGAATTGTTACTTGCTCTCTATTGTGACTTTGGTTATTTTATTTCCTTACTAGTAGTGATGTTTTGTACTCTCCACCAAGTGTGCTTTGATTTGTTCCTTGGAGTAACCTTGTAAAGGAAAACAAACAAAAACAGGAGACAAAAACACACAAACACACAAATAAAAGAAACAAATAAACAAAAACAAAAACCAAAAAACTGAAAGCAATCCAAAAGCAAAAAACGAGAAATACTGGATACAAGTAAAGTACACAGTGGAGGCAATGCTTATAGAAGAGCACATATAAAGAGAGAAATGACGGGGGTGGGGAAAAAGAAAAAATAAATATTGACTAGGCAGAGAGA
The DNA here is from genome assembly GCF_018350215.1 of Panthera leo. Taxonomy (NCBI): domain Eukaryota; kingdom Metazoa; phylum Chordata; class Mammalia; order Carnivora; family Felidae; genus Panthera; species Panthera leo. The sequence continues at coordinate 38,332,638 of NC_056682.1, forward strand.
CTAAAAGGCTTAATCCAGAGTGAAAGAAAGGAAAATAAGGAAGGAGGTGGGGAAAAAGAAATGGCAATAAAGTTACCCAAACTCTATGGCTTGATTATTCCAGAGAGAGAGAAAGGAATGTAAAGAAGGAGGTGTAGAACATGTATCAAGAGAATGGATTAAATATATCTGTTTAGACAAACCAACAACCAGAGTAATCAGCCTAGAGGAGGGAAGAGATAAGGAGGAGAAATGGTGGGGAGAATATATCTATATATCCAGAATTGACCAAGAATTAATTCAGGCAATGCTGCAGCACTGGTCTGGAGGAGCTGTCCAGCTGGTTCCACAGGGTCTGTCCAGCTCCAGTAGATACACAGTTACCCAGTGTGGAGGGGAGTGGTTTGGCGTAGGCTGGTACCACCTCCACTGTGGGCTCCATAGACTGTCCCTGAAACCCTGCCTTGTGGTAGTGGTGGGGGGTGGGGGTGAGGAACGGTGACCCCACAGTCTCTTCTCCAGGGACCCAATGGACTCCATTTGAGTCATCCTCACTGTGCCCTGGGCACAGACAGGGCAGTCCTTGTCACTCTGCCAACTCCCCGACCCTGTGCTTGGCTAGGATTCAAAGACCCACTCTGTGTGCTCTGGCATTGGGGAACCACCTCTCTGTGCAGCCCAATATGTGTTCCTGGCTGGCTTTGTGCCACAGCACTTCAGGGAGGACCCCCTTCTCCTACTGTGGACTACGCCACTGACCTCGCTGTGGAGCCCTGGGGGTGGTGGCTGTAGGCAGGCTTTGTCCTGTCCCACAGCATGCCAGGGAGAAGGCCGCTTTCTCCTACTGTGGATTGCACCCTTGACCTAGCCACTGAGCCTGGGGTGGTGGATGCAGGCAGGCTTTGTCCTATGGTGTAGCCCTCCAGGGAGGGCTTTCTCCTACTAGGGATTGTGTCCCCGATCTACCACCCAACCCAGGGCTGGCTTCCCTCCTCCCCAGGTGTGCAAACAGGGAGTGGGCCCCAGTCCCAAGAAAGCCCCATAGTTAGAGATGAGATCCTCTCAGTCCCAGTCCAAGTTTTTTCTCTTGCCCAGATACAGTCCTACATTTCCCCAACTGCTCTTTCTCTTCCCTAGGTCTCTCCACAGAAGGGGATCCTTCCCTTCCATGCCCACGCGGCCATTTTATCTCCCCCAGTTTGCAATCACCCACCTATGGTCTCTCAAGTTGTCTCATTTTCTTCCTGGTAGATTCAGTCTCTTCCTCCCAGTCTCTTGGGGTTCAAAGTCGTTTGGCTTCAGCACTTCTTTGTTTGAGAGACATGGGAAGTATGGATCCCCCTATATCTCTGCCATGTTGGTCCGGTATCCTAAAATAGAATTTCAAATTGCCACATGTGATTAGTGGCTACCATACTGAACAATACCTTTCTAAAGGACCAAGATAATAACAAAAGTAGAGAATACAGTGCTAAATACTTGTTAACCTTTATGTGCAGTCTGGGGTTTAGCAAAGTAACCTTCTCCAAAATTCTTTGAGTTAAATTACAAAATCAACACATTGTGGATTAACCAAGATATATGATAAAAGCACTATTCTTCCTGGGCCAGAAGCAGGAATAAAAAGCTGACAATTACCATTAACAGAATTAATATCATTGGTAAGGTAATGTTAGTTATTATTATTTTTAGGGTTTGCTAAGGGTCAAGTACTGTGCTGTTTTATATGTGTTGTCTCATTTAAGACCCATAACAACCCTGTGAGCTGGGTGTTGTTATTCACATTTTAATAGTGTGGAACTGGAATAGAGATTAGGTAACATGCCCAAGTTCACACAGTTAATAAGGTGCAGGGTATGGAGTTAAAGGAAGCTCCTTTGGATTCCACTATCTCTGTTCTTAACCATTTGTTCTACTGAGCAGCAGCAGTACATTTAGTACTGCCTAGTGTACTGTCCCCCCAAGACCCTGTGATTATACTGGGAAAGTGGCTCCTCAGTATGGAAAAGTGTTACAAATGATTTCAATGGAAAGGCATCACTTAATGCTAGTTTTTATTCCATCCAAAATGTATTTATTGAGCAGTTTCTTGGGATTCCAGGTACATGGCACAGTACCTCACCTGAGCAAGTATAGTTTTTTCTGCCCCTAAGAAGCTACGCAAAATTCAGATTATAATTTGACTTCCACTAGAGCATCTTACTAACCCAAAGATATTGATAAAATCCTCTTTTTGGCCAAAAAGAAGGGTAATTAGCAAGGAAATGCTACCCAAAGGGACCCCCCTGTGTAGGGCTGCCAGATAAAATATAGGATACTCAGTTACATTTGATCTTCAGATAAACAATGAATACTGTTTTTTTATGTTTATTTATTTTGAGAGAGAGTGAGAGAACATGTTTGAGCAGGGGATGGGAGAGAGAGGGAGAAAGAATCCCAAGCAGTCTCCACGCTCAGCAGGGAAACCGATGCAGGGCTTAATCCCACAACTATGAGATCATGACGTGAGCCCAAATCAAGAGTTGGACGCTTAACTGACTGAACTGTCCAGGCATCCCAAACAATGAATGTTTTTTTATAGCATGATTGCATCTCAAGTATTGCATGGGATATACTTACACTAGAAAACTGTAATTCAAATGTAGTTGGGCATCCTATATTTTATCTAGCAACTGTACTGTAGGGAAACTGCCAGGTAAGAATTCCCTGGACGCATTCTTTCAGGTCATAAAAGTCTCTCACAAATTTTAGTGGTGTGGCCAGAATTCAGTTGTAACTTAGGACAGAACTAAATTTAGTCAGGGAACGTTGCCTAGAAAAGGAAGGACAGATTGTCCTTAAAGTAAAGGTAGGCAAGTGAATTGACAGAAGGAGCCATTTCAGAAGGCTGAGCCTAAGGCGCATATCTCAGGCAGAGTCTATGCAGTGGGCCAGGAGGAAGACGCCTTACACAGAAGAAGAGAGTGCTGGAGTTTCCCGTTCACTTCTGCAAGGATTCTGGCCAGTTCAGCATCCATATCCTATTTCATAATTCAGTGGTCAAAGCTCGGTCTCTCTTCTTCATGACAACAGCTAACAGATGCAAGGGTCAATGGGCAGCATTGCATCAAGCACAACACAATAATGGCAGGAAACAGCCAGTTGCCCTTTGTGAGTACTAAAGGCTTCTGTAGCCAGTGAGTTATCCTAAAACAATGGTTCTCATTTTTGGCATCAGTATCACCTGGAGGGTTTGAGAAAGTACAGATAGCTGGGCCCCATCCCCAGAGTTTCTGATTCAATAGGTCTGAGATAGGATAGAGAATTTGTATTTCTTTTTTTTAATGTTTATTTATTTTTGATGTGGGAGGTGTAGAGCAGAGAGACAGGGAGACACAGAATCTGAAACAAGCTCCAGGCTCTGAGCTGTCAGTACAGAGCCCGATGCAGGGCTTGAACTCACAAACACAAGAGCATGACCTCAGCCGAAGTCTGACACTTAACCAACTGAGTCACCCAGTCATTTGTATTTCTAAAAAATTCTCAGGAGATGCTGCTAGTGCTGCTTGAGGGATCACATTTTGGGAACTGCTCTAAAGCAGTGCTTCTCAAGCTTTAATGTGCACCTGGGGATGTAATTTAAATGCAGAATCTTGGTAACTCACCAGGTCTGGGAAGGGGCCTAAGATTATACTTTTCCCACAAAGTTCAAGGAGATGTTACTAAGTTGCCAAGTTCCAAGGAAATGGTTCCCAAGTCCTGGTGCATGTTAGAAACACCCAGAGAACATCTAAAATTTCCATACTCCAGATCAATTCATTCAGAATTCTGTGGGTGTGATCTAGGCATGTTGAGCTAAAAGGACTATTTCTATTGCCATTTCCTCCTGGGTGACATACGTATTCTTGTGAGTGGAGTCACTGCTTCTCAAAACTAAGGCTGACAAGAAAGGTTAGTGTTAGCTCTGACTTCTGTAGATCAAGATAGACGCTGTTGAGGAATTAACGTGTTGACGATCTGAAGAGATGGAACCTGATGTAGGCTTTTTCTCATCTGTAAACTGGGTACAATAATAGCGCTATATCATAGAATTTCATAAAGATTAAATGAGAGGATCCATGTTAAGTAGCCAGCATAGCACCAAGCACCTAAGTGCTCAGTTGTTACAATCCAATTACCCATCTGAGGTTTCTTATTTCTCAACATTTTAACTTCCCACATGGGTGCCACACCACATGTGAACTACTCTATTGGCAAGGGATTTGTGTGTTGTGGCCAGCTTTTAGTGGAAAGCTCTCCCTTCTAGTAAATTCTCTTAGATTCCAATAACCACTCCTGATTAAACCCCTTCAATTGCTAAAGCACATCCCTTATCCCCCTTCCATGTAGGACTCATTTAAACTTTTAAAACCAATATTCCTTAGTTCTGTCATGGTTAACCATCCCCAGTTCATGTGTTTCCTACATTTCTCTCATTACATTGTTCATAGTTTTGGGTTTTTTTTGTTTTTGTTTTTTTGTTTTTTGCCATCTTGATTGTTAATTTTGCATACCCTCTGGTTTGTTTACATCTCAAGTCTCAAGGCAGTTTCTCTGGCTGTAGTCTCATTAGTGTAGAGCAGTGTGCTTCACCTTCCTGGGATGGCACCAATATTTTTGGTGGCTACATCACTCTGTTCCCTGTAATTGAGTTTGCTGTGGGTTAAATCTGGAGGCTTTCTTTTCTATTTGCTTGTGATATACCAGATCCTAGCTTGACCTTGTAAAGTTTTTCTTTTAATAACCAAAGTGTAAAATCTTATGCTCTTACACTTTAATATTTCACATTGTTAATTTGTCCCTTTCTTGGCCTGTTGAGATTTTTTTGAATCCTGATTCCGTCTCTAGTAAAATCATTCTCTCCCAGCTTTATGACATGCACATTTTTAATAAACACATTTTTATAGTTTTAGTAAAGTTAGTAATTGAAATGTTGGACAGATGGAGCCAAAAGGTGAGCTTTGCAGCAGGACACTAGACATGCTCTTCCAGGTTGATAAGCATTCTTTAATTAGCACCATTCAAGTGGTTACACACCCACCAACACTGATATTTCACCACTTAGCCCAGACATATTTAAGACCACATTAAATTCTTTGTTGTGGCTCAGATCTTTTATCTAGTATTTTCTGATCTACTTAATCTTACAAAATAGGAAATACACATAGTCTGAAATGGTTTGTTCTTGAGAAGCCATGCTGACTTGCAGTAATGTTGCATCCTTATCATTCACTTTGTAATTATGCCCAGAATTAATATCAAGCTCACTAGTCTACAGCATCCAGAACTTACACTCTTCTCTAATATTAGAAAGACATATGCCAGTCTTCAGTATTTTCTATGGCTTACAATTTCTCAATAAAAATTGGGTGATTCAGGAGTCTCATTGGTAAATTTCACACTATCATGGAATAGAATTAATGTAGAGGTGAGACATTATTTATGGTTGATAGTTTTTTCATTGTATCTTTATTTCTCCTGGGTTTTAGCTTCTTGTCTTGAGGTTTCATCTTTTAATATTAATTTGTGCAACAAACAGTCCCAAAATAGACAAAACTCCTAGACTTAGAGGACAGAAAACTGGGCAATGAGGATTCATATTTGTTTCTTTTTCAAATTGTGATATAATTGACATTATAACATTATATTAGTTTCAGATGTACAATATGATTCAATATTTATGTAAGAGGATTCATGTTTGAGAGTCACACAGGGGATTTTAGTGGAAGCCACCCATCTCTCCCTTCCTCCCTACTCCAAGCTATTTATTTCTTTGAGATTTATACATAACATCAGTTTTCATCTCTGCCAGGCAGCAGTTTCATTCGTTATCAGCTATCTTGCTTCAGAAAGCCCAAATTGCCAAACATAAAACATCCTTTCAAATATTCAGAAGTTAGGTGATTAGGGTGGAATTTTATTTTTTCATTTTCCAAGTCAACAGATATCATTTTTAACATTAAGTTTGGTTATGATAACAAAGATATATACACTAGGCACCATAAAGCATGATCAGCATTTGCATTTTAGAGCAATAATTACCTTCAGTCCCTTTACTTTGATAAAAAGTGTTAGAATATGGGGATGCAAATGAGTTCTTGAAATTGCTATAAAAAGTTTTGTTCTTTCCCTGCTTAAAGCCCCCTGATGAAGACAGTGGGCCTCCTAAATCTCATCAACATCTTTGTGCAAACACGTGTTTTCACAGACGTCAATGAAGGTGAGTCAGAGTTAATAGTTTTGACTTTCTTACCCCTTAATCAAGTACCCTGGTGAAATCTCTCACTGTGGGTTTGTTGTTGTCTTTTTAATGCAGGAGGAGGTGTGGTGTATTGTTTTGATTTTGAAAGGTATTATACAGTTGCTTAAATAAGCAAATAAAATTATCCCCCTAAATGATTGAAATTTGTTAGATTTATTTCTTTCTAAAGTTTTTACATTTACATTTATCATATACATATTTTAAATCCTTCACTATTTCACATGATTTCTATTACATAAAAGCCACTTAAATCCAACAGATTTTGTTGTTGTAAAACAACAAATTATCCCCAACTTATAAAAACACAGGAACAGTTATATTCATGAACATTACACAATAGGGAAAAGTACTCTATATATCACAGCGTCTATACATATCAGGTGACTCGCTTGTCTGTTTACATGGTTTAGGTTACTTCAACAACAAACAAGGTAATATTTATATACAACTATTTTAATAAAAAATAAAGCAATTGTAAAATGTAAACTTAATTTTCAAAATATTCTCTAAACACCTTAGCAATACCCACATAAATTACTGTTCCATTACAAAGATGACCACCATAAATGCCATGATTTTATAGGAGATGGCATTTCTTCAGTCTGGTGGGTGATAAGGAGGAACAGGTTTCCAGTACATAATTCAGTCTCACTAGCTTACTTAAGTCTGCTAATGCTGACAGTTGGGCTACTGAAAAGGAGTAGGCTGCTATTTTGTCACTACTTTCACAATTTGCAGGGAGATATGGCACCAGGGCTGCAATGAAACTGCAATGATTGGTGGAGAAAACTTTGAAGGCAAAGGAATGTTGCACATTGCCAAATAGTTTGAGTCACAGTAAATATAACCCAGGTACTAGTTGGAAAAGTCAAAACCTTGTTTTATATTAAAGGATATAAACTACCACCCTTCTGCCTGTCCTACAGTAATCAAGGCTGACAGTATTGGTTCTCCACTTGTGTAAATTTTTGTTCTAGAAATGGGCTCCTAAAACTTGAGGTAGAAGAGAATGCAGGGAGGCATTTAGGCCTTTACCCAACAGCTCTCATCTGACTGAGCAGAAATGCTAAGCAATAAGCTTAGTGTTCTTTGACCCTTCCCACAGAACTGAAACATTACCCATTTTCAGAAATCTGGGTGCAAAGGCAAAGATATCATCCATCCCTTGGTAGAGCTCAATGTGCCAACCTGTTTCTTGCAAAGGCAAAATATATGGTCTTGGCTTCAGTCACAGAATTTTTAAAATACCTTTGTCATGTGTCATCCCCAGTGACTCAGTCATTCTCAGAGTTGATATCTTTCCTCAGCAGGGTCAACCCATTAGAAGAGCTGGATTCCTAAAGCTGGGGAATAGCACTGAAATCCAGGATGTGTTTGCTGCTCAGTAGAAGCCCAAGTGGAGTAGAAGGCCAGAAGAGAATCTCCTCTTTGCAGAGAGAATACATTATCACCCTCTGCAGTGCTCCAGTATTCAGAGGTCAGAGCAAGGAGCCTCAGACCTACAGTACTGTCCTTAGCTGAGCTTTCTTGTTAGGACTCTCCTGAGAGTGTCTAAAGACTTATCTATGCAAGCTCACAGGGAAATGGTAACTGAAGCCCCAAATTTCTCTCCATTGACCACCATTTTCAGGAATTGAAGTTAAAGTGCTTTTAATAACACTATTAGTGAGAATTTAGCTCTTACCCTGCAATGGGAAATATATTTTAGCTGGGTTCCTTCTCATCTCTATCTTCACTGTCACTGCTGATGGAAAAGTGCTTAACTGTTCAGCATACTTTAATCTGAACTTTCTTACCAGTACAGCTTGAAGGGGAATGTGGACAATTCACACCAATGTTCCTACAGTGTTTTGTTCCTTCTCCATTTGTGCTCCTTTCTCAAAGTAATGATCTCCAGAGCACGCAGCATTGCCACCCCAGAAAATTCAGCCTTCTGGAATGTCCCCATGCTACTGCGGGATGTTGGAGGGCTTCTACTTGTGAATTATAAGAAAGCCTTCAATTTGGTGGATGTGATATATATCCCCTCACATATTTGTTAATGCAATACTTGTCAAAGTCAGACACTAGAGCTCAACTCCTCTCTAGCCATTAGAAAACATTCCTGTGATGCAGTTTCCACCCCCTTAATTCATCACCTCTTCTACACTCTGGCCCTTTGTGTCTTAAGTTTGTATAACTTAAAACATTCACTATGTGTACATATGTGCAAGCGTATGTACACATGTGAGAGGCCCAGATATGTGAAACTTTCCCCTTACACACCTAAGGGGACAGTAAACTGGTTCTGAATCTCTCAGGAGCGGAGGACTGACCACATATATGTCTATCCTAAATGGAAGTCAACCAGCTCACACACTCCTCCCCAAAGACCCCTGACTTCAATTTGGTCTAATTAGTCTTGTTCCTAAACTAAAAAAGTATCCTAATGACATTAAAAAGTCAATGTGCATATATACTCTGATACAGTGTATATTACTGTCCATGCCAAATGGTTACTTGGCTTTATAACCTACATGGCTTTATATTAAAAGTCCAAACATTTCAAATGATTAAGGCCCAAAATGAAACTTTATTTTTGCTACTCCTTTAGTATATGCTTTCTGAATCAAATGAATGTTTTTTCAATTCAGTATAATTTTTAGAAAGAAATACACTCTTGCAGAACAAAGACCCTGCTGATCAGTCAGAGTGAATTCACTGCATGTCAAGAACAAATTAGGAAATATGACATATTTGCAAAAAGTTTGAGACTGTAGAGTTAATTAAAAAAACTCCAATGTAACTACCAACAGCAGCCTAGAGCTAAAGATTAGTCTTTCATTCCATAACTCCAATTCTCTGAATCAGATACAAAGAATAGGAGACAGTATGTTTAAAAATATACTGTACTCAACCACTCACTCAAACACACTCAGTTGCTGCTTTAAATATACCAAACATGCTGAATAATACACATTTAATCTATTATCTATTTACACACTGTGAGATAAGCAGTAAGCTCAAATAACTAAGGCCGGTGGCTCTTTGGGGAGAGGCAGGAAGAGACCTAAGTATAAAAATATTAAATAAAGATTTAACCTAGTCCATAGCCTGCCCTAAAATTCTTTCACTTGTGACACTAGATGCTAATTTGTACAACTGCAAACCTAGAATATAGTACCTGATCTTGGGAAGCCCTGATATACTTTAGCAATGTAATATTCTTTAAAGTAAAGAGGGTAAGGAGGTGGGGCAAGAAGGGTGGTTCCATCTACTGTAAAATAGACACAGGCACAAAAATGATACTGTGGGCACTTATTTAATTCTTCTGAAAGCTCTATTTGTCTGGACTAATTACAACAATAAAGAACGTGTGCTTTAAAGCACCACATTTTGTAATAAGCCCAAAATTGTCAGTTTGATTTTATGGTTAAGTACTCAGAATACCGAAGTTGTTAAGACTGTATAGGATGCCTATTTTTTTTCTTTCTGTAGATCTCAAGTTATAATGAGCTACTTCCTTAGTATTGTACACAGTACACTGAAAGAGTTTCACGAAGTTAGTTCAGGGTCATTTTCACCCTGGTGGTTCAAAGATCAAAGATGGAATTTTCTAACATAAAGTCTTATTAAAAAGCTAATCAAAATATCATTTAAGTTTAATAAAACAGTACCACTATATATACTTTCAATAACTGCATTATATAATCAATCCTATGAGGTTTTTACTTGCTTTTCATATCATACTGGTTATTAAAAATAAATTTGATATACATACACCATATACTGATATACAGTCTACACATTGATACATATACACATATATATACAACTATAAATACCCACAATACAACATTGGCAGGTGACAGAAAGCATTTCTTTTGATGTCTGACAAACTATCTATATGAATATTCTCCAAAAGCCTGCAATACTACAGATACACACATAAATTACAAAGAACAAGCCAAGGACATTTAAGGAAATTGTATATACAATTACTTAACTTGCAATATTTTCTTGCTGTTACATTCAAGTCAACAAACTATCATGCAGATTCAAGTATTTACTGACATTCTCTCTGTGAAGATATTCTCTTTGCATGCAAAGGGGCATTATGTCCTAAGCAGAATGCTGCACACTTGTTTTTGGATACTATAGGTACAAAAGGAGAATGGCAATGGCTTTGGACTTCAGTTTCCCTTTAAAAGTGAGACATTGAAAAGGAATCTGAGAGGAAAAGCAATGACAAAGTACCTCCCTATCACTTGTTGGGATTATTTTGTGGTGAACTACTGACCTTTAAAGTCCTCCAAGTGACTTGACAGTATAAAATGTCAAAAGGCTGATGGAAATATCTGTTGACCTGAAGCAGACTAGTGGCCTGACCTGGCCTAGGAGAAGAGACAGCCAGAAAGCTTTGGGGCAAGGTAGACCCAGAAGCTCATCTGCCTACAAAGATGACTGATCTTTTTTTCTTGTCAGAGTAACTTTGATGTTGAGAAAAGCAGATGCTATTTAAACCCAAAGTCACACTATTAATCATTAACTAAACTCTACTTTTAACAAGTTTTAGGATACCACTTTGGTTCTTTGTTTAACAGTATTAATTTTACAACTGGAAAAAATGTCATTTGAAAAGTAAAGATATTGTTCGCTGCTGAAATTAAGGAAGGTGGCTACCAATGTGCTGTAAACTTGACCAGGTCCCTAAGAGCTAAAGTAAAGAAATTTGGACCTACAAGACTAAGAAACTCCCTGTGAAATCTGGCTTAAAAAAGCTTAACTAGGGGGCAACTGGCTGGCTTAGTCGGTGGAGTGTGCTACTCTTGATCTTGGGATCGTGAGTTCGAGCCCCACATTGGGTGTAGATATTACTCAGAAATAAAATCTAAAAAAAAAAGAAGGCTTTATTGATGACTACAAGGTAAATTCCAAAGAAATTAAAATTCCAATGACAACTAACTATATCCAAGAAAGTCTTGCTAGTAAGACAATAGAGAAACTTCTTAAAGGTCAATTTTCTTCCCATTGTCTATGATTAGGAGTAAAGGCAGAGAAACGGTACAACTCATAGCCAAATCAGGCCCCGCCTTACTTAAGAAAAGCTTCTCAAGCTTTTTATATCAGAGGGAGTAGCAGGCAAGGGCCAGCAGAAAACTCTACAACTTTGTGTTTAGGCAGCAAAGGGCCTCCTTTACTGCTGGTTATATAAATTCTTCTCCAGCCTCAGATGTTCTGTGGTTTGGCCACAGGGTGAAATACAAACTCAAGAGACCACCTATAGCTTGGCCTTAGAAAGCCAGCCAATTTTGCTTTTCCAGAATGAATTCTCTCAATCACTTCTGACTGAGGACAGAAATCCTCATCTTCTGAATTAGGATAACAGAAGTATAGACGTTCTTGTACAGTTGCTTTCTACCTTCTTTACCGAAGAGCAATAGGAACTACAGTTCTACCAGAGGACTCTCTAACATGTTGGTTTTACTTGAGATTAATTAAAATACATGGAAGTATTGCTTGGTTTAACTAGGCATTGCTAAGAGTTACCAAAATGTTTCTAAAAAGCACACTTCAAACAATGGCTATGGCATGGCAATAAAATGAGGACTCTGCATGCTAGTAATTAAGTTTTGATTGCTAACAAGGGATTTCCGAGACCTCCTGTGAAAGTCAACATGTGAGGTGGAGAAACAAACCCCAAAACACTCAAAGATTTTATACATGGACCACTTCTATGGTCAATTTGCAACAAGACTACCATCAAGATGTTTTGATGACTATCAAGACTTTCTATATAAAAAATAATATTACGTGTATTTATGTGAAGGAGAATAATAATTTATCACATGGAGAGAAATCCCAAGGCTCCTGATGCTAAGGTATGGGTGAGGAGTGGGGATGGGAAGAGGGGGAGTACCTTTAGAAGGTAAGGAGGAGGTGAGGCAGCAGGCTTGGAATAGCTGTGAAAGGAAATGTCTTCAATTTCTTCTGACTTGATACTATAGGAAAGAAATGATCACAAAGGAAAATGTGGTTGGCTATGGGCAAGACTCTTAGAATCTAGTTGAATCAGGGGCCATTTCCTCCTATTACTGGATAAACTCTTGGTCTGCTAGGTGCACTGACAACAGACAGAGGTATTCTCAACCCATCCCGGGCAGATAGGCAACATCATGCCAAGGCAATCTGGGATTCTGGCTCAAAGAAAAACCTTCTGCAGTTGTTTTTAAAAGAGAAACTGCAAACACAGCTTCAAAGTGTCCTTCTCACCCATTTATCTATTAGCATATCCAGAAATTCCTGTAGCTAACATTAGTGAGTTGTATAATAGGAATAATGCTGTAATGGTGCTGATTCTAACTGAGCATTTTAGAACTACTCTAAATGTCAGAAATACTGTAGCATGGTACCATTTCATGTCTATTATATACTGTAAGTAAAATACATAGAGACATTCTATATACACAGACACAGTCACACTGTTGACAAACACATTCAAGCCAATCAGGGATGTTTATTTTTCTTTAGTTACTGAAGCTCAGAGATGACATGGCTAGGTATTTCTCTCTTGCTTGGTATAAATATATTATACAGAAAACAAACACACTAATTATTCAGATTCAAGGAAGAAAGATGATTCCTCCTTTGTGCAAATCTTGGATTTGGTCAGAAGCTACAAAAATGAATCAGGTGCACGGGGCCATGTCGTAATTACCTTGTTTTTCGGTTTTGACACACAAATTTAGTCATTGTCTTTACATAAACAAGATAGATGGTTAGGGTGAGTTTTTCAAAGGTATGGCAAAAACTTCTCACAAAGCAAGCAACTACAACCTTAGAGAAGGGTTTCTCTCTTTTGGGCAGTAGCAAATATGGGCATTTATATAGGTAAAGTAAATGTTATTACTAATCTTATAATTAAGATTATAATTACTTAATCTTATAATTAAGTGCTGGTACATCAGAACAATATACTACTAGAAACCACCATGGTTTAATAGCAGATTTTCTCTAATTCACTGGAACCATGCTATTCCTGCAGAGTCCCTGTTTCTTTGGTCATAGTGCCTTTAATAAACTGAGTAGAACTAGAGCAAACTGTGTGGGAGGTAAAAGAGTATTCAAAGTTTTTCCATTAGTTCAGAAGTCATGGAGATTATAGTTTTAAGGATCACAAACATTCAAGGTTTCAAAATCAGAAAGTTCTAACTCAGGACTCAATTTTCACTTTTTCTTCCACTACACGAGAATATGTTGTCACCCTAAATTTCAAAGGGACCAGCACTGGAACAAATTCGTGACTGTAACTATTCTGAATAGATAGAAAATACTGACTTAAAATTAGGTACTTTTTTTAGGAGAAAGTTCAGTAGCAGCAGAATGAACTGGCTATCAAAGAGATCATGAGATAAGAATAAACTAACTCTGCATATACAACCAGTAGATTCCTCAGTTTTCCAGCCACAATTCATTTAGATATTATTACTTTCAGATTTATTTTAAAGAATCACATTGTTGAACAACTGCAGCTACTGTTTCCTCTTAATTTGTTTTGTTAAAAACAAAAGGGGTTTCATTTCAACATTATGTTTTTTAAGAAGACCCCAATATTTTTACAACCAGGAGATAACACCATGCTTATATATATATATATGTATATGTATATACATATACATATATATATACGTATATACATATATATATACATATATATATATGTGTGTGTGTGTGTGTGTATATATATATATATATATATATATATATATATATATATATGAACGTAATTCCTGAATGGCAGAGTACTGATAGAGATGATTCTGGATTCCTAGCCTAGACCTTGAAGTGAGGTAATAATTTCCTGCACACCAGCCACATGCCTACTACTGCAGCTCCCCAAGAGTCGATTATTGCCACCACCCTTTAAGAAACAAAATGAACTTGGTGTCGTTTTTCCACAATCTTCAATGGCAAAAAGATTCCACTTCCTATTTCCTTCTTTGGCTGAAATGAAATCAACACTTCAAGGAAGCTAATGCACTTCTTTAGTTCTCCAGTCCTCCCATCTTGTTAACACCCCCTTTTCTATGCTTCCAGCAGGGTCAGGACTCAACAGTAAGTGCAAAGATATATGCATACCTGCATCACAGTGGACCATCTTACTTCCCAGAATTATAATTCTTAATTGAATTTCTGCCAGTGCTCAATTCCACCTCTGTGACTGAGCAACATTTCACATATAAAGGCTTATATTAACCCTGGCTAGAATTTACTCAACTACCAAGTTTGTCCAGTTAAATGTTTCACAATGATTTACATTTTTTAACCTTAGAAAAGTGTAATAGCTGATTTGACAATACATAAAACAACTGAGCAGAGTGCAAACAAGAAAAAATAAACAAAGAAAAAGTGACACATAATTCATTCTGAAATCATGATCCCCCTCCCCTTCACAAAAAAAGGTGCATTAGTCATCAAGTAGCAAAAATCATCAAAGCAAAGTAATCAAGAGCAAAGAGACAATCAGTACAGAAACTAACAAAACTATACAATAGAAAAGGTTACTAATGCACCATTTAGTCACAAACTTTTTAAAAATATATTCACGGGTTTACCAGAAAGATCTTGAAAAACTCTATTATGCTCCATGACCAGTACCTCCTGGTCACAGATCGATTCTAAGTAACTTTTTGCTTAATGCTTGGTGTTTCAGGTCGGTGATCTTTCCTTTCTGACACATTACGCTTGACCTTGGCTGTGACTGGAGATGAATCTGGGTTCAGTGAAGGACTTGAATGTGACTTCTTCAGTCCTGCAGCCTCAATTTCATTGTTGCTCAGGAGCTCCTTGCCTCCTTCTTTTAGAATGCTGACATAAATTTCATAACGGGTTTTCTGGAAGGAAAGTCAGAGAAGAATAGTAGTCAGTACACTATTCATAAATGCATAGCAGAATCATGCTTCCTGAACACACAGGCAGAAGAATGGTGTAAACTGGAGGAGCTATAACCTCTGGTTTTGGGGAAGTGGATGGCTCCTATGGCTCAGTGGTATAGTCACTTGAACTTCCCTCATGTGACCTAGGCCTTCACTTCAGTCTAGCTCGGATATGGTTGTTTACTCTCTTCCCTACTCCCTCTACAAAGATTCAACTTGAGGAATCTGTCAATAGTGAATCCAGTCTCTGGTTTCCTACATGACAACAATACTGTAGAAGCTGCTCTGGGTTTCCTGCCATTGCTTTTATGTTAGGATCACGAATTTCTCAGAGCACTATGGTTTCTCACAAAACTTCAAATTACTTTCTGATGTTTTTCTCAATTGTACAAATTTTTTTTCATCAACTATTTCTTGAGTATCTATTATGATTTAAACAGCTCCTAGATTCTCCTAACTCTGTGTATCTTTGTCTAGAAATAACTGAAGTGAACATTGCAGAGATTTTTTTTTCTCTAGCCCTAATTGGTGCTTTTTTGGTTTGATCTGGGTCTATAAACTATAGAACTGTATACTATACTATGTACTACATATATATATATGCATATATGTATGCAAATTACAGACAGGTCTCAGATTCTTGATTTGATGGATTCTAGTCAAAATAAGACTTTCACCATACTGCTTTGACACACGAATGATTTATAAGAAAGCCCAAAGTGTTCTAGTTCTTTTGTTTTTACATTAAAAAAAATGTTTATTTACTTTTGAGAGAGAGACAGAGCACAAGTCGGGGAGGGGCAGAGAGAGAGGGAGACATAGAATCTGAAGCAGGCTCCAGGCTCCCAGCTGTCAGCACAGGGCCCAACGTAGGGCTCAAACTCATGAGCTCTGAGATCAGGACCTGAGCTGAAGTTGGACGCTTAATTGACTGAGCCACCCAGGCACCCCTAAAGTGTTCTATTTCTTTTTAATGTTTATTTATTTTTGAGACAGAGAGAGACAGAGCATGAATGGGGGAGGGGCAGAGAGAGAGGGAGACACAGAATCGGAAGCAGGCTCCAGGCTCTGAGCCATCAGCCCAGAGCCCGACGCGGGGCTCGAACTCACGAACCGTGAGATGGTGACCTGAGCTGAAGTCGGACGCTCAACCGACTGAACCACCCAGGCGCCCCTAAAGTGTTCTATTTCTAAACAAGATGACTTTTCAGTTATAAATTGTCCCAACAAATGCAGGCAAATTCTGTTATGACTGTCAGTCTTTTAAGGATTTTCCTGATCAGACTGAGATTATGTACATCTTAGTTTTAAGTTAATAATTATGAAGTTGAAGCTACTTGAGGTCACTCTTTTAAACTGTTTTTGTTCAAGAGTGGTAAAGAGCTTCTAGTAATTAAGCTTGCTCTGGGTTTGGTCAGTATCTATGTGGGGATGCCAAGCTTTGCTTGATGGTGATAATGTAGTTTATATGGAGTGCTCACATGCTAATTTCAGGTCATTAATACAATAACCATATAAAATTGGTACATTATTATCCCTGTTTTACAATAAAGGAGATAGAGGCAGAGAGAAGTCTAAAGTCAGAGTTTTCAAAGAAGTAAAGCTGGGATTTGATGTCAAGAAATCGGACTCCAATCCACCAATAATGAAGCAACAGAAAGAGAAATAAAGAAACTGATCCCATTCACAACTGCACCAAGAACCATAATATACCTAGGAATAAACCTAACCAAAGATATAAAAGACCTGCATGTGAAAACTATAGAAAGCTTATGAAGGAAAATGAAGATACGAAGAAATGGAAAAACATTCCATGCTCATGGACTGGAAGAATAAATATTGTTAAAATGTCAATACTACCCAAAGCAATCTACACATTTAATGCAATCCCAATCAAAATTGCACCAGCATTCTTCTCAAAGTTAGCACAAACTATCCTAAAATTTGTATGAAACCACAAAAGACCCCGAATAACCACAGTAATATTGAAGAAGAAAACCAAAGTGGGAGGCATCACAATCTCAGACTTTAGCATCTACTATAAAGCTGTAATCATCAAGAGAGTATGGTATTGGCACAAAAACAGACACATAGACCAATGGAATAGAATGGAGAACCCAGGATTGGCCAACAATCTTTGACAAAGCAGGAAAGAATATCCAATGGAAAAAAGACAGTCTCTTTAGCAAATGGTGCTGGGAGAACTGGACAGCAACATGCAGAAGAATGAAACTAGACCATTTTCTTACACCATACACAAAAATAAATTCAAAATGGATGAAGGACTTGAATGTGAGACAGGAAACCCTCAAAACCCTAGAGGAGAAAGCAGGAAAAAACCTCCTTGACCTCAGACACAGCAATTTCTTACTTGACACATTTCCAAAGACAAGGGTATTAAAAGCAAAAATGCACTATTGGGACCTCATCAAGATAAAGGGCTTCTGCACTACAAAGGAAACAATCAACAAAACTAAAAGGCAACCGATGGAATGGGAAAAGATATTTGCAAATGACATCTCAGATAAAGGGCTAGTATCCAAAATCTATAAAGAACTCACCAAACTCCACACCTGAAAAACAAATAATCCAGTGAAGAAAAGGGCAGAAGACATGAATAGACACTTCTCCAAAGAAGACATCCAGATGGCCAACAGACACATGAAAAGATGCTCAATGTCACTCTTCATCAGGGAAATACAAATCAAAACCACACTGAGATAACACCTCACGCTGGTCAGAGTGGCTAAAATGACCAAATCAGTAGACTATAGATGCTGGTGAGGATGTAGAGAAGCGGGAACCCTCTTGCACTGTTGGTGGGAATGCAAACTGGTGCAGCCACTCTGGAAAACAGTGTGGAGATTCCTCAAAAAATTAAAAATAGAACTACCTATTACCCAGAAATAGCACTGCTAGGAATTTACCCAAGGGATACAGGAGTGCTGATGCATAGGGGCACATGTACCCTAATATTTTTAGCAGCACTTTCAACAATAGCCAAGTTATGGAAAGAGCCTAAATGCCCATCAACTGACGAATGGATAAAGAAGATGTGGTTTATATGTACAATGGAATACTACTTGGCAATAAGAAAGAATGAAATCTGGCCATTTGCAGCAACGTGGATGAAACTGGAGGGTATTATGCTAAGTGAAATAAGCCAGCAGAGAAAGACAGATACCATATGTTTCACTCATACGTGGATCCTGAGAAACTTAACAGAAGACCATGGGGGAGGGGAAGGGGAAAAAAAAGTTACAGAGAGGGAGGAGGAAAACCATAAGAGACTCTAAATACTGAGAACAAACTGAGGGTTGATGGGGGGAGGGGAAAGTGGGTGATGGGCACTGAGGAGGGATGAGTACTGGGTGGCATGAGTACTGGGTGTTGTATGGAAACCAATTTGACAATAAATTATATTTAATTAAAAAAAAAGAAATCTGAATCCAGAACCCATTGTCTTAAGAATATATTTTCTCTCTGGATATGAATATATATATATATATATATATATATATATATATGAATATATATATATATTCATATATATATAAATATATATATATATATATTCACATATATATAAATATATATATATATATATATATATATATATTAGGATGACTAGTCTGACAGAGGCTGTTGGTGTAACCAATTTAAAGGCATTTTCAACCTCCTCTACTCCTATGTTCCTCCCACTACAAAGGTAACTCCCACTAAAAAACATGAATGCTTTCCCAGCCCCATGTGCAGCTAAGATGGATCATGTGATAGTCTTGCCAATGAGATGTAAGGAGAAGTCTAATGGGGAGCTTCTGGGAAAGTAGTCTGGCTTTCTCATAAAGAGGCCAGGCTTTAGGTGCAAGCTCCCTTTTCTCTTATCTCTTCCTTGACATGCATGTGATTGCTATAATGGTACCTTGTGCACCGGGGCAACAGGCATGAAGACAAAAGGACCACATGCTAACTTGAGGAAAAATGGAAAGAAACAGCCTGGGTTCTTGATGATACAATGAGCTGGATCCAACTCCATGATTCCCTACCACCTCTGAATATCTTGTTAAGTATGAATAATAAATATCCTTAGGGTTTAAGCCATTAAGGCATTGTCAAGTGCAGCTAAAAGCATTACTGATACACATTCTAATCTTAATAAAGTAACAAAGTAAATGAATAAAATACAAAGCTTATCTCTGAAAGCTACAAAAAGGCTTAGTAAGGGCATTTGTAATAAAAATGTCATCAGTATTACACATCAGTCTGTGCATCAGTGAAATCGGGGGATTAACCAGACATCTAAAGGGCATACTAGATCAAAGGTAATACAATCAAAATATTAAAACTCTGTTGACTAGTAATAAATTTACACTTAAAAAAACCCAGTTTCCTTTTGATCAAGAATATTCCAGTCATGTTTACATGGTTCCAGTGGATGAACCTGTTCATGATAATTCCAGTAAAGTACCCTTGGACTGATTTATTTGGGGGAAGAGATCAGTCTGTGAACGAAGCTTAGCAAAGGAATTCCCGTCACCTGAGTTTTCCGGTTATATTCTATCACAGCTTCACAAATGGATCGAACCCATGAATCCAGTGGCCGAAAAAGAGATGCATGTCAAATACTGAGAACACTGGTGGGGAGAGGGCTGAGTCCTGCATAAGTGAATCGTGACTGGTGGGGACAGCGGGGCAACAGGCGTGAGCATTCCCCCCACAGCATGGGAAAACCGAAGGTCCGGCGCCCGGCGCCCAGCTCCCATTCCCCGCTTCCTGCCATGCAGGGACGCTGGCTGCCACCAATGTTCAGTTTAGCGTGCTGTGTGAATGAGAAGAGCCTAGGCCTCTAGATACAGGAGGCTAGGATTTCATCAGCTCTTTGATTAGAACACCAAAAGGCGGGCACTTCTCCTATGGCTGTCACGCCATTCCTGCTGACCAGTTCAAGCATGTGCGAAACAGAGGACTCGTGTGTTCGCGGTAAATGAGGTATGATCAAGGCGCCTTCTTCAGGAATTAGGCAGTTCGTGAGATATGAACTGTTTTAGTCTGTCCAGGTATTGTGCGTAAAGTTCTATGTCATTGTGTCCAGCCCCTTCCACCTAGAGGGGCTCCACGGCTCGAGGACAGCGCTCCTAAATGGCCAGGCTGTGGGAGAAGAGTTTTAATACTTTGATTGTCTGGTTGGTCTAACACAGAGCCTAGCTGACTTTCCTTCTGTGAAGACCTCCTTGTAGGGTTTTTTTAAAGTACTTGTACATATTTGCAATTGCATTGTGCATAGATTCTTAATGGGTAGTTTTCTTTTGTCAGGCTACAAGACAAACTGCAGACCCCTCGTTTGTAATGTAAATGATTGAATACATTTTGTTAATGTTTTTATTCCTATGCTTTGCTATTAAAATTTTGTTATAACATTTCCAAAACAACAAAAAAAAAGAATCACAAGTTTATGCTTTTAAGAATTTATGTAATTAAAACTTCACTAAACTAATCTTTTCAGTTTAGGAGTTACTTGGGTTTTGACACTGGAGCTGCACCGAGTAAGCCTCAGAAACAGAAGACACTTAAAAATTGCTACACTGATCATCTTGGTTGGGGGTTTGGGTTTGGGGGTTCCTTGGTTTTATTTTCATTTTTCTTTTCAAATTTAAAAGCCTTAAATGCACTGTAAGCCTCAGATTGTTGTACAGCAGGATTGTGAATGATTGCCAGTCTTTGTACCATGGTGTGGAGACAGCATGGTGGTTGGCCATGGAATAAAGGAAGCATGGATCAGAAAAAAATAAAGAAATAAAAAAATAAAGGGCATACTATTTCTAATGTCATATTCATTCTAAAAATTTATTATTTTAATCTTTTCCTAACTTCTTGGTGGCAAGATTGAAGTACAGGAAAGTACTCCCAATATGAACAACCTTTAGTAAAATGATCTAAAGGCAGTTTGAAAATAGATTCAGAAAACCCGTAGAAGGCATATTATTTCATGAAGCTGGGGTATTTACCTTAAAAATTTTTTTTTAACATTTAATTATTTTTGAGAGACAGACTGAGATAGAGCACAAGAGGGGGAGGGTCGGGGAAGGGGGGGCGCACAGAGGCCGAAGCAGCTGTCAGCACAGGGCCTGATATGGGGCTTGAACCCATGGACTGCGAGATCATGACCTGAGTCAAAGTCGGATGCTTAAACAACTGAGCCACCCAGATGCCCCAGTTTCCTGAAGCTGGGGCATTTATGCAATAAAAGGAGTATGAAAGACAAATTTTTGAGATGACCTGAAAGGGGACAAAAGGAGAGAAGATGATAGGACCAATTTTCTACTAGTCTTTGAAGGAACTGATACTACTAGGAAAATTCACCTGAAAAATAAATGAAGGAAAAACCATTTCAAACACTCATGCTACAGCTCAACCTGCAAAACTATTGTCCCAAATAAATTACATCAATGTGTCAGTCAACAAATAAAAAGAATAGCACTGATGAAAAACAAAGACAAAGCAAAAGCTTTGAAAGAGGATTGGAAAATAAGTGTTCAGTTGTTGTTAAGAGAAATAAGGAAAAGAAGGTGATGTGTATTTATAAACTTCCAAATGGCTGTGCTTGGTTTCGGGTTAAAAGGATTTACAGGGACAGAAGCTACTAAACCCAGTGATGCAGCTTTGTTTTGTAGCATTCTCTAACACCAAACCAAATTGTCTTCAAAATGTTTTAGAAAACATCTATCTTAGAACTATTTGTGAGTATTGGTTTCAGCCATATTCTTCTGAGATTACAGATTCATTCAAATATGTAAATCTCTATCTATCTAGATTGGGGCTAACAAAAAAGATTGTCTCTGAGTAGAGAAACACAGCTCTACATGAAGCCCTAAAGAGCAATGGGAATGAATGTAACTTTAACAGTCTCGGGGAGGAGTTAAGATGGCAGAGAAGCAGGGGGACCCTGGGAGTTCCTTGTTCCTTAAACACAGTTGTATTGAGGTCAGATAACTTGGAACACCCAGGAAAAGGATCTGCAGACTGGAAGAAGGATCTCCACAGTTGAGGGCGACAGCATGGCAGGTGAGAGGTATATGGAAGTGAACTGGGGGAGAGAAAACGGTGGTGTTGCAGAGGGGAAGGAACCCTTTCCCTGGAGAGACAAAGGAAGAGAAAAAAAGAGGATTGAAAGAGTGTGGTGTCAGGTTTGCAGGAGAGGAAAACCTTTTTGGACCACAGACTGGGGTGCAAGAAGCACTGAGTGTTTCAGGTTTATTTGCAAACAACATCTGGAGCTCAAACTCAAGAGGTTTTGGAAGTGCACGACTTCCTCTGGAGCAGAGCTGTGGCGCATGCTCCTGAGGAGAAGGCAGCTGGTCCTAGAGTGCTTAGTGTGGTGTAGGAATCTACGGACACCCTGGGAGACAACATTCCCCTTCCTGGAGTACTTTTGGAAGATGGTATATTGCCTCTCCAAAGACAAAAGACCCTGTGGGCATAAGCACAAGGCCTTTCATTGGCAGGGGACAGAGGCACACCCAGAGGGCATATAATGTTTTTGCTGCTTTTAGCAGTGCTGTAGATTCTGTGCACTGCGCAGGTGTGGGACCGTTTTTCTGGGACAAGGACATCAAACACAGTGTGGAGAGGCTCTACTTCAGAGAAGGGGAGCAGATCTGCCTGGTGCCAGACTTCGGGTTTTATATCCCAGCCACGAGTCAAAGAAAAAACACAGGAGAGTTGTGGCAGAGGGCAAGCTGACTGCCCTTGCAGTCTGTGAGGGCTGCCTAAATAGTGGGAGGTGTGAGAACCCCTGCCTCAGGATGAGAGAGTCCAAGGGACCATTTTCTGCTCAACACGAATATGGTGGGACTTCAGAGAGCAGCATAGTGGCCCCCAGTGTAGTCTGGGCCCCCTTACACTAAACCCAACCCCCCTGTGCCTGGTAACGGCTTATAACTGGGACAGGACTGACTCTGAGCCAATGCAGTGAGCCCCTGCTCCAGAAGACCACCATAGGTAGCACCCTGTATACTAAAAATCGAGTCCTTCAAAAGGACATCTGCAGTTCTGGTGGAATTAGGACCAGATTTATTCTTTTTTTTTTTTTTTTTTCTTTCTTCTTTTATTCTTTTGGAATCAGGCTCAAAGTTTCTTGTTTGTTTGTTTGTTTTTTTCATTTACTTTCATTTCTCTCTCTCTTTTTTTGATGAGGGTTCTTTTTTTCTTTTTTCTTCTTTTTTCTCACCTTTCTCTTTCTTTGGATCAGCCTTATAGTTTTCTTATTCTCTGTTTTGTTTTTTTTTTTGCGTGTGTGTGTGTGTGTGTGTGTGTGTGTGTGTGTGTGTTGGTGTTGTTCTCTTTCCTTTTCTCTTATTTTAGGGTCAGGCTTTTTTTCCACTATTTTTTCCAGTGTCATGTTAACAAACAAATCAAATCATACCTAGGTAAAGGTCCGAACACTCCACACTGCAAGCAAGGAGGATCTCTGCAGAGGACAGACCACTGGGAAAGAGCAGCCAAAACACAACAGCAGAGTGCACACAGCATACACCAGAAACATTCTGAAGTGCCAGGCCCTGGACAGTATATGGACCCTTTAATATAGCATTAATCTCAGGTGCAGGAAACATAACAAGCTTTTAAAACATGGCAAAGATAGGTAATTAACCAAAATGACAACACAGAGTAATTCTCCCCAAAAGAAAGGTAAAGAAGAAATCACAGTCAAGGATGTGCTCAAAACAGATATAAGCAATATATCTGTTTCTAAAAAGAAAAATTCTTGCTGCAGAGATCAAAGACCTAAAATTAGTCAGGATGAAATTCAAAAAATGCTATAACTGAGATGCAGAAAAAGGTCAACACCACCACATATCATAGTGAAACTTGCAAAATACAAAGATAAAGAGAGAATTCTGAAAGCATTTAGGGACAAAAGTCCTTACCTACAAGCATAGACACATAAGGTTAGCAGCATACCTGTCCACTGAAACTTGGCAGGCCAGAAAGGAGTGGGAGGAAATATTCAGTGTGCTGAATGGGAAAAATATGCAGCCAAGAATTCTTTATCCAGAAAGGCTGTCATTCAGAATAGAAGAGATAGAGTTTCACAACCAAAAAGTAAAGGGGTTCTTGACCACTAAACCAGCCCTGCAAGATTTTTTAAGGGGGACTTTTGAGTGGAGAAAACAAAACAAAACAAACAAATAAACAAACACCAAAAGAAAAGAGGAAGACAAAGCAACAAAGGCCACAAAGGACGAGACCACATCACCAGAAACACCAACTCTACAGGTAAAACAAAGGCACTATATACATATCTTTCATTAATCACTATGAATGTAAATAACTAAATGCTCCAATCAAAAGATACAGGGTATCAGAATGGATAAAAACACAGATCTGGGGCATTTGGATGGCTCAGTTGGTTAATTGTCTGACTTCTACACAGGTCATGATCTCATGGTTTATAAGCTCAAGCCCCATGTTGGGCTCTGCGCTGATGGAGTGGAGCCTGCTTGGGATTCTCTCTCTCTCTCTCTCTCTCTCTCTCTCTGTCCCTCTCCAACTTGCGTTCTCTCTCAAAATAAATAAATAAATTTCAACCCTCTCCTAAAGTATCAGAGACTCATTTTGGGCCAAAAGAAACATGCAGATTTAAAGTGAGGGGATGGAGAACCATCTATCATGCTGATGGATGTCAACAGAAAGCTGGAGTAGTCATACTTATATCAGACAAACTAGATTTTGAAACAAGGACTGTGACGAGAGAGGAAGTGGGTATTATTCATAATTAAGGGGTCTATCCATCAAGAGAATCTAATGACTGTAAATATTTATGCCCCCAATCCAAATATATAAATCAATTAATCACAAATATAAAGAAACTCATTGATAAAAATACTGTAATAGTAGGGGACTTTAATAGCTAACAGTAATGGACAGATCATCTAAGCAGAAAATCAACAAGGAAACAATGGGTTTGAAAGACACACTGTATCAGACAGATCTAACAGATATATTCAGAAGGTTTCATCCTAAAGCAGCAGAACACACATTCTTCTTGAGTACACATGGAACATTCTCCAGAATAGACTGCATGCTGGGTCACAACTCAGTCCTCAACAAAAAGATTGAGATCATACCATATCTATTTTTGCATCGCAACAGTATGAAACTTGAGATCAACCACAAGAAAAAACTTGGAAAGCCCTCAAATATGTGGAGGTTAACGAACATCCTATTGAAGAATGAAAAGGGTTCACCCAGAAATTAAAGGAAAAAAAAACATGGAAGCCAATGAAAATGAAAACATGACAGAACAAAACCTTTGGGATGCAGCAAAGGCAGTCCTAAGAGTAAAGTACATTGCAATTCAGGCCTATCTCAAGAAGCAAGAAAGGTCCCAAAGACACAACCTAACCTTACCCCTAAAGGGGCTAGAAAAGGAGCAGCAAATAAAGCCTAAATCCAACAGAAGAAGGGAGATAATAAAAATTAGAGCAGAAATAGATAATATAGAAACAGAAAGAAAACCACAGTAGAACAAATCAACGAAACTAAATCCTGGTTCCTTGAAAGAATAACAAAATTGATAACCCTGTAGCCAAACTTATCAAAGAGAGATGGCCCAAATAGACAAAATCATGAATGAACGAGGAGCGATCACAACCAACACTACAGGCATACAAACAATTATAAGAGAATACTATGAAAAATTATATACCAACAAACTGGGTGATCTAGAAGAAATGGACAAATTCAAAAACATTTACACACTACCAAAACTGAAACAGGAAGAAAGAGAAAATTTGAACAGACCCATAACCAGCAAAGAAATTAAATCAGTTATCAACAATCTCCAAACAAATAAGAGTCTTGGGCCAGATGTCTTCCCAGGGAAATTCTACCAGACATTTAAAGAAGAGTTAATACCTATTCTTCTCAAATTATTCCATAAAATAGCAAAGGAAGGAAAGCTTGCAAACTCCCTCTGCGAAGCCAGCATTACCAAACCACTGATACCAAAAACCAAGACCCTACTCAAAAGGAGAAGTACAGGTCAATATCCCTGATGAAACTGGATGCAAAATTTCTCAACAAGATACTAACAAATTGAATTTAACAGTACATTAAAAGAATTATTCACCATGAACAAGTGGGATTTATTAACGGGCTTCAGGGCTGGTTCAAAACTCTCAAATCAATCAATATGATAGACAACATTAATAGAAGAAAGGATAATAACCCTATGATACTGTCAAAAGATCCAGGAAAAGCATTTGACAAAACACAGCATCCATTCTTGATAAATACCCTCGGCAAAGTAGGGGTAGATGGTACACACCTCAACATCATAAAGGTCATATGAAAGACCTACAGGTAATATCATCTTTAAATGGCGAAAAACTGAAAGCCTTTCTCCTATGGTCAGGAACAAGACAAGGATGCCCACTCGCATTATTACTATTCAACATAGTATTAGAAGTCTTAGCCTCAGCAATCAAACACCAAAAATAAATAAAGGGCATACAAATTGGCAAGGAAGATCAAACACTTTGTATTTGCAGATGACATGATACTCTATGTAGAAAACTTGAAAGACTCCACCAAAAACCTGCTAGAATACATGAATTCAGCAAAGTTACAGGATATAAAATCACAACATGTAGAAATCAGTTACATTTCTTTCTTTAAGTTTATATATTTATTTTGAGAGAGAGAAAGAGAGGAAGGGAGGGAGGGAGAGAACACAAGCAGGAGAGGGGAGGAGACAGAGGTAGAGAGAACCCCAAGCAGGACCTCTTCATTGTCAGCATGGAGCCTGACACAGGGCTCGGACCTGTGAACCGTGAGTCAAATTGACCTGAGTCAAAATTAAGAGTTGGACATTTATCTGACTGAGCCATCCAGGTGCCCCAGAAGTCTGTTACATTTCTATACAGCAATAATAAAGCAGCAGAAAAAGAAATCAAGGAATCCATCCCATTTATAATTACACCCAAAACAATAAGATACCTAGGAATAAACCTAACTAAAGAGGTAAAGGATCTGTACTCTCAAAACTACAGAATACTTATGAAAGATATTGAAGAGAACACAAAGAAATGCAAAAACAGTCTATGCTCATGGATTAGAAGAACAAACATTGTTAGTATGTCTATTCTACCCAAAGCAATGTATACATTTAATGCAATAAATAATACTACTAGCAGTCTTCATAGAGCTAGATAAAACAATCCTAAAATTTGTATGGAACCCTGAAAGACCCAGAGTAGCCAAAGCAATCCTGAAAAAGATAAACTGGAGGCATCAAAATTCTGGATTTCAAGCTATATTACAAAGTTTTAATTATTAAGACAGTATTGTACTGGCACAAAAACAGACACATAGATCAATGGAAAATAATAGAAAACCATGAAAGTATGGTCAACTCATCTTTGACAAAGCAGAAAAGAATATCCAATGGAATAAAGAAAGTCTATTAGACAAATGGTGCTGGGAAAACTGGATGGTGACATGCAGAAGAATGAGACTGGACCACTTTCTTACACCACACACAAAAGTAAATTAAATTGATGAAAGACCTAAATGTGAGAAAGGAAACAGTCAAAATCTTAGAGAGGAACACAGGCAGCAACCTCTTTGACCTCAGCCAGAGCAACTTCTTACTAGACATGTTGCCAAAGGCAAGGGAAACAAAAGGAAACATTAACTATTGGAACTTCATCAAGATAAAAAACTTATGTACAGTGAAGGAAACAATGAACAAAACTAAAAGGCAGCCTATGGAATGGGAGAATATATTTGTAAATGACGTATCTGATAAAGGGTTAGTATCAAAAATCTATAACGAACTTATCAAACTCAACACCCAAAAAACAACCTAGTTAAGAAATGGGCAGAATAAAAACATGAATAAACACTTTTCCAAAGAAGACATCCAGATGGCTAACAGACACATGAAAAAATGCTCAACATCACTCATCATCAGGAGATACAAATCAAAACCATGACGAGATACAACCTTATACCTGTCAGAATGGCTAAAATTCACAACACAAGAAACAATAGGTGTTGGTGAGGAAGTGGAGAAAGCGTAACCTTCTTGCACACCTGGGGTAATGCAAACTGGTGCAGCCTCTCTGGAGAACAGTATAGAGTTCCTCAAAAAACTAAAAATAGAACTGCCCTAGAGATCTCGCAATTGCACTATTAGGTATTTACCCAGAGGATATAAACATACAGATTTAAGGGGGTAAATGCACCCCAATGTTATAGCGGCATTATTTTAAGTTTATTTATTTTGGGAGAGAGAGAGCATGGGAGGGGCAGGGAGACAGGGAGAGAGAGAGAATCCCAAGCAGTTTGTGCACGGTGAGTGCAGAGCCCAATGCGGGGCTCAAACCCACGAACCATGAGTTCATGACCTGAGCTAAAACCAAGAGTTGGATGCTTAACTGACTGAGCCACCCAGGTGCCCCCAACAGCAGCATTATTAACAATAGCCAAACTGTGGAGAGAGCTCACATGTTTATCGACTGATGAGTAGATAAAGAAGATGTGATATACAACAGACGATGGCATATTACTCAGCCATCAAAAAGAATGAAATCTTGCCATTTTCAATGATGTGGATGGTGCTATTTTATATTATGCTATATAAAATAAGTCAATGAGAGAAAGACAAATACATGATTTCACTGACATTTGGAGTTTAAGAAACAGAACATATGAGAAGACAGGGAGAGAGAAGATAGGGGAACAAACCACAGAGTTTCTTAAATATAGAGAACAAACTGAGAGTTGAATGCAGGGAGGTGAGTGGTAGATGGACTAGATGGATGATGGGTATTAAGGAAGACACTTGTGAAGAGCACTGGGTATTGTATGTAAGGGATAAATCCTGAATTCTACTTCTGAATCCAATATTGTACTGTATATTAACTAACTAAAAATAAAAAATAAAAAATAAAAGTCTCGCCTTCATCGATATCTCCTTTTATTATTACTATTATTATTATTATTATTATTGGTGAGAAAAATCACCAATCACCAATCACTTTTTTCCTACTATGTAACCATGTGGTATCTTTGGGGGGGTTTATTTCCTTTCTTACTTTCAGAGAAGAGATGATTCTTACCTTTTTTTCTAAGACCAATTGTGAAATTTAAATTTGAAGTTAAAGCCGGGGGAGAGAGGAATATGGAGGAGTAGAAAGATCTTGAGCTCACCTCCTCTGAAGAACACACCAAGGGTAAACTGCATATAGTGCAACTCACTCTGAGAAAGATCTGAAAACTAGCATAACAACTCTTCACAGCTTAAGATATGAAGAAAAAGCCACACTGAGAAGGGCATAAAGGGCAGAGATGTGGTCAGGAATCAAATGCCCAGCATAGTGACCCAAAAGTGATGAGACAATCATAGGCATGGAGGTCCTCCCTGAGGATTGAGGGATTCAACCCTTACATTGGGTGCCTCCTCCTGTAGGTGTACACTGGGAAGATGAGCCCCTATAACATCTGGCTTTGAAGATCAAGTGAGGCTTAACTCTGGGAGAGCCAGAAACTGAGATTCCACTCTTCAAGGCCTATGCACAATATTACTCACTCTGAGATCCAGCACAGAAGTAGCAGTTTGAAAGTACTTGTGCTATCCACAAAGGACATTTATTAAATAATTTTAGGGACTATGCTGGAGTTTCAGGGATCTCTGGGAACTTTTTCCAGGAATGGAAGTGTAGGCAGGTGCTATTTTACTTGCCTTCCTTCAGCCTAGTAGGCCTGATCAGCAGGTGGCAGTTCTGACATTCTCCATCTACTTTGCTAGCCTACTCACCCCAGCCTGTCCAATCTTCCTGCCCTGGCAGGTACAATTCAAACACCTCCCCTCCACCTCTGAAACATCCAGTAGGCAGCACTGCCAGGACTGATGCGTCTCCAAAACAACTACTGGCCTAGGGAGGAAAACCACCTTGCCCATCAGCACCCCTACAACAGTCACTTGGGCCTTGCAGCCAGCCACACCATGTGTTAACCATATCTGCCAGTATGCTTGTAATAGTCACACCAGGCCTCATAACCAGCCACATGAGGGTCTATCTCCATCTACCAGCATGCCTCTAGCAGTTGCATCTGGACCTCTCACCCAGTCCTACCCACCAGTGCATCTATAATAGTCATGGCCCACATTGCAACCAGCCTGGCAAGGGACCCGCCCCACCTATGAGCACACTTGAAGCAGTGTGGCCCAGTCACAACAGGAGAGTATATGTATCCCACACAGGGGACACCCCTAGAACACATGGTTCTGGTGGTTAGGGAGAATTGTTGGGCCCCACAGGAGCCTTCTATATATAAGGTCACTACCCTGAAGACCAAGAACATAGCTTATCTACCTAATACATAGAAACAAACACATAACAAAATAAAGAGACAGAGGAATATGCTCCAAATGAAAGAACAAGATGAAACAGAAAAGGAAATAAATAAAATGAAGAAAAGCAAACTAACTGATAAAGAATTCAAAGTAATGGTCATAAAGATGCTCATCAGACTTGGGAAAAGAGTGGATGAATTTAGAAAGAACTTCAACAAAGAACAGAAAATATTAAAAAGGAACAAATCAGACTGAATATAATAACTGCAATGAAAAACACATTGGAGGGAATGAATAGTAGTATGTTAGAAGATGCAGAAAAATGGATCAGAGACCTGGAAGACAAGATAATGGAAATAATCCAAACTGAGCAGCAAAAAGAAAAAAAGAATTTAAAATAAAATGAGAACAGATTAAGGAATATCTGGGACAACGTCAAATGTACTAACCCTCACGTTAAGGGGGCCCTAGAAGGAGAAGATATTAAAGGGGCAGAACACTTATTTGAAGAAATAACAGCTGAAAACTTCCCTAACCTGGTGAAGGAAACAGATGTTCAAATCCAGGAAGAAAAAAAAGAGCTCCAAGCATGATGAAACAAAAGAGGTCCACACCAAGACATATGATAATTAAAATGTCAAAAATAAAAAGTAAAGAGGGATCTTATAAGTAACAAGGGAAGGGGCGCCAGGGTGGCTCGGTCGGTTAAGCGTCCGACTTCGGCTCAGGTCATGATCTCACAGTCCGTGAGTTCGAGCCCCATGTCGGGCTCTGTGCTGACAGCTCAGAGCCTGGAGCCTGTTTCAGATTCTGTGTCTCCCTCTCTCTCTGCCCCTCCCCTGTTCATGCTCTGTCTCTCCCTGTCTCAAAAATAAATAAACCTTAAAAAAAAAAAAAAAAGTAACAAGGGAAAAGCAACTAGTTACAGAAGAGGGAACACCCAAAAGACTCTAACCTGATTTTTAAGCAGAAACTTTGTGGGACCGGTTGACTAGCAATGTGAGTAAGGATTATCATGTCTAGTTTAAACCATGATTCCCCTCCTGGGGCTAGGCACATTGACCTCCTCAATGAAAATCACAGTTCTGTTAGCATGAGAGAAGATGATGCTGGGAAAGCAGAAGTGTCTGTCACAATATCATATAACCCAACACTGTTCTTTGGCCAACTGACCATGTGAACATGATCATCAAGTTTTCAGTCTCTGAACTGGTACATCCGAGAGTTTTACAGTGATTTACTAATACACTCCCTGTTAATTCTCTGCTTTGCCTTACACACTAGCTTTAACTTATCTATTTAAAAAAATTTTTTTTAATTAAAGTATAGTTGGGGGTGCCTGGGTGGCTCAGTCGGTTAAGCATCCGACTTCGGCTCAGGTCATGATCTCGCAGTTTGTGGGTTCGAGCCCCGTGTCGGGCTCTGTGCTAACAGCTCAGATTCAGTTTCAGATTCTGTGTCTCCTCCTCTCTCTGCCCCTCCCCTGCTCATGCTCTGTCTCTCTCTGTCTCTCAATAATAAATAAATGTAAAAAAAAATTAAAAAAAAATAAAAATTAAAGTATAGTTGACATACAATATTAGTTTCAGGGGATGCCTAGGTGGCTCGGTCAGTTGAGTGTCCAACTCTCGATTTTGGCTCAGGTCATTTTCTTGACATTAATGGGTTTGAGCCCTGCATCTGGCTCTGCACTGACAGCTCAAAGCCTGCTTGGGATTCTCTCTCTCTGCTTCATCTCTGCGTCTTCCCCATCTTCATGCTCTCTCCCAAAATATATAAATTCAAAAATAAAACAAACAAAAAACAATAGTAGATTTGGGTGTACAACATTGTGTTTCAACATTTATAAATGTTACAAAATGCTCACCATGATTTAAGTGTAGTTTCCATCTGTCACAATGCAAAGTTACATAATAACATTGACTATATTCCTTCTGTTACACTTTACATCTCTGTGACTTACTATTTTATAACTTGAGGTTTGTGCCTCTTAATCCCCTTCACTCTATTTCACTCATTCCTGTACCCCCTACCCATTAGGCAACCACCAGTTTTTTTCTCTGTATCCTTTACTCTTTTTATGTTTTGTTTGGTCTTTTGTTTTGCTTCTTTTTAAAAAAAATTTTATTTATTTGAGAGACAGTGTGAGTCGGGGAGGGAAGAAAGAGAGGGAGAGAGAGGATCCAAAGCAGGTTCTGCACTGTCAGTGCACAGTCTGACGGGGGGCTTGATCCCATGAACTGTGAGATCATCACCTGAGCTGAAATTAAGAGTCAACCACTTAACAGACTGAGCCACCCAGGCACTCCTTATTTTGCTTCTTAAATTCCACATATAAGTGATGGTGTCTTTGTTTATTTTACATAGCATAATTCCCTCTAGGTCCATTTATGTTGTCACAAATGGCAAGAATATCAATCTTTTTTATGGATGAATGATATTCCATTGCATATATATACTACATCTCTTTATCCAATCATCTATCAGTAGGCACTTAAGGTGCTTTCATACCTTGGCTATTGTAAATAATGCTCCAATAATCATAGGGGTACATATATCTTTCAAATTAGTGTTTTCATTTTCTTTGGAAACTCCATACTATTTTCCATAGTGGCTGCACCAGTTTCATTCCCACCACCAGTACAGGAGAATTCTCTTTTTTTCTACATCCTCACCAATACCTGTTATTTTTTGTCTTTTTGATATTAGCCATTCTGACTGGTGTGAAGGTAATATCTCATTGTGACTTTTATTTGTATTTTCTTGATGGTTAGCATCTTTTCATATGTCTATTGACCATCTGTTTGTTTTCTTTGGAAAAAAACCTATTCAGATACTCTACCCATTGTTTAACTGAATGTTTAGGTCTTTTTGGTGTTAAGTTGATTCTTTACATGTTCTAGATATTAACTCCTTATTGGACATATCATTTACAAATATCTTTTCCCATTCAATAGGCTTCCTTTTCATTTTGTTGATGATTCCCTTTGCTGTGCAAAAGCTTTTTATTTTGGTAGTTATTTTTGTTTTGTTTCCCTTGCCAGAGGAGACATATTCAGAAAAATACTACTAAGACTGATCTCCAGATTTAATGCCTATGTTTTCTTCTGGGAGCTTTATGGTTTCAGTATTATATTTAGGTCTTTAATGCACTTTGAGTTTGTTTTTGTATATGACATAAGAAAATGGTCTAGTTTCATTCTTTTGTATATAGCTGTCCAGTTTTCCCAAAACCATTTATTGAAAAGATTGTCTTTTCCCCATTGTATTTTCTTGTCTCTTTTCTGGAAGATTAATTGATCATGTAACTGGGGGTTTATTTCCAGGCTCCTGTCTTCTGTTCATTGATCTATTTTGTGCCAGTACCACACTGTTTTGCTTACTACAGCGTTGTAGCATATCTTGAAATCTGGGATTGTGATACCTCTAAGCTTTGTTCTTAATCAAGAATGCCATTTGGGGTCTTTTCTGGTACCATAAAAATTTCAGTATTATTTGTTCTAGTACTGTAAAAAAGGCTATTGGTATTCTCCTCCCTAATTTTATTTATATTATTAAAAAATTTTAAATCCAAGTTAGTTAACATACAGTCTAATAACGGTTTCAGGACTATAATTTGTGGTTCATCATTTACATATAACACCCAGTGCTCATCCCAACAAGTGCCCTCCTTAATGCCCATCGCCCATTTAGCCCATTCCCCCACCAAACACCCCTCTGGCAACCCTCAGCTTGTTTTCTGTATTTAAGAGTCTCTTATGATTTGCCTCCCTTTCTGTTTGTATCTTATTTTTCCTACTTTTCCCCTACGTTCATCTGTTTTGTTTCTTGAATTTCACATATGAGTGAAATCATACAACATTTATCTTTCTCTAACTTATTTCACTTAACATAATACACTCCAGTTCAA
Organism: Panthera leo; assembly: GCF_018350215.1. NCBI lineage: Eukaryota > Metazoa > Chordata > Mammalia > Carnivora > Felidae > Panthera > Panthera leo. Next base: position 38,367,086 of record NC_056682.1, read on the forward strand.
TCCATGTTGTTGCAAATGGCAAGATTTCATTCTTTTTGATTGCCAAGTAACATTCCGTTCTATGTATATATATGTATGTATGTATGTATGTGTGTGTGCATATATATATATATATATATATATATATATATATATGTATACCCAAAGGTGTGTGTATATATGTATATATACACACACACATATATATATACACAACATACATATACATATACACAACATACATATACATATATATACAACATGCATGTATATGTATATACATATATATACACACACATTTACATACACACACACACACACACACACACACACACACACACACGATGTCTTTATCCATTCATCAGTTGATGGATATTTAGGCTCTTTCCATAATTTGGCTATTGTTGATAGTGCTGCTATAAATATCAGGGTGCGTGTGACCCTGTGAATCAGCATTTTTGTATCCTTTGGGTAAATACCTAGTAGTGTAATTACTGGATCACAGGGTAGTTCTATTTTTAATTTTTTGAGGAACCTCCATACTGTACTCCAGGGTGGCTGCACCAGTTTGCATGCCCATCAACAGTGCAAAAGTGTTCCCCTTTCTCCAAATCCTTGTCAACATCTGTTGTTTCCTGAGTTATTAATTTTAGCCATTCTGACAGGCATGAGGTAGTATCTCATTGTGGTTTTGATTTGTATTTCCCTGATGATGACTGATGTTGAGCATCTTTAAATGTGTCTGTTAGCCAATTGGATGTCTTTTTGGGAAAAGTGTCTGTTCATGTCTTCTGCCCATTTCTTCACTGGATTATTTGTATTCCTGGTGTTGAATTCGGTAAGTTCTTTATAGATTTTGGATACTAACCCTTTATCTAATATGTCATTTGCAAATGTCTTCTCTCATTCTGTAGAGTGCCTTTTAATTTTGTTGATTTTTTCCTTCACTGTATAGAAGCTTTTTATCTTGAGGTATTATTGCTTTTGTCTCCCTTGTCTCTAGAGACATGTCTAGTAAGAAGTTGATGTGGCCAAAGTCAAAGGGGTTGTTGCCTGTTTTCACCTCTAAGATTTGGATGATTTCCTGTCTTACATTTAAGCCTTTCATCCATTTTGAGTTTATTTTTGTGTATGGTGTAAGAAAGTGGTCCAGGTTCATTCTTCTGCATGTCACTGTCCAGTTTTCCCAACATCATTTGCTGAAGAGACTTTTTCCATTCTTTCCTGCTTTGTTGATCTAAGGGAAACTGGATGTAACTTCATTCAGGTTTCATTCTGTTTGCTGGTTTGTTTATTTGTTTGTTCTTTGCTTCTGTTTTTGCTTAAATTGTTTTTTTTCTTTCTTTTATTTCTCTTTCTTGGATACAGAAAAAGCAAATTCTTTTTTATTTTTTGTTTTTGCATTTTGAAAAATTCTATTTTATTCTACTATTAATTTTTTATTTAAAAATTTTTAAAACTTTTTTTAACTGCTGTTTCTCTTTTTTCCCTTATTCTTCAAGATTCTTTCAACAAGCAAACTGAAACACACCTAGGATCTAGCTTCCTTATTTGTTTTTTATTTTGTGTTTAATTTTTTAATTTTAATTTTTTACTTTATTAATTTTTTTCTTCCAAAATGACAAGACACAGTATTTCACCCCAAAAGAAAGAACAGGAAGAAATGATGGCCAGGGATTTAATCAACGCAGATATAAGTAAGATGTCTGAACTAGAATTTAAGACCACGATTAAAAGAATACTACATGGGGTTGAAAGAAGCATAGAAGACACCACAGAATCTCTTTATGTGGAGTTTAAAGAACTAAAAACTAGTCAGGCTGAAATTAAAAGTGCTATAACCAGCAGAGCAGTGAATCAGTGATATACAAGATATAATCATGGAAAATAATGAAGCAGAAAAAAAAGAGGGAAACTAAGGCAAAAGATCATGATACAAGACTTAGAGAACTCAGTGACTTATTTAAAAAGGAATAACATCTGAATCATAGGAGCCCCAGAAAATGAAGAGAGAGAAAAAGGAGCAGAAGGTTTATGTGAGCAAATTATAGCAGAAAACTTTCCTAATCTGGGGAAGACACAGATATCAAAATCCAGGAAGCACAGAGAACTCCCATTAGATTCAACAAAAACCGACCATCACCAAGGCAAATCACAGTCAAATTCACAAAAACACAGACAAGGAAAAAATCCTGAAAGCAGCAATGGAAAAAAGTCCTTTAACCTACATGGGAAGACAGATTAGGTTCTCAGCAGATCTGTCCAGAGAAACCTGGCAGGCCAGAAAGAAGTGGCAGGAAATATTCAAAGTGCAGAATCTGAAAAAATATGCAGCCAAGAATTATTTATCTGGCAAGGCTGTCATTCAGCACAGAAGTAGAGATAAAGAGTTTCCCAGACAAGCAAAGCCAAATGAGTTTGTGACACCTAAACCAGCCCTGCAAGAAATTTTAACAGTGATTCTTTGAGTGAAGAAAAAACAAAAAACAAAGACTGAAAGCAACAAAGACTAGAAATTCAGAACAGAACATCTCCAGAAACGCCAATTCTATAGGCAAACACCAAGTCTACATGACACTAAATTCATATCTCTAAATGTAAATGGACTAAGTGCTCCAATTTCAAGGCATAGGGAAACAGAATGGATAAGACAACAAGACCCATCTGTATGCTGCCTACAAGAGACTCATTTTAGACTAAAGACACCTGCAGATTGAAAGTAAGGGGATAGAGAACCAACTATCATGCTAATGGACATCAAAAGAAAGCAGGAGTAGCCATACTTATATCTCACAAACTAGATTTTATTTTTTTATTGTTTCAAATTTTTAAATTTTTTAATGTTTATTTTGAAAGAGACAAAGAGTGAGCAGGGGAGAGGCAGTGAGAGAGGGAGGCAAAGGATCCAAAGCAGGCTCCAGGCTTTGAGCTGTCAGCACAAATGCAGGGCTCAAACTCACGGACTGTGAGATCATGATCTGAGCTGAAGTCGGACACTTAACTGACTGAGCCACCCAGACACCCCTCACAAACTAGATTTTAAAACAAAGAGTGTAACAAGAGATGAAGAAGGGCATTATATCATAATTAAGGGGTCCATCTACCAATATCTAACAATTATAAATATTTATGCCTCCAACATGGAAAACCCAAATATATAAATCAATTAATCACAAACATAAAGAAACTCATTGGTAATAATACCATAATTGTAGGGGACTTTAACATCCCACTTACAACAATGGACAGATCACCTAAGCTGAAAATCAACAAGGAAACAATGGCTTTGAATGACACATTGAACCAGATGGACTTAACAGATATACTTAGAACATTTCATCCTAACGCAGCAGAATGCACATTCTTCTTGAGTGCACATGGAACATTCTCCAGAACAGATCACATACTGGGTCACAAATCAGCCCTCAATAAGTACAAAAATATCAATATCATACCATGCATATTTACAGATCACAATGCTATGAAACTATTTGGTAAGACCACAAATATTTGGAAATTAAAGAACATCCTACTAAAGAATGAATGGCTTAACCAATACATTAAAGAGGAAATTAAAAAATACATGGAAGCCAATGAAAATGAAAACACAACAGTCTAAAACCTCTGGGATACAGCAAAGGTGGTCATAAAAGGGAAGTATATGACAATCCAAGCTTTCTTAAAGAAGGAAGAAATGTTTCAAATACACAATCTAACCTTACACCTAAAGAAGCTAGAAAAAGAACAACATGTAAAGTCCAAAACCAGCAGAAGGGAAATAATAAAGATCAGAGCAGAAATCAATGATAGTGAAATCAAAAACAAAAAACAAAAAAACAAAACAAAACAACAACAAAAACAAAACACAGTAGAACAGGTCAACGAAACTAGGAGTTGGTTCTTTGAAAAAATTAACAAAATTGATAAGTCCTTAGCCAGACTGATCCAAAAGAAAAAGGACCCAAATAAATAACATCATGTATGAAAGAGGAGACATCATAACCAACACCACAGAAATTCAAACAATAATAAGAGAATATTATGAGCAATTATATGCCAATAAATTGGGCAATCTCAAAGAAATGGACAAATTCCTAGAAACATATAAACTACCAAAACTGAAACAGGAAGAAATAGAAAATTTGAACCCATAACCAGTAAAGAAATTGAATAAGTCATCAAAAATCTCCCAACAAATAAGAGTTCAGGACTGGATGGTTTTCCAGGGGAATTCTACCAAACATTTAAAGAGTTAACACCTATTCTTTCAAAACCGTTCCAAAAAATAGAAATGGAAGGAAAACTTCCAAATTCATTCCATGAGGCCAGCATTACCTTGATTCCAAAACCAAAGACCCACTAAAAAGGAGAACTACAGATCAATTCTCCTGATGAAAATGAATGCAAAAGCTCTCAACAAGATACTAGCCAATGGAATCCAACAATACATTAAGAGAACTATTTACCACAATAAAGTGGGATTTATTCCTCAGCTGCAGGGCTGGTTCCATTTCCACAAATCAATCAACGTGTTACATCATAAGAACCACATGATCCTCTTAATAGATGCAGAAAAAACATTTGACAAATACAGCATCTTTTCTTGACAAAAACACTCAAGAAAAGAGGGACAGAAGGAACATACCTCAAGATCATAAAGGCCATATATGAAATACCCACAACTATATCATCCTCAATGGGGAAAAACCTAGAGCTTTCCCCCTAAGCTCAGGAACACAACAGGGATGTCCACTCTCACCATTGTTGTTCCACACAGTGTTGAAGTCCTACCCTCAATAATCAGACAACAAAAAGAAATAAAAGGCATCCAAATCAGCAAGGAGAAAGTCAAACTTTCACTTTTCACAGAGAACATGATACTCTATGTGAAAAACCTGAAAGACTCCACCAAAAAACTGCAAGAACTGATATTTGAATCCAGCAAAGTCAGAGCATATAAAATTAACATACAGAAATTGGTTGTATTTCTATACACTAATAATGAAGCTGCAGAAAGCGAAATAGAAAAATCAATCCCACTTCCCACTGCAGTGGAAACCATAAAATATCTAGGAATAACCAAATAACCCTAACCAAAGGGGTAGAAGATCTGTACACTGAAAACTATAGAAAGCTTATGAAAGAAATTGAAGAAGACACAAAAAAATGGAAAAAAAAATTCCATGCCAATGGATTGGAACAACAAATATTGTTAAAATGTCAATACTACCTCAAGAAATCTACATATTCAATGCAATCCTTATCGAAATAACACCAGCATTATTCACAGACATACAACAAAGAATTCTAAAATTTGTATGGGATTAGAAAAAACCCTGAATTGCTAAAGTAATGTTGAAACAGAAAACCAGGGACACCTGGGTGACTCATTCAGTTAAGCAAATGACTGTCTCAGATCATGACCTCACAGTTCATGAGTTTGAGCCTTGCATTGGCTAAGCATGAGCCCTGGTTTGGGTGAGCTGAAGCCCTGCTTCAGGTGAGCTCCACTTGTCTTTCTACCTCTCGCTTACTTGCATCCTCTTGTTATAAAGAATAAATAAATATATAAATAAATAAATAAATAAATAAATAAATACACAAATAAATAAATAGCTTTAAAAAAAAAAGTAAAAGAAAAAGAAAACCAAAGCTGGAGGCTTCACAATTTTGGACCTCAAGCTGTACTATAAAGCTGTAACTGTCAAGACAGTATGGTTCTGGCACAAAAACAGACACACAGAACTACTGGTATTTTGATAGGGAATTCATTGAATCTGTAGATTGAATTGAGCCATTGTTTACAAGTAACAATTCTTCCAATCCGTGAGCATTCCATATCTTATTTGTGTCATTCAATTTCTTTCATCTACGTTTTATAGTTTTCAGAGTACAGATCTTTCCTCTTCTTGGTTACATTTATTCATAGGTATTTTATTTTAGTCTTTTTAATGCAATTGCAAATGGGAGTTTTTGAAACAATTTTTCTCTTTCTGGTAGTTTACTAGTATATAGAAACACAATGGATTTTTGTGTATTAATTTTGTATCCTACAACTTTTCTGAACTCATTTATTGGATCCAGTAGTGCTTTGGTGGAGTCTTTAGTGTTTTCTATATTTGCTATCATGTCAATCTGCAAAAAGTGATAGTTTTACTTCTTTCTTACCAAGTAAGATGCCTTTTGTTTTCCTCATCTGATTGTTGTGTCTAATACTGTGAGAATAAAAGTGGCAAGACTGAGAATCCTTGTCTTCTTCCTGATCTCAGAGGCAAAGAGAAAAGCCTCTTACCACTGAGTACCATGTCAATTGTTTGTCAGTATTTGTCATATATGGCCTTTATAAAGTTGAGGGTATATTTCCTACTCAACCACTTTGTTAGAAGTTTTCATCATGAATGGATGTTAACATAAGTTGGAGCATGTCATCACTGCTCAAAATTCTCCAGTGGTTTCTCATCCTTAAAAATCCTTCTCAACCTCAAATCCTCAAAATGGCCTAGAAATAGCAAAGCCTACTCTTTTTAAAAAATGTTTATTTATTTATTTTGAGAGAGAGAGAGAGTGAGCAGGGAAGGGGAGAGAGAGTGAGGGAAACCCAAGCAGGCTCCACACTGTCAGCACAGAGCCTGATGTGGGGCTTTATCCTACAAACCACGAGATCATGACCTGTGCCAAAATCAAGTCGGATGCTTAACTGACTGCACCATCCAGGTGCCCTGCAATGCCTACTCTTACTGCTGTTTACTACTTTATTTTTCTCCTTAGTATTTCTCTCAGGCTTATATTTAACATATAAAGAATGCTGTTCATCTTTTTTCTGCCAGTACTAGAATGCAATCACATGAGGGTAAGGACTTTGCCTTTGCTTACTAATGTATCTCCAGAACAGAGAACACATAGTATACACTGAATATATGTTAAATGTATAAATGGAAAGAGGGAATAAATATGAAAAAATAAATTTTCTCAATAAAATCTCACTTACTTTGAGCTCCTAATATGGAAAATCCTATAAAAATAAAAATGATACGTATATAAACATAGAAGTAGATGTCTGATGAATTCCTAAGCCAGTAACCCCTAGGGACATACTTAAATCTTCAGTGTTCTACCATTCCCATGTTTTCCACAAAAACACTAAGGCACAGGGCTGACCCTGTGGAGCAGTACTGAGACTCATGAGCCTCTACTCAGCAAAGACTTGTGCATATTCTCCCCATGTCCACATTTACTTGACCATGGCTGTCATGTTGACATGCAGGGCAAACCCTGCACTGTGCAATGACAGGCAGGTTGCTATGCTTAAAACAGGGGTTGTCTCTTTCCCTCCCTCTGCAAAGAAAAAAAAATAGTTTGTGTGATATTTTTGAGGTTCTTAAAACATAGACATATTTTCTGAGCATCTCATATAGCAGTAAATGAAGACCCAATTTTTACTACCCACTTTGAGCTCACTAAATAAAGTGAGAAATGGGATCACTATGTGGTTCTTTATTTGGATAGTTACTAGATCTCATTCTGACATGAAGAGCAGCTTCTACTTTGACCTTCTAACAAAAGCATCCATTATAAAAATAAGGAGTTTTCAATGGTCATTTATATCTGAATTCCCCTGCCTGATCATTCTTACATGTAACTTACATGTAACATATCAGGATCATATTTACCTGTGGGTAACTACTTTGATACTAACTGAAGAAATTAGACTCCCTGGGTCTGAGAGTAGTATCCTTGTCAACATTAATACAGGAGGGAATCTGCTGTTGACAGTAAATAATAACAATATTAAAATTTTATACCCTCACTCTGACATAATGTTCATAACCAGATGGTAAAAAAGGGAAGAAACAACAGAAAACTGAATGTTTTAATATAATTTCATGCCACAAAGTAATCCTTATGCAAGAGTTAATATACTTCAGGTAGGGCAAGTTGAAAATGAGATGGGATATATGGGGTGCCTGGATGGCTCAACTGGTTAAGAGTCCGACACTTGATTTCTGCTCAGGTCATGATCTCATAGTTTGTATGATCCACTGAGCCCTATGACTGGCTCTGTGCTGGCAGCGTGAAGAGCCTGCTTGGGATTTTCTCTCTCTCCTTCTCTCTCTGCCCCTCCCCTGCTTTTGTGCATGCTCTCAAAACAAATAAATTAAAAAAATTTAAAAAGTCTAAAAAAATGAGATGGGATACAAAAACTGAGTGAGAAGCCCTGTGGCAGTGAAAAGATTAGTCTTGGGGTCAGGTGGACTGCTGCTGACACTGACACTAACTAATAAGTATGGCATTTTTTAATTTTCCTAAATTATTATTCACTCTTTGTTATGTAGCACTTTCAGGTATGTTTCTTCCATTAAGAAGGGCAAAGATATTTTGAGAATAAGAAGATGTACCTCAGGGACAGTTTGCTGCCTTTGGCCAAGTTACTAAAATTTTTGTCTTAGTTTATGCTGATTCATTCTCAGATAACTTCTAAGACATTTCTAGGCAATATGCTCAGCTTCTGTCCTTAGGAATTCTCCAACAGTGTGAATAGATTAGCTATCAAAATAATTTGAGATGGGATTTTATCAAATACAAGTCCAATAGCTACTCCCTACAGAAAAGCATCTACACATTGTTTTTGTGGCTTTGTCTATTTAGTAAGCTCTCTCCTTTCATTTTATTCTTAAGATTTGCTACTTTCATGAAGACTTCTGTGACCATCAACAACCAAACAAAATTCATATGATTAATGGCTACTTTTTCTACAAAAACAAAGTTCTTTTTTCAGTCTGTAACCTCCTGATGACTTTTTTTATTGTTTGCTATATTAGCTTATTAAACAGTTTGTCTTTTAATTTTTTTTAACATTTATTCATTTTTGAGAGTGAGAGAGACACAGCATGAGTATGGGAGGGGCAGAGAGAGAGGGAAACACAGAATCTGAGGCAGGTTCCAGGCTCTGAAATGTCAGCACAGAGCCTGATGTGGGGCTCGAACCCACAGACCACGAGATCATGACCTGAGCTGAAGTTGGATGCTTAGACAACTGAGCCACCCAGGCGCCCCTAAACAGTTGGTCTTTAATTACCTATAACAATACTTCCCAGTATGTGGAAAACAATATCCCTTTTTACTAGCAGCAATGCCTACTAGGGAGGAATGAAAAATATCATGTCTAAGGGAAGCAAGCTGTTGCTTAGGTTGAATGTTAACTGCCTACTAAAAGAAACAAAAACAAAACAAAACAAAAACCCAAGTATTGATTTTATTTGAAAAGAAGTTTAATCAGATCCACATATAAATTTACACGTATCTGATCAGTTTATTTTCTCTTGAGCTCTGCATACCATTTATTTCATTTAACAGTACACTGTCTCCTTTTGATTTCTGATACATGAATACAGTAGTAACAATCTGAATGAAAATAACACTGTGCTGGCAATTTTAACTTAATACTGCCTTTTACATTCAGACCTCACTGCTCTAGCAATCAAATCCTGAACACATTTTCTCCTGACATTTCCCTTTCTCATGCAGGAAGGGTAAAAGGCCATTTTAAAATGAAATGAGGAGAAAATCAATAATGTCATGTACATAGCAAAACACTACTAGATTTTTACAATGGAAAGCAAATAAACTAAAAACTAAAAACAAGCAAACAATGCAAGAAGGAACTCTTGAAGTAACTGCTTTTCAAATAAATACTGTTCATCTCTACTTTTCATTCTATGGAATTATGGTAGAATTGATTTGAAGAGACTTTCTCCTTGAAAAGCTGGCTCATCAACTACTAACTGCTAACTTAAGACAGCAATTACATTCAAGACAGCTTTCTGTAAGTTCTTATCTGAAAGCTATGCTAGGACTTAACATTTAAAAAAAATAAATTTTTAAAAGAATTTTTTTCTCTATGTTACTCCCATATTAGGCTTTAGCATGTAGTGGTAACCCACTGCCTAAATATAGCAAATACACACATTTCAATTTGTATAGTTTGTATTTGTGGCTTTCTGGGAAAATGTGAGGAAACTTGAATTCCATTTTTCCATTTCAGTCTACTGTTTGGCTCTATTGTTCTCTAAATGGAATTTGTGACTTCTATTTCAAAAAATTTTAAAACAAAAAGCTTGCTTTTATATAATAATAAGTGGAAGAGGTCAGAGGGCTTTAATATAGACAAAAAAGGACTGGATTTATACAGAGCTTCATTGTCTCCATTCTTTTGCTCTTGGGCCTCCCAGTCCAGATATTCCTATGGCATTTCATCTTTGCCAGGTGGTAACTCAGCCCTAATACACTGCTTCTAAAGAGTTCTCCCGTGGGTCATTTAGAAAGAAAGGAGAGCTGAATGGCCATCATTGGACCCTCTCCTACCTTCTGGTCTTGCTACTGCCCTCCTCAGGGCCCACCTGGCTTCCAGGAATGAGAGGGCAGATCCCCTGTACTGCTTTTTATTTTTGCAGGACAACAACTCCATCTTTGGTGGAAAAGAAAAACACTTGGGTTGTTAAGGAGAATATACCTTAATTCCTTGATTTCTGCTGAGAAATAATTTTTAAAACACTGCTACCTCCTACCTCTCTCTTTCTTTGTTTCTCTAGCTCTCAAACCCTTTCTATAAGCTCAGTCTGTATTAGTACACAGATTTCTATCTCTTTTTAAAAAATTTAACTCAAAATTCTTAATTTAAAAGCCCAAAAACTTACTTAGAAAGTAGTACACATTTTATTTTCTCTGTGGAATATTTAAGAAGTGTTTAGTTCCAATTGTTTAGTTCCAATCCACCAATGGGGCAATCCCACAGAGAACTGTAATCCACAAGGCTTCTGGCTCTGGGGGCTCCAGTTATGCCTATTCCCAATGGCTCTACACAACTTGGCCTTGTGTGAGGGATTTGACAGCAGACAAGTATAAAGTTAACTGTAAAAGAAAATTCACTCCGGGTTAATGGGATTAAAATGTTTGCTTTAGGGGTGCCTGGGTCGCTCAGTCGGTTAAGTGCCTGACTTGGGCTCAGGTCATGATCTCACAGCTCATGGGTTTGAGCCCTGCATCAGGCTCTGTGCTGACAGCTCAGAGCCTGGAGCCTGCTTCAGATTCTGTCTTTCCCTCTTTCTCTGCTCTTCCCCCATTCATGCTCTGTCTCTCAAAAATGAAATTAAAAAGTTAAAAAATATTAAAATGTTTGCTTTAAAAAAATGGAAAAGATATTTTCTTTTGAAACACAGGGATATGATGTCAAATTTCTACAAACTCAAGGTAAGTAATTTGAGCTAGAGATTTATCTGGACAAATAATTAAATTTAACTCTTGTGGAATAAAAGTTTGTCTCTTGGGATGCCTGGGTGGCTTAGTTGGCTCAGCATCTGACTTCAGCTCAGGTCATGATCTTAGAGTTTGTAAGTTTGAGCCCCGCATCAGCTCTGTGCTGTCAGCTCCGAGCCCACTTTGGATCCTGTCTCGCTTTCCCTCTGCCCCTATGTAACTTGTGCTTTCTCATTGTCTCTAAAATAAATAAAAACATTAAAAGAAAAGTTTGTCCCTCTTGTCCCTCACCAAACTTTTCCTTATGGAGCTCACATCTAAAACAAAAGTTTAGTCTGTTATGGCAACATTTTTATAAGTCATGCTGTTAATCTTTTGGTTTATATCTTGTTTATACTTCTCCTTATATTGGAATTCCCTAAAGTCATACAAGGTAACCCTCAGCAGCACATTCCCAGAGTCTTCACTACAACTTGTTTGCTAGACTCACAGCTCCAAAAAGGGTCATAGGGAAACAGGGTCAGTCTTTCCAGGAAACATTTAAAGTAGGTTTGAGGAGGCTTTGAAAGACTTTGGCTTTAAAATACCTTCCCCACTAATCTTCCATGACATTTCATCCCTGAGATTTATTAATTGCCTTTTGAGCTTAAAGTAGTTTTACACATTCTGTATTCTCAGTTCAAATGTCCCTTTAAATGGGAAGTACCATAAGCTACGATCTTACTGGTTCTGTGTCCAATTTTGAGCTTGTCTTGATAAAGCATCTTCCAACCAGTGGAGTCAGAACACCAAGCAACCATACCTTGTCTAAGTCCCTTGCTCCCTCCAGGTCTCAGGTTCCACATGGGCAAAATGAGGGGGTGGGGCCACTTTCCAGCTGTAAACCTTCCAGGATTCTCTAAATAGGTGAGAGCTACTTAGAAACAACATATATGAAAGAAGACACAATACTGATCCTTGGGAGGAAAAGGTGAACCAGAAAACGGGGAATAGGACACTAAAGGCAAATGGGAAAACCAGCCATGGTTTACTTATTTCACAATTTTGCCAAAGGCCAGACCTGGTCAGGGAAGAAACCTGCTGTGAAAGCACCTTGCACATTCCTTGCTGTGTGTGTGAGCAGAACCTCCAGGAGGAACATAAGTAGACAAATTATTGAGTGTTCCTGAAAAATGTCTATGACACAAGTAGAACCAATTTCTAGTCTTCCAAAGAATGCTGTGCTGAAAATTCCTATAGCAAACATCTCTTGGCTTGCATATGGTTTTTTTCCTAATATTTCCAGAAAAAAAATTGAAGAACAGTTTATATTTTCATTATAAGTCTATTGAGTAATTTTTAACTAGAAACACCTACACAATCTCAATAGCCTGTCCAGCCCCCCAACTCAAAAGACTCTTCATCTCAGATCAAGAACTTAAAATTTAAAACTCTTACATCAAAAGCATACATATTCTTCTAGAATATGTTAGGAAAGAGGAGCCAAGTTGGCAGAACAGCATGGAAGTTTTTCTTGCATCTCGCATTCATGAAATACAGCCAGATCAACACTAAACCATCCTGCACACCTAGAAAACTGATTTGAGGATTAAGCCAACAATCTGCACAATCTGAACCACAGAGCTCAGCAGGTATGTGGTGGGGAGAGGTGAACTGGGGGTAGAGTGAAGCCACAGAGGGCAGGGAGTTGTTTTTGCATGTGAAGAGAGGACGGAGTTGGGGGGAGAATATGGGAAATCCCCCCCACAAAAAGCAGCTGGAGAGAAAGTGGAAAAGTGGAAACAGCTGCAAGGACTGAACTAAAAAGGGAGAAAGGAGAAAGGAGAGGATTTAAATTTCATTAAGACTCTATGAATGGGGGGGGTGCAAAGACTGAAACTCTGCAGTTCGATACCTGGTGGTGCTCTGGTGAGAAGGACAAATCCTCAGGAGCAGGGTAAAGTCTGGGGGTCTTCAGGCCACATGGGGAGAGTCAGTTCCCCTGCTGGGAAGACATCTGGTAGAGGCTGTGTGCCCCCACCCCCCCGACCAGGTAAAGGCACCAATGGACCTGGGAGAACAACCACATTCACTGGTACTGGAACAAGGTTGTTAAGGGTGAAGCCTGGTGCCAGATGTGTGTTGTGATTTTCCATAATCCCTGAAGTGCTGCTGCCACACAATCACGTGAACTTTTTCTGGGATGGGCTGGCACCCAGCCACAGTCTCTGGGCATCGGCAGCAGCACAGTCCCGCAAATGCTCCTGGGTATGGCTGGCACCCAGCCATTACTCAGTGAGACCCTCCCACAGAGGGGAAGAATAGGTCAAAGCTGCAGTCCCTCAGAAGTAAGGGGTCAGGAAAACAGCCACATCTGAGATAAAACTCAGGAGGGAGGTGTTGCTTGGGGCTTGCTCAGGGACAGTGCAAAAGCGGGGAGTGGACAGAAGCTGGAGACAAAGGACAGGTGCATGATTGCTGATTGGGGAGAACAGAGTTATGATAGCAGAGACTGGGTACCTGGGTGATGCCATTTTCACCCTTCCCGCGCATCCACATACACATCTACAAGCGCCACAACAATCCACCCCAGTAAGCTAAGCAGCGCCATCTAGTGGGGAACAGAGCCGTTACACTAAGCCCCACCCAACTGGGCCAACTTCGCTCTTCATGAACACCAAAAGTCTCTCTGCCTGCTTAGTTAATGGATTATAAAGCGCTTCATAGTTTGACTTCTAGGGGAAAATGAAATAATTTCAATCTTATTTCAGTCTGCTCACTAGTCCATCTATTCAATTTTATTTTCTCTTTTTCATTTCTTTTCTTCTTCTTGAACACAGAAAGAAAAAAAAATTTTTATTTTCAATTTTTATTAAAAATACTTTTAATTTTTTTATGCTATATATTTTTTACTTTTTTGTAAGTTTTTCAAATTCTATTTTACTTCCATCATTTGATTTTATTCTATTTCATTGTATTCATTTTTTCAAATTTTCAAATGATTTCCTTCCCCTCCCCCACATTTCTCTCTAATCTATCAAGCCCCTGTCAACACCCAGACAAAAACACACCTATGATCTAGCATCATTTATTTGATTTTTGTGTGTGTTTTTAATTTTTTAATTTTAATATTTTTATTTTAATTTTTCTATCTCATTAATTCCTTTTCTTCCTTCAAAATGATGAAATTCATGAATTCACCCCAAAAGAAAAAGCAGGAAGAAACGATAGCCAGGGACTTAACCAACACAGATACAAGAAGATGTCTGAACCAGAATTTAGAATCATAATAATAAGAATACTAGCTGGAGTCTAAAATATATTAGACACTTTCTGTGGAGATAAAAGAAGTAAAAGCTAGTCAGGATGAAATAAAAAATGTTATAACTGAGCTGCAATCTCAAATGGTTGCCACAGCAGCAAGGATGGATGAGGCAGAGCAGCGAATCAGCGATAAAGAGGACAACCTCACAGAGAATAATGAAACAGAAAAAAAGAGGGAGACTAATGCAAAAGAGCACAATTTAAGAATTAGAGAAATCAGTGACTCCTTAAAAAAGAACAACGTTAGAATCATAGGGGTCCCAGAAGATGAAGACAGAAAAAGGAGTAGAAGGGTTATGTGAGCAAATCATAGCAGAAAACTTTCCTAACTTGGGGAAAGACACAGATATCAAAATCCAGGAAGCACAGAGGACTCCCATTAGAGTCACCAAAAACTGACCATCAACAAGGCATATCATAGTCAAATTCACAAAATACTCAGGCAAGGAGAGACTCATGAAAGCAGCAAGGGGAAAAAATTCCTTAACCTACAAGGGAAGACAAATCAGGTTTGCAGCAGACCTATCCACAGAAACTTTGGCAGGCCAGAAAGGAGTGGCAGATTATATTTAATGTACTAAATTGGAAAAAAAATGCAGCAAGAATTCTTTATCCAGCAAGACTGTCATTCAAAATAAGAGGAGGGATTAAAAGCTTCCCAGCAACATAATGGCAATAAATTCATATCTTTCAGTACTCATTATAAGCAACATAATGGCATAAATTCATATCTTTCAGTACTCACTCTAAAGGTCGATGGACTAAATAATACAATCAAAAGACATGGATAAGAATGGTAAGAAGAAAAGATCCACCTATATGCTGTTTACAAGATACCCACTTGGGACCTAAAGACAACTTCAGATTGAAAGTAAGGAGATGGAGAACCATCTATCATGCTAATTGTCAACAAAAGAAAGCCATAATAGCCATACTTATATCAGACAATCTAGAATTTAAAATAAAGACTGTAACAAGAGATAAAGAAGGGCATTATATAATAATTATGGGGTCTATCCACCAAGGAGACCTAACAATTGTAAACATTTATGCTCCAAATGTGAAGCACCCAAATATATAAATCAATTAATCACAAACATAAAGAAACTCATTGATAATAACCATAATAGTAGGAGACTTCAACACCCCACTCACAGCAATGGACAGATCATCTAATCAGAAAATCAACAAGGAAACAATGGCTTTGAGTGACACATGGGACCAGATGGACTTAACAGATATATTCAGAACACTTCATCCTAAAGTAGCAGAATATACATTCTTTTCCAGTGCACATGGCATGTTCTCCAGAATAGACCACATACTGGGACACAAAACAGCCCTCAACAAGTACAAAAAGATCGAGATCATACCATGCATATTTTCAGACCACAATGCTATGAAACTGGAAATCAACCACAAGAAAAAATTTGGAAAGACAAAAAATACTTGGAAACTAAAGCATATCCTAGTAAAGAATGAATAGGCTAACCAAGAATTAAAGAGGAAATTAAAAAGTGCATGGAAGCCAAGGAAAATGATAACACCACAGCCCAAAACCTCTGGGACACAGCCAACATGTCATAAGAGGGAAGTGTACAACCATTCAGGCCTTCTTAAGTAAGGAAGAATGGTCTCAGAAACACAACGTAACCTTACACCTTGAAGAGCTGGAAAAAGAACAGCAAATAAAACCCAAAACACAGCACAAGACAGGAAATAATAAAGATTAGAGTAGAAATCAAAACTATCAAAAAAAAAAAACCAAAACACAGAACAGATCAATTAAACCAGAAGCTGGTTCTTTGAAAGAATTAACAAAAGTGATAAGAAAAAGGAAGGACCCAAATAAAATCAAGAATGAAACAGAAGAGATCACAACTAACACAGCAGAAATACAAACAATAATAAGAAAATATTACCAGCAATTATACGCAAATAACATGGGCAATTTGGAAGAAATGGACAAATTCCTAGAAACATAGACACTACAAAAACGGAAACAGGAAGAAATGGAAAATTTGAACAGACCATACCAGTAAAGGAACAGAATTAGTAATCAAAAAGCTCCCCCCAAAAAAAGACTCCAGGGTCAGATGGTTTTCCAGGGGAATTCTACCAAACATTAAGGAAGAGTTAACACCTATTCTCTTGAAAGAGCTGTTCCAAAAAATAGAAATGGAAGGAAAACCTCCAAACTCTTTCTATGAAGCCAGCATTACTTTGATTCCAAAACCAGACAGAGACCCCACTAAAAAGCAGAACAACAGACCAATTTCCCTGATGAACATGGATGCAACAAGATATTAGCCAACTGGCTCCAACAACACATTAAAAAAATTATTCACCATGACCAAGGGGGATTTATACCTGGGATGCAGGGCTAATTCAATACCTGCAAAACATCAATATAATTGATCACATCAGTATAAGAGAGGACAAGAACCATATGATCCTCTCAATAGATGCAGAGACAGCATTTGACAAAATACAGCATCCTTCCTTGATAAAAAAACCTCAAGAAAGTAGGGATAAAAGGATCATACCTCGAGATCATAAAGACCACATATGATAGACTCAACGTGAATATCATCCTCAATGGGGAAAAACTGAGAGCTTTCCCCCTAAGGTCAGGAACAAAACAGGGGTGTCCACTCTCGCCACTGTTATTCAACACAGTATTGGAAGTCTTAGCCTCAGCAATCAGACAATACAAAGAAATAAAAGGCATCCAAGTCAGCAGGGGGAGGTCAAACTTTCACTCTTCGCAGATGACATGATACTCTATATGGAAAATCCAAAAGATTCCACCTAAAAACTGCTAGAACTGATCGGTGAAAGCAGCAAAGTTGCAGGATATAAAATCAATGCACAGGTTGCATTCGTATACACCAATAATAAAGCAACAGAAAGAGAAATCAAGGAATCGATCGCACTTACAACTGCACCAAAAACCATAAAATACCTAGGAATAAATCTAACCAAAGAAGTGAAAAATCTATACACTGAAAACTATCGAAAGCTTATGAAAGAAATTGAAGACACGAAAAAATGGAAAAAGATTCCATGCTCCTAGAGAGTTAGAACAAATATTGTTAAACAGTCGATACTACCCAAAGCAATCTACATATTCAAAGCAATCCCTATCAAAATAATACCAGCATTCTTCACAGAGCTAGAACAAACAACCCTAAAATGTGTATGGAACCAGAAAAGACCCTGAATAGTCAAAGCAATCTTGAAAAAGAAAACCAAAGCAGGAGGCATCACAATCCCGGACTTCAAACTGGGTTACAGAGCTGTAATCATCAAGACAGTACATACTGGCACAAAGACACTCAGATCAATGGAACAGAATAGAGAACCCATAAATGGACCCACAAATGTATGGCCAACTAATCTTTGACAAAGCAGGAAAGAATATCCAATGGAATAAAGACAGTCTCTTCAGCAAGTGGTACTGGGAAAACTGGACAGCGACATGCAGAAGAATGAACCTGGTCCACTTTCTTACACCATACACAAAAACAAACTCAAAATGGATGAAAGACCTAAATGTAAGACAAGAAGCCATCAAAATCCTCAAAGAGAAAGCAGGCAAAAACCTCTTTGATCTTGGCCACAGCAACTTCTTACTCAAACGTGTCCGGAGGCAAGGGAAACAAAAGAAAAATGAACTACTGGGTCCTCATCAAAATAAAAAGCTTCTGCACAGCGAAGGAAACAATCAGCAAAACTAAAAGGCAACCGACAGAATGGGAGAAGATATTTACAAATGACATATCAGATAAAGGGTTAGTATCCAAATCTACAAAGAACTTATCAAACTCAACACCCAAAAAAACAAAGAATCCAGTGAAGAAACAGGCAAAAAGCATGAATGGACACTTCTCTAAAGAAGACACCCAGATGGCCAACTGACACATGAAAAAACGCCCAACATCATTCATCATAAGGGAAGTACAAATTAAAACCACAATGAGATACCACCTCATACCAGTCAGAATGGCTAAAATGAACAACTCAGTCAACAACAGATACTGATGAAGATGCAGAGAAACAGGATCTCTTTTCCACTGCTGGTGGGAATGCAATCTGGTGTAGCCACTCTGGAAAACAGTATGGAGGTTCCTCAAAAAACTAAAAAAATAGAACTGCCCTACAACCCAGCAATTGCACTACTAGGTATTTATCTAAGGGATACCATTGTGCTGTTTTGAAGGGATACGTGCACTCCAATGTTTATAGCAACACTATCAATAATAGCCAAAGTATGGAAAGAGCCCAAATGTCCATCAATGGATGAATGGATAAAGAAGATGTGGTATATACACACACACACACACACACACACACACACACACACAATGGAGTATTACTCGGCAATCAAAAAGAATGAAATCTTGCCATTTGCAACTACATGGATGGAACTGGAGGGTATTAAGCTAAGTGAAATTAGTCAGAGAAAGACAAATATCATATGGCTTCACTCATATGAGGAATTTAAGAGACAAAAACAGATGAACATAAGGAAAAGGAAACAAAAATAATATAAAAACAGGGAGGCAGACAAAAACATAAGAGACTCTTAGAGGCACTTGGGTGGCTCAGTCGGTTAAGCATCTGACTTCAGCTCAGGTCATGATCTCGCAGTTTGTGGGTTCGAGCCCTGCATCAGGCTCTGTGCTAACAGTTCAGAGCCTGGAGCCTGTTTCGGATTCTGTGTCTCCTCCTCTCTCTGCCCCTCTCCTGCTCATGCTCTGTCTCTCTCTGTCTCTCAATAATAAATAAATGTTAAAAAAAGACTCTTAAATATGGAGAACAAACAGAAGGTTACTGCAGGGGTTGTGGGAGGGGGGACGGGCTGAAAGAGTTGGGGGTGTTGGGGGGCCTACTTCTGAAATCATTGTTGCACTGTATGCTGGCTAACTTGGTGTAAATTGGGGGGGGGGATTAAAAAAGAATATATTAGGAAAAAAATCTAATGTAGTTAGACAGAGATAAAGTACTCTGGGTAAAAATAAAAAGGGAAAAACAAAATACACACCCCATTTCATTGTTCCAATTCTAGAGGTTAGCCCAGGAAAGGATTCAGCAGCAGCAGTCAGCAAACTAACAGAAGCAATGGGGAGGGTCATTTACCAAAAAGTCTACAGGAACCAGAAAGGAGGCAATTTACATTGTTTTCATGAAAACTTTCTTTATGAGGGAAATGTATTTGGTTTTCTCCTATCTCAAAAGTTACTGATATGAAAAAGGACACTACAAGGCTATAGGCAACATCATTCATACCAGGTGGGTCTCCTCTTTATTGTATCCCCAACCAGCAGTAATAATCAAAATATTAAACTACTGGTACAGCAATAGGCAAGTGCTAAATCCAAATGGACACCATGTGCAAACCATTGTAAAGCTTTATAGGTGCACAATAGCTGCCTATCAGCTCACTTTCCACCTCTTAAATTAAGCATAATATCTACCTGGGCCTGTTATCAGACCTCCTAATTCCTAACTGACTTTTAAGCAGTTTGCATGGTCAATATATATGCTAACCAGTACAGTAGCCACTAGCCTCAGGTAGCTACAGAACATGTGAAATGTGGTCAATCTGCATTGAGATATGTCATAAGTAGAAAATATACACTAAATTCTGATGACTTAGTAAGAAAAAAGAATGTAAAATATCTTAATATTTTATATTGATTACATGTTAAAATGATACTATTTTGGATACACTGATTCCACGTGTTTCTCTTAATTTTTAAATGCAGCTATTATAGAATTTAAGATTACATATGTGATTTGCATTATATCTCTATTGCATAGTACTGGTCTAGATCTCCTGAAATCCCCAAATTGAAATATTTTTGTTCTACGTTTAACACTCTTGGGGGTCTTCAAGAGAGTGAGTTAATCTAACAAACTAATTGGTGTTAATATGTCACTCTCCTCAAACAAGCAGAGTTGGAAGGGAACTTTAGGTTAATTTACCCAATCCCATTTCATTTTTATAGCCAGGAAACCGAGCTATAAATGTGTAATACTTATAGAGGATAAATGTATAACAAACACATCAAGGATAAGATTAACACAGCCTCCTAACTCCCAGCCAGTCCTTTTCCCAATTTTACTATTTTATCACTGCATTTGCCCTTACCCTGCAGATAATACATTAACTCAAAGCAGTGATCCTTACCAGAGCAGATATTTCAGGCACGTGGAGGAATAAATACAGGGACAGAGAGTCATTTCAAGTCAGATGGTTGGCTGTTTATTCTCAGGTATGACCCTAGTTGTTTTCAATCATCTTTTTAAAATGTGATTCAAAGGATCCTGTTGCTAAGCTTCTCCCTTCAAAAGCATACATCATCATTTACAGATTAAAATTCAGAGCTTCTTAGCCCTCTTACATCATGTCATGAAAATGCAATTCCAAATGGCATTCCAAGAATTATGTCTCTATTGTTAACTAGATTTGAATGCCTAGAAAACTGCTGATCTTAGGTCTCTAGTTTTTGACTCATAACAGTATCCCACTAAAAAAATAAAATAAAATTCTTAAATTCCCTCAAGAATTCTATTAACCTGCGATTAGACCCTGACATATAATCACTTCTGTGATGTTTTCTGTATAGGAGACATCATTACATTCTGGGCTAGACTCAGTTACTAAGACTGAGGCTTGCAACTAATATTCTTTAAGTAAGTTAATGGAATTTCTCCCTTGCTTTCACTAGGGAGAAAAAGGGTAACAACTGCTGTTATTGTGCTCATATGATCAAGGCCACTTATAAATTAATAACCTGGACCTTTTGTTCCAGAGGTGGATTTGACTTGTGGCAGTTGGCATTGTATTGAGAAATGTCCTTGCACTGCTCCTGTGAGAAGAAAAGTGGTCCATAATGTAAAATTACTTATCTAATGTTGGCAAATTAAAAATGAGCAATCTGAGGAAACAGAGCTAATTTCAACCTGAGAATTTATTTTTTAAAAAATCTCAAACCACCCACCCACTACGCAACAAACAACTCAACAGTAACACTGAGGGTTTACAACTAGATATTTATATTATGGGCACTTCTAAACATGAGTTGAGTTTAATGACACTGCTCATATTCTCAAATATGTCAATTTTAGAAAGAATCATGCCTTTTTTTAACATGCCAAGAAAAATCACAAAGTCAGAAAAAGATGCATCATGTCTCAAGAATGTCCTAGATTTTCTAGATTTAAAATATTCTGTTCCAAGCTTCTTATATGTCTTGTTATAACGGACATTTGTTGTTTCTAAAATGGAATTTCCTAGCCATGTGGTTGGTGTGGGTCCTAACGGTCTTAAGCCATAAGTATATGCTACTCTGGGTTGCAATTGAGGAGAGAAAACTTACTGAATTCTAGCTCATTAAGCCAAGGGGATATTATTTTGCATTTGGCTTGAGCCATCAGGGAAGTGGAATTTTTTATTTGCTAGATTAGAACCTGAAAACACACACCTGGAAGTTTCCACTTTCTAAACATGAAGGGATTGCTGAGTCCAACGCCCATGTTCAAAGATTTAACTAAGACACAAAGCATATACAACTGGCTGCACCTATCATACTAGGGATGGCAAACTCAAATGCATTCAGGGGCTGGGCCAACACAATGTGGAAACCTACCGGATGTGATATAATAGGGAGTAGTGGAGAAGAGACTGCTGATCCTCTCTGAGTGCATATAAATTAGAACGAAAACAAATATAGCACTGTGCCGGTCAAACAAAACTGCTGACATTAGGTCTGCTGGCTACATTAAATTCATTGGCATTGTATTGGCCACCAAGTTTCCACCTGGCTCTAAAATGAACCTCAGAAACCTCTATTAACCTGGCCCTAAATAATTCCTCTTCTGTAAATCTCATACAGCCCAGTCATGTTTTTAAACATTTTGGGCTGCTACACAGTCTCCCTTTCCCTACTTAGGCTTAAGGATGAATTATTTAAGCTGTTGAAAACATCTTGTTACATGAAATACTGGGAGTAAATGGTATCTACACTTTCTAATTGCCATTGTTTTTAAAGCTAAAGAAACAAAGCCAAATGTATGGGGCTAACTACCAAGCTATCAAGTTTTTATATCTAATACAAATCATCCATCTGTCCCATATCTTGAAAAATTTCCAAATGCACCAGCAGCATGGAGATAAATTTAGACATTTTGAAGTGAAATGGGAACTGAATAAAGTAGAAATAAGTTAATTTATAAAGAAGCGAGGCTATTTCTGATATTTATTTTTTGAAATTGGAAAATGATGATGAGTTTCTTAACAGAGACTTGTTAGGTCTAACCACTCTTTCAAAAGTAAGTTTAGGTTCCAAGTGAACTCTTCTGAAAAATTAACAGTCATGGCTTGGAGGTACAAATCCAATCAAATACAAACAACCTCTCTTCCCCCTGTCAACAGAGAGACAGGCACAGATGTAGTCAATTATAGCCCATTCTGAGTGTAGTTTGCTGCTTTAAGTAAAAGAGAATCTTTTTCTTATAGGCTAAAGCTAGTAAGATAAATGGAAGTCTCTTTGTTCTCTGTAGACTTTTTATAGACTTTAAAACAAAACAACAACAACAAAAAACTCACACTCTGAACCTACTTATTTACTATAATTTCTAGTAACTTACTGTCAGTCAGACTTTGAAGGCACAGAAAGAGCTATGAATTTGGCCTACAATGAAGACTGTTGGTACTCAAAGCAACTTGGGATATAAACAACTGAAATGCGTAAAGGGAGGAACAACTCCCAGTGTAATCACCAAAAGCTTAACATTCTAACAAAATAAAGGCATTTTTCCTTATCAAGTGTAAAAATTGTAAGAATTTCCTATGGTCTGAAACCACAGGGAGGTCCCTACTACAGGAGTAGGTGAAAGAGCTAATTTTTGCCTGTTATTCTTACTGGCGACAGGATGCAGATGGGATTAAAGCTCCCCTTCCTGTCACTGCCCACTTGAGATTCACACTGAATTGCAGACACTGTTCTTACCTGCCTATCAGATTTGTTTTCAGGGCACCTACTAAGCTGTCTCAGAGAAGTACTTTCTTTGATGTTATCTTTTATATATAATAATAAAATTCCATGCATTCATTCAACAAATATACATTGAACCTATGTTCCAGAAGCTTGAGGATAGAGAAGTGAACAAAATATACAAAATGATCAATAAAAAACTCTCATACCCTCTATTCAGGGAATGAGATTAGATTCATTCAGGGAATGAAGCAGTCTGCTAAGAAAATGTTGCTTATAAAGCAGAATACTTAATGCTATGCAAAAGATCTCCACGAACACACACACAACACAAATTCTGGTGGCTGAAATAATAGCAAAGTGGACCCCACAAGATATATTACCACAAGTTAGTGAAAACTAATAATTCACTTTTTAAAAAGAATTAATTTTATAAACACCTTTTTGGATAGCATCTACTCTTCTACTTTCCTGATAGACATAGGTTAATGCAACTTGAGAGACAATCCAATATGCCTGACATATTAGCATATGAGTATGATTTTGATGAGCCAGGGATTGTATAATACAATTTTCAGGTTCCATGAGGTGACAATGTAATGAAAGCAAGACTGATCCCCACAAAGCTTGGTCTAAATTCCATGTTAGGAAATGAAAATGCTGGTTCTTGCTAGGTTACATTTTCTGAAAATGGGCACCACAGTAGGTTCAAAAGTACAGAGTGCAGGGGTGCCTGAGTGGCTCAGTTGGTTGAGTGTCTGACTTTGACTCAGGTAATGATCTCGCAGTTGGTGGGTTTGAGTCCCACGTCAGGCTCTGTGCTGATAGCTCAGAGCCTGAAGCCTGCTTTGGATTCTGTGTCTCCCTCTCTCTGTCCTTCCCCTACTCACACTCTGTCTCTCAAAAGTGAATAAATGTTAAAAAATCTTAAAAAAAAAGTATGGAGTGCTTCTAGCAGTGACAACTTTTCAATGATCTTGCAGCTACCCCCACCTCCTGTGGACAAGCTCTCAGCCTTTAAAGTCAAGGGCTCAAAGTAAGGTGTTGAGTGCTAGACACAGGGGAGTGAGGGTGTTGGGAAATTCAATTAGTATGTGTGAAAATAAAAGGGCCCATAGCTGAAAGCCACTCAAAGTGTGAAGATTGCTTTCTGAGAAACTCCCATTTCTCAAGAATGAACAAACCTGGGGAAAGATGAGCTCCTTAGTTTTTTGTTTTGTTTTTTACAAAATATTTTTCAAGTCTTTTGCTGGTGAGGCTTCTACAGTTTTTGCTAATAAACTTTTACCTTTACTAAAAGAATGACTTTTCTTCATCTGCCCACAGCAAGAACTTGCTTGACCATAAAGAATGCTAGTACATGGATCTGCACTGGATAAAATGCCACATCTTATAACAGAAATTTTATAACTCAGGGAGATACTTTTTTAAGCTTCCATGAAATCCTATGCAATTCAATATGCAAGCATACAGCAAAGATTAGAAATGAACTTGAGGTCTCTGTACTCCCAAGAACTCACCATCTTGAGCAGGGGGAGGTGTTATGGAATCTACCATAGATACAAAGACATACTGAAAAACTTTAACATAAAACCAACTGTGGCAAGGACTGTAACAGATTAAACCCAATTAATAAGTTTAGAATTGACTTTTTTAAAAAAATAAATGTTTATTTATTTTGAGAGAAAGAGAGCAGGGGAAGGGCAGAGAGAAGAGAGACAGAGAGAGAGAATCCCAAGCAGGCTCTGCACTATCAGCACATAGCCTGACCTGGGGTCTTGATCTCATGAACTGTTTGATCTTGAACTGAGGGAAAAGCAAGAGTCAGATGCTTAACTGACTGAGCCACCCAGGCACCCCGAGTAGTCTTTTCATAGGAGGTATTTCAGCTGCATTTTGAAAGCTGAACAGGACTTTCAGGAATGAAGATGAGGGGAGGGGCATTTGGGGCAGAAGAAAGTAGATGAACACAGGCACAAAGTACACTTGGAGAGTGTAGGCAGAAATGTGACTAACACATAAGGAGGCTGTTGTGGAAAGAAACCAGTGTGGTAGAAAGACAGAAGGAACCCAAATCCTCTGAGATTAAGGATTAGGACTTTACTCATAAGATAAATTTTGGGGGGAGTCTTAGGAGAACCTCAAGGGCAGCTGCTAAACAGAGGAATGCCACTGTCTGGGTTAAGCCTTAGAAAACTAATTGTCAGGCTCTGTGCTGACAGCTCAGAGCCTGGAGCCTGCTTCAGATTCTGTTCCCCCTCTCTTTGCCCCTCACCCTCTCATACTCTGTCTCTTTCTCTCTCAAAAATAAATAAACATTAAAAAAATTAAAAAAGAAAAACTAACTGTCACAAGAGAACTAAAGAGACACAGGAGGCTACCACCACATTCAGGTGAGAGATGAAAAACCCAGGACTTGAGCAGAGGAAGTATAAGAGCAATTGCCTATGGTAAGGAAGAGACAGAAGTGAAACACTAGAGTGGCTGAGCACTGGGATTTAGCTCCTGATTAGATACTGGGGGGCTGCAGGGGCCAGGAGGAGGGTGCTCAAATGAGTCTAAGTTTCAAGCTTTAGGAAGAAACAGGATGATAAGATGAGAATGAAGGAGATGAAGGACAGAAAGTAACACAGACTATAACAGATACTTCATGTCACCCTATAGCTCATTTCCTCCACTGTATTTTTATTTTTTATTTTTTTGACTCAAACTCTGCTGGAAGAGATATAGACACATAGAAAGCAGCTGCCCCATTCTGGGATTGTTTTTTCTCACAGCAGGCACACATTATCCCAACCAGGCAGGCTGTTTGCTTTTAAGCACATAAACTAACAGATATTTTTTGATGTTTGTTTGATGCTTAAATAGAATCCTGAGCATGAGGGGCCACCATGATCTAGACCATGCCCAGAGCTCCCAAGTTAGAGCCAGGGTCAAGGTATACTTCCCATAGTTGCAGTAGCCAAAAAAAAAAAAAGTTTCATGCAAAAAATCATAAAATAACTTAGGCATAGGCATTTATTCCATTTAGGTTCAACATACCTCAAATTCCAGATAGTGATCTTTCAGTCTGTATTCATCTATCTCCTTGGCTTTAACTTTCTTATCCGGGGGATATGAGCGGTGTTCAGCCAGCTCAGTGGTAATCTGCTTCAGTTTGCTTTCATGAGATTTCAGCTGTTCCTCCTGTAGGATTTTATTAAGCTATTTAGCATCAGAAAATAATTCATAGAGTACTTTTCAATAAAAAAATCATAGAGTGCTTTTAAAAATCCCTTATGATGAATGACTTTAATTCATCAAAACAGTCCAATGTGCCTCTGCTGCCACATCTTACCAACTTTCTCATGCTAGGTATTCACATATACCTTTACGAACTGACAACAGGCCCCTTGTTATAAAACCAAATACTTTCAGAGCCCCTTATCAAATATACCGGTCATGAAGTTGAGAACAGGCTTCCTAACAGATAATCCAAAAGGCAAAGTACCAGTTAAGCACTTAGAGTCCCAGATAATTTGGCTTTTCTATTTCCTGTCCAATCAGTAATGCTGCTAATTTCCCCGTCTGTCACAATGAATGAAAAGTCTCTCTGCTTAGTTTTTCTTTTTCCTTTTTGAGACGAACAATGTCACCAAGAAATAATTCTCCGAAAGCTATCTGAAGATATTCTAAAAAATGCATACACCTATGCCTTTTCCCTCCAAAGTAGTAGAGGTTTTAACTTCTTTCAAAATCTTATTGATCCAAAGTATTAATTCAAATAAATGTTCCTATAGAGAAATTATTGCCTGAACAGTGTCACTATAGGCACCATGCACCAATGCAACATGGTTGATCCTATGCCAAAGAATTTACATACTAGGGGCAACATTTTTATCACCTCATAATAATGAAAGACACCATCAAACCCTCTGGCAACATTTTAAAAATGAAACAAAAACATTGGAATTTTCTTGCATTCCTAAAGTTATATGACTGCTTTGTTTACTATTCTGCATTCACATATATATTATCCAATTCTTGATTATAAATTTCACATGTACAATAAGAAATAAATGAATAAAATAAATGAAAAGGAAATGATTAAACTAGGCGATAAATACAATTTGTATAATAACACCATAATTTCTTTTTCTTTTCTTTTCTTTTTTTTTTTTTTAAGAGCAGACAAAAGGAATTTCCCTCCTTCGTGAAGTTCTTACTTTAGGACTTATCAATTTGTACTCTTCAAAAAAGGCATGGCAATGAGAAAAAAAAATGGTTTTTTCCTCCTGCTTCCAGAATTCATGTCACCCTAGATGATCACGAGAAGAGTTAAACGTAAAAAATTAACATGTACAACACATCATCACAATTCCCAGTTGAATTCTTTCCATATGACATTTTTGTAAATTAAAATTACTAAATCCTAGATCAGTAAGTATTTGCCAGGTGATGAAGAATTTAAACCTTAAAGTAACTATATAATTAATCTGGCAACTTAACCTTGCAATTCAAACCTAGTTGGATAATTTAGAGGTGAAAAATCCCAACAATTTTAATTTATGATGTAGGAGTACATTGACAAACAGTAAAACCTTGGTTTGAGAGCATAATTTGTTCCAGAAACATGCTTGTAATCCAAAGCATTTGTATATCAAAGCGAATTTCCCCGTAAGAAATAATGGAAACTCAGAGATTCATGTATCATGCTGATTTGTGGATAATGACTCATACCTGTAGCCCAGGAATAAATCCCACTTGATCGTGGTGGATAATTCTTTTTATGTATTGTACGATTTGTATTGCTAGCATCTTGTTGAGAATTTCATCAGGGATGTTGATCTATAATTCTCCTTTTTAGTGGGGTCTCTGGTTTTGGAATCAAGGTAATCCTGGCCTCACTGAATGAGTTTGGAAGTTTTCCTTCCATTTCTTTCTTTTTTTTCTTTCTTTTTTTTTTTTTCATCTGTAATAGTCATTTTTTTTAAAATTTAAATTTTGGTAAACATAACAGCACAATATTGGTTTCAGGAGTAGAATTCAGTGATTCATCACTTATATACAACACCCAGTGCTCATCACATCAAGTCACCTCTTTAATGCCCATCACCCATCTAGCCCATCTCCCACCCACCTCCTCCCATCAACACTCAGTTTGTTCTCTAGTATTAAGAATCTTTTGTGGTTTGTTTCCTTTTCTTCTCTTCCCACCCTTCATTACCATATGCTCATCTGTTTTGTTTCTTAAATCCACATGGGTGAAATCATATGGTATTTGTCTTTCTCTGACTGATATATTTCGCTTAGCATAATATTTTCTATCTCTGCCCACATTGTTGAAAATGGCAAGATTTCATTCTTTTTGATGGTTGAGTAATATTCCATTTTATATAATATATATTATTTTATGTTTTAAAATTTTATATATTAAATATATATTATATTTATACTTTTATATATTATATATTATTTTATATATATATATCACATCTTCTTTATCCATTCATCAATTAATGGACATTTAGGCTCTCTCCATAGTTTGGCTATTGTTGATAATGCTGCTGTAAACACTGAGATGCATGTACCCCTTTGAATCTGTTATTTTGTATCCTTTGGGTAAATACCTAGTAGTAAAATTCCTGGATCAGAGGGTAGTCCTATTTTTAGTTTTTTGAGAAACCTCCATACTGTTCTCCAGCATGGCTGCACTAGTTTACATTCCTACCAACAGTGCAAGAGGGCTCCCCTTCCTCCACATCCTTGACAACACCTGTTGTTTCTTGTGTTGTTAGTGTTAGCCATTTTGAAAGGTGTGAGGTGACATCTCATCATGGTTTTGATTTGTATTTCCCTGATGATGTGAGATGTTGATTATCTTTTCATGTGTCTTTTTAGCCATCTGGATATCTTCTTTGAAAAAGTGTCTGTTCATGGCTGCTGCCCATTTCTTAGTGCTGCCCATTTCTTAAGTTGTTTGGTTTTTGGGTGTTGAGTTTGGTAAGTTCTTTATAGATTTTGGATACTAACCCTTTATCTTATGTCATTTACAAATATCTTCTCCCATTCTGTTGGCTTTTGTTGACTGTTTCCTACCCTGTACAGAAGGTTTAATCTTGATGAAATCCCAGTAGTTCATGTTTGCTTTTGTTTATTCATGGCGAATCATTCTTTTAATGTTATTTTAATGCACTGTTGAATTTGATTTGCTAGTACCTTGTTGAGAATTTTTGCATCCAGGTTCATCAGGGATATTAGTCTCTAACTCTCCTTTTCAGTGAGGTCTTTGTCTGGTTTTGGAATCAAGGTAATGGTGGCTTCCTAGAGTGAGTTTGCTTTACTTCCATTTCTATTTTTTGGAACAGTTTGAGAAGAATAGGTATCAACTCTACTAATTCCCCTGGGAAGCCATCTGGCCCAGGACTCTTGTTTGTTGGGAGACTATTGATAACTGTTTCAATTTCTTTGCTTGTTATGGGTCTGTTCAAGTTTTCTATTTCTTCCTGTTTCCGTTTTGGTGGTTTACGAGTTTCTAGGAATTTGTCCATTTTTTCCAGGTTGCCCAGTTCATTGGCATATAATTTTTCATAGTATTCTCTTATAATTGTTTGTATTTCTGTGGTGTCAGTTGTGATGTCCTCTTTCATTTGTGATTTTATCTATTTGGGTCCTTTCTCTTTTCTTTTTGATAAGTCTGGCTAAGGGTGTTATCAATTTTGTTTATTCTTTCAAAGAAGCAGCTCTTACTTTCATTGATCTGGTCTACTTTCTTTTTTGTTGTTTCTATATAATTTATCTGTGCTGACTTTAGGCTTCATTTGCTACTTCTTTTCTAGCCCCTTTAGGTGTAAGATTAGGTTGTATATTTGGGACTTTTCTTGCTTCTTGAGATAGGCCTGAATTGCAATGTACTTTACTCTTAGGACTGCCTTTGCTGCATCCCAAAGGGTTTGGACTGTCATGTTTTCATTTTAATTTGCTTCTATGTATTTTTTAATTTCCTCTTTAATTTCTGGTTAACCCATTCATCTTTAGTAGGAAGTTCTTTAACCTCCATGTATGTGAGGGCTTTCCAAAATTTTTCTTGTGGTTGACTTAAAGTTTCACAGCTTTTGGTCTGAAAATATTCACAGTATGATCTCAATCTTGTACCAGTTGAGGCCTGATTTGTGACCCAGTATGTGATCTATTCTGGAGATTGTTCCATGGGTACTTTAAAAGAATGTATATTCTCCTGCTTTAGTGTGAAATGCTCTGAATATATAACACTATGTTTCCTTTATATGGTATTATAATAAACATTCTATAAAACTGTTAGTTTAAATCTTAGATAAGAATAAGGTCTGTTTTGAGAACAGCATTTATTATTGCTCAAAAATACTTCAAAAATGTTGCAGATTTTAAGATATTTGGCTTGGTATACAATAAATAACTGTGAATAATGTTTTAAAAAGAGAAAGTAAATTTTAAAAAAATTTCTCTTTTAAAAAGAGAAAGTAAATTTTCTCCACCTGCTAACTTACTGGACCTTTTGATTGAGAATGTTATTCAAGTTTTCTAAAATGACAACTTTGAGTATACATTAAACATCTCTAAAACATGTACTTACTTAAAAAACAGTACTGTCATGACATGCATTTATGATACTGTCCAGATTTAGATAAAAGTAAATGAGAATTGCATTAAGCTCTCAGAACATTTGCTGCAACAAGAAGCAAGGACATCACATACTATGTTATTCTGTAGTCAAGTAAGATATTGCAACTAATAAATGTCAATCTTCACATCTGAAATCACCTAGACATTATTGTTAGAGTAAGACATATTTGGAAGAGTTTCTGTATAGAAGGTTTTTTTAGATTGACATACAGCTGGGTAAACTCAGTTTTCTTTTGTTCAACAATGCCTCATCTCCACTGCATAAAGTCTGGTCTCCAGTTCCACTATCCAATGCCTGCCTTACATTAAGTTGTATTTTGTTGGCACTGCATAAAGCAATTATGTTATGAAAGACCTCTAGGTTACTATGTTCAAATTAACAGCTGGTTTCATTAATGTTCCTAGAGCAACAGAACCCTCTCCAATAATTTTCAGGTTGATAAATTTGATTTTCCAAGTATTTTCCAAAACAGGGCAGTGCATGAGTCCAAAAATTTGTTCAAAAATGCCCAAACAAGTGTTCCCCTGGTGGGAAGTTCCAGCAATTCCAACCATAACTAGACCATAGGGAGCAGAAGCACATTTTCAATCTATGGGAATCTAGTGGGACTGAGAAGACACTCTTCTTTCACTAGTGACAGCAGATTAAGGCTCATACTTTTTGCTCCACTCAGAGTAGTCTATCACATTTTGTTCAGAGGTACTGTAAGAAAATGTAAGCTTCACATCATGCCACAAGTGTGGTGGGCCCCTATTCATCTTGAGGTGGTCCCAGAAAAGGATTCTGAGAATTAAAAACTTCAAAGAACAAGTGACAGGATTCTGCTAATTGAGAAAATTTGACTTTTTCAGTTTTTTAATCTTCTTTTTCCTGCCATCAAGAGTCTAATGTCCTCTGTTTTAATTAGCTCTGGTATTTCCTTCAACTTGTAATTGTTTTTTCCAATAATCCTTTGTATGCTGAATAAGATTACGTTTTTCAGTAGCTGGAGGTAAAATTACCCTGTGTTGTGTTTTTCAGTAGCTGGAGATATAATTACCCAGTGTTGCCAAGTACTTAAATATGACTTCTAAGTGGACTTTCTTATGCCTCAAAAGTTCTTTTACACTTTGACTGTATACTGATTTGCACAAATGGCATCTTGGCGGTCCTCAGGCCACACCAGGCGATTGGTGATGGTGTCGCATAGGGCCATGATACCGTCACTGTCCAGAGGTTGAGCAGGGTATGACAGCCCTCCATTCTGGGTAGCGGAGCCCAACATCTCAACCCTCCAAAATGAAGGGAGAGGATGACGCCGTAATGTCATCCCTTTAGGCCCACTGGGTCGGTACCTTGGCCCATAATTTCAAAATATAAAAATTTTATATCGGGGGGGAATAATTAAAAAGACTACCAGAAAGTGAATAATTATGGCCAACAAATTAAGATTATGTAATATCATTGTACATTAAAAATGATAATCAGAAATTATGAGTCAAATGTAATATCTTAGGGATTTGTTATAATGTACACCTTAAAAGCCAACCAAGGAAAACTAAAATACAAGTCTAAAGCCATCAAAGTAAAAAGAACAATAAAAAGTTTTTAAAAAGCAAGGTACATCAGTGGAAAAAAAACAAGAAGGGTGGCAGGAACAAGTGGAGTAAATGAAAGATGAGATTCATTTTTAAATAGCAACTAAAACAAAATAAAAAACCTAACAAAATGCCAGAAAAGTAGAGGAGAAGAAAACAAAGAAATCTGTTTTGAGATTTTACCCAAACTTGTCACTTGTACACTCATAATACTGAAAGTAAATGAAAACAATGCTTCCATAGCTTTTATTGACAACTTCTCATTCATCTTTTTGTTTCTTTCTCCAAAAACACTGCAGACTGTGTTATGGACTTGAATGCTTGTGTCCCTTCAAAATTCCTATGTTGAAACCTAGTGTGGCTATCTTTGTAGATGGGGCTTCTAGGAAGTAACTGAGGGCAAATGAGGTCCTAAAGATAGGGCCCTGACCTGATAGGATTAGTGTTCTTAGAAGAAGAGTCATCACAGAGCACATTCTCTCTCTGGGCACGAACTCTGAAAAAGACCATGTGAGAATGTAGAAGAAAGAGGGCCATCTGCAACCCAAAGGGAGAACCCACACCAGCCCCCAATGCTGCTGCCACCTTGATCTAGGGCTTCTGGTCTCCAGAACTGTGAGAAAAACATTTCTGTCATTTAAGCCAACCAGTCCATGGTATTTTTTATAGCAGCCAGAACTAAGAAGAATGTATCAATAGCTTTTTCCTTTCAAAGTAATTTCTTTTGTGTATTTACTGAAACATGTAAATTATTTAATAGAATGTTTGACAAAAGATATTGGGTGATCAGACCGCTTCAATAAATAAAAACATGATGAATTTTTTCTTTGTTTAATAAAATGTTTCAGATATACAAAAAGTCATATTGAATGATATGTAAAAAATGCTCATTTATCTAACAGCTGGTTTAAGAAAAAAATAAGAAATCATTTGAAACTCCCTGCATTTATTTATCTACTCATCTCATCTTTTTCTATGCTACTCCTATACAAATAGAAGGCTCCATAGAAATAGTATGTTCTACAGGTTTTTATAGTTTGTAAGGCTTCCTTTATGATTGTCTTTTCATTCAACAGGTTTTTAAGATTTATTCACATATGTGCTCTAGTTCCTCAAAGTATACTGTTTCATTGTAGGACATTCTACAATTCCATTGAAGGATGCTTAGGTTGTTTTCAGATTTCTTGAGGCTATTATAAATGATACTACATTGAACATGCTGCCTAGTGAATATGGGAAAGAATTGTCCTACAGTACAATCACCAAGAGGTAGATTTTTGGGGTTTAGAATATGCACATCTTTAAGGTGACATTAACTTGTTTTTTAAAGTGTTTCTACCAGTTTACACTCTCATAGTAGGCTTGAAATTCACATTGTTCTAAAACTGAGGGTTGATGGGGGGTGGGAGGGAGGGGAGGGTGGGTGATGGGTATTGAGGAGGGCACCTTTTGGGATGAGCACTGGGTGTTGTATGGAAACCAATTTGACAATAAATTTCATATATTGAAAAAAAAAAAAAGAAATTCACATTGTTCTATACCCTTGCCAAAATTTGATATTTACTCAAAACCAGTGTTATTCCAGGTATCACAATGTCTTCCACTTGTGCACTACTATAGCACTTGAATGTCTATGCTACATACTTATTACAAAATATACTCTGACTTCTGTGTAGATTTTATCT
Organism: Panthera leo; assembly: GCF_018350215.1. NCBI lineage: Eukaryota > Metazoa > Chordata > Mammalia > Carnivora > Felidae > Panthera > Panthera leo. The sequence goes on from NC_056682.1 coordinate 38,401,530, forward strand.
TCTTTACTGATTATAAGCTCTTTGAAGGCAGAAAGGGTCATTTTTCCCCCTTTCCTCAAATCCTCCAGTGTTTAGTACTAAGCAGAGAAAACAGTATATGGTATAATTTTTGTATAGTACTGGAATAATTCTGATAGATTCTTTAAGTTCTCATTAGCTGAGAGCCAAGACCATCATCTTGGCTATTTTTATAATGTCCACATACCTAATACAGTACTTGATATATAGGTTCTTCAGTCAAGAGTAACTGATTAAATGATTTAAAAAAAAGTGGGGGAGACATAGAGGGGAGGACTCAAGAGTGTTTCCTTCGTGCTGTTCTAAAGCTGATAGATGATTTAGAAAGTAATGACATTTCTAGGAATCTTCTAAGAAATTTACAGGTCAAATTGCTAAATACTGCAGCCTTATCAAACCCAAGATGTATGGAATTTAGAATAAAGAACATCTGCCTTGAGTCAGTTTGAGGTATTATTGAAGGCACTATCAGAAAGATTTTATCATTTCATGTTTAAAAGATTTAAAGACTTTAAACAGCGTAGTGAGCTACTGCATAACTTCAAAATGATTTAACTGTTGATTACTTAAAATATGTTAAGTAGAGACCTTTAAGAAATGAATACAAAACAGTGTAGTTACCATTTAAGGTGATGCCAAGGAGTTTAGACCACATCTTGTTGGCTAAAGTGAGTCAATTAACATTAAGTGACCGTAATTACATGAGTCATATTTTAGCTGCAACTGTGAAGGATGGATTGGAGAAAAGCAAGATTGGAAGAAGAGCAATATTAAGTGGTTATGTGAATAGTTTGCAAGAATTTTTCAAAGTGGAGTGTGTGCAACCCAGGCAAGATCATCCACTGGGAAGAATTTTAAAAATCAACATTGGGATATAATTCACATACCACACAATTCACCCATTTAAAGTGTATAATTTAATATTTTTTAGTATAGTCATGGGGTGGTGCAACCATCACTACAATTTAATTTTATGACATTTTAGTTCCCCTAAAAGTGTCTTTTTGGAATGGAATCAACAATATGTTTCTTTTGTGACTGGTTTCATTGTGTTTTTTTTTTGTTTTTTTTTTTTTACAACTGAATACTATCCCATTGTATGGATATATCACATTTTATTTATATATTCATTAGCTGACAGCCATTCACACCTTTGGCTGTTACGAATAATGCAGCAATGGACATTTGTGTGAAAGGTTTTATGGGGTGTATGTTTTCATTTAATCCTATGTTAAATCATTTGATAAACCATCAAACCGTTTCCCCAAGTACCTGCATTCATAGTATATTCCTATAAGCAACATATCAAAGTTGCAATTTCTCCATATCTTCACCATAACATTAGTTTCCTTAAAATATTTTTTTTTTGAATTATGGCAGCCCTAATGAGTGTAAAATGATACCTACTGGTTGATTTGTATTTTCCTAATGACTAATGATGTTCGGCAGTTTTTCATGTTGTATTGATAATAGAACATGTAGTATATTTTATAAAAATATATACATATATTGGAGGATATCTGCTCAAATATTTAGTATTAATAAAATGAATGATCAAAAAAGTTCAGAGACCAGTGATCTAAGTGAAAGATGACAAACGCCAGAATTAATGGATGTGGGTAGGGTATGAAAATAACTGGATTTGTGACTAAAGTATGAAATGGAGTGGGATAGGAAGGATGTGGTTCTGGCCAGTATGGGACACAATTACAAGGATGACTTCCTCCTCTGAAATCCCACTGCCCCTAATGCCTGTTGGTGGAGGTCACTGAGAGAACGCAACCCTGCCTGACAGGCAAGCTGGACGTGGGCAGCCGGAGGCTCCTCACCTCCTTCCCATTCATGGAATGTGCATTTCACTTATTTCCCTGATCCATAAGCTGCCCCAAGGACATGGTCTTCAAATAGTAATGTGTTTTTGAGACCATCCGAATGGTATACATGATTGAGCTCAATTAAGGCTCTATATAGATTATGATACCAACAGATGTATGCAAAGATCTACTCATCTTGTGCCACCCAACACAGGTTTCTTAAGTAAGTTCTCTTGCTTATTAAAACTACTACCTACCAATGTGAAGAGGTCTACTTCTTTCCTCAGTCTCTCCTTGCCCTCTGTGTTCAGAAGCCAGTTTACGAATGAACTCTGCCGCACTCATCTGGCCCTGGGCATTACTGCCCTAATGGTCAAACCACAGGGTAAAATGAGGGGTGAGAAACAAGAACAGGGCTTTCCTTTGTTTCCAAGGTCTGGCCCTCAACAGTTAACATTCAGTGATCAAACTAATCACTGATTATTGACTCAAATAATCATTGATCATTGATTCAGATCTTTACAGGAGAATGGCTGAAATTCTAAGAAGAAAACAGAACTAGATATCAGGAAATGGTAATTTCATGAGGTATCGGTGAGACAGAGCAGGAATTGGACTCAGGTTTCCTAACCTGACTGAGAAATCTAGCATTCCTTGTTTTCTTCATAAGGAGAAAACAAAAAAGTTAAAACTCTACGTCTCTTGAGTAGCACATCTTGCAGGAATGTGAGGGAGGATGCTTATTGAAAGGAACATATTTACTACCATGACTGGTGAAGACCAGACCAAACCAGTCTGCACCAAGATGGACCCCAGTGCTGAACTTTCACTGACTTCTTCTCTCATTATAATACTAAAAATCATATCCAGGGGTGGAGATTTAACATGTTAATTAGACATGCGATGTATGAAGACACATGGCATTTTAGACCCCTGCCTCTATGCTTTGACATTACCCTTTCCCCACCCAAGTTTCTGATAAAAACTCTCCCTGACCTTGCCTCGGGGTGGGGGGTCAGCCTGAGGACACTTCTTTGTGCTGCTTCCCTGTGCTTAAGCATAAGCTCCAATAAAGCCTTGCTGGAAATTCCCATTTAGCCTCTTGTCAATTTCTATTGCTGAGCGAGCCCAAGGGCCCAGTTCAGTTTCACACATCTCCAGCTAAGTAGTGAAGGGGAGGGTAGGGATTGTAGGGAGTACAGTGCAGCGCCTCTAAGTATGATCTTCACTGTTCACAGGCTGGACACCTGCTGTGTCTTAAAATATTCATGTGCCTGGGACCCTGACCCATACCTTACCAGCCTGGGGTAGGGGTGCTGGGATATGTGCACTTTCAACAAGTCCCCAGATCATTCTTGTGCATATTAAAGCCTGAAAATGACTACTTTGATGAGTATAAAAGGAGGTCCTGAACAGATCCTGAAGAGGGCTAACCATGAAATCCTAAGTTTAGAGTACTAGTTATACCAGAAGGAGAAATGAATCTTAAATATTCAAACTTGTTCCTCTGCCTCCAAAAGAAGAAAAATATGCTTTGGCAACACTGCCATGAAAACAACTAAAGAAGATAACTCCTACACAGCAGAGTTGTACAGAGAACCACACTGTACTGATAATGATCAATTTTAATAATGAAGGCTAATATGGTTTGGATAGAAGACAAGAATAATTTAGTAACCACATGCGAAGTAACTGCTTGAGCTAAAGCTAACCCGAAGACAAGAATAATTTAAATAAAAGCTTACAAATGACCAGGTGATGATGAACAGTGTGACTCCAAAAGCACCAAACAATGTTTTAATTGAATGTTTAGTTTTTTCCTAACACTATTTAATTTTTTTTCCAGCAGGATACTCACATTGTTATACATGTATTTTGTAAACTAAAATTATCCAAGTGTTTCTGGCATTTAGGGCAGTCATAGCCAGGTTGTGGGTGTATGGAGAAAAAGGAAAGATAGCTTGGCTCAAGCAGTGGTTCTCAATAACAGTGAGTAGCAGTGGGGTAGGTTTTAACCCTACAGGACATTTGGCAATGTCTGGAGACATTTTTGGTTGTCACAACTAGGGGGATGATACTAGCATCTAGTGGGTATAGGCTAGGGATATTGCTAAACAAAAATTCAAAGGATGGTCCCCACAACAAAGAACTATCCAGGCTATAAAGGCAGTAGTGTTAAGGTTGGCAACACCAGGGCAAAATGCCAGGGCTAAACTTGAGGACTAGTCTACAAGATACTGGAAAGCTTGTGGGTGCACATATTTCAGGATTTACTGAAAGTGCACTAAGACTCCTCCAAAGATATCCCACAAGAGTCTCTATTTGATGTGGAGGGTGTGAACTAACTTCTCTCCCTTTTTCTAAACTATTATTTATCGCGTGCTTGATTTTACATATTTGTTTTTAAATTGTCCTATTACTCTCAAAGGCAAAACATCTTTTTGATTTTTAGTAAACAAACACAATGACCTGGACAAAAAACACAGAGCTAGTGAAAGAACCTTTAAAAAATCTTAAAAACATTCTAGAACATAGTCCTCATTTAGGCCCATAAAAGCTTGGTGATTTATTTGTGGAAAAGAAAACATCTTTTTTAACAAAGAAATTAATTCCTGAAACGACCTGGTCATCTTATGTGACATAGGAGCACACTTCTTTTTGGTTATTGCCTTATTTAAAATCTTAACTCCATCATTTTGATCAATTACATAAACAGGGGTGGGTTTTTGTTTTTGTTTTTGTTTCTCTGGATTTATGCTCAAAATAAGGAAAGATTAAGAATTTTATGCATTCTATTTTTAGAATGCCTCCAGTGTAAGGCATTTGTTTAAAATAAGAGATTTTATTTTGATAAAAGTGCTTGCTTGCTTAAACTGTTATCCTAAGGATGCTGGGGAACCAGTGAAGCATCCAAAATCTTACACATGACAAGACCTTTCATTATTTGGCCTCTGCTTACTTCTCCACAGAGGAATGTATCTTGCCTTTTCTCAGTATTTTGTGCTCAAGTCACAGTTGATAATTTATATGTTATGTATCTCAGTGCTTTCTCCTCTAAGCATTTTTGATCCTCTGCTGGGATTTTCTCTTCCGACACCACGCCTAACTGCTATTCATCCTTTAAGTTTAAAATTAGATACCACAATGCCTCTTCCACCTACAAGGCCAGAGGCTAAATGTCCCTTCTTATACTCCCACAGCACTCTGGACTTATACTTCCTGTACTCCAGTCAAACTCTATTACAATTACTTGCATATTTTGTATCCAGAGAGTGTCTGGGTTTCATTTGTCTTTCTGTCTCCAGAGCCTAAAATAGTCTCTGAGGTGTAATAGGCACATAATACATATTTATTAAATACATATATCATTGATAATCCATGATATCAGGTATGTAGAGGAGCCAGTTAATATCAAGCCCTGGTTGATTAGAGCCAGATGAAACTATTTCTATTATTGCACCAATAAGAAATTCACAAGGACATCAAACTAGCTTCCAAAATCCTTAACTAGTCATTGAGAATACAGGCAACACAGACAGGTTTAAAATTGGCAAAACTGGCCTGTACACAATGTCCTTAGAACAGAGTTTTAAGTAAGACAGGAATACAATAAAATATGATCTTTAGAGAGATCAATCTGACAACAGAAGAAAAACTTATGGGACTACATTTGGAACACAGTTCTACTATACATGATCTTGATTAGCTAGAAAAACCCACATGGTCCACTTAGCTCCTCCCTGAGAGTTAGGGAAGTCTCTGCTCCAATGTACTGTGAATAGTGGATCCCTGGGAATATTCTTATATACCCAGCATCAAATATAGCCTGGGATATGGGAAGAGCTCAGTAAAATGAAAAAACAAATACATGAATAAAAAGCTTGTTTTCAAGCCAGGATGTCTGGCAGTAGCTACTCATTTAAAAAATATGAGTCAGTACAAACAAAACCAAAAAACTAAGCCTGCCATTTGCAACATCATGGTGTATAGAAGGTATAACGCTACATGAAATGAGTCAAGACAGAAAAAGACAAATACCACATATTTTCGCTTATATGTGGAATCTAAAAAACAAAACAAACGAATAAACAAACAAGCAAAAGCAGAGAGAGACCCATAAATACAGAGAACTAATGGTTCCTAGAGGGCAAGGGGGTGGAGGATGGGCAAAACGGGTGAAGGAGAGTAGGAGGAATAGGCTTCTAGTTATAGAATGAATAAGTTATGAGGGTGAAAAGTACAGCATAAGCATACAGTCAATGTTACTGTAATAATGTAATGGTAATGCTCGCGGTAGGCAGAGCTATGTTGTACATGTGAAATTAATGTAACATTGTGTGCCAACTATATTTCACTTAAAAATATTAAAAACAAAAAAACTAGGCCTGTATGACTGAGTAATAAACTAACATAAATTTTAGAAACGTATTCATAGTATGTGTCCTATGTGTCAGCCACGTGCCAGCTTCCAATATGAAGTGCAAAACCCAGTATACTGCATTTTGCTTCGTTTATGCAATAGATCTTCCAAGGCAAGGTCTTATCCTTGCTGCCAACATATGGAATATTATTTAAATGAAAATGTTAGTAGGATTATTTTACAAAGTGCTTTTTTCCAAAGTCAAAGCACTATCAAAATGACTTACCTGAGACAGTTTTGTTGTAGTAGCAGGCAGAAGTGGACGACTAAACTTCTTCTGAGAACCAATGGCTGCTGGAAATGGTGGTGCAGAAAATACAGCTGCAACACAATTAATTTTGTTTATCCATCCTTGCATTTCCTCTGCACTCCTATGAGAAAAAGATAAATTTACATCAGGGTATTTCTCTATCTAAGTGTATCACACCTTGCCCATTTCTCATTATTGATTTTTTTTTTTTTTTACTTAAACTTTTATTTATTTATTTATTTATTTATTTATTTATTTATTTATTTATTTAATATATGTAATGTATTGTCAAATTGGTTTCCATACAACACCCAGTGCTCATCCCAAAAGGTGCCCTCCTCAATACCCATCACCCATCCTCCCCTCCCTCCCACCCCCCATCAACCCCCAGTTTGTTCTCAGTTTTTAACAGTCTCTTATGCTTTGGCTCTCTCCCACTCTAACCTCTTTTTTTTTTTTTCCTTCCCTTCCCCCACGGGTTTCTGTTAAGTTTCTCAGGATCCATGTAAGAGTGAAACCATATGGTATCTGTCTTTCTCTGTATGGCTTATTTCACTTAGCATCACACTCTCCAGTTCCATCCACGTTGCTACAAAAGGCCATATTTCATTTTTTCTCATTGCCACGTAGTATTCCATTGTGTATATAAACCACAGTTTCTTTATCCATTCATCAGTTGATGGACATTTAGGCTCTTTCCATAATTTGGCTATTGTGAGAGTGCTGCTATAAACATTGGGGTACAAGTGCCCCTATGCATCAGTACTCCTGTCTCATTATTGATTTAAAATGTTACATAAAGTCATTTATATTTCTTGGTAATTGATCCTTGATAAAATTTCACTGAGATAAACATTTTCAACAGCAATTACCATAGTAATAAAAGGCCCTGGAACCGATGATCATTACAATATAAGGCTGTGATTATTCCTCAAGGATACAGGAGGGGAAAAAAGCAAAATCACTCGACAATAAATATTAAAACCCTACTTTGTTTGATACTAGACTCAGTCAAACATTAACTTAAAAATTAGCTCCTCTTTCAATCACATAATTCAATTTTAAAATCCAACTGAGGAACAAATTGATAGAATTTAAAAGGAATATAAAAGGGAACAACCACTTGGAAAGCAGCTTTGACAGTTTTCTTGAAAAGTTAACTATATAAATTTATCATACAATCCAGCAGTTCTATTCCTAGGAATACACCCAAGAGAAATAAAAACATATAGGCACAGAAAGATCTACATGTGAATGTTCACAGCAGCACTATTTATTTATTTATTAAATATATGAAATTTATTGTCAAATTGGTTTCCATACAACACCCAGTGCTTATCCCAAAAGATGCCCTCTTTAATACCCATCACCCACCCTCTCCTCCCTCCCACCCCCTATCAACCCTCAGTTTGTTCTCAGTTTTTAAGAGTCTCTTATGCTTTGGCTCTCTCCCACTCTAACCTCTCTCTCTCTCTTTTTTTTCCTTCCCCTCCCCCATGGGTTCCTGTTAAGTTTCTCAGGATCCACAGAAGAGTGAAAACATGTGGTATCTGTCTTTCTCTGTATGGCTTATTTCACTTGGCATAACACTCTCCAGTTCCATCCACGTTGCTACAAAGGGCCATATTTCCCAACTCATCTTTGACAAAGCAGGAAAGAACATCCAATGGAAAAAAGACAGTCTCTTTAACAAATGGTGCTGGGAGAACTGGACAACAACATGCAGAAGGTTGAAACTAGACCACTTTCTCACACCATTCACAAAAATAAACTCAAAATGGATAAAGGACCTGAATGTGAGACAGGAAACCATCAAAACCTTAGAGGAGAAAGCAGGAAAAGACCTCTCTGACCTCAGCCGTAGCAATCTCTTACTCGGCACATCCCCAAAGGCAAGGGAATTAAAAGCAAAAGTGAATTACTGGGACCTTATGAAGATAAAAAGCTTCTGCACAGCAAAGGAAACAACCAACAAAACTAAAAGGCAACCAACGGAATGGGAAAAGATATTTGCAAATGACACATCGGACAAAGGGCTAGTATCCAAAATCTATAAAGAGCTCATCAAACTCCACACCCGAAAAACAAATAACCCAGTGAAGAAATGGGCAGAAAACATGAATAGACACTTCTCTAAAGAAGACATCCGGATGGCCAACAGGCACATGAAAAGATGTTCAACGTCGCTCCTTATCAGGGAAATACAAATCAAAACCACACTCAGATACCACCTCACGCCAGTCAGAGTGGCCAAAATGATCAAATCAGGAGACTATAGATGCTGGAGAGGATGTGGAGAAACAGGAACCCTCTTGCACTGTTGGTGGGAATGCAAATTGGTGCAGCCGCTCTGGAAAGCAGTGTGGAGGTTCCTCAGAAAATTAAAAATAGACCTACCCTATGACCCAGCAATAGCACTGCTAGGAATTTATCCAAGGGATACAGGAGTACTGATGCATAGGGGCACCTGTACCCCAATGTTTATAGCGGCACTCTCAACAATAGCCAAATTATGGAAAGAGCCTAAATGTCCATCAACTGATGAATGGATAAAGAAATTGTGGTTTATATACACAATGGAATACTACGTGGCAATGAGAAAAAATGAAATATGGCCTTTTGTAGCAACATGGATGGAACTGGAGAGTGTGATGCTAAGTGAAATAAGCCATACAGAGAAAGACAGATACCATATGGTTTCACTCTTATGTGGATCCTGAGAAACATAACAGAAACCCATGGGGGAGGGGAAGGAAAAAAAAAAAAAGAAAAAAAAAAAGAAAAAAGAGGTTAGAGTGGGAGAGAGCCAAAGCATTAGAGACTGTTAAAAACTGAGAACAAACTGAGGGTTGATGGGGGGTGGGAGGGAGGGCAGGGTGGGTGATGGGTATTGAGGAGGGCACCTTTTGGGATGAGCACTGGGTGTTGTATGGAAACCAATTTGACAGTAAATTTCATATATTAAAAAATAAAAAAAAAAATAAAGTTTCATGATCAAGTATTAAAAAAAAAAAAAAACAAAAAACAAAGGGCCATATTTCATTCTTTCTCATTGCCACATAGTACTCCATTGTGTATATAAACCACAGTTTCTTTATCCATTCGTCAGTTGATGGACATTTAGGCTCTTTCCATAATTCGGCTATTGTTGAGAGTGACAGCAGCACTATTTATAAAAGTCAAAAAGGGGAAACAATCCAAATGTCTGTCAACTCATGAATGAATAAAAGAAAAATGTAATATATATCCATACAGTGGAATACTACTCGGTAATAAAGGCATGAAGGGCAGATACATGTTACAACATGGTGAACCCCCAAAACTTTATGGTAAGTGAAAAAAGCCAGATACATTTCATACTATATGTTCCATGTATATGAAAAATCCAGAAAAAGCAATACCATAGAGGCACAAAGGAGATTAGTGGTATCCAGGGTTGGTGGTAAAATGGGGGGTGACTACAAAATGGGCATGGAGGATCTCTTTGGGGTGATGAAAGTGTTCCAAACTGGATTGTGGTGATGGTGGCACAATTCTGTAAATTTGCTGAAAATTATTGAATTATGTACTTCACACAAGTGAGATTAATGGTATGTAAAGAACTTTCCAAAAGGATGTTAAAAATCCACCTGAAAGGATGTAGAAATCATCTGATTTCATTAACATACTTTCAACTTTTAACATACTTTTAACTTGTATGTCATATATTTGCAAAGACCAGCACTGACTGGCAGCACTCAATAAATATTTGTGAATTTATAAATGAATGGGAGGATGAGTCAGGACAGATTAAGGTAGACAGAATGTCAGCCCATCTAAAATCATTTCCTTTATGCATTACTCTGAGAAACCACACTAACCTAAGACCACACTAGGTATCAATTCCTCTTTGCACCCCATATGTTTCTATAATCTGATTTCTTTGCCTCTGTTAATTCAATTCATTGATTTCTGCATCACTTCTATCTGAAGTAATTAGAACTTCTTAGTTATCATACTTGGTATTTTACATTAAAAAATGTTGGGGAACAGAATAATTTGAAGGACTCTGATGACTAATAGCTGTAATTATACATCTGGCTATGAGTCCCTCTGTGGTGCTAAAGCTGTCTTACTCCCATGCTAAAAAAAAATCCTGTGAAACTTGGATTTCCTTACAACTTCCTCCTCACCTGATGTCAGCAATTTCATACCTCCGGAAATTCAACATTCACAAATCACCAGAGTACTTGCTGCTGTTCTTATTTCTTTTTTTGATCTTACATTGCTTTGATCAACAAGTATGCAGATACTTGTGTTCACTATCTTGATGTCAAATTTTAATTCCAATGCCAAATGCAGTCAATTGGTAGTGTTGGGAGTGATTCTGAAGTCAAGCTCAGGTTCTGTGCAAAGCATGAAGAATTAACACTGTCACAGACACTGATGGTGTGTACTCCTATAAAAATTCCTTTTGTAGAGGCTCAGTTCTGAAAATGCAAAGTTTCTCACTTCACAAATCCAGAATTCTCTGTGTGAAAGGCTCCACTTCTAATGTGAAAGTTGTCATGGACCCCTTATTGAACTGGCAATCCATCCTGATTTCTTGCCCACAATATAATTTTATCTTTTTCCTCTAGTTTAATCACAGACTATTAGAGCTCAGGAGGAGAAAGAAGAGAGAGGGAACAAAATGGAAATCTACACTTATTGAACAGTTTCTATATGCCAGGCACTGTATGAAGTACTTTATATATATACTTGATCTCATGTAATTCTCATTAGAACCTTATGAAATAACCATTATCATCTGCACTAATGACAAGCTAAGATTCAAAGAGGTTAAATTACATGCCAGGACGAAGAGCTAGGAAATGGTGATTTGAATCCAGGTCTATTTTACTCTCTGTGTGATAAAACTTACATTGTACAACCCTTGTATTTTATTCATAAAATATTAACTTCTATAGATGGTTTGTGGTTGACTAAAAGTCACAGGGCTGCCTTATAGCAACACAAAAAAACTGAACTTAGAGTTTCTATTTCTGATTCTAGTTTTCTTAGGCATTTGTCCCTCTTGTGTAACCAATTAATGACTTTGAATCCAACATGAAAAATTTCCCCTGAAGATCCTGATTCTATTTCTCGGTATAAAGTGGTGTTACGCAAACTAAAAAGCCAAACCAAATCAAACCAGTGAAACATACTGAGCTTGAAAAAGCAAGACCCTCCAGTCGGCAGTTTTAAGTTTAAGTACATTCGGCTTCTTCTCGTAGTCTATGGCCTTGGATGCCAGCGCATGATGCACACTCACGGCGTTTTTCAAATCCTCTTCAGACAGGGCCTTTTCAGGTTTATATTCATCCTACAGATGGATAGATGGATACAAAGAAAGCTAAGACAAGATCATATTCAGATTTCATCTTCTCTTTTTATGATAAGAAAAAAACCCCTAAAACTAAAAGAAAAACAAATTAGAAAATCCATGAAGGCATGGAAAAAGTGAAATGGTGTAAAAACAACTCTTTGCTACTTCAGGTACCCATCAAGAGAATTTTACTGATGGTGAAAACCTTGCCATTGTGTTCTTAGCTCTAAAGATACTACATTTTCTTCCTACTTTTTTTTGAGTCTAATATTATCAAAAGAAAAATCAAAAGTAAAATAAAATGATTCCTCCAACGGTTCTTTGAGAGAAAAGAGGGAAAATCAGTTTAATAATCAGGAGAAGGCTTAACCCTATTATAGATATAAAAAGGAAAGTGCCATATGAAGATGCAATTTTATATTTGGGCATGAATTATACACTACAGAATTTATAACGGTTTTCTGTATGGCTTCCCTCCAAACTAACAATAGAAAATCCCAACTAGTAGAATAACAAGACTTTAAAGCAAATTTGATTATTAATATCATATTTTTATGTCTGTAGTTTTTCCAGGTCCAATAGAATAACAAAAGGAACTCAAAATTAATTAAATACAGTAGACACTGCAAAAATGTTTTAGGATATGTTTTCTAGTGTTTAAGGTCTCCTCTTCCCTCTTCCCATATATTGTCAGACATGATGCTAAAAAAACTTGCACTTCTGTAAAGAAAACACACAAGAACATACAGCCCTCTCACCTAATTAGTAGCAAATCCTTAAGGAAGATATTGCCTATTCTCTTCTCACAGCCTGGTTTTACATTTCCAAAAAAACAATTACACATTCTCATTCCTCCTACTTCCTTCCCCCATCCCTGCCACAAATCAAGCAATTCAAATGTACTATTGCTAGTAATTAAAACTGAGTCAGAAATAAACAGCAGCTTTTGTCCTTAATGATCAGTCAGTGACAGTGATGAGAGACAAAGGTAAGGGAAACCTCAAATACACAGTAAATACCAATTGAGAATATAAAGATTACCCAGACTTGTAATATTAAATGATGAAATTTCTTTTCTTTTTAGCTTATGAATACTTTATTTTATGATTTTTTAAATATAATTTATTGTCAAGTTAGCCAGTGTATACAGTGTATACAGAGTGTTCTTGGCTTTGGGAGTAGATTCTATTTTAAGATTGCAACAAGTCTATTTTATTAAGCTTCAGAGATTAAGAACTCCTGTTGACAATGGACAGTTATCTACAGAAGTATGATGAAGAAAGAAAGAAAATAAAAAGAAATCTTAAGTTAAATACAATATATTTACATATATCTATTCTATAATTCCCATTAACGCAGAAAGCTGTAATCTAGTTATGTTTTGGGGTCCTGTCTTTTCTAAATGAGATTTTTATTTTTAGCATTCCAAAAATTCACAAATTTCCTCAGGGAGGTATCAACTAGAGGAAGAGGTCCCCATCAGCCTTAGGATCATGCTACAATAGAACCCTGCATAGCTGACCATCCACTCGATTTAACTTACACTTAAGTCCAGATAGGAATCTGAAGTAGATAAATAATGGGGAGTGGGGATAAAAGACCACGAACAAAATGATCTTCAGAGAATTTATACACTACCTCCATTTCCATACATACTGATCTCTAACACTTGATATTGGAGTATGCACAGAGATCAGCTTAGAAATTTCTATGAACCTTTTTTGATATTCTAGGTCCATGACTTGGCCTAGAATTATCTTAATTCCTTCTCACTAGTTTCTTTTTGATTTAATTTCTTGTTTGGATTTAAGATGATTACTTAGTCCTTTTGTTTTTCCTATATCTTTTTTAATTAAGAAAGAATTTAAGGCTATAATTTTTCTTCTGAGTACAGGTTACACGTAGTTTGAGAATGAAGAGAACTTTTTCATTGTTCTCTAGATAGTTTGCAGTTTTATTTTTTGATCTCTTCTTTGATCTTAGTCATGTCAAAGAGTATGTTTCTTGAGTTTAAAGTTACCTAAGGTTTTAGTTATTTATCATTATATATCTCTACTTTTATTGGCTTGTGACCAGAGATTTTACAGCAGTCTGTAAAACCCATTTTATTTCTTCAAAATTTGTTAAGGGTAATTTGTTAAGGTTTTCAAACCACATTTGACTTTTGTTAATGTTCCATGGACATACAGAAAAAAAAATTATTCTCTGAGGGATGAGTATGCATTAAGAGATAAGTTTATTGATTCAATCCCTCTATATTCCTACACCATTTTTTCTAAATGTTCATCCCATTGAGACAAATATACTGACCTCTCTCTTTCACTATATTGTATTTTAAATTCTATTTGCATTTCTAATAGTTCTTGTTCACATTTTAGTTGCTATGTTTGATGTATTTAGGTTTATGATTGTTATCTTCCTTAAATGATGGGCTATTTATTATTTTAAAATGTTCTTTATCTAGTAGTGCCTAGTTACATAAGATAGAAACTTAAAATGCTCTCTCCCATAAAAATGTTCTATTTCTCTACTAGTAGTCAACATCAACAAGGTAAGATTTTAAAAATCATTTTGCTTCCCTCCCTCCTTCTCATTAATCCTAAACTTTGCTGAAATACTTTATTATGTTTGTTCTGCAATATTATTAAAATTACTTGATATTATGCATTTTCTATTTTAAAAAACCTTACTTTGTACTTATATTACACATTCACTGAGTCTCTCCTTATTCTTTTAGATCTAATTGCTCACTTACTTTCTATCTTTCCTCTATCTTAAAGTGTTTTCTCATCCCTTGGTTATTTTCTCTCCTTTCGAGTATTTTTCTCAGGTGAATGATCTACTGTAGTCTTTATTTCAAAATATCTTTCACTTTCTTTGACAGGTATAGAACTCTTGGTTGCAGTCCCCTTACACTCAGTATCTGTAGATGCTATTCTACTGTCATCTACCTTCCAGTTTTACAAAAGTCCAAAGCTAGTCTGATTCTTTTTTTTTTTTTTCCATTTTACTGTATTTTCTGTTAGGAATCTTATACAGGTTTCTTTTTATCTTTGCTTAACTGACTGAGCCACCCAGGTGCCCCCAGACAATTCTTTCACACATCCATGATAGTCTCTGTTGCATTCTGTTCGCCATTCTCTTCAACACCCCAAGTCATTAAAACTGTGGCTAAGAGCATAGTTGCCTAGAGTTAGAACTGTCTAGGTTCAAATGACTAGTTCTAATATAATACTTAATGTTTTTGTGACCTTAGGTTAATTAAAGTCATTAAGCTTCACTTTCTAAGCTTGAGAAGCAGTGATAATACTTCCCTCATAAAGTGGTAGGATGAAGTTAAATGAGATACTGTTTGTTAAACTCTTAATGTTCACAGCATATAGTAACCACTCAAATTCTAGCTGGTATAATTTTTTTGTTTTTTTTAAATGTTTTATTAATTTTTGAAGGGGAAAGGGGCAGAGGGAGAGGGGGACAGAGGACCTAAAGCAGGCTCTGTGCTGACAGCAGTGAGGCTGATGTGGGGCTTGAACTCACAAACCGTGAGATCATGACCTGAGCCAAAGTCAGATGCTCAACCAACTGAGCCACCCAGGTGCCCCTGGCTGGTATAATTTCTAATAATTTCTTAGTAACAGGGTTGGCCTTATATAAGGTCAAACTTGTAAATATAAAACTTTCTGCTTACTACTCCATAAAAAACAATATTTGGTGACCATTTTTATCTCCTTTCTTTCTGAAACAGAAGAATCCTGTGTTCTCAGATCATCCTCCACATACCTTTCTTAGGAGCTTATTTCATGGATCATTATTTTTCTTCTATATTTTTAATCATTCTCTATCTACTGGCTTCTTCCTCAAAGCCTATAAATATATTCAAAGTCTCTCTTATTATTGTAAGATAATTTTTTCTTCTAAATACTGCTTTCTCCTCTGGTATCACCTCTTTTCTTTTACGTATGATAAGTTAGTTGTTTCTATGTATTTCCAGTTTATCCTTTAACCCACTGCAATTTGGAATCCATTTCTACATTTTACTAAAACCGCTCTGGCAAAGGTCATCAATGACCACCTAATTGAAAATTTCGAGAAATTATTGTTAGTTCTTACCATATGGCACCCAAGGAATTCAACAAAATTCTTGAAATTCTTCCTTTGCTTATGTTACAATACACTCCTTGTTTCTCTCCTACCTCTCTGAGCAGTGTTTTGCTATCTCCTCTTTCAACTATCCTCCAGATGTCAGTTCTGCCACTGTCTTTCATCTCTTCTCATTCCATAAATA
The DNA here is from genome assembly GCF_018350215.1 of Panthera leo. Taxonomy (NCBI): domain Eukaryota; kingdom Metazoa; phylum Chordata; class Mammalia; order Carnivora; family Felidae; genus Panthera; species Panthera leo. Next base: position 38,417,664 of record NC_056682.1, read on the forward strand.
CCACAAGGGATGATTACAACTGCTCTTATCAGTTAAACTCCCACCTATATCATGATGTCTAACAAAGTGCTGTAGGTTGAATGAGAAACATAAGACCAATTGATAGCTATTAATGAATGACTTCAACCGTAAAACTTGGAGCAATGTAAATATTCTTAGGAAATATTGTCTGTGCTGATATTTTATTTATTTATTTTTTAAATGTTTACTTATTTTGAGAGAGTGCAAGCATATGCAAATGGGGGAGGGGCAGAGACAGAGGGAGAGAGAGCATCCCACGCAGGCTCCATGCTCTCAGCACAGAGCCTGATGCAAGGCTCAATACCATGCACCATGAGATCATGACCTGAGTTGAAATCAAGAATTGAACACTTAACCGACTGAGGCACCCAGGCACCCCTGCTGATATTTTCCTTTAAAACCAAGCCTGAAGGATGACATCCTTAGACTGCTATAAAAGTGCAAGAAATTTTAAAATGCAACATTTATTATAGTCCTATGTAAAAGCTAACAGTAATCATCAATGTAGGACAACTGCACCATTGTGGCTGAACAGGACTCTATTCCAGGGCAGTTTCTAAACTCTGAGATACACTGCCAGTTTACCTTACATTGGAAGTAAAATATTGCACAGGACAGAAATGGAAGGCAAGATCCATAGTGAGGATGGAACCGAAGTCTAGGAATCTTAAGTCTTACAAACTTCTGTTTTTCTAGTTGGTACTAATATCATTTTACTATGAAAAAAAATAAGGAAAAATAGGAGAGGATCAAGATAATGGAGTAGGAAGATCCTGAGCTCACCCCTTCCATGAACATACCAAAAGCTATAACTATATATAGAACTACTATCTCTGAGAAGAAACTGAAGAAAAGCAGAACAGATCATTTACAACTAAGGATATAAAGAAAACAAACAAACAAAATGTCCACAAAGAGTTCGGTAGGAGGGGTGGAGATGCTGTCTAGTTAGGAACCATACCTTTGGTTCAGTGACCCACAGAGAAAGGGATTTCAGAATCAAAGAGGGCCCTCCCTGAGGAAGGTGGGTTCCAAGCCACACATTGAGCTCCATAGCCCAGGGGATCTGTACTGGAAAGATAATCACCCATAATGTCTGCTTTGAAAATCATTTGGAGTTTAGGTCTGGGATAGCCAGAAGAAAATAGGAAGCTGTTACTTTAAAAGGTGCACACACAACTCACTTGCTCCAAATCCTAGCACACAGTCAGCAGTTTTCAAAGTACCTCGGTTAAACTGAGGAGATCTATTAACTAATTTTAGCATGTGTGAGAGAGGCAGGGATCTGTCAGAGGAACATTCTCTAGGAATGGAAGGGCTGGCAAGAACCATTTCTGACACTCTCCATCTACTATGCTAACACCCTTCACCCAGTGCTAACATTCACCTGTGGACTTGCACTGCCAAACTGCCTCCCCCAGCCCAGCACTCCTCCTAGGTGGCTCCCTGCCCCACCAAACATGCTGGTGGCCTCACCAGCACCAGTGAGCCTCACCCCCAACCCAGGGAGACTGCACGCCAGAGCATCTACAACAGTCATAGCTTAGCTCACATCCAGCTGTACCAGAGAGCTGTCCTGCCCATCAACACTCCTACAGCTGTCATAGCCACGCCTCTAAGCTAGCTGTGCTGGGGCCAACCCAGCACACCAGCATGCTTGCAGCAGTCACAGCCAGGATGCCTAGTCAGATGGGCTGGGGGTCAACCCCATTTGCCAGCATGCCCATAGCAGTCATAGCCAAGCCTCATAGACAGCCATGCTGAGTCCTGTATAACAGTGAGTCTGTGCCAGTCATGACTCAGCCATAAGAGGAGTGTTCACACTGCCAACACAAGGGCTTGGGTGACCAAGATTTGCACTACTGGACCCCATAGGACACCTTCTGCATAAGACTACTCCTTCAAAACTTGGAGATGTAACTGATCTATGCAAGATACAGAAACAAACAAAGTTATACAAAATTAAGAGACAGAGGAATATATTTCAAATGAAAGAACAAGACAAAACCCAAGAAGAAGAACTAAATGAATCAGAGATAAACAATCTAACAGATAACGAGTTTAAAGTGATGGTCATAAAGATGCTCACTGAAATTAGGAAAAGAATGGATAAACACAGTAAGAACTTCAACAAAGAGAAAATATAAAAAACCAATCAGAGCTGAAGAATATAATAACTAAAATGAAAAATACACTAGAAGGAATCAACAGCAGCAGATTAAATGAAGCAGAAAAATGGATCAATGATTTGGAATATAGGTAACAGAAATCATGTAACTGAAACAGTCACAAGAAAAATGAACTTTAAGAAAAGGATAATTTAAGGGACCCATGAAACAACATCTAATATACTAAGATTCATATTAAAAGGGTCCCAGAAGGAGAAGTGAAAAAGGAACAGCAACACTATTTGAAGAAATAATAGGTGAAAATTACCTTAACCTGGAGAATGAAACAGATATCCAAGTCCAGGAAGCAGAGAACCTCAAAAAAGATGAACCCAAAAAGGCCCATTCCAATACACATAATATAGTGTCAACAGGTAAAGAGAGAACCTTAAAAGCAGGAAAATAAAAACAACCAGTTATATTCAAGAGAATCCCCATACAATGACCAGCAGGTTTTTCAGAAGTAACGTTACAGTCCAGAGGGGAGTGGCACAATATATTCAAAGTATTGAAAGGAAAAACTTACAACCAAGAATCTTTCATCTGGCAAGGTTATCACTCAGAATAGGAGACAGAAGTAAGGTGTTTCCCAGAAAAGCAAAAGCTGAAAAAGTTGATCAATATCAAACTAGTCTTACAAGAATTATTAAAGGGACTTCTTTAGCAGAAAAGAAAAGGACATAACTAGAAAAAATAAGAAGGAAACAATCTTACTGCTAAAGATCAATATAGTAAAGGTAGTGGATCAAATATTAACATAGCTAGTTTGAAGGTTAAAAGACAAAAGTAGGAAAATCATCTAGACCTAAAGCAATTAGTCTAGGGATAAAAAATAATAAGATGTAAAATATGACATCAAAAATATAAAATGTGTTGGGGGGGATGGGAGGATGTAGTGCTTTTCCACTGCACTGGAACTTCAGCCATCTGCAACTTAGAATAGTTTGCTATATATAGAATGCTATTTACGAACCTTATGGTAACCACAAACCAAAAACCTGTAATAGATACAAAAAAATAAATAAATAAATAAGGAGAAAGGAATACAAACACCAAGAAAAATCACAAAATCCAACAGACAATGGCCAGAGAAAGGAACAGAGAAGAACTACAAAAACAAACAGAAAACAACAAACAAAATGACAATAAGTACATATTTATCAATAATTACTTTACATGTAAATGGACTAAATGCTCCAATAAAAAAGACACAGGGTGGCTGAATGGATTAAAAAACAAGATACTAATCCAACTGCCTAGGAGGCCTGAGGGCAGGAAGAGGGCAGGGAGAGCAGTGCCATTGGGTTGGCTGCCCTGAGGTAGGAGCTAGGCTCCCTGGCCTTGGCACCAGGGTTGGACTTGGTAGGGACTGTTTGGGATACCACTGGGGCTTGCTTGTAAGGTTGCTTTAGGGATGAAATTATAAGAAAAAAACTGGGAAACAACAACAACAAAAAACACTTACAGGCTAAAGAAAATAGAGAAGAAAAACATAACTGGAAGCAAATGTGTTGTGAAAACACAACAGTTCAAAACAATTGTATGCAACAAAGAAGTTCTAATAAAAAAGTTTACAGTGATGTAGGTCCACTTCAAAAAACAAGAAAAGTCTCAAATGAATAATCTAACATTATACCTGAAGGAACTAGAAAAAGAAGAACAAAGCCCATAGGTCATAGAAGGAAGGAAATAATAAAGGTCAATGTGGAAATAAATGAAATAGAAAGTAAAAAAAGAAAAAAAAAAAAACAATAGAAAAGATCAATGAAACTAAAGGCAGTTCTCTGAAAAGAAATACTAAGTTGAAAAACTCTGAGCCAGACTCATGAAGAGAAAAAACAGCCCAAATCAATAAAATCAGAAATGAGAGAAGTTGTAACTTATACCACAGAAACACAAAGGATCGTAACAGACTACTATGAAAAATTACGTGCGAATAAAGGGGACAACCTAGGAGAAATGGATAAATTCCTAGAAACATACAATATTTCAAGACTGAATCAAGAAGAAACAGAAAATGTGAACAGACCAATTACTAGTAATACCATTGAACCAGTAATAGAAAAATTCATCTCGAACAAAACTTTAGGACCAGATGGCTTCAGAGGTAAATTCTATAAAACATTTAAGAAGTTAATAACTATCCTCGAACTGTTCCAAAAAACTGAAGAATAAAGAACACTTTGAAAGTTTTACTTTTATGAGGTCAACATAACCTAAAAACAAAACAAAAGACAACACAGAAAGAGACAATTACAGGCCAATATGTCTGATGAACATAGATGCAAATACCCTCAACAAAATAGTAGTAAACTGAATTCAGCAATACATTAAAAGGAACATACATAATGATCAAGAGGGATTTATTCCAGGATTGCAAGGATCTTTCAGTCTTAGCAAATTAATCATCATGATACACCATATTAATAAAAAGAGGATAAAAATCATATTATCATCTCAATAGATGCAGAGAAAGCATTGATACAATTCAATATCTCTTTATGATAAAAACTCTCAACAAACTGGTATAGAGGGTATAGAGGGTACATACCTCGACATAATAAAGTCCATATATGAAAAACCTATAGCTAATTTCAGAGCCAATGATAAAAAACTAAAAGCTTTTCCTCAAAAATCAGAAACAGGGATGCTCACTCCTGTCACTTTCATTCAATATAATATCAGGAGACCTAGGAGACCCAGTCATGATAATAAGGAAAAAAAAAAAAAGAACATCCAAATTGGTAAAGAAGAGGTAAATGTCTCCATTTGCAGATGACACGATAGTATATATAGAAAATCCTAAACACTCAACCAAAAACTATTAGAACTAGAATAAATTTGAGGGAGGAGTTAAGATAGTGGATAAATGGGACCCTGGGCATTTCTTGTCCTTCAAACACAGCTGGATAGAGGTCAGATCACTTGGGACACCCAGGAAAAAGATCTGAAGACTGGCAGAAGGATCTCCACCATTGGATGGAGACAGTGTGGCAGGTGTGAGGTGTATGGAAGAGAACTTGGGGAGAGAAAAACAGAGGATGCTGTGGAGTGGGAGAAAGATAGAGGGGTTTAGAGAGTGCGGTATTGGGTTTGCACAAGAGGACAATCTCTCTGGATCATGGGGGAGTGAGAGGTACTAAGTGTAGTAAGTTTTTGTTTTTGTTTTTTGCAAACAGCATTTGGAGCACAAACTCTGGAGGTTTAGGAAGTATATGATTTTCTCCTAAGCAGAGCTGTGGCATGTGCTTCTGAGGAGGGGAGAGCTGGCCTGGGAGTGCAGAACATGGTATAAGGATCTCCAGGGCTTTCACTGATGGGGGACAAAGGTGCACACACAGGACAGAAAACTTGGTTGCTGCTTTTCACTGTGCTACACCATAGATTCTGAGTATTGTGTAGGTGGGGGACTGTTTTTCTGGGACAAAGGACATCAGACACAATGTGGAGAAATTCTATTCTGGAGGAGGGGGGTGAATCCACACAGTGCTGGGTCCTCTAGACTTTGAGTTTTGAAACCCAGCCACACACCAAATAAAAAATGCAGGAGAGCTGTGGCACAAGACACACTGACTATCCTCACTATTGTGTAAGGGCTTCCTGAACAGTGGGCCTGTAAGATCCCATCCACAGACTAGAGAGTGGGTAGTGCCATTTTCCCTCTCAATACCAACATGGTGGGACTTCAAGAACAGAGTGGCCCTCAGTGGAGGTGGGACCCATTTACATCAAACCTCACCCCTCTGTGCCTGCAACTGCTTATTTACTAGGGCAGAACTAACTTAGAATGAGTAGAGAAGGCCACTCCTCTAGAACACCAGCACAGCAGCACCCTGAATGCACCAGTGTACTGAAAATAGAGTGCTTCAGAACATCTTCTGGCGGAAATAGGACCAAGGCTTATTTTTTTCTTCTTCCTTTTTTTCCTGTTGGAATCAGGGTTATAATTGTTTGTTTGTTTGTTTTTTCATTTCCTTCTCTTTTTTGGTGATCCAAATCCTGTTGGATTGTTTTGTTTTGTTTTGGTTGTCTTGAGAATTCTGGCTTTTTGATTCCTTGTTTTTTTTTTTCATTCTTTTTCTCTTTTTTTTGAATTAGGCTTGTTTCTTCTTCTTTTTCTTCAAGCTTATTTTGACAAACAAATCAAAGCACACCTGGTTAAAGGTCCAAATGCTCCACACTGCAAGCAAGGAGGAGCTCTGTAGAGGACTGATCAATGGGAAAGAGCAGCCAAAATGCAACAGCAGAGTGCACACAGCATACACCAGAAATACTTCTGTTTCTTCCCTGGACAGTATATGATCCTATTTGATTATAGCAGTACTCCCCGGTGTAGGAAATATAACAAGATTTCAAAACATTTAAAATACAGAAATGTAGCCAAAATGACAAGGCAGAGGAATCCTTCTCAAAAGAAAAGTCAAGAAGAAATCACAGCCAGGGTCTTGATGAAAAGACATATAAGGAATATATCTGAACAATTTAGAACAACAGTCATAAGACTATGACCTGAGCTTGAAAAAAGCATAGAAGACACCAGAAAAACCCTACTACAGGGATCAAAGACCTAAAAATTAGTCAGGCTGAAATAAAAAATGCTATAACTGAGATGAAAAACTGACTGAATATAGTCACAACAAGGATTGAAGAATCAGAGGACAGAATAGGTGATATAGAAGATGAAATTATGGAAAATAATGAAGCTGAAGAGGCAAAAAACAAAACAAAACAAAACCACCATTAGATCACAGAGACAGGGAACTCAGCGATTCTGTCAAACAACAATCTGTATCATATGCCTCCCAGAAGAAAACAGCAAGAAAAGGGGATAGAAAGTTTATTTGAACAATTATAGCTGAGAACTTCCCTAACCTGGAGAAGGAAACAGAAATTCAAGGCTAAGAGACACAGAGAACACTCCTAAAATTGACAAAAACAGGTCAACACCACTACATATCATACTGAGACTTGCAAAACACAGATATAAAGAGAATTCTGAAAGCAGCTAGGGCCAAAGTGTCTTTAACCTACAAGGGTAGACACATGAGGTTAGCAGCAGACTTGTCCACTGAAACTTGGCAGGTCAGAAGGGAGTGGCAAGAAATATTCAATACACTGAATAGGAAAAATATGCAGCCAAGAATTTTTCATTCAGCAAAGCTCTCATTTAGAATAGAAGGAAACATAAAGAGTTTCCCAGAAAAACAAAAACTAAAGGAGTTTATGAACACAAAAACCAGCATTGTAAGAAATTTTAAGGGGGAGTCCTTGAGTGGAGACTAGAAAGGACCAGAGAACATTATGAGAAACACCAACACTACAGATAAAACAATGGCACTGAATTCATATCTTTCAATAATCACTGTGAATGTAAATGGATTAAATACTCCCATTGAAAGACATAGGGCATCAAAGATGGCGGAACAGCATGGAAGTCTTTTTTCCATTTTGCTTTCATGAAAACAGCCAGATCAACACTAAACTATCCTGCACACCTAGAAAACTGATTTGAAGATTAACACAAAAATGTACACAACCTGAACCACAGAACTCAGGAGGTACATGGTGTAGAGAGGTGAACTGGGGGACAGAGAAACTGCAGAGTGCAGGGAGCTGTTTTTGCTTGTGAAGAGAGGATGGAGATGAGGGGAGAGCACAGAAAAACACCCCCCCCCCACAAAAGCAACTGGAGAAAAAGTAGAAAAGGAAATAGTGACAGGGACTGAACTAAAAAGGGAGAAAGAAGAAAGTAGAGGGTTTAAATTTCATTAAGGCTCTATAAACAGGGGGAGCACAGAGTCTAAAACTCCACAGCTCGATTCCTGGTGGTGCTCTGGTGGGAAGGATGAATCCCCAGGAGCATAGAGTTAGGTCTGAGGGCCACATGGGAAAGGTGGTTTCCCTGCTGGAAGGACATCTGGTAGAGGCTATGCAGTCACCCCACAGGCATAGGTCCCAGCAGACGCCAGGAAACAACCACATTTGCTGGTGCTGGGACAAGGACATTAAAGGTGAAGCTTGGTGCCAGACATATGTTGTGATTTTCCATATCCCTAAAATGCTGCTACATGATTGTGAACTTTTTCTGGGGCAGAATGGCACCCAGCCACAGTCTCTGGGCATTGGCAGCAGCACGGTCCTGTGAATGTTCCTGGGTGTGGCTGGCACTTGGCCATTACTTGGTGAGACCCTCCCCCAGAAGGTCTGAGTGGGTTAAAGCCACAGTCCCTCAGAAGTGAGGTTTTGGGAAACACAGCCGCATCTGAGATAAAACTCAGGAGGGAGGTGCTGCCTGGCAACATGATGGCCTGGTCATGGACCGTGTAAAAGCAGGGAGTGGATGGAAGCCAGAGACAAAGGGCGAGTGTGTGATTGTTAATCAGGGAGAACAGAGTTCCGATACTAGAGACTGAGTGGATGACGTGATTTTCATCCTTCCCATGCATGTGCATACATACCTACAAGCGCCAGAACAACTCACCCCAGTAAACTAAGCAGCACCAACTAATAGAGAATGGAGCCATTATGCTAAGCCCCACCCAACTGGGCCAACCTCGCTCTTCAGGAACACCAAAAGTCTCTCCCCCTGCTTAGTTTATGGACTATAGAGTGTTCACAGTTTGACTTCTAGGGGAAAATGATGTAATTCCAATCGTATTTCGGTCAGTTTGCTGGTCTATCTATTCAATTTTTTTTCTTCTGTTCTTTTCTTGAATACACAAAAAATTTACTTTTATTTTCAATTTTTATTAAATATATTTTTGTTTTTTTCTACTACATTTTTCACTTTTTTGTAAATTTTTGTAAATTTTGTAAATTTTTGCAAATTTTTCAAATGATTTCTTTTTTCTTTTTCTTTTCTTATCTTGCCCTTTTTATGTAATCTATCAAGCTCCTTTCAACAACCAGATGAAAAATACACACAGGATTTAGCATCATTTGTTTGATTTCGTTGGGTGTTGTTTTTATTTTTTTTAATTTTAACTTTTTTTTTACTTTATTCCTTTTCTACCTTCAAAACTATGAGATGAAGGAATTCACCCCAAAAGAAAGGGAAGGAAGAAACGACAGCCAGGCACTTAATCAACACAGATACAAGCAAAATGTCTGAACCAGAATTTAGAAGCATGATAATAAGAATACTAGCTGGAGTCTAAAATAGATTAGAATCCCTTTCTGTGGAGACAGAAGTAAAAGGTAGTCATGATGAAATAAAAAAATGCTATAACTGAGCTGCAGTCTCGAATGACTGCCACGGCAGGAAGAATGGATGAGGCAGAGCAGTGAATCAGCGAGAGGACAAACTTATGGAGAGCAATGAAACAGAAAAAAAGAGGGAGACTAAGGCATAAGAGCATGACTTAAGAATTAGAGAACTCAGTGACTCATTAAAAAGGAACAACATCACAATCATAGGGGTCCCAGAAGATGAAGACAGAGAAAAAGGGGTAGAAGGGTTATGTGAGCAAATCATAGCAGAAAAACTTCCCAACCTGGGGAAAGACACAGACATGAAAATCCAAGAAGCACAGAGAACTCCCGTTAGCTTCAACAAAAACCGACCATCAGTAAGGCATATCATAGTCAAATTCACAAAATCCTCAGGGATGGAAAGAATCATGAAAGCAGCAAGGGAAAAAAAAGTCCTTAATCTACAATGGAAGACAGATCAGGTTTGCAGCAGACCTATCCACAGAAACTTGGCAGGCCAGAAAGGAGTGACAGGATATAGTCAATATGCTGAATCAGAAAAATATGCATCCAAGAATTCTTTATCCAGCAAGACTGTCATTCAAAAGAGAAGGAGATTAAAAGTTTCCCAGACAAAAATTAAAGGAGTTTGTGACTACTAAGCCAGTCCTGCAAGAAATTTTAAGGGGGACTCTCTGAGGGCAGAAAAGACGATAAAGAAAAAAAAAAGACCAAAAGCAACAAACACTAGAAAAGATCAGAGAACACTACCAGAAACTCAAACTCTACAGTTAACTTAATGGCAACAAATCGATATCTTTCAGTACTGACTCTAAACGTCAATGGACTAAACTCTCCAAAGAAAAGATATAGGGTAAAAGAATGGATAAGAAAACAAGATTCATCCATATGCTCTTTACAAGAGACCCATTTCAGACATAAAGACACCTTCAGATTGAAAGTAACAGGATGGAGAACCATCTATTATGCTAAATGGTCACCAAAAGAAAGCTGGAATAGCCATACTTATATCAGACAATCTAGACTTTAAAATAAAGACTGTAACAAGAGATAAAGAAGGGTATTATATAATAATTAAGGGGTCTATCCACCAAGAAGACCTAACAATTGTAAACATTACACTCCAAATGTGGGAGTACCCAAATATATAAATCAATTAATCACAAACATAAACAAGCTCATTGATAATAATACCATAATAGTAGGGGACTTCAACACCCCACTTACAACAATGGACAGATCATCTAAACAGAAAATCAACAAAGAAACAATGGATTTGAATGACACACTCGACCAGATGGACTTAAAACATATTCAGAATATTTCATCCTAAAGCAGTGGAATAGACATTTTTCTCCAGTGCACATGGATGGTTCTCCAGAATAGATCACATACTGGGAAACAATCTGCCCTCAACAAATAGAAACAGATTGAGATCATACCGTGCATATTTTCAGACCACAATGCTATGAAACTTGAAATCAACCACAAGAAAAAACTTGGAAAGGTAACATACTTGGAGACTAAAGAACATCCTAGTAAAGAATGAATGGGCTAACCAAAAATTAAAGAGGAAAATAAAAAGTGCATGGAAGACAATGAAAATGATAACACCATAGCCCAAAACCTCTGGGACACAGCCAATGCATCATAAGAGGGAAATATGTAGCCATTCAGGCCTTCCTAAATAAGGAAGAAAGGTCTCAGATACAAAACCTAACCTTACACCTTAAAGAGCTGGAAAAAGAACAGCAAATAAAACTCAAAACAGCACAAGGAAGGAAATGATAAAGACTAGAGCAGAAATTAATGCTATCGAAACCAAACAAAAACAAAAACAAAAACAAAAACAAAAGCAAAACACAATAGAGCAGGTCAATGAAACCAGAAGCTGGTTCTTTGAAAGAATTAACAAAATGGATAAACCACTAGCCAGTTTGATCAAGAAGAAAAAGGAAAGGACCCAAATAAATAAAATCAAGAATGAAACAGAAGAGATAACAACTAACACAGCAGAAATACAAGCAATAATAAGAGAATATTCCCAGCAATTATACGCAAATAAAACGGGCAATCTGGAAGAAATGGACAAATTCCTAGAAACATAGAAACTACCAAAACTGAAACAGGAAGAAATGGAAAATTTGAACAGAGCCATAACAAATAAAGGAATAGAATTAGTAATCATTGATCTGCTCTACAGTTTTTTATATTCTATATTGTTTATTTCTGCTCTGATCTTTATTATTTCTCTTCTTCTGCTGGGTTTAGGCTGTCTTTGCTGTTTTGCTTCTATTTCTTTAGGTGTGCTGTTAGATTTTGTATTTGGGACTTTTTTTGTTTCTTGAGATAGGCCTGGATTGCAATGTATTTTCCTCTCAGGACTGCCTTCGCTGCGTCCCAAAGCGTTTGGATTGTTGTATTTTCATTTTCGTTTGTTTCCATATATTTTTTAATTTCTTCTCTAATTGCCTGGTTGACCCATTCAGTCTTTAGTAGGGTGTTCTTTAACCTCCATGCTTTTGGAGGTTTTCCAGACTTTTTCCTGTGGTTGATTTCAAGCTTCATAGCATTATGGTCTGAAAGTATGCATGGTATGATTTCAATTCTTATATACTTATGAAGGGCTGTTTTGTGACCCAGTATGTGATCTATCTTGGAGAATGTTCCATGTGCACTCAAGAAGAAAGTATATTCTGTTGCTTTGGGATGCAGAGTTCTAAATATATCTGTCAAGTCCATTTGATCCAATGTATCATTCAGGGCCCTTGTTTCTTTATTGACCATGGGTCTAGATGATCTATCCATTTCTGTAAGAGAAGTGTTAAAGTCCCCTGCAATTACCACATTCTTATCAATAAGGTTGCTTATGTTTGTGAGTAATTGTTTTATATATTGGGGGGCTCCTGTATTCGGCGCATAGACACTTATAATCGTTAGCTCTTCCTTATGGATAGACCCTGTAATGATTATATAATGCCCTTCTTCATCTCTTGTTACAGCCTTTAATTTGAAGTCTAGTTTGTCTGATATAAGTATGGCTACTCCAGCTTTCTTTTGACTTCCAGTGGCATGATAAATAGTTCTCCATCCTCTCACTCTCAATCTGAAGGTGTCCTCAGGTCTAAAATGAGTCTCTTGTAGACAGCAAATAGATGGGTCTTGTTTTTTTATCCATTCTGATACCCTATGTCTTTTGGTTGGCACATTTAGTCCATTTACATTCAGTGTTATTATTGAAAGATATGGGTTTAGAGTCATTGTGATGTCCGTAGGTTTCATGCTTGTAGCGATGTCTCTGGTACTTTGTCTCACAGGATCCCCCTTAGGATCTCTTGTAGGACTGGTTTAGTGGTGACGAATTCCTTCAGTTTTTGTTTGTTTGGGAAGACCTTTATCTCTCCTTCTATTCTAAATGACAGACTTGCTGGATAAAGGATTCTCGGCTGCATATTTTTTCTGTTCATCACATTGAAGATCTCCTGTCATTCCTTTCTGGCCTGCCAAGTTTCAGTAGAGAGATCAGTCACGAGTCTTATAGGTCTCCCTTTATATGTTAGAGCACGTTTATCTCTAGCTGCTTTCAGAATTTTCTCTTTATCCTTGTATTTTGCCAGTTTCACTATGATATGTCGTGCAGAAGCTCGATTCAAGTTACCTCTGAAGGGAGTTCTCTGTGCCTCTTGGATTTCAATGCCTTTTTCCTTCCCCAGATCCAGGAAGTTCTCAGCTATTATTTCTTCAAGTACACCTTCAGCACCTTTCCCTCTCTCTTCCTCCTCTGGAATACCAATTATGTGTAGATTATTTCTCTTTAGTGCATCACTTAGTTCTCTAATTTTGCCCTCATACTCCTGGATTTTTTTTTATCTCTTTTTCCCAGCTTCTTCTTTTTCCATAATTTTATCTTCTAGTTCACCTATTCTCTCCTCTGCCTCTTCAATCTGAGCCGTGGTTGTCTGCATTTTATTTTGCAGCTCATTGATAGCATTTATTAGCTCCTCCTGGCTGTTCCTTAGTCCCTTGATCTCTGTAGCAATAGATTCTCTGCTGTCCTTTATACTGTTTTCAAGCCCAGCGATTAATTTTATGACTATTATTCTAAATTCACTTTCTGTTATATTGTTTAAATCGTTTTTGATCAGTTCATTAGCGGTTGTTATTTCCTGGACGTTTTTCTGAGGGGAATTCTTCTGTTTCGTCATTTTGGATAGTCCCTGGAGTAGTGCGGAACTGCGGGGCACTTCCCCTGTGCTGTCTTGAATAACTTGCATTGGTGGGCAGGGCCGCAGTCAGACCTGATGTCTGCCCCCAGCCCACCTCTGGGGCCACAGTCAGACTGGTGTGTGTCTTCTCTTCCCCTCTCCTAGGGGCGGGATTCACTGTGGGGTGGCATGGCCCATCTGGGCTACTTGCACACTGCCAGACTTGTGGTGCTGGGGATCTGGCGTATTAGCTGGGGTGGATCGGCAAGGTGCACAGGGGCGGGAGGGGCAGGCTCAGCTCGCTTTTCCTTCGGAGATCCGCTTCGGGAGGGGCCCTGCGGCACCGGGAGGGAGTCAGACCCGACGGAAGGATGGATCTGCAGAAGCACAGCGCTGGGTGTTTGCAGGGTGCAAACAAGTTCCCTGGCAGGAACCGGTTCCCTTTGGGATTTTGGCTGGGGGATGGGCGAGGGAGATGGCGCTGGCGAGTGCCTTTGTTCCCTGCCAAGCTGCGCTCTGTCGTCTGGGGCTCAACAACTCTCCCTCCCATTGTCCTCCAGCCTTCCCATTCTCTGAGCAGAGCTGTTAACTTATAACCTTCCAGATGTCAAATCCCGCTTGCTGTCACAACACACTCTGTCCGGCCCCTCCGCTTTTGCAAGCCAGACTCGGGGGCTCTGCTTGGCCGTGGGCCACCCCTCCGCCCCAGCTCCCTCCCGCCAGTCTGTGGAGCGCACACTGCCTCTCCGCCCTTCCTACCCTCTTCTGTGGGCCTCTCATCTGCGCTTGGCTCTGGAGACTCTGTTCTGCTAGTCTTCTGGCGGTTCTCTGGGTTATTTAGGCAGGTGTAGGTGTAATCTAAGTGATCAGCAGGATGCACGGTGAGCCCAGCGTCCTCCTATGCTGCCATCTTCCCAGGATCTAGAATTAGTAATCAAAAAGCTCCCAAAAAACAAGACTCCCAGGTCAGATGGTTTTCCAGGGGAATTCTACCAAACATTAAGGAAGAGTTAACACCTATTCTCTTGAAAGAGCTGTTCCAAAAAATAGAAATGGAAGGAAAACCTCAAAACTCTTTCTATGAAGCCAGCATTACTTTGATTCCAAAACCAGACAGAGACCCCACTAAAAAGCAGAACTATAGACCAATTTCTCTGATGAACATGGATGCAAAAATTCTCAACAAGATATTAGCCAACTGGCTCCAACAACACATTAAAAAAATTATTCACCACGACCAAGGGGGATTTATACCTGGGATGCAGGGCTAATTCAATATCTACAAAACAATCAATATGATTGATCACATCAATAAAAGAGAGGACAAGAAACACATGATCCTCTCAATAGGTGCAGAGATAGCATTTGACAAAATACAGCATCCTTCCTTGATAAAAACCCTCAAGAAAGTAGGGATAGAAGGATCATACCTCGAGATCATAAAGGCTATATATGAAAGACCCAATGCTAATATCATCCTCAATGGGGAAACACTGAGAGCTTTCTCCCTAAGGTCGGGAACAAGACAGGGATGTCCACTCTCGCCACTGTTATTTAACATAGTATTGGAAGTCCTAGCCTCAGCAATCAGACAATACAAAGAAATAAAAGGCATCCATATCAGCCAGGGGGAAGTCAAACTTTCACTCTTCGCAGATGACATGATACTCTATATGGAAAACGCAAAAGATTCCATTAAAAAACTGCTAGAACTGATCAGTGAAAGCAGCAAAGTTTCAGGATATAAAATCAATGCACAGGTTGCATTCCTATGCACCAATAATGAAGCAACAGAAAGAGAAATCAAGGAATTGATCCCATGTATAATTGCACCAAAACCCATAAAACACCTAGGAATAGATTTAACCAAAGAGGTGAAAAATCTATACACTGAAAAGCATATAAAGCTTATGAAAGAAATTGAAGAAGAAAGAAAAAAATGGAAAAAAGATTCCATGCTCCTGGATAGGAAGAACAAATATTGTTCAAATGTCAATACTACCCAAAGCAATGCAATCCCTATCAAAATAACACCAGCATTCTTCACAGAGCTAGAACAAACAATGTATGGAATCAGAAAAGACCCCGAAGAATCAAAGCAATCTTGAAAAAGAAAACCAAAGCAGGAGGCATCACAACCCCGGACTTCAAGCTGTATTACAAAGCTGTAATCATCAAGACAGCATGGCAGTGGCACAAAAACAGACACGGTCAATGGAACATATTAGAGAATCCAGAAATGGACCCACAAACGTATGGCCAACTAATCTTTGACAAAGCAAGAAAGAATATCCAATGGAATAAAGGCAGTCAGCTCACAAGTGGTGCTGGGAAAACTGGACAGTGACATGCAGAAGAATGACCCCGGTCCACTTTCTTACACCATACACAAAAATAAACTCAAAATGGATGAGAGACCTAAATGTAAGACAAGGAGCCATCAAAATCCTTGAGGGGAAAGCAGGCAAAAAACCTCTCTGATCTTGGCTGCAGTGACTTCTTACTCATCACGTCTCCAGAGGCAAGGGAGACAAAAGCAAAAATGAACTACTGGGACCTCATCAAAATAAAAAGCTTCTGCACAGTGAAGGAAACAATCAGCAAAATTAAAAGGCAACCAACGGAATGGGAGAAGATATTTGCAAACAATATATCAGATAAAGGGTTAGTATCCAAAATCTATAAAGAACTTATCAAACTCAATACCCAAAAAAACAAATAATCCAGTGAAGAAATGGGCAAAAGACGCGAACAGACACTTCCCTAAAGAAGACATCCAGATGGCCAACAAACACATGAAAAAGTGCTCAACATCATTCATCATCAGGGAAATACAAATCAAAACCACAATGAGATATCACCTCACACCTATCAGAATGGCTAAAATGAACAACTCAGGCAACAACAGATGTTGGTGAGGATGTGGAGAAAGGATTTCTTTTGCACTGCTAGTGGGAATGCAAAGTAGTGTAGCCACTTTGGAAAACAGTATGAAGTTTCCTGAAAAAAACTAAAAATAGAACTACCCTACAACCAAGCAATTGCACTACTAGATATTTATCCAAGGGACACAGGTATGCTGTTTCGAAGTGGCACATGCACCCCTATGTTTATAGCAGCACTATCAACAATAGCCCAAGTACAGAAAGAGCCCAAATGACCATCAATGGATGAATGGATAAAGAAGATGTGGTGTGTGTATATATATATATATATATATATATATATATACACACACACACATACAATGGAGTATTACTCAGCAATCAAAAAGAATGAAATCTTGCCATTTGCAAGTAGGTGGATGGAACTAAAGGGTATTATGCCAAGAAAAATTAGATTGAAAATGAAGGGATGGAGAACCATCTATCATGATAATGGATGTGAAAAGAAATGCGGGGTAGACATACTAATATCAAACAAACTAGATTTTAAAATAAAGACTGTAATAAGAGATGAAGAAGGGCATAACATAATTAAGGGATCTATCCATCAAGAGGATCTCACTTTGTAAATATTTATGCCCCCAACATGGAGGAACCCAAATATATAAATCATTTAATGACAAACATAAGGACTCTCATTGATAGTATTACAGTAATAGTAGGAGATTTTAACACCCCAAATATAGCAAGGACAGATCATCTAAACAGAAAATCAACAAGGAAACAAATACTTTCAATGTCACGCTAGACTGGATGGAGTTAGTGATATATTCAGATCACTTCATCCTAAAGCAGCAGAATACACATTCTTCTCGAGTGCACATGGAAAATCCTCCAGAATGGATCACATACTGGGTCACAAATCAGCCCTCTACAAGTACAAGAAAGATTGAGATCATACCATGCAAATTTGTGGATCACAACACTATGAAACTTGAAGTCAACCACAAGAAAATATTTGGAAAGCCTTCAAATACATGTAGATTAAAGGATATCCTACTAAAGTATAATGGGTTAATTAAAATTTAAAGAAGAAGTAAAAAAATACAAGGGAGCAAATGAAAATGAAATCATGACAGTCCAAACCCTTTGGGATGCAGCAAAGGGAGTCATAAGAGGAAAGTATATTGCAATTAAAACCTATCTTAAGAATCAAGAAAGCTCCCAAATACCCAGTCTAACCCACACGTAATGGAGCTAGAAAAGGAAAAGCAAGTAAAGCCTAAATCCAGCAGAAGGGAAATAATAAAGATTAGAGAAATAAATGGTATAGAAACATCAAAAAACTAGTAGAACAGATCAATGAAACTAAGAGTTGGTTCTTTGAAAGAATAAACAAAATGATAACCCCCTAGCCAGACTTATCAAAAAGAAAGGGGAGCGGCCCCAAATAGATAAAATCATGAATGAAAGAGGAGAGAGATCACAACTAATACTACAGAAATACAATTACAAGAGAATACTATGAAGAATTATATGCCTACAAATAGGGCAATCCGGAAGAAATGGACAAAAATCCCAGAAATTTACAACTACTAAAACTGAAACAGGAAGAAATATAAAATTTAAACAGACCCTTAACCAGCAAAGAAATTGAATCATTTATTAAAAATCCCCCAAGAAACAAGAGTCCAGTGCCCAACAGCTTCCGAGGAAAATTCTAGCAGACATGTAAAGTAGAGTTAATACGCATTCCTCTCAAATTGTTACAAAAAATAGAAATGAAAGGAAAGCTTACAAACTCACTCTACAAAGCCATCATTACCTTGATTCCAAAAGACCCCACTCAAAAGGAGAATTATAGGCCAATATTCCTGATGAACCTGGATGCAATTACAAGCAAACTGAATTCAACAGTACATTAAAAGAATTATTCACCATGATTAAGTGGGATTTATTCCTGGGCTGCGGAGCTGGTTCAACATTTGCAAATCAATCAAAATGATGTACCACATTAATAAAAGAAGGAATAACAACCATATGATCCTGCCAATAGATGCAGAGAAAGGATTTGATAAACTTCAGTATCCATTCTTGATAATAACCCTGAACAAAGTAAGAATAGATTGAACATACCTCAATATCATAAAGGCCACATATGAAAGACCCACAGCTAATGTCATCCTCAATGGGGAAAAACTGAGTCTTTTCCCTATGGTCAGGAACAAGACAAGGATGCCCACTCTCACCATTACTATTTAATATACACTGGAAGTCTTAGTCTCAGCAATCAGACAACAAAAAGAAATAAAAGGCATACAAAACAGTAAGGAAGGAGTCAAACTTTCACTATTTGCAGATGACATGATACTCTATGTAGAAAACTCAAAAGACTGTACCAAAAATTGATAGAACTAATACACAAATTCAGTAAAGTCATAGGATATAAAATCAACGTGTAGAAATCTGTTGCATTTTTATACACCAATAACAAACTAGCAGAAAAAGAAATCAAGGAATTAATATCATTTACAATTCTATCAAAATCAATTGGTACCAAAATGAAATCTTGCCATTTGCAATGACACGGATGCAGCTAGAATGTATTATGCTAAGCGAAATAAGTCAATCAAAGACAAATACTTATGATTTTACTCATATGTGGAATTTAAGAATCAAAACAGATGAACATATGAGAAAGGGGGAAAAAGGAGAAGAGAGGGAACCACAAGAAACTCTTAACGAAAGAGGAAAAACGAAGGGTTGATGGATGGAAATGGGTGGGAGATGGGCTAAATGGATTTTGGGTGTTAAGGAGGGCACTTGTGATGAACACTGTGTATTATATGTAAGTGATGAATTACTGAATTCCTTTCCTACTCCAATACTGCACTGTATGTGAACTAAAATTTAAAGAAGAAAAAAAATAAATTTGGTAAAGCTGTAGGATATATAATTAATATGCATAAATCTGGTGTATTTCCCTACACTAATAATGAACTTACAGAAAGAGAAATTAAGAAAACAATCCCATTTACAGTTGCTCCAAAATAATAAGATACCTAGGAATAAATTTAACCAATGAGGTTAAAGGCCTGTATGCTAAACATCTTAAGACACTGATAAAAAAAACAAAATGAAGATGCGCACCTGGGTGGCCCAGGTATTAAGCATCTGACTTCGGCTCAGGTAACGATCTCACAGTTCATAAGATAGAGCCCTGCTTCAGGTGGGCACAAGCGTTGCTTCAGATAAAAACATACCCCTGCTTCGGGTGAGTCCCACTTCTCTTTCTCTCTCCCCCTCTCTCTGCCCCTTGTTTATTTTTACTCTCTCTCTCTCTCTCTCAAAAAAAAAAAAAAAAAAGAAAAGAAAAGAAAAGAAAAGAAATTGAAGATGACACAAGCAAATGAAAAGATATTCATTCTATTCTCATAGATTGAAAGAATATTGTTAAAATGCCCATACTACCCACTACCCCCAAACCATCTATAGATCCAATGCAATGCAAAATACAGTGTCAATTTTCACAGAACTAGAACAAGCTTCTTAAAATTTGTATGGACTCACAAAAGACTCCAAATAATCAAAGCAATCTTGAGAAGAACAAAATTGAAAGTAATATGCTTCCTGGCTTCTAACAATACTACAAAGTTGTAGTAATCAAAACAGCATGGTATGGGCACAAAAACAGACACAAAGACAAATGAAAGAGAATACAGAAATAAACCCACACTTGTATGTTCAGTTAATCTTTCACAAAAGAGACAAGAATATACAATGGGAGAAAAGACAGTGTGTTTAATAATAGGTATTGGGAAAAGCGAACAGCAATGTGTAAAAAATGAAACTGGACTACTTTGTTACACAATATATAAAAAACTCAAAATGGATTAAAGTCTTAAATGTAGGGCCAGAAATCATCAAACTCCAAAAGAAAATACAGACAGTAAGCTCTTGGATACTGGTCTTAGCAATATATTTTTGGATCTGTCTCTTCAGGCAAGGGCAACAAAAGCGAAAATAAACAAATGGGACTATATCAAACTAAAAAATTTTTGCACAGTGAAGTGAATGATAAAAAAAAAAGGCAATATACTGAATGGGAGAAGATCTTTGCAAGTGAGATAACTGATAAATGGTTATTATCCAAACTACATAAAGAATTCAAATAACTCAGTATTAGAGAAACAAACAATCCAACAAAAAATTGGGCAGAGGACCTGAATATACATTTCTCCAAAGAAGACATATTGATGGCTAACAGACACATTAAAAAAAAAGTTCAACATCACTAATTATCAAGGAAATCCCAAACAAAATAACAATCAGATATCACCTCACCCTTGTCAGAATGACTATTATCAAAAAGACAAGAAATAGCAATCATTGGCAAGGGTGCAGATAAAAGGGAACCCTCATGCCCTGTGGGTGGGAATGCAAAAAGGTGACATCACTACAGAAAACAGTATGAAAGGTCCTCAAAAAATTAAAAATAGAACTACAAACTTAGCAATTCTACTTCTGGGTATTTATCCACAGAAAACAAAAACACTAATTAAAAAGATATATGCACTACATTTTCGCTGCAACACTTTTTAATATAGCCAAAGTATGAAAGCAATGTGACTGCTCATTGATAAATGGATAAAGAGGATGTGGAGGATGGGTGTGTGTTTGTGTGTATGTGTATATACATATATACAACGTAATATTACTCAGGACACACAAAAGAGTGAAATCTTGCCATGTGCAACAACATGTATGGACCCAGAAGGCAATATGCTAAGTCAAGTTAAATCAGACAGAGAAATACAAATAGCATATGATTTCACTTATGTGTGGAATCTAAATAACAAAAGAAATGAACAAACAAAACAAAACAGAAAGAGACTCATAGATACAGATAACAATCTGGTGGTTGCCAGAGTAGAGGGGCTTGGAGGGATGGGCAAAACAGGGGAATGGGATGAAAAGGTACATACTTCTGGTTACAAAATAAATAAGACAGGCATTTACAATGTATAGCATAGGGAATACAGTGCATAATAATGTTGTAACAACTTAAAAAATTTTTTTGTAATGTTTATTTTTGAGAAAGAGTGACATACAGTAAGTGGGGTGGGGGGAGAGAGGGAGAGACAGAATCTGAAGCAGGCTCCAGGCTCTGAGCTGTCAGCACAGAGTCCGGCACAGGGCTTGAACCCACGAACTGTGAGATCATGACCTGAGCTGACACTTAACTGACTAAGCCACCCAGATACTCCAATAATGTTGTAACAATTTTGAATGGTCATAGAAGGTAGCAGATTTACATTTGTGATCAGTTTCCTAATGTATACAAATGTTGAATCACTGTTTTACACCTGAAACTAATAAAATATTGTATATCAACTACACTTCAATTTTTAAAAAAGGCAAATAAAACCAATTTTTTTTGGCATTATGAGCTCCTACTAGAAATTGAAGCTCCAAGTCCATAAAAAATGAGCAAACTTCAGAGTGAGATTGGAAGCACTAGGACTGACGATTGGATAAAAAGAAATGTTTTCATCCTACAGAGTTTGTTCTGACATCTTTATTTTTCAGTACTTAAAGAAGAAGACAGTGTTTTAAATGGTGGAACTGGGAAGGAAGAAATAAGGGATAAATTATCACCAAACCATTTCAAACCTAACACTGCTGGGCAAACTAAATATGAAACAGCAAACTAAATACAATAAAATTTTCTGTAAGAAAAGAAAACGCTACATTACATCTCACTGCTATTAATTTTTTCAAACAAATGAGAGGTGACAGTGATGCCTAAAAACATGTTACTCTCCCATGTGTTCACTTGCAATCTACATCTTTTCGTCTAGTATGATTCACTAGAATAGTCTACTACCCTAATAAACACCAATAATTTGATTTTACAATGCTATTTATTTTAAATTCATTTAAAGTATAGAATAAAAAGCTTTCTTTTTTCCCCTAAGAAGCTTGTTAATTCAACATCTTGTAAAGTTGAATCGTAACACAATACAGAAATCATCTACATATGTACAAATAATTGGGATCAGTCTGAAAACTTGTACTCTCAGATAAATAAAAAATTCAACTTGGAAAGTGACCAAATCTCAACAGAAATTCGTCAACATCAATTAAAAAGATGCTTGGATTCCAGTTTTCGTTCCAATTTTAGTATATGTGCTGCCGAAGCGAGCACCCAGTTTTCAAAATATTATTACTTCATGTCTTATTAAATAGGTAAAATTGATAAACTTAATTAAAAAAGTTAAAGCGAAGTTGAAATGGTCTTGATTTCCCATGAGAGAATACAGACTGGAGAACTGAGAAGAAATTCTTGTTTGAAACTATGATGATATTAATAAAAAAGTTATTAAACTGGATCCTACATAGTCTATTAATCCTTGATTTCTAAAAAGGCATTAAAAGTGTTTTTTATAACTTGGTGACTATCTTTTTTTCTTTTTTTCAATTCTAAGTGTTTCTGGTTAGATTTCTAAAAATCAGTTTTTTTCTTCTGCCAGGGAGCATATAAAGTGCTATATTTCTATAAATGTGTAAGTGAGGAGTAAGAGCAAATCAAAGCCCATAACTCAACTAATTATACATTTGAAAATCAGTTATTTGCAGAATTTTAAAATTGAAGAAGACTGAAGAATCTTTTCATCTAATTTTCTCAGGTAAGCAAGCAATTTTAGAATTAGAAAAATATGTACTATATTATAGTACTAAAGAGAATTAAGAGAAAATAAACAAGTTAAGGCCAAGGATTCAAAATGTTTATATCACATGCTGCAATAATGTGGAGGTATGGGTCTGCAGTAGGAGAACTTTGTTAGTACTGAAACACTTTGCATTGTAACCCTCCTTAGTCTACATGGAGAAGGAGCACTTTACAGACACTAGAGGAAATGAAGTACTTGAAATGCTTTCTCATTAAGGCCTTAGACTTCCATGAAGCCCAGGAAACTTTCTAGGATGAATCTGTGACTGAACTAGGAATTTAGGATGATCTTTTTAATGATTCCACAGCTGAACTGGAAGAGTTAGAGCAGATAATCATCAATAACCCTTTGAAAAAAACAATAGGATTCCTTGACTCGATATATGAAAAGATTTAAGAAGTCTTCAAGTTTTTAAGCAGAAAAAAAATCTCAAGCACCCTTCCATACTTCTTCTATATTTCTAATACAACAATCAGTTTTTATGGGTAGAAGGTAGCTTTCTAATTTCCTATCAGTTTTAGGCCACATTAACATTCTATGAAAGTCTGCACTTGTTATGATGTGACCACACTGATGTGTCTGTCCATCATCCACCCTATCATCACTCAGTTCAGAACCCTGTGAGATCAGGTTAGTGTCTAATTTATATGTGTCCGTTTACAACTCTCACATGAATGATGAGGGTATAATACTTAGTGAAAGGAAGAAAGGGAGAGAAGGTGAGAGGGAGGAAGACAGGGAGAGAGAAGCACTTCCTAGAGACCTGAGTAGCAAACAGGGAATGAGGTCTGAGTTCTGGACCTATCTCAACTTGAATAACTTGGAAGAAAGCACAAAGCACTGCATCATCTCTTCATGTGGGAACAAAAATATTCTTCGGAAATAAAGTAGCTTCTATTTGCTAGGCATCTAAAGGGGAATTACGTTTTTAAACAAATCCTCAGAGCACAGCCTATATGTCTTAAACTCCACAGACCAGGTGTGTTTTCTTGCTATAATGTCTTTTTATAAATTTATACTTTTTTAAAATTGTGATTATTTCCAAAATATCTCTTATATAATGATGACATTTCTCTGCTGGACTACGTATATCATTCATCTAAATTATGATTAGTGAAAACTTGGATGTTATCATCATTCTCCCGAGGGAACACTGGGCTTCAAAGCCTCCTTAACTTTTTTCTTATGCATTTTCCTTTGTTTTAGAGAATGAGAGAAGTCCACACAGACTTTTCAAAGTGTGAAAGGGCATAGGGCCAGCAGTTTCACAAAAAGAAATAAAAATGCCCTGATCATACAGGAAAGCTTTGTGTTCTCAGGGACTAGCTGGTTCCTGGCATTATGGTATTTGGCATATCAGGCCCAGACTCGCCACCATCATCACAGTCTGAGAGGACTCAAATCATTAATGTCTTTCTTATGCCTGGTTCCAGCTCACTCCTGATGCCATCTATACTTCAAACACTGCAAAAAACAAAAAACAAAACAAAACAAAACAAAACAAAAAACCCAACTCTTTTCTTAAGTCAGATTAAAAAGAAAACATTATAGGCAGTTGGAAAAATCTCTTTTCCAAGTAATCCAAGGAATGAAGAGAACACAAGGACAGAGAGTTCCTATGATATGTGACAGCAAACTAAATTTTTAGATAACAAACTGACTTTTCACCTTTGAAAGACCTGGTAAAGACAAATATATACAGGTTTGAATAGTTATATTCTAGACCCTTGAGATAAAAGACATTAGAAGATTCTCAAGAGACTGGTCTAGGGAATGCAGTAATCAAGTAATTTAGTGCCATGCACTATCCAGCAACTGACACCTATTTCTCTTAACCATTCCATCCATCACCTGACAATTTATTTTGGGTAACACAGTTCAGTTTTGCCACAACCAGACCTGTAATAGAAATACTGTCATAAAGCTTACCAAAAAAATACTTTCAAGAAAAAGGCACAGACTAGGTGGGTCAGACACAAAGCCCATGATAGAAACCAACAGAGAACTTTTGAAGTGGTAACAAAGGCTTCCCTAAGCATTTAGATAGCAGATGACTCACTCTCAGTTAACAAATGGACGTGAAATTAATAGCTGAATATCAACAATGATGGATCATAAAGACCAATAAGAATTTAATCATTTTATCATCAATTCATAACAATTTAAAAATTTTGAAGTAAATATAAACTGTGTTACATTGAAGTGGTAATATTAGACTCCTCTGTAATGGACATTTTATATTCCAATAATAATAATAATTAATAGATTATACAATTTCTTAGGCATAAGTTGTCTGGGCTCAGGGATACTGTAAGCATAAGAACCAAACAAGGGTAGGATTATTCTCACTCAGTTGGAAGCCAGACAAAACAAGTCTATCATAAATGCCCTATTTTGGGGTGTCTGGGTGGCTCAGTAGGTTAAGCACCTGACTCTTGATTTCAGCTCAGGTCATGATCTCATAGTTCATGAGTTTGAGCCCCACGTCAGGTCTGAACTGACAGTGTGGAGCCTGTTTGTATTCTTTCCCTGCCTTTCTCTGCCTCTCCCCCATTTGCTCTCTCTCTCCCTCTCTCTCTCTCTCTCAAAAGAAATAAATAAGCTTAAATTTTTTTTTTAAATAAAATAAATGCCTTATTTTGGTATACTTTAGAGAGTTCTACAAACTGGAGTCAATTATTCACCAAACTTAATTCCATTTACTCTATTTTTTTCCAACTATTCACTGGGTTTATTTCATGTCACTGGCCACTCATTGCACTGGAGTGGTCTCATCTATCTACATTGTAAACTTAAGCTTTTTTAGAGGTTAGACACCATGTTTATTTCTTACATAGCTCCCAATATGATATTTGATAAACGGTTCTGACATTACTATTGTGATACTCTGTGGATTTGCTTTTTGTTAGAGGCAAATGTGACTAGGTAACATTAAGCAAGGGGGCCAGAAAGGGAAATGAGGTGGTCATGAAGGCTGTATGTAACCCAGAGAAGCAAAGCAAGAACTCTGAATAATGCCAGAAACTGTCTAGGGGAAAAGAAGAAAACAAAAGACTTATCTTACTTGAGAGAGAAATCAGGAATAGGAAAGAAAAGAAAGATTCAATAGAAATGAGTTAGAAACTGGGGATATTTTATTGGCAAAAGTCACAGGAAAGGAGTATCAGAAGAGGGGGAGTGGAAGGAATATCTAAGTGGAAACTACAAGTCAACTCTCTTCAAAGTAGTTGTCTATATACTCTTCTGCCTATATGTCTTTAACTCTCAGTTGAGTTTGGCTACCATACCTACCACTCTACTGAAACTGCTTTATCAGTAATTTCCTTGTTAGTGAATTCAAGTGACACTTTCCAATTCCTAGCTTACTTAACCTTCTTACAACACAGAACACTCTTACCATCTCTTGGCATCTGCAGCATCTTATCTGTCTCTCTATTTTGTTCTCAGCTATCTCTAGTCACACGGTACAGGTTCCTCAGGCTCTTTCACCATCATTATTCTAAGAGAACATATAATCTTTGTTCCACTCATTCTATCCTTCATCTTCATCTCACTCTACTCTGAGTGACATCACCTATTCCAATGGCTGAAATCATTAACTTTTTTTTGATGGCTCTACAGATCTGTATTTCCAGGCTCCCTCCTCAGTTCCAGATCTGAATATCCATAGTTGTTTGTTGGACACATCTATTTATTATTCCAAAGACACTTTATATTCAACACCACAAACTGAATTCTCTAGTTAGAGCATATCTCTCCCTTTCTGTTATTCCTATTATAGTTCAAGCTAATCTGGTCTTTATGTCTCTGATTGAATGTGACTCCAGTCCAACTCCATCCTACAGTGAGACTGATCTTTCTAAAATATACATCTGATCCTGTCACATCCCATTCACACCTTTTGATGGTGTCACACTGCCCTACGATAAAATCTGAACTTTGAAACATAATCTTCAAGGCTCTTCCTAATCTGCCTTGGATACCCCTTTATACTCCACTGAACCTGTAGCTCCTCAAATGTGTTGTGGTGTCTCACATCTGAGCATCTGCACACGTTTTTCCCTGTCACTTAGTTCATGAATTTTTCCACAAGCTTCTTTTCTCTTCCTGAGGCTCTTTTAAGTTTTTTCATACAATACTTTCTATAGCATATATCAAATTGCATTCAGATAGTTTAGTGGATTTTTTTGTTTGTTTTGATCTCTTCAGACAGAGTGTAAGTTTCTTTAGGGACTATATCTTGCTCACAATCATATCTCCAGTGTATAGCATTTTGAAATAGGCATAGTTCTAACCTAATAGATGTATTTATTATTGATTTTCTTCTTATTATGGCCCTCTTTCAGAATGCTACTTTCTTAGCCAAAATTCAGCTGATAAAGGATGCTTGGGTCACTTTTATTTAAAAAAAATTTTTTTAATGTTTTATTTATTTTTGACAGAGAGAGAGAGAGAGAAAGAGTATGAGAGACAGAGAGAGAGAGAGAGAGAGGGAGAGAGAAAGAGAGAGAGAGAATCTGAAGCAGGCTCCAGGATCTGAGCTGCAAGCACAGAGCCTGATGTGGGGCTTAAACTGCAAGATCTGCAAACTCAAGAACTGCAAAATCATGACCTGAGCCGAAGTCAGTCACTTAACGGAATGAGCCCAAGCGCCACCATCTGGGAGTTGTGAAGTGATTGGAATGTTGACATTTTCACGATTTTCATGTTTTACGAAAACAATAAGGAAGAATAATTGAAAATGGGTCCATGTTAGAAAATCTCAAGACATTAGTTACTCTAATTATGGAAGATGATGATAGTCTCATATTTCAATAAAACAGCAGCTGTAGTCAGGAGAGCACAATAAGAGAAGGTAATCATTATTAGTTCTTACCAAAGAAGGAGGTTAAAGGGAAAGAATATAAGCTATTGCATACTTGCTATGTATTAGCCAAAAGTAAGCTGAATCTGGTTGAGGATGTACAAGTTAGGGAAAATCTCTACAAAACTGCTTGGTTTAAATGTCTAGTAATTTAAAAAGTCACACAATAGGGCTTCAGTGTTTATCCAATAATATTTAATGGAAAGAATACTAGTGTAGCTACTACCACCTTCATGATTCTAATGAAGTTAAGCCACCTCTGAGTCTCAGCTTCTTAATTTAAAAAATGGGGCGGGGGGCGGGTAGGTGCCCGGGTGGTTCAGTCGGTTCAGAGTCCGTCTCTTGATTTTAGCTCAGGTCATGATCAGTTTGTGAGATCAAGCCCCACACTGGGTTCGATGCTGTCAGCATGGAACCTGCTTGGGATATTCTCTCTCTCTCTCTCTCTCTCTCTCTGCCCCTCCCCCACTCACGTGCTCACTCTCTCTCTCAAAAATAAATAAACATTAAAAAAATTTTTTTAAATGGGAACAATATCTTCCTATGAGGTTGTAAAGCTCAGATATAAAAGTATACTAAAAATTATATTAACAAACCAGTCATTTCTGGTTGAATGATCACTGAAGTAAGCTGGCTTAGTAAGTTTGCCAACCCATTTCCTACCTCTGTGATGTGTGATGCTCAGATCTAGAAATGACTATCCTCTTATATATTAAATAAAAAGCAGTGTTCTGTAAGGATATACGTGTATTTTTTAAATACAGGAATAGTCATGCAAGAGAGAGGGTTATAAACAAACAGGTAGGGTTATAAACTTCAATTTCTTATAGGAATCCCTGAAAACCTTTGGGATAAGCCTCTTTGGCCAGGATGGAAGCAGGGAAGGAGGCTGAGTGAATAGAGACTGAGAGGATTCAGAGCTCTTTCCTGGTATAATTTAAGCTATGCCTCTAATGACTTATTTATTTATTTATTTATTGGCTTTTCTTACTATTCTTCACTCTTTAAAAAAAAAATTTTTTTTAATGTTTATTTTGGAGAAAGAGACAGAGGGCAGAGTGCCAGTGGGGGAGGGGCAGAGAAAGAGAGACACACAGAATCTGAAGCAGTCTCCAGGCTCCAGCTGCCAGCACACAGTCTGATGTGGGGCCCAAACCTGTGAACCACGAGATCATGACCTGAACCGAAGTTGGACACTCAACCGACTGAGCCACCCAGGAGCCCCTACTATTCTTCACTATTAATGAAGAAATACTAACTGAACTTTCTGTATAGGTAAAAATCATTATGCTATTTCATAGTTTGGAAGTCTTGATGAAAGGCTTAAACATAAATGATGAGCATTTGATAATGAAATGAGCCCCTAAATAGATTATTTAGATTGGGAGAGAGGTTTTTGTGTATGTGTGTGGTGTGTATATGTTTATAATAAAGGAAAGTTGGGCTTTAAAGGTGTGAGTTGCCAGCCATTATGATTTCTTTAGAAGACTTACTTGACTCATTTAATCAAGGGAGTAGAGGCCTGTGTCCTTCTGTCTTAGGCAATACTATCTCTCCCCTCTACCTCTTTAGGAGCCAAGATATTGGAAGTCATGATGTGGTGGGGAGCAGTGATGGAGCATCTGCCCACCTGAGAAAAATGGAAGGGGCTCAGTATGGAAGAGTTACTGGAAGTCTTTGGACAGGAATCTTTGATACTGAGAAATTTATATGGGGTGAAAAGGAATGAAAAAAAAAAGTATGGTTGGCAATCTAATTTTGGAGATATAATACAAACTGATGCTAAAGATTCAAAGTTCATAAAGTTATTCCCTTGTCAATATTTAGCCCATTTTCTTCAATCTGGATGAGTCAAACTCAATGCAATCTGAGGAAGAGGGCAACAAGACAGGAAAAGCTGGTAACTTGGAAATGGCATCTCTCTTTGCATCGATTCTATCAAATGTTGAATGCAAGAGTATTTCTCTCTCTTCCCAAGTTCACTCTGAGGTGGAGTGGGTGGAAATCCTGTGGCTCTGTATTCAATGAAATGGACTTACCAAAGACAGCCATGCCTTTTACAGAGATTTTAGAGAAAATGAAAAAGTAAGCCAAAGAATAGGATTTCTGCCCAGGCAACAGCTGTGCTATGTAAAATTTAATTTCAAAGGGTTGTTTCTTGCGAAGACAAAGCTAGCTGAAAGGACTGATGCGGGCTCAGCATGAACACACATGCTGCTTTGGCAAAGGCCAAAGCAGTTGACTTATAAATTACAAGCTGTACTGGCTCCATAGGGAAATAAAGGCAATACAAGATATCTGACCATGTAAGAGCATAGATAATCTAATAACAACAGTCTTCATTTCTCTTGTTGTTTTGTCCCTCAAAGTAATGTGTAAATTTTAGAAAATGCTGCAAATTCTTTGTAATCTTTGTGTTTCACACACACCTCTTTCTGCAAAGGTAATTTGCCCACAAAGAGAACTCCGTGCTAAGATGAAGCATGCCATGCTCTAATATTCCTTACATAATCTATTACAAAAGGAAGAAAGCAAAAGAGTTTGTGTCAGATATGGTCCTTCCGAATGAAGACATCTGAAAAAAAGCTCAAATAAATAATAGAACACAAGAGAATTATAAAAGTGTTCCTTACAAAGCTGCTCTGGTAATATACAAAATGTTGATATAGGATATAATATAGTGCGCTCCAAGTCCTTTTAAATAGTCATCTGGGTAGACTCCTAAGGAAGGGTGGTTTTTAAATTAACAAATTCATTCAATTTAATAATATAGAGCATTTTATTTGTTTGAAATATTTAAAATAAAAATAAATCAAATATATTTCTACCCAGTAGTGATATCTCCATTCCAAAGCCATTTTATTATCTCAGTGGTACACGTAAGGGTACCATCATACAAGGGATGCTATCTGATTTGGTATTGTAGATGTTATATCAAGGGGAAGGATTCTTTCCCAGAGAAATACACACATGGAAAGGCAGCCATGGAAGAGTATAAAATATATAAGGGCATGTGTCTGTACCTTAAAAATAGAAAGTTCAAAATGAACGAGAACTTTCTCTTCAAATATCCAAATATCAACAATTAATGTGGGGAGGAGAGGTTATGATGAAACAGTATTGTCATGA
Source organism: Panthera leo (assembly GCF_018350215.1). Classification (NCBI taxonomy): domain Eukaryota; kingdom Metazoa; phylum Chordata; class Mammalia; order Carnivora; family Felidae; genus Panthera; species Panthera leo. The sequence continues at coordinate 38,448,882 of NC_056682.1, forward strand.
ACAGCTGTTGGGAATGAATGTTGGTTCAGCCTCTTCAGAAGTAATTTAGAATTACGCCTCAATAATTTTAAGCAGTTCCTATCCTGACCCTGTGACCCATGACACTACTAGGAATCTATCTTCAGGAAATAAACAGATATGTGCACAAATACACACATAGGCACACATATGTGTACAAACACACAGACACACACAGATACACACACACACACACACACACACACACCATTATTCATAAATAAAAATCGGCTGAAAATACACTTCTAAAAAATTTTTCACTTAGGAATGCTATGATAATAACTGAAGTAAAAAGAAAAGATACCAAAACCATATCGTAGCCCAAAATCAGATTTAAAAAAAAGCAGATATCAGCAAGATGGCAAAATAAAAAGTCTCAGTTCTTGTTCCCCCACAAAAACACAATTTAACCATGATACATGCATCAAAATGCCTTTGTAAAAATGTTAGAATGCAGTTAAGAGGTTGCGGTACTCTAGGACAGCAAAAAGCCAAGAAGAACCACATTAAAATGGGAAAGAAGAACAATTTCATTTTACCTGCATCAGTCCTTCCCTGAAACTACCATAGGCCAGCACTGCAAGAAAATACCCTGACCCCACAGGGTGCCTGGGTGGCTCAGTGGGTTAAGCGTCCAACTCTTGGTTTCAGCTCAGGTCATGATCTCAAGGTTTTGTGAGTTCGAGTCTACATCGGGCTCTGCACAGAGCCTGCTTGGGATTCTCCCTCTCCCTTTCTCTCTGCCCTTCCCCTGCTCATTCTGTCTCTCTCTCAAAAATAAATAAATAAACATAAAAAAATTTAAATATGTAAAAAAAAATACCCTGGCCCTTGACTTCTCTGTCAGGATAAAGTGAAAAGTGGAGAATACCTCTAATGTTCTGGCTTTCTGGAAGGCTGCTGAAGGAATGGTTTCTGATTTGCCTCACTCAGAATTATGAGTGAATCAGCATAGATTGGATACCTGAAGGCTGCTGAAACTAAAGGAAAGTGGTGGGTAGCTTGCTGCAGCCAGCATGGCTTAGTAAAATTGGGAGAAAGGTGCACAATCTAAGCCTTCTCTCTCAGGAGGGAGATACAGAGGGCTGCCCAAGGGAACTGGTATCTATCTTGCCTGACTTCGGGCACTGATAGGAACTGTTATGCTCTGGATGCCTAGCTGCCACTCATTAGAAGAGAGTTGAGTGGCTTGCTTCTGTAGAACCAGCACTTGCAGTGCTATAAATAGACACCAGAGAGCAAAAATTACAAGCCTTTGAAAAGAAGAATGCAAGACTATCTACTTGAGAAACTGAGAGGCACAGAGAAGCTGTATCCCCCCCAAAAAAGTTTCAGAGGCCCCCCAGAATCATAGCCAAGCAGATTGGTAAGGAGTCTGTAAGACTCTCCTTACAAGAAAGCAAGTCTGTAAAGACTGAGAGAGGTGACTTTAGATGTGCAGATCCCAATATAAAGTTATCAGATGAAGAAACAAATAGATATGGCTTGACCAAAAAATCAAAATAAACCTCCAGAAATCAAACCTAAATAATGAGAGGTATATAATTACCTGATAAAAAATTCAAATTAGTCATCATAAAGATGCTTGATGTGCTCAAGAAAATGATACATGCACAAAATGAGAATATCAACAAAGAGAAAACATGAAACGGAACTAAACAGAAATTTAGGAGCTAAATAATAGAATAACTGAACTAAAAACCTCACTAGAAGGGTTCAACAACAGACTTGAGCAAGGAGAAGAAAGGATAAGTAATTTAGCAATTTGAAATTATTCAAAGAAATACAAAGGAAAAAAATGTTTAAACATCTGAATCTTGATCTCAGCTCAGGTCTTGATTTCAGGGTGTTGAGTTCAAGCCCCACATTGGGCTTAAAAAAATTGGGCAAAGGATTGAATAAATATTTGTCCAAAGACAACACTGGTATACAGAATGATGCTCAACATCACTAATCAAGAAAATGTAAATCAAAACCACAATGATATATCATCTTACACCTGTTACAACGGTATTATTAAAAACAAAATAAAACAAAACAAAAAACAGAGAATAATGTTGACATCCATGTGGAGAAATTGGAACTCCTGTGCACTATAGGTGGTAATTTAAAATAATTCAGCCACTATGGAAAATGGTATAGAGGTTTTTCAGAAAATAAACAATAGAACTACCATATGATCCAGTGATCCCACTTATGCATTATCCTTATCACTGGGAATTGAAATCCAGATATCAAAGAGAGATCTGCATTTCCATGTTTACTGCGGCATTATTTACAATTACCAAGACGCAGAAACAACATAAATGTGTATGGATGAATGAGTAAAGAAAATTAAGTAGAAAACAAAATATTATTTAGCCATAAAAAAGAAGGAAATTCTGTCAGGGGTTACAACATGGATGAACCTCGATCACATTAAGTGAAATCAGCCAGTCAGAGAAGGACAGATACTATTTATCTCCACTTATATGAAATAGCCCAAGTTACAGAAAGAAACAGAAAGTAGAATGGTTGTTGCCAATAGTTGGGGAGTGGGGAGGGTTTGTGGGAGAATTGCTATTCACCAGGTATTATCATGCAAGATGTAAAATTTCTAGAGATCTACTGTTCATCATTGTGTTGATAATTAATACTATCTATTGTGCCTCTATAAAAGAAATTAATTGAGGGTAGACCTAATGTTATGTTTTTACCACAATTAAAAAAATAAAACTTTTGGGGTGCCTGGGTGGATCAGTTGGTTAAGCATACGACTTCAGCTCAGGTCCTGATCTTGTGTTTTATGAGTTCAAGCCCTGTGTCAGGCTTTGTGCTGATAGCTAGGAGCCTGGATTCTGCATCTCCTCGTATCTTTCTGCTTTTCTTCTGCTTACACTCTGTCTCTCTCAAGAGTGAAAAAACATTAAAAAAAATAAAAATAAATGAAACTTTTCCTATCAGTCACCATGAGGACAGTATTGTTACTGCCTTGCCTCTTAATAGCCCAAATTCCAAGCTTCCCTTCACAGTTGGAGCTAGAATCCTGTTGGGTCCTGGGAGGTGATGGACCTCATTCCAGTTAACACACAAATTTCCCATATTTACACATGGAGAGCTAGGGAGGTGGAAACCCCAGAGATTACCCTTCAAAGGTCAGAACATATAAAATTGATCCCAAACAGATTTCCAGATTCTGGGATTAGAAGAAAGGATCCTGACAGGAAATGGTTTGGTTAAAAACTTACACAGATAACTTGGATTATATTTGCACTGTTAAGTACCAATACTTCAGGATATGAATGAAAATTGTTTCTAGATTTAAGTGAGATCTAAATGAGATAAATAACTAAATGAAGATATACTGTTACATAGCAATAATGAAGGATATATATGAGGATATAACTATAGTATAAATAAGTATAAAAACCATTGGAACAAGTGCTACCACAGGTCTGTACCTGAATAGACTACATACAGTCTTGATTTATCAACCCATATTCACAATTTATAATTGAACACAAATGGAACACAAAATATTTTTACATATATTTAATATATTATAAAATACATATAGAACATATATACCATAAAATACTTTATGCATAAATTACTTCATGTAAGATACATAATTACACATATATATAATTTTTAAAATAATTTTTTAACCAGAAACAAAAAAAAATCTAAAAAAAGAATTTAGATATCAATTAAATAATCTTTTGGGTGTTTGATGTAGCCTCTTTGTATGAAATGAATATTTTGGAGGTACTTTGTTAAATCATTTCATAAAATTTTACGGCCTTCATTTTTTAATTTATGTTTACCTTTTGCAAGTAAAGGACTGTTCCTTTTAGTACAGCATAAAATGTTTTCCATCCTCGCTTCCCTCTTGGAGCTAGAAAGGGTAAAAAATGGAAAATGTTATTTGACAGAAAACAGCATTTTAGGAAGAAGTGAAATGATCAACATGGTGTATTTCAATGATCTTGGTTTATTAGCTTCCAAAATTAATAATAAGAACTAAAATATTCTTGAAACGTAACTGTGTAATAGTCAATCTTCCAAAAATGTCTTCCATGTATTATTTCATTTAATCCTCACAATAATAATGTGAGATAGGTACTATGACTCTTGTCTTTTTATAAAACTGAAGCACAGAGAAGTAATCTGCTCATGGTCATACAACTAGGAAGAGGAGAAGCAGGAATCTGAACCCAGGTAGCATGGCTCTATAGTCTGCACTCTAGTAGACATGACTTAAAGACTGGGAAAGCAAAGAGGCATTTTGCAAGTGCATATTAATCCCAGAGAAAGCTTAAAAGCTCATGTACCGGATCATTTATAGCTCTGTCAAAGTTTCTAGAAATCATTAAAGTCTCAGAATATAAAAGGACTCCTCTTGGTATTTCTCCCACATACCTACCAACTGGATTATAACTTTGGCAACCTGCATTACCTCAGCTGCAGATCTTGCCACACTGTAACATAATATTTTTGTTTTAAGTGTCTCTTTCAGGAGACTATGAATGACCTGAGAGCAGGTATCCTTCATTTTTATAATTCATAGTACCTGGCACAGTGTATGGCAGTCATTAGGCACCCTCATAAAAAATCTCCAAATTAATGTTCTTTAAGAAGTCCTTACAGGGGCGCCTGGGTGGCTCAGTCAGTTGGGCGTCTGACTTCGGCTCAGGTCATGATCTCGTGGTCTGTGAGTTCCAGCCCCGCGTCGGGCTCTGTGCTGACAGCTCAGAGCCTGGAGCCTGTTTCAGATTCTGTGTCTCCCTCTCTTTGACCCTTCCCCGATTCGTGCTCTGTCTCTGTCTCAAAAATGAATAAACGTTAAAAAAAAATAAAAATAAAAAAAACCTGAAAACTTAAAAAAAAAAAGAAGTCCTTACATTCCTTTTGTTTATATTTTCCTGGAGTATAAAGTAGAATTCATCTATTTTTTAAAATGTTTATTTATTTTTGAAAGACAGAGAGACAGTGGGAGATGCAGAGAGAGGGAGACACAGAATCTGAAACAGGCCCCAGGCTCTGAGCTGTCAGCACACAGAGCCCGACATGGGGCTTGAACTCACGAACTGTGAGATCACTACCTGAGCAGAAGTCAGAGCCTTAACCAACTGAGCCACCCAGGCATCCCTACAATTTCTCCATTGAATCAATGTATACTTTTACAGAATGTCCTAAAACAAAAACACAGATTAGCAAATATAGTTTACTATTCATTTGTAATCTTAATAAAATTAAAATATATAACTGGAAAATTTTATTACCTGAATGACATTTTTCTAAACACGTCTATCCAAATAGGTAGGTACGGTCACTCATTCTTACTCCTTTATCAACTATCTGGCTGCCTTTAGGCTGTCTTTAACTTGGATGCTTGATTAAATTAGGAAGTGCATTATTCTTAAGCAAATCCTTTAAATCTCCTTTGACTGAAGACTCAAGAATCCTTAGGGTTGGCAACTGTGTTAATATCCACCTACAGAACACAGGTGCCCCTGCCAACACTATACTGATATATCCACCTGGCAAAGAAGGACTCAAAACATCTGCTCTGCAGGTTTCTGGGGGAAATTAAAAAAAACCAAAAAACCAAAAAGCAAAACAAAACAAAACAAAAAACAACAACCAAAAACAAACCATCCCATCTGTTTCCACTATGCAAGGTTTAAAAGTATGTACTCAAAAATAAGTGAACAAAAACAGTACACCATTATCTCCTTTATAAAGAGAATCACAGATCATTTATACATATCTATATATAATATATAGATATTATGTATATTATATATAAATGTTATATAATACAGTATATATATAATTTATATGTGTATATATCATATATATGTATATATCATATATATATATATATATATATATATATATATATATACACACTGAATATTGACTGTACTGTTAAATAGATGTCAAATTCTGATACAGCTGATGTGACAACAGTGCACACAGAAACACAGAAGTGACCACAGGAACTACTGCAGAGCAGGACCAAAGGCAGCGTGGTGTGCCGAACCCACCAGACTAGAAAGCAGACCAGCTGGTTTCTAGCCCTGTCTTAAACCCATCTCACCCAAAACTTTAACTGAGTAACTTCTAACCGATCCACCAACTTTTCAAAAATTTGGATGTTTCATTTAAAATCATGGATAATTTACCTAAGTTAAGGCAAAGAACTAGCTAATGCTGGAAAGGAACTTAGAGAAAACTGCTTTTTTTCCCTCTTACTTTTTGTTGTTGTTTAACATCTTTAATCCCCATCACCTACCCATTCCCCCCATCCAAATCGTCTCTGGTAACCATCAGTTTAGTTCTCTACACTTAAGAGTCTGTTTCTTCCTTTGTCTCTGTCTCTTTTTCTCTCTTGGTTTTATTTCTTAAATTTCACATATGAGTAATGGTATTCATATGGTATTTGTCTTTCTCTGACTGACTTATTTCACTTAGCATTATGTTCTCTAGATCCATCCATGTTGTTGCAGATGACAAGGTTTCATTCTTTTTTATGGCTGAGTAATATTATATATACTTCTTTATCCATTTATCTATTGAAGGACACTTGGGCTGCTTCTGCAATTTGGCTACTGTAAATAATGCCACAATAAACATAGGGGTGCATATATCCTTTTGAATTAGTGTTGTTATATTTTTTGAGTAAATACCCAGTACTGTGATTACTAAATTATAGGGTAGTTCTATTTTTAATTTAAATTTTTAATTTTTTGAGGAAAATTTTCACAGTGTACGTACCTGCCTGCATTCCTACCAATAGTGAGGGAGGGTTCCTTTTTTTCCACATTCTCACCAACACCTGCTTTTTCTAGTGTTGTTGATTTTAGCCATCTGACAGGCATGAGGTAATATTACATTGTAGTTTTGTATCCTATGACTTATGATTGGAGCATTTAGTATATTTATATGCAAAGTAATTAGTGATAGATGTGTACTTATTGCCATTTTGTTACTTGTTTTGGGCTTATTCTTGTAGTTTTTCTCCTATCCTTTCTTCTCTTGCTCTCTTTCATGGTTTACTGGCTTTCTTTAGTGATATACAGTAAAACCTTGGATTGTGAATAACTTGTTTCTGTGAGTGTTCTGCAGGATAAGCAAGCATTTCTAATAAATTTTAACTTGATAAATGAGCAATATCTTGCAATACAAGTAGTATGTGATGCCTAATGTCACATGATCACACCTGAGCCAATGGTTCTTCTCTCTCTCACTGCGGGATTATGGGTGATCATCAATGCAATGTCACATTTGTGGTAAATCCTCAAAAGAAGGCAAAAGCAAGTGGCATTGGATAGGCTCCCTTTTAAAACTGCACAAAACGAAAAAGATTCCACACCCGTGATTCTGTTAGTGATAGTGAAAGTTGTCCTATAAAATAACCCTTCTTTCTCGTCTCCCTTGCACCAGCCATGAAGGTTTTCAAAGTTAAGTGTAGGTTAATTTTTTTCTTTATAGTTTTTATTTTATTATTTTGTATTATATTACCGTATTGTAATCATTTTTATATGAATATTTTTGGGTTGTGGAAAGCATCATCTGAGTTTCCACTATTTCTTATGGGGAAATTCGTTTTGACTCACAAATGCTTTGGATCACAATTTGGAACAAATTATGCTCACAAACCAAGGTTTTACTGTACTTGGATTTCTTCCTCATTCTTTGCATATCTATTCGTGGTTTTTAATTTGTGACTGCCATTAGTTTGTATAACATCTTCCACATACAGCAGTCTCTGTTATGTTGATGGTCACTTAAGTTGGAAAACATTCTTTACTCCTCTCACCCCCACAATTTATGTATATAGTGTCATATTTTACATCCTTTTATCTTGTGACTCCCTTGACTGGTTTTTACAGATTTACTTATTTTTACTCCTTTTGTGTTTCTTACTTTTCATACTCTCACTTATGGTCTTTCCTTTCCACTCAAAGGGTGCCTTTTAATATTTCTTGTAGGGTTTGTTTAGTTGTCATGAAATCCTTTATTTTTTGTTTGTCTGAGACACTGTCATTCTACTCTAAATGATAGCCTTGCTGGATAGAGTATTCTTGGATACAGATTTTTCTCTTTCAGCACTTCAAATGTATCATGTCACTGCCTTCTGGCCTACAAAGTTTCTCCTGAAAAACCTGCTGATTACCTTATGGGGTTTCCCTTATATGGGATTTCCACTCAGATTATGATCCCAGGGTCATGGGATCGAGCCCTGTGTCAGGCTCTGCACTGAGTGTAAAGTCTGTTTAAGATTCTCTCTCTCTCTTTCCCTCTGCCCCTCTCCCCTGCTTGCATGCACTCTCTGAAATTAAAAACAAAACAAAAAAAAAACTCAAAAAAACATATAAAAAAATAAACATGATGGGAGGAATGAATGAGAGTTCTATTTGGAAACCCAATGTCACCTACTGAAAGGCTTTAAATTATAAGGGTGATAGGGAGTTGGTAAGTAGGTTTTAAAAATACCTAGGTGTCTACTGTAAAAAGGTGTTTATAGAACTCTATCAAAAGACATGATTTTATGCACTAGACTATGCTTTCATAGCTGTTTTTAATATGCATACTCAAAGTTTAAAGACACTTACCTTCTTTTTGAAAATACAAAGATTTTAGAATATTTTGTTCTCATCATCTGCCTCCAACCTTACATGATAATGGTACCTATTACTTTTGTTTGTTTTTTTAACACTACCAAAAAAGACATCATTATTTTTGTATGTGTCTATAAACTCCCATTGTCTATATATACTTTCATGTTTACATTTATTCATTAACACTTTCTGTACCTCAGATTTCTTTTTGAGGTCATGTTCAATTAATTCTCTAAATTTATACTTACAAGTTCCTTTTGTGAGGGTTGTTTTGATGAGAAATCATTTTCTACTTTTGTTTACATAAAAATGTCTTTATTTCATTAAAAATTCTGGGTTGACAATTCAATTTCCTTATGAAGATATAATTTCACTACCTTTTGATCTCACTATTGTTTCAATGTCTATCTTGACTCTAGTTGTTATGTCTAAGAAGAGGTTTCTTTAAATTGATCCAGCTTGATGTTCTTTGGGCTGTGTGTCATTTCCAAATTCTTGTAGTCATTAGATCTTTGAATATTGTGTCTCCTCCATTTTCTCCACTATTTTAACCTCTGACACTCTTTTAATTGCATTCCACAGGTTTTTTTTTTTACCTGTTCTCTCTTACATTCTTTTTATTTTTCTATGCTAAAAGCTGTGTAATTTTATCTCCAATTCTCCTTGGATACCCAGATCCAGAGATACTCTGAAGGTATAGCACCCCTAGGGTTAGCTTCCTGTCCTAGATTTGTACTCATATTTTTTTCCTGGCCTCATAGGATTTCCCTTTCATTGTTATAGTCATCCATTCTTTTAAAAGGTATGTTAAAATACCTCATCATTTTTAGATGTTTTATAATGGAAATTTTGGAATTTGTAGGCTGTTGTATTGTCAAAATAGACCCTCTAGCTCTTTTTTCTTTAAAGAATTTTTTTGTAGAGAATTTTGTAATCTAGAAACAATTCATGAGAAGAATACAGTAAGTGCTGAGGACAAGATGAGAGGAATCATAACACAGAACACAAGGGAGGAGGCAATTACAATTGTCCAGATGAGAGAAAAAGGCCAAAATATGGGCAGAAGTACACAATAAATAAACTAAAGAAATAAAAAGGGGAAAGGCAGTAATGTTAACTGAGCACCTATATCCAGTGCTCTGAGCATTGGGCTAGCATTTAAAATGTACACTATATTTGATCTAAACAATCCTTAGTTTAGGTATTATTGCCTCTTTTCACATTAATGTCTCCTAAGCTACACTTGCAGTCCTAAAGGTAGAGTAAGCTACTGAGAAGGCTACCTGTCTAAGGATTTCAGAGCTACTGTATAGGGCAATTCAGCCAAGGAAACGTATTCTAAGGCTACACTGAGAAGGAGAAACTGTGCAGGTGGTAATCTTTTATAAATGATCAAGCCTGCTACTCCAGTGAGATAAATATAATGGATAGGGAAAGGAGAAGTCCAGACAGGAGGGGGATACAAATACAAAGTATATTCTCTAATATCACTGAACTCAGGGACTTTCAAAGGTATTCTTGCTCATGGCTATGAACCTCAGAACTGAGGCATGATCCCTGCATCTGCCCTCTCAGATGTGACCAGCCCAAAATTTCTGTGGAGTACTAACTCTCATAGCAATAACAATTACAGCTGTGGTAATAGCACAATATTGTTTTAAGCACTGTTCCAAAACTTGATATGAATTAACTAAAGCCTACAACTTCATAAGGAAGCAATTATTATAATCTCTATTTTACAGATGTGGGATCCAAAATCCCATCTAACCTGCAACACTTGGTTCCCACAGCACTGGCCACATTTACTCTGGTTTGTATGCAGGGAAAAGACCAGTTAAACCAGACTCAGTATACAATGTCTTGGTTAACTCTGAGATACTGGAGTTATCTTCAAATTATTTATGATCTAAGCATGAACACTGACCAGTCAGGAAAGACACTGTCCAATCAGGACTGAAGGGACACCCATAGTAAATAGTCTGTACAACTGAACCAGTACATATATTCCCTATCAGTCCTGCCTGGGAGAATGTTTCCTGCCCACCGTAGGTTAAAATAAGAAAGAAGAAAAGTCAAACAAAACTCTGTGATTATTGTCCTACATCTCACCCATACACACACACACAAATACACATTTCTGTAAAAGAGAAATTGGCAGTTGTTCCAAAGATAGGTGATATTGGAACTATTATGAAATCTTCAATATTAGAAACCAGCTCTTGTTAATGTTCTTATCTTACCTTCATTATACAGTTGAAGAAGTCTTTTTGGAAATATAAAGTAACAGTACCTTGGCTTCAATTATTGCCATTGGTCTTTGTAAAATAGTTAAATTACCTGGGACCAAAAGCACAGGTTGTCACCATTATTTCATAAAGAGGAAGGAATCAGAAAATGTTCCCGAGCAATAAAATATTAAGTAAAGATTGATACTGAATATATGCCAGAAAATAAACCTATGTATTTTTTGTAGTCTACCAAAAGGTATAGGCTTCATGTAAAAGTTTATATTTGCATGCTATACTCTGCAACTTTAATTTTTTTCTGAACCAAACTGGGAAGAAATTGTGGCTAGGATCTTAGTGTCCCAATTTTTCTATTTTATTCAAAAAGGAATGATTTTTTTCCTACATCAAAATAGATCAATCCTGCTTCTGGCCGCTGTGGGGAATAAGCTTAGGAACTCCCTGAGTTTTCACCGACTGGTTAACAAGGCATAAAGAATTAGAAAGCCATAGGATGTACACACCCAAGTTTGGGTAAACAAGAGTAGGTAAATAAAATTAGGTAAATGGGCAAAGGCCCCCAGTATAGGTAAAGCGAGGCAAAGGTCCCAGTGTAGGACAAAGGTATAAGAATAGGGAAATCTCAGGATGAAAACATCCAAGATGAGGTAAACAAGATTAGGTATTCAGGGCAGAAATGCCCCCAATTTAGTACAATAGCAGAAAGCTGCTTTAGTAGGAAGGAAGGACCAAATTAGGTAAACAGGTAAATAGGACTATAGACCTCTGCAGGGCAAAATTGCCCAGGGGGAGCTAATTAGCAAAAGAAAGGTGCCTTGTTGACCCTGAGGTAGCATGCTCATTCTTGTCCCCTAGGCCAGTTTAGGGAAGCAGAAGTGTTGCCTCATGTTTCCTGTAAACAACCCTTCACCTGGCACCAGAATCTTGTTTGTATTGACCCAAACTCCTAACACCGCATATATTCAAAACCCCCTTTCCCTTATGCCCATGAGTTAATGTTCACAATTTCATTGTCTCTGCACGCCCATCACCACGTTTGTAAGCTTCTGATCCTAATAAAAATGGAGCAAGGACCCTTACTCGGGGCTCTTGTCTCCTCCCAGACATTAGCTTCTCTCGAATTTTTAATCCTGTCTCCCACCTTCTTGCTGGACAAGACAGAACTCCAGACCCAGAGTCTATGACAGGCCACTTCGTACTTTGGATTCCCTAATCCACAACTTTTTGCTTTTATTCAAGTTTAATATCAGAAAGACTTAATATGTATGGAAAGGCATAGTATGTACATTGCCTATTTTTTTCTTTTAATACTCTAACCTTTCTTTCCTGTCTGTTGGCTTGAAAAGCATTCTTCTACTGCCCCAATAAAATGACAAAAATACCATCTTCCCCAAAGCGTAGAGGTCAGTAAGAACATTAATGAGAAACAATTCTTGAGTAAGGCCTGAAAGCTAACATTTTTGGTCCTACCAGGTTTGAACAAAGGGAAACATGAGAATGTGATGGTTCTATGCACATTATCTTCAATTTCCTTACTTTAATGAAGAAATGCATTTAAAATATAATGTAATACCACTGGTGGCATTCCAAAATAAATCCTTGCTGAACTTGGAAACAAAGATGTGCTCAGCAAAGCTCTTCTATACTAATATAATTGGGATACATTTATATTAGATTTGTAAAAAGCACAAGACATTTTTAAAGGTGCTTTATTTCTCTAGTGACAGCATCTGAAAATTGGGAAAAATTCTTAAAGTATTTTCTTTACAGAATAAAGAGGTATGCTACCTTGGTAGCAGGCAGACTCATAAATTCTACACCACTGAGGGCTGAAAGTACAGCATACGGTGAGGGGAGGGGGAATGCTTTCTGCAACTGATTTGCAAAGGACTTAGATTCATAAATGACAGCCCTACAAAACATTAAAGAATTGAAGGGTGATCTTTGTATATTTATCCCTAATTTTCTTTCATAAACATCCTCAGGGACCACCATAATTACTATTAAATCTTTATAGAGTGTAAAGGTCAAGAGGAGGTCACCCAAAATGTGCCGCTTTGGTGTATCAATAATTTTCAATAAAAGTTACTTAAGAAAGAACCAATGCAAAAAGAACACTCTAAACCCTCCCTTCTTTGTCTCCAGAAAACAAGATATAAATCTCTCATGTGAAAGGTACCCTTCTTGTTCGGAGTAAAGATATCCTTATCACCAGAGATACAAAATTTAGAGCAGAGAAGGCTATATTAACAACCCTTGTTACTTTTTACTAATTTACTACCCCAGCCCAATTCTATTTAGCATCCCTTATTAACTGAAGCTCCCAAAGTTAAGTTTTCTTTGTTGTGTCAATCTATCACAGATTTATTGTCTGTTTGTCTAAAAAGTATAAAACCTGCCTACCTTGGTCATTTCTTCAATTATAGGACTTCTGTTTGCATGTAATAAAACTTTGGTTTTTTCTCCTGTTAATGTCTCATGTCAATTTACTTCTTAGTCAAGAAGGACCCTGATGGGCACAAGAAAAATGATTTCTTCATTCCCTACAGTAGGCATAGTTGGCAAGATAAAGTTCTACTTGATATTTGCTCCAAAGATTCTGCAGCTTTCAGATCTTGGGACATCTTATGTATAGCCTATAAAAGATAAGGTTCCTTACCATGGTAGCTTCCAGGAATCTATCTGCAGAGTCCAATGGAGCAAGAGTGGTAAGAATATATTTTCCCTTTCTCTAAATTTAGATTAGGAGGAAAAAATACTGTGGAATTGGTTCCTTAGGCTTAGTGACTCTTGGTAAAAAATTGGTAGAATGCTCTTGGTTTTACTGATCCATTTCTTTCCAGAGATGGTCATTGTCTTGTCTGTGTCCTTTGTGTTGTTTGTCACATATAGGTATTACAACAGGGCAGAACACAGGGACTGGCTCTATAAGCCTGCTGTTGGAGCCTGGCTTACAGACTTAGTTCATGGCTTTCATCAAACTAGCATCTGCTTTAGGGAGCCCCTCCCTAAAGAATGTGGTGAAAACCTCAAGACAAGGGAAAGTAACCTGGCTATGTGTGCATACATGACATTCCTCACAATTCTGTAATGCAGACTGCCCATTTAGACTGTATGTTACCATATACGGGAGACAAAGGAGCAAGAACTGTACAAAAGGCAACCCACCCACACTCCACCCTGCTGTTCTCAGGGCTCAGCCTTTTGGGGTCTTAGCCCACTGAGCCTGTGCTGGCATGAATAAAGCTGCATCCTGGAAAGAAAAGCCTTGCTTGGTGTCCCAACTCTCTGTGTGTTTTTTTCCTGCTACATTTCTTGGGGGCTTGGGTCTGGGATTCGGAGATGGTGCATTTCTACCTCCTTTTTCACAGGGGTGGGAACCTCGGAGTGCTAGGAGAAGTGACCAGTGGACCACTTGATCTGTAGGAGAACTAGCTCCTCCCAGTGTGCTGGGGCAAGGACCCCAGATGCACAACAGAACCTGGTGAGGCCCAGAAACCAGCTCAGGGAGCGCTGTCCACCAGACTGGTAAGAACCAGGGTTTGTTTTGGTAGACCTATTCTTGAGAGGCTGAAGGGGAGCCTGGTCACCTCCCAGAGTTGCCCAAGTGGTTCCACAAGGAATGAAACTGCAACTCTAAGGCGCTGGGCACTGGGCAGCAGGGTAGAGTCACTGTGTGACTGTGTGTGAATGAGACAGCGGAATGGGCTGTTCAATGGGCTGAAGCGAGTGGTGAGTCTTGATCCGTGGTTACATGGTGACCTCATATGGCTTAGGGCGGCATCAGATTTCCTCGGGAGTCTATCCAGGTCAGGGCTTGATATGAAATCTGACAATGCTAAGAGGAGACTGAAATATCTCTGAGAGGAGAGCAGCTGGAAACGGACAAAGTGAGCATGCGTCCTCTCCAAATTAGACCCTTCCCCTTTTTTCCTCTCTTGTACATTAAAGTTGTCCTTTAGGGGGAGGAAATGGGTAGAAAGCAGAGTAAACCAACTCCCCCAGAGTGTATGTTGAGGAATTTCAAAAAGGGATATTCAGGAGATTAGGGTGTGAGATGAACCCCTGGAAAGCTCCGGACATGCTGTGAAATTGATTGGCCATTGTTCAGGATGGGCTGGCCCTCTAAGGGCTCACTTGATAAGGAACTAGCTGGCCGAGTATTCAGGGTTGTTGTGGGGGATCCAGATCACCTTGACCAATTTCCTTATATTGACTGTTGGCAAGACCTGGTCCTACTCAGCCACCTTGGCTAAAAGTCTGTGTTGAAGAGAATTTCTAAACCTATGACAGCTAATGACACAGCTTCCTCCAAATGCCAGCCAAAAACTGAAAAACCCGTACTGTCAGGAGAGTCTGAGAGGACCCCACCACCATATGCCCCACTGTATCCCTCACTGCCACCTGTGCCTCCAGCTTCCCCGGCTGCTGAAACCCCACTGGATTCTGGCCCTAGACCCAAGGCCTTACCATTTCTACCACCTCTCCAGATGTGACTGGCTTGCCTGGACCATTGGTCCTAACCCCTACAGGAAGGCAACTAGAAGATCAAGCCAGCAGAGATAGACACCCCCCCACCCCGCCCTGCCCCGCAGCAACACCAGGGAGCCCTACAGATGCCACTGAAGGAATCTAGGGGACCTGTCTGTTATTATCAGGAAGGCCAGATCCAAGAAGGCCAGCATGTTTTTGTCTACCAACCCTTTACCACTACGGACCTCCTAAATTGGAAGCACCATACTCCCTCCTATACGGAGAAGCCCCAGGCTAAGATTGAACTAATGCAGTCCATAATTGAACTAATGCAGTCCATAATTCAAAACCATAGACCTACCTGGATGGACTGCCACCAACGCCTCCTGATCCACTTCGACACAGAGGAACATCACCGAATTATGCAGGCAGCCCTAAAATGGTCAGATAAGAATGTCCTGGCTGGGACACTAGGCACCCAGCCTTATGCTCAGGCTCACTTTCCTGGGGAGGATCCCAAATAGGACCCAAATGACCCAAGTTTAGATGGAGGGCTCGCAAACACTGAACAGTATCAAGAAGCCCTTCTAAATGACATGAAGGAAGGGGAGAAAAAGGCCATAAACGTGAGTAAAACATCAGAAGTGCTCCAGGGACCCAAGGAGAGCCTGAGCTGGTTCTATGAGAGGCTATGTGAGGCATTTCGTCTCTCCACAACTTTTGATCCAGAGGCACCTGTTAACCAGCTGGTGGTCAATGCAGCTTTTGTAGGTCAGGCCCAAGGGAACATCCAGCACAAGCTGTAAAAGCTAGAGGGTTTCGCTGGCATGAATGTCAGTCAGTTGCTGGTAGTAGCAACTAAGGAATTTGTCAACAGTGGTCAGGCGTCACCGAGGGAAGAATGATGCAAGATGCAGAAAAGGGCAGACTTGTTAGCTGCTGCCTTGGTGGAGTGGTTGGAATGCTCCCGGATAGGTGCCCCACAGGGATGAGGCAGGGGCCCAAAGGGGGCCAGTGGGGAGGATTATCTTACCCAGGATCAAAGTTAGGATGGAACCAGTGTGTGCACTGTCATCAGGAGGGCCACTGGAAAAATGAGTGCCCCTGCAGCTGGGTAATTCTCAGCAGGGCCCCAAGAAAAAAGAAACAGGCCATGTGGTTCAGAGCAGATATCAACTAGCATCATGGCTTAATGGGGCCCCAGAAAGTGATTCTGTGGAGCTAGCCACCACAGAGGACTATGAGAAAGACTAGGACTGACTGGACTCTACTTTGTTAGGCCCCCAAGAGCCTATGTCTGAATGAATGTGGAGGGGTGACCCATCGACTTCATGGTAGATACTGGGGTGGAACACATAAGGGTGACCCAACCCGTGGGCCCCCCTCACAGAGACAAGTCACCACTGTGGGGGCCACAGGCAGTTGGATACGCCATCCCTTCCTGCTGTCTTTAAGATGCAATTTAGGCAGGCGTGAAGTCATTAATGAATTCCTGTACCTCCCTGACTGCCCCATGGCTTTAATGGGCTGGGACCTGTTGGGAAAGGTTCAGGCCCAGATAACTTTCAACTCCCATGGACAAGCTGCTCTGACCCTATGAAAGCGGGAGGTGAAGATTATAACTCTCACGATTCCCACGGGAAAGAAAGGCACCTCTACAGTCTCATGGAGGAGACTTGGCAAAACCCCTTTATGAGGCCACAAAGTGGGGGAGAGCAGGAACCTCTATTATGGGAGCAAATACAGCAAAGAGACTTTGAAGAGTCAAACAGGCCCTTGCCAACTCACCTGGTCTGGGGCTCCCAGACATGTCTAAGCCCTTCTTCTCATATGTTCATGAAAGTATTGGCATTGCAGTGGGAGTCCTAACCCAGATGTTGGGGTAGAGGCATCACTCGGTGGCATATCTCTCCAAGCAGCTTGACTCTGTTGTCCAAGGCTGGCCACCCTACCTACAGGCACTTGTAGCCATGGCCCTCTTAGTGTCTGAGGCTGACAAGTTAACTATGGGACAAGAATTAGCAGTCCAAGTGTCACATTCAGGAATTGACATTAATGGAGTACAAGGGATAATTCTGGCTAACCAATGCCCAGATTATCAGGTATCAGAGAATGCTATGTGAGAACCCGCACATTCACCTAAAAGTAGTGTAGACCCTAAACTCTGCAACCCTACTGCCTGTGGGTCCAGGTCAACCAGATCGTGACTGCATCAAAGTCATGGATTAGGTGTTCTCCACCCAACCAGACTTGAGGGATCATCCCCTCAAGGACCCTGACACTGAGTATTTAAATAAGGTAACAGTTTTGTGAAAGAGGGAGAATGCAGGGTACTCTTAGTGACACTGAATTCTATCATTGAGGCCAAACCCCTACCAAAGGGGACTTGGGCACAAGAATGCAGAGCTCATTGCGCTAACATGAACCCTCCAACTGGCGGCAGGGATACATGTTACTATATACGCAGACTCTATGTCTTCACCACTCTCCACATACACAGGCTTTATATAAAGAGAAGGGTCTAATAAACTCAGAAGGAAAAGACATAAAGTATGGTAAGGAAATCCTTGAACTCTTAGATGCTGTGTGGGCCCCTAAAAGACTGGCAGTCATGCATTGTCAGGGACATCAAAGGGGAGACACCACAGCCGCATGGGGAAACCATAAGGCAGACCTAGAGGCAAAGCTTTTGGCTTCCAAAGGAACAGTGGAATCAATGGTTTTAACTGCTGCACTGTTCCCTAGTCCACTGGCAGAATGGGACCCTAATTACTCACACCATGAGAGTACCTTGTTTAAGACTGAAAATGGAAGCTACCTCCCAGTTGGATGGTGGAAATTTGAAGACAGCTGAGTGGCAATTCCTGAGGCCCTGGTTCCAGCTTTTGTCAAGGAGTTCGATCAGGAAAGCCATATTGGCTGGACAGCTCTCAAGGCTACGTTAAGCTGACATGTCTACATCCCTTGACTCTCCAGCATAACCTGAGCAGTATGTGAGCTGTGAAACGTGCACCCAGAATAACTCAAGTTAGGGAACCAAGGCTTCCCCTGGGATGCAGAGTGTCAGGGGAGCCCTGTTTGAAAATATGATGATGAACTTCACAGAGCTTCCCCAGGACTGAGGCCATATATATCTGTTGGTCTTCATGTGCACTTTCTTGGGCTGGGTGGACGTATTCCCTACTAACACAGAAAAGGTACATGAACTGGCCCGACTTCTTCTTCAAAAGAAATCATTCCTTGATTTGTGAAACTATCACTATGGGATCAGATAATAGGCCAGCACTTGTGGCTGAGGTGATGCAGCTGGTGGCAAAGGGGTTAAAGATCACCCGGAAGTTACATATGGCATACTGACCCCAGAGCTCTGGGAAGGTACAACGAATGAATCAAACCCTGAAGCTGCAATTAAGTAAACTATGTTAGGAAACCCATTTACACTGGGACCAGGTGTTGCCAATTGTTTTGTTAAGAATCAGCCCTACTAAGCAGACAAGGTTCCCCCCTTATGAAATTCTTCATGGGTGCCCTCCCCTCCATTATCAAGTCATGGGGGGGGGGTGATCTAAATGAGATAGGTAATCTAACCCTAAGGCAACAGATGTGGGCCCTTGGCTCTACCCTAACCACCTGACACCACTGGGTGTAAGGAAGCGATTACCTGTGAGTCCGACCACAGATGCTCACCCCTTTAAACCAGTGGATGCTGTATGGGTGAAGGAATGTGATGTCTAACCCCTAAAACCCCTCTGGAGGAGTCTGTTCACTGTCATTTTGTCCACCTCTACTGCAGTAAAGTTAGCTGAGGTGGGTCCCTGGATTCACCACAGCAGAGTGAAGCCAGCATCTCAAAACTTGGGAGTGCATTCCTAATCCATCAACGCCATGCAAGCTGACCATACAAAAGAAGCAAGCTGCAACTCCAGAGGCTCTGGGAGACTGCAGCCCTGCTTCAGTCACTCCAGAAGCTGACTAATCTATGCATGACAGAAGCTTGAGGAATCAATGGTCCGATGGAACAAATAGACTGTTCTTATTTTTTATATCTATTTCCTTACTGTGATGCACTGTCACCCCATATGTCTTGCAGTCATTGTGATTCTTGCTCTACTTTTCACCATAGGATTGGCAGAGGTTGCCCCAGTCAGCTGAGAGTGTGGTGAGAGTTTTCTGTTAGCACTTACCTTGCTTTTATGGACAGGATGCTTTGTTGGTATTGGTTGCTTCTAATCTAGACCCTTCTGTAGACCTAGATTCCTCATCATACGACCCATGTATTTGTATGAACAGGTCAGGCCAGGGAGTCACGTGGATCTTACTATACCATACTCACTTTTCATGCCAAGGAAAAGTCTTGGGGACCTGCAGACACAATAAGACCTATCTGCTAATGGGAGAGTCAATACACTTGCTTTGACCCCCAATACTCCCCCAGTGAAGACTGGTTAGAAGTCCGATCCTACCAAGAGGGTAGGGCCTTGGTCAGCTGGACACAAATTACTAACCCACAACGATTGGTGTCAATGTTACTTGACGCTATGTGAGGTTATAGGTATTGGCCCAGAGGCATCTGTCATGCGAAAAAAGTGGGTACTTGTCATAGAGGGCCCAAGGGCTCTTGATGCACTATGTAGAGGCTTAGATTGGGAGACGGAATACCAATGCAATGACAAATACATGTGTGAGGAAAACAGTTTATGTGCCTATACACCTGAGATTTTATGCCCCAGCTGGAGCTGTGTTTCATGGGCTACTTGGAAAAAAGAAGGCACAACAGCACTCCTTCAGAAGGGGGCTGCTACATCAGGTTGTCAATCAAAAGTCTGTAACCCTGTTAATTTTACCATAGTTAACCCAGGAGATTCCAAATGGCAGTGGGGCACCTGAGTTGGCATCTGGATTCATGGGTGAGGCAGAGACCCAGGGACTGTGCTACATTTCAAGAGAGTCACTACCACCCATCCAACCATGTCCCATCAAGTCTTCTACTCCTTCAATGAAGAAATAAGAAGTAGCCCCCTTCCCACTTCAGTCACAGAAAGGAACTTGTTTCTAGCCCTAGCAGAGACTATGGCCCAGACTCTCAAGATCTCTTCCTGCTATGTATGCAGGGGAATGAACATGGGGGATCAATGGCCATGGGGGGTAGAGAATTAGATCCCTGTGAACCTTATAATGAAATAGAATACACCAGTCCTACTACTGGGATTTGGCCCCTCAAAACCTCAATTATTGGGAAAAACTGCCTTGTCTGATGGGGGAAAAAGTTCACCATCTCTGTTGGAAGCTTAATGGGCCCAGGCTAAAGATTTTATAACTCAACCGCCTGGGAAACCCAATGGTGGGGGACCCCAGATCTCCTAGAACTAGATCCCCACCCTTATCTAACTTTTCTCATCTTGGGACAATGTGAACACAGCCATCGAGTGGCAGGCCCTGGGTGGACTACACTGGATATGTGGAAGGACAGCCTATACAGTACTTCCCTCAGGCTGGTCAGGTCATGTGTGCTGGGAACTATTTGTCCATATTTCTTCCTGCTTCCACTTGCCAGAGGGACGATTTGGGAGTCCAAGTATATGGGGCCAAGGAGATTCAAAGGAAATGATGTGCCCTACAAATTGGCAATTGGAAAAATGATGAATGGCCTCCTGAGCGTATAACCCAGTATTATGGCCCTGCCACCTGGGCAGAGGATGGGTCCTGGGGCTACCGTGCTCCCATTTACATGCTAAACCACATAATCAGATTGCAAGCAGTTGTAAAAAGTATAACCAATGAAACTGCCAGAGCTCTTAACTTACTATCCAAGAGAAAACCAAAATGCTCAATGTTTTCACCAAAATCACTTGGCCTTAGATTAATTGCTTGCTTCTGGGGGAGGAGTTTTTGGAAAGTTTAACCTGAGCAACTGCTGCCTACAGATAGATGATGAAGGAAAAGTCATAGAGGAGATTACAGATTGAATGAGAAAGGTTGCTCAGGTCCCAGTCCAGATCTGGAAAGGTCAGGACCCTGAGGAGTTATTTGGAGAATGGTTTTCAACTCTCAGGGAATTCAAACCCTCATAGGTATTATCCTCTTGATTTTGGGAGCTTGTTTAATCCTACCTTGCCTAGCACCCCTGGTTATATGGTCTGTCTCTAACCTCACTGAGGTAATGGTCGAAAGGACAACAGCCACACATGTGATGATGTTATGGAAATCTAAACCTCTAAACCAAGATGATGCTTTTTGACCCAAAAAAGAATTAAAGGGGAGAATGTAGTAGAGCCCCTCCCTAAGGAATGTGGTGAAAACCTCAAGACAAGGGAAGGCAACCTGGCTATGTGCGCATGTGTGACATTCCTCACAACTCTGTAACAAAGACCCCCAATTCAGACTGTATGTTACCAAATATGGGAGACAAAGGAGCAAAAATTGCACAAAAGGCACCCCCCCCTCCAGCTTTTCTCAGGGCTCAGCCTTTTGGGGTCTTAGTCCACTGAGCCCGTGCTGGCACGAATAAAGCTGCATCCTGGAAAGAAAAGCTTCTGTGTCCTGACTCTGTGTGTGTCTCCCCGCTAAAGTTTAAGTCAAGCTCTGCTGAGAGTTAATGTGCACATGAGGTAAAGACTACTGTTAAGAGACATCCTAGAATCCAGACCCATAAAAGCTCTTAAAGCACTTGCCACATAAGTCAAAGACTCCTATGCTAGGATAAACTGGTCACGACATAGGTAGATTCATAGTAGGTTACTCTTCAACCTCAAGAAAAACTTCCATGCAATGAGTTACACTGTCAAGGGACATACAATTCCCAACCCCATGGTGCATCCCTTCTAGGTATTAGTTTAGTTCTGAGAGACCCAAGGCTTAGCTAAAGCTGCTAATATGCAAATAAAAAAAAAAACCTGAATGAGTTTTTTTCCTTTCATCTTGTTCTAAGAGCTTGACTTTCTGACCAAATGAAAATATTCTTTCAGGTCTCCTCTATCCAGAGGATGCCCTTACTAGGCAGTATCCTGAGGGTTAGTTGTGAGAAGGAAAACTGGTAAAAAGCAGATAAAAAGGGGCAGCCAGCTGTCTGAGGCCGGATACTCCTCTTGAATGCTTTTGGCTTCTGCAATCTTACTTGCCAGGAACCAGAAGCCAGACTGTACTAAGCCCCGCCCAACCTGGAAGCACAAATGTGTAAAAGACCAGTAAAACCCAAGCTGGATGCTCAGTCTTTGGAGGGGACTCTGCTGGGCCGGCACTGGTGCGAAATAATGTCTTTTCTGATTCCCCTGAGTGCACGCAGCTTGTCCCTTTCTGGGTGCTGAGTATTTGCTCTAACAGTTTAAATAGACTGGGGATCCAAGACAGGCAGTTATAAGCAGCATTCTCTGTAGAGCCATGCCAGCTCTCTAGGGAGTTCATCATAAGAGGTCCCATCTCTTAAGGGAATTATGTCATCTCAACCTTTGTTGTTTGTTAGTGCTCAAAAAAAAAATCCATTAAAGTAGCACCTGCCCAGTGACTATGGGTCTATTACTGCAGACAACTTACGTTTGTGGGAGACAGGAAACACCATACACACCATCATTCTTACTGCCTCTACAACAAAAGTCTTTGCTTTCTTAGACTACTTTTGGGAGTAAACATTTGGATCATGGAGGTTGTATGACCTATGCCTTCTCCAAAGCTGCCTCTTGTGTTCATACTCTAAGCATGGAAAGTTCCTTCTGAGTCTTTTCAAAAAAAGGTTTATTGGTTTGGTATTATTAAAATTAATAAAATCCTATTTGTCAGTAGTCAAACAATGGATCCTTTAAATTGGCTATGTTAGGAAGAAAAAATATATATAGAGAGAGCTCTCGATTGTATTATTAGTATGATGGCTAGCCTAAGGGACTCCTTGGACAAAACAAACAAATAGAAATTAGACTTAAGACAAAAATTAATGTCCATATCCAGTGAAAATTTCCTGTTTTAAAACTGGCTCTATCTGCCTCTTTTAACTTCCCTTTCCCTACAAAATTTGCAGAGTACTCTTGCCTAATCTCTAGATTCAAACTCTTGGGAAAATGAATAAAGTATTACACCATAAAATGGCCGAGGGGACGAAAACAAGCTCTGGTCTCTAGCTTGGAGACCCCTCTTCTGGGTTCTTCTTGCCCTGTTTGCTGCGCGCGAAAACCTGCCACAGATATGGAAGCCGACAACTATAAAGTACCCTCCGCACTTGCATTTGGCACTCAGATCTTTGGAGAAATGGTCTCCTCTGAGCCTGCCGGTGTTAAATAAATCTCTAATCCACCAAGGTCTCTGAGTGCCGGTTGGTTCTTCCGCCAGTGTTCCAGGCTGGTTCCATAACAGAACTATATAGGTTATTCTTGTAAATGCTGAAAGCCACAAAGTGAATTTGGCAGAAGTACATGGTACAGACAAAAGGGTTTGGTTTACTATATCAACTTCTGCTGTTAGGAAAAAATCTGTAATAAGATGGCCAATAGGACTGATAAGGGAATTCCAGTCCTAGTGAGAAGACTACCATTCTGGGATTTCCTTCCTACCCTGCTTGCCACAGGCACCAAATTACTACTAATGAGAGGTGTGGAAGTAACAGACTATAAATTGTCCCATCTGTTTATGCTCTGGGCTCAGATCTCTGGAGAATGATCTCTGGGCCCACCAGTGTAAAATAAACCTCCTTCCTTCCAAGATCTCCGAGTGCTGCTTGGTTCTTCTGCGGGGTGATCCAGACCAGTTTCCATAACACTGCCAGTTTCAGATATTCCTCTGCAATAACCTTGGCAGATATATCCCTAGGACCTGACCCTACCTTTGCAAAGAATTCATGTCCCCTGAACAGCAGCAAATCTTTTAAATATATAAAGCCATTTTCCCTCTACTTACAGAAGATTCTACCAAATTTATAGAAAAATTAAAAAGGTTAGTGACTATTTACAAACCCACTCCCAGACAACTAGATAGGCTGCTGAGGGGAATTCTTACACCCCATGATTATATTGTGGTCCTGAGGCAGGCCAGACAGTCCTTATCTTCATCCTCCCCCTCTCCCCAACTAGCCCTTCACAAAGTAATGACCATAATTTCTTTTAGATCCTCTTGATGAGGGAGCATAAGGCAACTGACACCCAGCAAACACCCCACCCCTAGCAGGTGGGATGTATGTGACATCCCTCAGGCACTCCCGGCTGCCCAAGAACAAAGGAAAGGCAAGAAAACATATGGTTAGGTGATAGAGATCACAAGACCTGAGTCTCCATCAGTTTACAAATATCTTAGTAAATTGTAAGAAAAAGGCAATCTTATTAATAGCTTAACCTCCAGAAACCTTTGGAGGCCCACATCACCCTCCCCTCCATAGTAATGTGGGGAACAAAGGCAAGAAGGAAAAGGCAGGTAGAATTAAATTTCTTCATGACCTGCAGCCCATTGACAAATACTTGAGGCAAATACAAACTATAACATTTCTCCAGGAACCCCCTATTGTCATAATGTTAATGCCTTATTAGAGGGGAAAGAACCTTAGCTAGACAATAGGAAGGCCCCCGGCATCTTCTGAGTCCTCTTTAACATATCAAACTCATTTTGGAGGCCTTCTTTTTGCTTTTACCTTGCCCAACTCCACAGTCTATAGCAGGTCAGCTCATTCTTCACAACCCAAACACAACTCTTTCTGCCCAAGGGTCGGTCCTGGTGCTTTAATAAAAACACCTTTTTTTTTTTTTTTGCACCAAAGACATCTCAAGCATCCTTTCTTGGCCAACAGCTCAGGACCCCCACTACTCCAAAACCCCATCACTCTTACAAATGATCTGGAAAAGGCCAATACTCAGGGACTAATAGAAGACAATGTTAAATTGTGTATTCAGAAAGAAGACTTTTGTTAAACTGCTTGATACAGACGTTACAAAGGCATAAATCTTTTGATTCCATTTTAGTTAAAAGTCTCCCTGATATAATGAAAAAAACAAGTTTAATTTAAAAAGACAGGTCAATGCCTTGACATTCAGGCTATAATTCAGTTCTTTGGGGGAATGGAAACAACTGTATCTATCTTGCACATCTCTGCAAAATCAGAAACACAACTCTGAAAACAGTTGAAGCCTGCCTATCTTTACCAATTTCCAAGCTTCACCTATTCCTCTCAAAGTGCTTACAGATATTATAAAAGATCAGGATACTGGAACAAAATTGTCCTACACTTAAAAAAAAAAAGGAAGATAGACTTTAAATAGCAATTGCCCCAAAACTCTTGAAAAAAGAAAACATAAAACTTTCATTCTTTTCCTGTCTCTTTTATCATGTCTTTGAAATGCAAACACAACCCACAATTGCCTGAGACTGAAGGAAAAAAAAGCCAGGGGGTGAGGGGCTGGGGGGGTGGGGGAGTGGGAATTAGAGGAAGGGGGAAAAGAATCCATTTTAAAATAAAAACTGCTGAAAGGGCTCTTGTGCTCAGAGGCTACAGTACCTTTGATAAAAGGACATGTTCCAAAAAGTCCACCCTGGACTTTCTTGAGAATATTTTCTCTGTGCTTTTGTGGTATAAATTTTCTACCTCCATCTTCTATAGGACTTAAAAGCCATTTTTTGAAATACATACTTAAAGGAGAATTTTCTCATCAAAAGAGAAAGAGAGGGAAAAAAAAGATGATTGGAATGAAGCCTATAACGTCCCCTCCACAAATATTTTTAAAAACAAAAGCTATAAGATTTTTGTTTGTATCTGTCTACATGTTTGTGTATGTATATTATATATATATATATATATAATATACATATATATATTACATACATATATGTAATAATATATATATATATATAATATACATATATATATATAATATACATATATATATTATTGCAAATGTGAGATAATTTTTCTGCCTCCAAACAGTATTGCTAAAATTTATTTGTAAAAGAGCTCTATTTAGTTGGCTTGAAGGCAAGGCAAGTGCTTATACAGATTAGACATTCTACAACTCTCAGGAATGACAGAAACTAAACCAGATGTTTTTCAAGTTCATTTAATATTCAATATTAAAGCTAATTCAAGGTTTAGTTAAAGCAGACATGTCTTCAAAGTTTATCAGAATTAACACTAACTTTTATTCTACCTGAATTTACTTAAACTCAAGTTGTTATTATCTGTTAGAAAATGTATTAAAAAATAATAATAACAGCTTGGGAAGATCACTGACTTTGATGTCTCTTGAAGTTTTTATGTCTAATCTAAGCACAGTTGTTAAGAGTAAGTAAATTGAAGAGCTGTAAATAAAAAATTTTATAGGTAAATTATTATTTTCCCCAAATCTCTTTGGTAACCTGAAACCTTTAAGTTTTGCTAAGTTAGGTGATGAGTTCGGTTGAATTCACTGAATATTTCAGTCATTTACAAATAAGAAAATACTAACCATAGGTTTATAGGTTTGCATACTTTTGGTTTCTTAATTACAGAGAAACTAAAAATAAGTTTGGATCTGTTAGTAAACATCTTTTGTGCTTTATTAATAGACTGTACTATGAAAAAACACATTTTTAGAAACTGTAAAATGAATTCATAAATTTACCAACCTAAAACAATGTTGGTGCAACAGTTCACAATTATTTATCATTTAGGTTTCACTAGAAATTAAAGTTTCTGAGAGTTAAGAATTCTAATTAATATGTATGTATGGATAACACTGAGGTAGGGAAGCTGAAGGGACTCCAATCACTTAGAAAGAACATCTCTGCTGTTTTTCTGCGAGGCCCCATTTATTCATGTTCTATATTTTGCCCCTGAGTAAGCCAGAGAAGCTATGTTCCCATTTCAAGGGGGAAACAAGAAAGTTAATTGTTACTCTAAGTTTTGTCCTAGGCCAGAAACACCTAATAACATCTAGGAAGAGGCAGATCCTGAACATGTTCCAGAACTAGCTTCAAACATACATGGGCTGACGCTGGCCTCAATACACCTACCTTTGGTAACTTACGGAATGACACCTATTGTTCACCTGACATTTGCCTTTGATGGGATCCTACCATGGGTCTCTAGACCCCTTTCCAGCATAAACTCCTGACCCCAAGCACTGATGAGTCTCATTCTCCTTTCCTTTTTGGGTCTCCCAGATACTCCATCTGCTATTCTCTGTTACTCACACTATTCAGTAAATTCTGTTTTCACATTATCCAGTTTGCATTTGATTTCTATCTTGAGCAAAGCCAAACACCTTCTTGGCTGATCCTGCCAGGCCCCCCTCTGGGTCCTTGAACCCATCCTCCTTGTATCAAAGATGACAAAAAAAAAAAAAAAAAAAAGAAAGAAAGAAAGAAAGAATAAAAGAAAAGAAAAACATCTCTGTATGAAATGAAAAGTAAAGTGTAGGTTTTTGGCAAGAAAAGTATGAAAAAATAGAAATACATTTTCATTGAAGAAAAAGAAAATAACTGTCCTGAAGTGAGGCTAGTTATTTAAAGCAAGAAAACTCAGGACAAAATCTGAATGCAAAAAAGAAAGCTGTAAAAGATTTACAGAAAAAGAACCTTTGGAAAGAACTGTTTTTAAGTTTTTACTTATTTATTTTGAGAGAGGGAGTCATGGGTGAGGGGCAGAGAGAGAGAGAGAGAGAGAGAGAGAGAGAGGAAGAAAGAAAATCCCAAGCAGGTTCCACACTGTCAGTGTGGAGTCCAGTGAGGAGTTGGAACCCATGAACTGTGAGATCACGATCTGAACTGAAATCAAGAGTCGAAAGCTCAACTGAATGAGTCACCCAGGAGCCCCTGGAAATAAATTTTTATGAATGTGGTTAGCACTGGCTAAGATGAAAATAAACTTATTCAAGAATGAGTTTTAATATCTAAAGTACACTGGTACAGAATTAGAATTTGCTTTTTCTCTCTGTAAAAAGGAAGAAGTTTTTTTAGATTATTAGTTTGCTTTTTATAAAAAATTATAAACAAAATTTTCTTTACCTAAATGTTATCTGCCTAGAAAAACAAAGACTCTATGTTTAGTCTTTATCAAGTCTTTGATTATTCAGGAAAACAGAATCTTTTTAATATTAAAAGAGCTATGTTTTGCTCACAACCATGTAACATTCTGTATCTGCCTTTAAAACCCTGTATTGTAACTTCAGTTAAATGCAAAATTACTGTTTCATAATGATCTGTGATCTTAATTAATAAAATGTTCAACCTTTGGATGTTTTTGGACAAACTTCCCCAAGTCAAATTCTAAAATGAAGCCTTCTGACCACAATCTAACCGTTCCATAAGGTCCCTGGAAGATTTTAAAGGATGTGCTCTCCTCATAAAAGAGATATTAAACTTTTAATTAGGTTTATTTGTTATGTTAAATTACATGGGAAGCATTGCCAAATAAGTGTTACCAAACCATCTTAAGTTATATTTGTGCAAATATATGTTATTAAAATAAGGGTTCTAAAAATTACATAAAACTACTAGAAATCTGATTTGCCCTGGTACATTATTGTCTTGAAGTATCGTGTGTTGCACGTCACAGAAATAACCAAATTTCCTTGTTAATTATAATGAACTCTAATCTGATCTTTAACCATGGCCATTTTTAAGTCTTTTATAATTTACAACAGTTATGCCTTGACTCAGATACGTTTATAAAAGCTTTCTGCAAATATATTTCATCTTCATTGAGACTCAAGGAAAAAACTCTAAGTACAGGTTTCTGATAACCTTACAATCATAAAACTGACACTAGGTAACAATTTCTGGAACTAGTAGAAGAACTGGATTCAAGCAAAAGTAGAATAACATGGGGCTGAATGAATTGAGGAGGATGGTTATAATTTCTATAATATTTTTTGAAACACTGCTGATTTTAATGTTTTATTTTTCCAGATTTTAGGAAAGCTTTTCTCTTAAAGTAACTATGACTTAGAGCAGTTTGATAAAATATATCTGTGTGAATAAACTGAAACATGTATCTTTTTCTCCCTCCCAGATCCCTCCAGAAGTCAAAGATTCTTAGCATTCTTGTAGTTTCAAGACAACATATTTATTTGCCCAAGTTCAAGAAGAACCTGTTCTCTTTGTAACAGGACACAATTGGAAACATTGGTTATATTATCAAGGCCTTGATTGGAACTTCATATTTGAGGGAGATAATGTTTAAACTCAAGATGTGACCAGACAGGTTTAAGGAACTAAGGTTTACTCTATGGAGCCAATAAAGCCCCTTGGAAAAACAGTCTGATACTTTGCTTATAGGGTTCCCAAGCAGCCTTACCAGGTGAGTAAAGGTTACTTCCTGGCAGGTGTAAGAACCTCAAGATACTTTGAGGATCTTGAGAAGAGAGTTATTAACCCAGATCTATAAGTATAACAAGGCTAAGTCTTATGGCAAGTATTTTGCTTAGTTTCTGGCCTAAAGAAGTTGTTAACAGTTTAATATTTAGATTCCTTATAAAAACTTCCAGCAGAGCAGATTTAAAAGCGTCTTTATGCCTATATGACTAATTGCTCCTACTGCACTTAAGTAAATAACCAGGAAATGTTTTTTTTTTAACTCGACTTATTTTGCAAACTAGTATTAATTTGACTATCTGTCGAAAAATGAGGGTGATACAGAACAAACAAAATTATATTTCAATAACACTTTTGTGGATATTGGATTCTAATACCATTCATTATAAACTTGCCGGAAGCCAAGCTATCCAACCAGCCTGATGGCAGGGCCAGGGCGGTGGACGGATCAGGACTTCAGGGCAGCCCACCGACAGTGAAGCTTCTTGTACGTCCGCTTTTATGTAATTTGGCCTTAATTAAAGTACCTGGGGAATCGTCTGTTGGGGAATTGACCTCGACAGGCCCCCTGGAAAAAGAACTATTGGGGAAAGAAATAAGGTTCCACAAGGAAATTGTGCGGCCCTACATTTAGCCCTTGCCACCCCTTATAAAGACTCCTCTATCTAAAGGAAGGATAGCCCCATACATTTACCAGCGAAGGAAGGAACAAATGGATTTGAAAGCCCCACTCCGGCAACAAAGGAGTGTATCTATGGGCACAAGTTACTCCAACCCCTAGGCCCACTCGGCCCCCAGGAGGCATTCAGATGATGACTGAACCTAGTCGGTTAAGGTACAGAATGGTTCATTAGTTCCTAGGCGCATTGTCTCTCTGAGAATGCATAAGATGTGGGTTCCTAAGGCCCTCTTGGTCCCCTCCTGGCACCTCGGACCCAGGTGAATGATTTTGTTCCTCAAACCACAAATGGTTTGGGGAAACAACTAAGAGGTCATGTCCCTGTAACTATTCCACTTGAGGTGTTGAGAGATAGATGACCTTTCATGAAAACAAATGCTCTATAGATTATAGATAAACGTAGATACATAATTTTAAATAATGTAACAAATTAATAAATAAGGAAAGAGCAGGATGGAACATTATGAGAAAATAACCATGTTATTCCTTAAAGGGTGATTACACATAGAAACATTTTTTAGAATTAGGTAATGCCAGAAAACGTAGGTGACGCACACTACAAGGAAATTGCTAACAAATATAATGCCACGTTTGCCACAATAAAGCAGCCAGTCCAAAACACTGCTGTTGTCTGTGTCCACTTTTATTTTTGTTTTATTTTATTTTCACTTTTTTGCCGACGCTGTTCATCCTTTGGGAACCCCTGGCCTGCTGGAGCTGGACTCCAGCATAAACTGGACTAGTTTGGAGGCTACAACTCTCCAAAATAACATTAAAAAATTTTTCCCTCATCCTTTTGACTTGGAATCATTTGATTACTAAAACTGCCCTTCCTCCTGAGGTCCTACAACTGATTATGAACAACTTCATAGCAATCAGTACAATATCTCATGTAGACAATTTTCATGCCTGCTTCTCTATGGGTCACTCAAATAGATCACTAAAGACACATGAATTGCAAAACAAGAAAATCTGTCAGACTGCCACTACTTGCCCTCACTCTATCTAATAATGCTTTAAGCCTGACATCTAGAAATACTCTTGATTAGCTACCCTCAAAACTTAAAAACTAGTTTATAATTTGATCTATCATAAATCATTGTTTTTCTTTTGTTTCCATGCCTCTTATTTATTACCTGAGTTTTTAACCCTTAGGCCTAAGTTTGAGAACATACCTACATCACCACTTTCTGAAATGAGTTTAACTGAACTGACTTATTCTCAGAACTAGGAGACTGGTTCAACAAGACAGAACAATCTACCAGCTCAACTTTTAATGTGTGAAACTTCTAGTGAACTTCAGGCATCAAGGGAAGCCCGCCCAAAATGTGCCACTTTGGTATATTATTTTCAATAAAAGCAACTTGAGAAACAACCAATGCAAAACAAAAACAAAACAAAACAAAAAGCTCTGATCCCCCCTCCTACCATATACACTTTTTCTATAGAGAGCAAGAAATAAATCTCTCATGTGAAAGATACCATCCCTGTACCATGAGGTAAAGAGACATCTTTATCACCAGAGATAGAAAACTTAGAGATGAGAAAACTGTATAAACCATGCTTGTTGTTTTTTATTCATTTTTTTATGAAAAAATAATTTTTTTAACATTTATTCATTTTTGAGAGACAGAGACAGAGCATGAGTGGGAGATGGGCAGAGAGAGAGAGAGACACAGAATCTGAAGCAGGCTCCAGGCTCTGAGCTGTCAGCACAGAGCCCGACGTGGGCCTTGAACTCACAGATGGTGAGATCATGACCTGAGCTGAAGTCGAATGCTTAATCGACTGAGCCACCCAGGTGCACGTACCCTTGTTGTTTTTTACTGATTTACTTCCCCGGCCCAAATTCTGATTAGTTTTCCTTACTAATCGAAGCTCCCAAAATTCAGTTTTCTCTGTCCTATCGATTGTGCACGGGTTATAGTCTCTTCGTCTAAAAAGTATAAAAACTGCTTGCCTTGGTTATTTCTTTAGGTATCAATTTCATTTTCAGGCTTCTTTGTGCATGTAATAAAACATTGCGTTTGGTTTCCTGTTAATCTGTCTCATGTCAACTTAATTCTTAGTTCAGTTTAAAAGAACCCTGAAGGGCAAAGAAAAATTTCTTCCTCCTTACTTCCTCCAGGAGTAACTCAGATACTTTTAGATTACTACTTGAAGCAATGGAATGGAAGCTCTACCTAACAAAAGTTACCTTTGGGAGATGAGTCACACAATATTAAGCTGCTGACAGTATCCCCAGGTTTATAACAGAGTGGTAGAAATAAAATAGTACTATTACTAACTTATATTTCTACATCATTTATATTCAAAACATTTAAGGCAATTTGCACACTTTTTTTAATTTTAATTTTTTTTAATTTATTTTTGAGAGAGAGAGACAGAGCATGAGCAGGGGAGGGTCAAAGAGAGGCAGACACAGAATCTGAAGCAGGGTGCAGGCTCTGAGCTGTCAGCACAGAGCCTGATGAGGGGCTGGAACTCATGAACTGTGAGATTATGACTTGAGCCAAAGTCAGAAGCTTAACACACTGAGCCACCCAGGTGCCCCTGCACACTTTTGAAGTCAGTTAATCCTTACAATCTTTCTCTTTGAGACTGGGAGTTGTTACAAGAACTCAACTATATTTTATTAAAAAAAAATGTGGCAGCCTTAAAGAAACCAGAAGTACAACCTATATCTGATGTTTTGCCCAGAAAAATATTTTCTTCTTTTATATGATAGGAATAGGTTCATTTCACTGATAGAGAACAGAAGATGAAACAAAAGAGAACTGGGAGAATGTTCTACATAAGAATGTAGGACTAAGTAAGAGTGTCCCCTAGTGGGCTGATGATCATTCTGGCTATGGTTCTGTGCCTTTAAGAAATCAAGACTTGAGGTGCCAGGGTGGCTCAGTTCATTGAGCACTGGACTCTGGACTTTTGATTTCAGCTCAGGTCACGGTCTCACAGTTCATGGGATTGAGCTCTGCCTCGAGCTCTGCGTTGACAGCACGGAAACTGTTTGGGATTCTCTCTCTCTCTCTCTCTCTCTCTCTCTCTGCTCCTCCCCCCAACTCTGTCTCAAAATAAATAAACATTAAAAAAAAAAGAAAGAAACTGAGACCCTTTACCTAAATTGATCTTTCTGGAATGGCAGCAGATACCCTGAACTGGTTGTCAAAAAACTTTGATTTTATGTATACCTTTATATCCACTATTTTTTGGTTTTGGACAAGTTACCTAACATCTCTGGTTATAAATCTATAAAATGAATATGCTACACTATAATATAATTACTTTCTAATGTTGTTAGAATTTTGTTACATAAAGACTAACAGGACACAGATCCTGCTCTTATATTGAGTTTGTATATAGAGGCAGTCACATTAATAATAAAACTTAATACAACATGATAAGCAGTATAAACAAATGCACTAATCTAAGAAAACACAATGGAGTTTCAAGTTGTTAAAGAGAGAAAGAAATCATTAATTCTACTAATGAGTAGGATTTAGAAGTCAGAGAAGATTTTAATTTTTTTTTTAACATTCATTTATTTTTGAGAGACAGAGTACCAGTGGCGGAGGGGCAGAGAGGCGGGGCACTGAATCCAAAGCAGAGCTGTCAGCACAGAGCCCGGTGCGGGTCTTGAACCCAACTGCGAGATCATGACCTGAGCCGAAGTCGATGCTCAACCTACTGATCCACCCAGGACCCAGGCGCCCCAGAGAAGATTTTAAATAAGGATTTAGTTTTCAGGAGGACTTTGAAGGAAAAAAAAAGGGTTTTCTTTTGATCTTTACTTTGCCTACAATATATCTGGACTAAGACATTGAATTAAAATATGGATCCCAATTATGGAAGTCACATAACATTGCTAATAACCACCATCCTTTAACAGGATGACCTCTGGAAAAAGTCAACATAGTATTTTTTATAGAAGGCACCTGGTTTGAAATTTTGGTTTTATCAAAGTGACCTTGGGCAAGTCATTTAGCCTCTTCATGCCTCACTTCCTTTCTCTGTAAAATAGGAATAGAACAATAACTGCTTCTGAAAATTAATAAACTTTTAGAAGTGTTGCTTCTTTAAGGATACTGTCTGCTAAAGAAAATGCATGCAATTTCCAAGATAAAACACAAAGACCTGCCTTTTTAAATTTCACTCACGTATTCAGAACTTTTTCTTTGTTAAAATCAATACTTTGAGAAGAAAAAAAACCCCTGACATTATTGACAAATTTTTAACAGAGGGTACAGCTTAAACTCTTATTTTAACTTGGGGAAGTGCAACACATTTATTAACATTTGTTTCTATTTGTCTCAGGCCCTGCCTTAATATTGAGATATCAAATATGATTGCAAATAATAAAAAAAAAATAATGGGAGAAAGGACTAAAGACGATGGAGAACTTTTTATTTTAATATTTGCCAAGTTACTTCTATTTTTTTGTTAAGTTCATTTATTTATTTTGAGAGAGAGAGAGAGAGAACATGTGGGAAAGGGGCAGAAAGAGAGGGAAAATCCTAAACAGGCTCTGTGATGTCAGCTCAGAGCCCAGTTAGGCTCAACCTCATGAACTGTAAGATCAGCATCTGAGCTGAAATCAAGAGTTGGATGCTTAACCGATTGAGACACCCAGGCATCCATGATGGAGAACTTTTTACCCAAGTAATAAGCTACAAAAATGTACAAACCTAACATATAAAAAAAATCTTTCTCCACTTAGGTAGAAGATAGTTTCACTGGTAGCTATTGTTGAAGCACAGGAAGAATTTAAATGATTTATGCTGAGTTGAAAAAGAGGGCAGAACATAGGAACATATCACCATAAACTAAGGGTTATAGGAAAAGCATGCAGGCAGCAGGAAACACAAAGATGACTGTGAATATATTTTCAGGAAAAACAGAAAGAGTAGTCATATAACTATTTTCTGCTTCTTCTCTACTTTTAAAGACCTTTCCTTTTTTACAGCTGAAGAGCTCCCTTCTATTTGCTAAATGGGATGCTGCCTGATTAATGAATCACTTAATAAAGTCAATTAGATCTTTAAATTTACTCAACTGAATAACTGTTATTTAAACAGATTTGGTGACAGTGGTTGGAACTGAAGGATACTTCTGGTGGCTTTAGGAACAATGAAAAAAAATGTGTGGTACTCACATACCATTTGAGTTCATTGTCTTTCTTGGTGTTTCCAAGGGCTGTGGGTAAATTCCCTCTTGGTTCTGAGCTCCTTTCTCTTCGCTTTGAGCTCCCAGTCTAATTGGCTTTCCTTTACAGGGCACATTAGTTTGAGCTGGCAGATGGTTCTGCTCAGAGCTAAGCCCTGTAGCCTTTAAGACTGAAATTCCTAGGTTTTTTAGTAGAAAACCCCAGCCCTCAATTCTGTCTCCGGATTCCATGCAGGGAACTGCTGCTGGCATTTAGTCCTCAGTTTCCCATTTGTTTGGAATCCTTCCTGGGATTCCAACATTGGGAACTGTTGGTAGCAGCTGTACTTCTGCATTTTGTTTGCAATCAGTCTGCAGTCGCCATTCCATGGGTTTGCTGGTTTAATCCTTTCCCGGGTCCAAGGTTTCATGGAAATTTGTGGTGGTGTGCACAGGACTTTCTCTTGGCCAAGACAGTATAATATCTTTTGGTTACTGCTGATATATTAAGTGCACATTTGTTTGTCTTGTTTGGTGCAGATAAAAACTATTGCTAACAGGCCAAAAGGCCACAAAAATTGGTGGGTATAGGTTGAGCATTTGAGGGTTGTTAAGAGTGTTTATCTCTTAACCCAAAGAGTCCTGTTTAGGAAAAGTTGGTCATGGAAGGGGTTGGATTGACATTATATCACCCACCAACCTCAAGAAAATTTCTGTGAAATAAAGTATACTGTGAGACACCACACAACTCCAACCCTGTGGCATATCCTTCTTTGATATTGATTTGGCTCCAGAGACCCAAAGGCTTAGCTAAAAGAAAAATCATAAATAGGGGGCACCTTGGTGGCTCAGTCCATTAAGCGTCTGGCTCTTGGTTTTGGCTCAGGTCATGATCTCATGGTTCATGGGTTCAAGCCCTGTGACCAGCTCTGTGCTGACAGTGCAGGGCCTACGTGGGATTTTCTCTCTCTTCTCTCTCTGACCCTCCTCTGCTCACATACTCTGTCTCTCTCTCTCAAAATAAATAAACTTTAAAAAATCATAAATAAATAACAATAAAATGGGATTCTTAAAACCCAGACTTAAGTGTACCACCTTCCAGCATATCTGCATATTTTATATCTAGGAACCATGGTCCCAGCAGCTATAAATATCTACAAAAATGGCAATATCTTACTAAGTTTGTTTTGTGTCCTAAAGAACTTGGCTTGATAACTATCAGGCTGGGGTGTCCAAAATAAGGATGGCCAGAAATGTGAGTTGCACTCCATTTGCAACTAGATCTTACCGAACTGGGAGCCGTCAGGGGAATAACAATCTAGAATTACAATTGCCATTATGAGGAGCATTCTAATGAGATAAGGTCTTTTAAGAAGTGAACTTAAGAAGCAAAATCTTCAGAATTCCTAAAATAACTTCACTGAAAGTTTCACTGTAAAAACCTGATAACAGAGGATTTTGCGGAAGATGGCAGTGAAGGAGGATGCTGGGCTCACCACGTCCTGCTGATCGCTCAGATTCCACCCACATCTGCCTAATTTACCCCGAAAACCACCAGAAGACTAGCAGAACGGATTCTCCAGAGCCAAGCGTAGACGAGAGGCCCATGGAAGAGGGTAGGAAGGGCAGAGAGGCAGTGCGTGCTACACGGACTGGCAGGAGGGAGCCAGGGCAGTGGAGGGGCAGCCAGCTCACCTGGCAAGGCAGAGCCCCCGAGTCTGGCTTGCAAAAGCTGAAGGGCTGGAGGGGCTGGACGGACTGTGTTCTGACAGCCAGTGGGACTTAACACCTGGAATGTTATAAGTCAACAGTTCTGCTTAGAGAGTGGGAGGGAGAGTTGTTGAGCCCCAGAGGACAGAGCTCAGCTTGGAGGGGAACAAAGGCGCTGGGAAGCGCCATCTCCCTCGCCCATCTGCCAGCCAAAATCCCAAAGGGAGCCAGTTCCCATCAGGGAACTTGCTTGCACAGAGCAAACACCCAACTCTGTGCTTCTGCGGATCCATCCCTCCAATGGGTCTGCCTCCCTCCCAGTGCTGCAGGGCCCCTTCCGAATTGGACCACCAAAGGCAAAGTGAGCTGAGCCTGCCACTCCAGCCCCTGTGCACCTTGAGGATCCACCCTGGCTAATACGCCAGATCCCATCGAAGAGGCACCAAAAGCCTGGCGGTGTGCAAGTAGCCCAGACAGAGGCCACACCACTCCACAGTGAGTCTTGCCCCTGGGAGAGGGGAAGATAAGGTACACACCTATCTGACTGTGGCCCAGCAGGGGGCTGGGGGCAAACATCAGGTCTGACCACGGCCCCGCCACCAACGCAAGTTACTCCAGACAGCACAGAGGAAGAGCCCTGCTGTTCTGCGCCACTCCAGGGACTATCCAAAATGATGAAATGGAGGAATTCTCAAAAGAAACTCCAGGAAGTAGCGACAGCTAACGAACTGATCAAAAACGATTTAAGCAATATAGCAGAAAATGAATTTAAAATAATAGTCATAAAACTAATTGCTGGGCTTGAAAAAAGTACAGAGGACAGCAGAGAATCTATTACTACAGAGATCAAGGGACTAAGAAAGAGTCAGGAGGAGCTAAAAAATGCTATAAATGAGCTGCAAAATAAAATGGAGGTGATCACAGCTCGGATTGAAGAGGCAGAATAGGTGAATTAGAAGATAAAATTATGGAAAAAGAAGAAGCTGAGAAAAAGAGAGATAAGAAAATCCAGGAGTATGAGGGGAGACTTAGAGAACTAAGTGACATAATTAAGTGAAATAATGTACACATAATTGGGATTCCAGAGGAGGAAGAGAGAGGTGAAGGTGCTGAAGGTGTACTTGAAATCATAGTTGAGAACTTCCATGAAATGGGGAAGGAAAAAGGCATTGAAATCCAAGAGGCACAGAGAACTCCCTTCAGACGTAACTTGAATCGATCTTCTTCATGACATATCATAGTGAAATTCGCAAAATACAAGGATAAAGAGAGAATTCTGAAAGCAGCTAGGGATAAACATGCTCTAACATATAAAGGGAGACTGATAAGACTTGTGACGGATCTGTCTACTGAAACTTGGCAGGCCAGAAAGGAATGGCAGGAAATCTTCAATGTGATGAACAGAAAAAATATGCAGCCGAGAATCCTTTATCCAGCAAGTCTGTCATTTAGAATAGAAGGAGAGATAAAGGTCTTCCCAAACAAACAAAAACTGAAGGAATTCATCACCACTAAACCAGCCCTACGAGAGATCCTAAGGGGGATCCTGTGAGACAAAGTACCAGAGACATCACTGCAAGTATGAAACCTAGAGACATCACAATGACTCTAAACCCATATCTTTCAATAATAACACTGAATATAAATGGACTAAATGCTCCAACCAAAACACATAGGGTATCAGAATGGATAAAAAAACAAGACCCATCTATTTGCTGTCTACAAGAGACTCATTTTAGACCTGAGGATACCTTCAGATTGAAAGTGAGGGGCTGGAGAACTAGCTATCATGCTACTGGAAGTCAAAAGAGAGCTGGAGTAGCCATACTTATATGAGACAAACTAGACTTCAAATTAAAGGCTGTAACAAGAGATGAAGAAGGGCATTATATAATCATTACAGGGTCTATCCATAAGGAAGAGCTAACAATTATAAATGTCTACGTGGCGAATACGGGAGCCCCCAAATGTATAAAACAATCACTCACAAACATAAGCAACCTTATTGATAAGAATGTGGTAATTGCAGGGGACTTTAATACCCCACTTACAACATTGGATAGATCATCTAGACACAGGATCAACAAAGAAACAAGGGCCCTGAATGATACACTGGATCGGGTGGACTTGATAGATATATTTAGAATTCTGCATCCCAAAGCAACAGAATATACTTTCCTCTCGAGTGGACATGGAACCTTCTCCAGGATAGATCACATACTGGGTCACAAAACAGCCCTCAATAAGTATACAAGAATTGAGATCATACCATGCATACTTTCAGACCACAATGCGATGAAGCTTGAAATCAACCACAGGAATAAGTCTGGAAAACCTCCAACAGCATGGAGTTTAAAGAACACCCTACTAAAGAATGAATGGGTCAACCAGGCAATTAGAGAAGAAATTAAAAAATATATGGAAACAAACTAAAATGAAAATACAACAATCCAAATGCTTTGGGATGCAGCGAAGGCAGTCCTGAGAGGAAAATACATTGTAATCCACGTTAAAAAAATTAAAAAAAAAAAAAAGGGGGGGGGTTGCGCCTGGGTGGCTCAGTCAGTTGAGCGGCCGACTTCGGCTCAGGTCATGATCTCACGGTCCGTGAGTTCAAGCCCCGCGTCAGGCTCTGTGCTGACAGCTCGGAGCCTGGAGCCTGTTTCGTATTCTGTGTCTCCCTCTCTCTGACCCTCCCCCGTTCATGCTCTGTCTCTCTCTGTCTCAAAAATAAATAAACGTTAAAAAATAAAAAAAAAAAATACATTGTAATCCAGGCTTATCTCAAGAAACAAGAAAAATCCCAAATACAAAATCTAACAGCACACCTAAAGGAAATAGAAGCAGAACAGCAAAGACACCCAAAATACAGCAGAAGAAGAGAAATAATAAAGATCAGAGCAGAAATAAACAATATAGAATCTAAAAAAACTGTAGAGCAGATCAATGAAACCAAGAGTTGGTTTTTTGAAAAAACAAACAAAATTGATAAACCTCTAGCCAGGCTTCTCAAAAAGAAAAGGGAGATGACCCAAATAGATAAGGTCATGAATGAAAATGGAATTATTACAACCAATCCCTCAGAGATACAAACGATTATCAGGGAATACTATGAAAAATTATATGCAAACAAACTGGACAACCTGGAAGAAATGGACAAATTCCTAAACACCCACACACTTCCAAAACTCAAACAGGAAGAAATAGAAAGCTTGAACAGACCTGTAACCAGCGAAGAAATTGAATCAGTTATCAAAAATCTCCCAACAGATAAGAGTCCAGGACCAGATGGCTTCCCAGGGGAATTCTACCAGACATTTAAAGCAGAGATAATACCTATCCTTCTCAAGCTATTCCAAAAAATAGAAAGGGAAGGAAAACTTCCAGACTCATTCTATGAAGCCAGCATTACTTTTATTCCTAAACCAGACAGAGACCCAGTAAAAAAAGAGAACTACAGCCCAGTATCTCTGATGAATATGGATGCAAAAATTCTCAACAAGGTACTAGCAAATCGAATTCAAAAGCATATAAAAAGAATTATTCCCCATGCTCAAGTGGGATTCATTCCTGGGCTGCAGGCCTGGTTCAACATTCGCAAATCAATGTGATACATCACATTAATAAAAGAAAAGATAAGAACCATATCATCCTGTCAATTGATGCAGAAAAAGCATTTGACAAAATTCAGCATCGTTTAATAAAAACCCTCGAGAAAGTCGGTAGAGAAGGAACATACTTAAACATCATAAAAGCCATTTATGAAAAGCCCACAGCTAACTTCATCCTCAATGGGGAAAAACTGAGAGCTTTCTCCCTGAGATCAGGAACAAGACAGGGATGTCCACTCTCACTGCTGTTGTTTAACATAGTGTTGGAGGTTCTAGCATCATCAATCAGACAACAAAAGGAAATGAAAGGCATCAAAATAACTTCAAAGACGAAGTTATGCTTTCACTGTTTGCAGATGACATGATATTTTACATGGAAAACCCGACAGACTCCACCAGAAGTCTGCTAGAACTAATACATGAATTCAGCAAAGTTGCAGGATACAAAATCAATGTACAGAAATCAGTTGCATTCTTATACACTAACAATGAAGCAACAGAAAGACAAATAAAGAAACTGATCCCATTCAAAATTGCACCAAGAAGCATAAAATACCTAGGAATAAACCTGACCAAAGATGCAAAAGATCTGTATGCTGAAAACTATAGAAAGCTTATGAAGGAAATTGAAGAAGATATAAAGAAATGGAAAAACATTCCGTGCTCATGGATTGGAAGAATAAATATTGTTAAAATGTCAATACTACCCAAAGCTATCTACACATTCAATGCAATCCCAATCAAAATTGTACCAGCATTCTTCTTGAAGCTAGAACAAGCAATCCTAAAATTTGTATGGAACCACAAAAGGCCCCGAATAGCCAAAGTAATTTTGAAGAAGAAGACCAAAGCAGGAGGCATCACAATCCCAGACTTTAGCCTCTACTACAAAGCTGTAATCATCAAGACAGCATGGTATTGGCACAAAAACGGACACATAGACCAATGGAATAGAATAGAAACCCCAGAACTAGACCCACAAACGTATGGCCAACTCATCTTTGACAAGGCAGGAAAGAGTATCCAGTGGAAAAAAGAGAGTCTCTTTAACAAATGGTGCTGGGAAAACTGGACAGCAACATGCAGAAGGATGAAACTAGACCACTTTCTTACACCATTCACAAAAACAAACTCAAAATGGATAAAGGACCTGAATGTGAGACAGGAAACCATCAAAACCCTAGAGGAGAAAGCAGGAAAAGACCTCTCTGACCTCAGCCGTAGCAATTTCTTACTTGACACATCCCCAAAGGCAAGGGAATTAAAAGCAAAAATAAACTATTCAGACCTCATGAAGATAAAAGCTTCTGCACAGCAAAGGTAACAATCAACAAAACTAAAAGGCAACCAACGGAATGGGAAAAGATATTTGCAAATGACATATCAGACAAAGGGCTAGTATCCAAAATGTATAAAGAGCTCACCAAACTCCACACCCGAAAAGCAAATAACCCAGTGAAGAAATGGGCAGAAAACATGAATAGACACTTCTCTAAAGAAGACATCCGGATGGCCATCAGGCACATGAAAAGATGCTCAACATCACTCCTCATCAGGGAAATACAAATCAAAACCACACTCAGATATCACCTCATGCCAGTCAGAGTGGCTAAAAGGAACAAAACGGGAGACTACAGATGCTGGAGAGGATGTGGAGAAATGGGAACCCTCTTGCATTGTTGGTGGGAATGCAAACTGGTGCAGCTGCTCTGGAAAACAGTGTGGAGGTTCCTCAAAAAATTAAAAATAGACCTACTCTATGACCCAGCAGTAGCACTGCTAGGAATTTATCCAAGGGATACAGGAGTACTGATGCATAGGGGCACTTGTACCCCAATGTTTATAGCAGCACTCTCAACAATAGCTAAATTATGGAAAGAGCCTAAATGTGCATCAACTGATGAATGGATAAAGAAATTGTGGTTTATGGGGCGCCTGGGTGGCTCAGTCGGTTAAGCGGCCGACTTGGGCCCAGGTCATGATCTCGTGGTCTGTGAGTTCGAGCCCCGCGTCGGGCTCTGTGCTGACAGCTCAGAGCCTGGAGCCTGTTTCAGATTCTGTGTCTCCCTCTCTCTGACCCTCCCCCGTTCATACTTTGTCTCTCTC
Source organism: Panthera leo (assembly GCF_018350215.1). Taxonomy (NCBI): domain Eukaryota; kingdom Metazoa; phylum Chordata; class Mammalia; order Carnivora; family Felidae; genus Panthera; species Panthera leo. Next base: position 38,491,732 of record NC_056682.1, read on the forward strand.
TGTCTCAAAAATAAATAAACGCTAAAAAAAATTAAAAAAAAGAAATTGTGGTTTATATACACAATGGAATACTACATGGCAATGAGAAAGAATGAAATATGGCCTTTTGTAGCAACGTGGATGGAAGTGGAGAGTGTTATGCTAAGTGAAATAAATCATACCTCTGTATGGACAGATTCCATATGTTTTCACTCATGTGGATCCTGAGAAACTTAACAGAAGACCACGGGGGAGGGGAAGAAAAAAAATGGTTAGAGAGGGAGGGAGCCAAAACATAAGAGACTTAAAAACTGAGAACAAACTGAGGGTTTATGGGGGGAGGGAGGGAGGGGTAGGTGGGTGAGGGGTATTGAGGGCACCTGTTGGGATGAGCACTGGGTGTTGTACGGAAACCAATTTGAGAATAAATTTCATAATTAAAAAAAAAAAAAAGAAACCTGATAACAAATTAAAGACAAGGGGTACCTGATATGAAAGACTACAAAGACTGTAAGATTGATATAACCCCCCTGAGTACTCATTCTAGTGACCCTCTGAATAGATTTCCTGTTCTGAAAAGACTACAATACTTTAAACAGAAGCCCACTACGTTAATGGCCTTATAGATATCCCCATATCTACCTTCATAGGAAGGCCTCCATATGTGCCTCTCCCAGAGTCAACTCTGAAGGCTTTCCTGGTAAATTGCTACATATTTCCCTTAAGCAGCCAGGGGAAAACTAAAATGAAAAGAAACTCCTTAGCTTGTAAGTCTTCAAAACCAGACATGCAGCTCTAGAGGCAATTCAAAATTCACCTATCCCTTCCACAGATCTCCAAAATTCCCCAGTTTATCTGAAAGACTTTTAAATTATTAGTCTTAGGAAAACAAAGTTCTTCTTGGAGGAACTTACATTCTTTCCTTGTACCTTTGAGATGAAAATATTAAAAGTACAAACCTCAGGGAGGTAATTCTTACTAGAAGTAGAATGAAAAAAGGAAAGGTCATTTTAAATTCAGACAAATGAAAAACCATGTGTCTTTTCCACAAATAGTAGCAGAAAAAACAAGCCATCTAAGCAGGTAACCTTAACTTATTCCATCTGCTCGGAAAACAGTTGGGATCCAACTGTTCTTTTATAGACTAGTGAATGTTGCATTACCGTAATACCAGTACCATGGCTAAAAAATTTTAAAACAATAAGATCTCTGTTTACATGTTTATGTGTGTCTAGTGTAGATGTGTGGCATTTTCTACCTTCTGATGTTATTGTTGATATTTGTAAAGAGCTCTATTTAATTGACTTAAAAATAAGCACCTATAATTTTAAATCTCAGAAATATAACAGAAATGAACACAAATGCTTTTTAGGTTCATGTGATCTAGTAAGATATGTGGTAATAAAGCTAGTTTAATTTTGCTAGTTTGTTAGAGTTACAAACATTGAATATAATGCACACATAACTTTTTACTCTTCCTGGGTTTTTTAGTCAAATAATTAATGTTATCTCTCTTGCAAAATTTGTCAGCAAAAGATAACAGAATAATGGCTGACTTTGTCTAATGCCTCTTGAAGGCTTCACGGGTAATTTCCAAATAATTATTGAGAATAAGAAAATTAAATAGAAATACGTATGATAAAAAGTTTTGAAGTGAACTTTTATGCCAGAATTATGTTTTATAGAATACATAATTAAAAACAGTTTCCTAAATCTTTGTTAACTTGACATTTAAAAATTTTTCTAGGTGAAATTAAATAATGGAGATTTATTAAATATCTACATCATTTCCAGGTAAGATAAAGTAATGACACTTAATCACTAAACATAGGCATATGCACTTTTTGTTCCCTTTTATGTAGGAACTATAAAGATATTTGCGTCTGTTAGTAAATATGTTTTATGTCATGCTAAGAAATTTCCTAAGGAAAAAAACATGTTTCTAGAAATCCTAAAAAGTATTTTTAAATCTGCCAAATTCACAGAATGCTAATGTAAAAGTTCACAATTGTTTACTCCTTAGTTAAGGTTCCTAAGGGTTAAGAATTCAAATTAATGTATGTGATTAATGCTTGTAGAACATTTCTGTATGGAAAAAAAAAGTAGGATAGATGCTTTTCTTCTGATTTGTTATCATTAAGAACAAAGACTGCCTTTAAATCTCCCTGGTAGGGACTATACCAGGTCCTTCTCACTACACTACCCAGAAGAGAGCCACATTTCAGGGATTTAATTCTTGGATATGCATCTCACAACTATAGAAGGCTTCATCTGACATTTTGTCCTATACAGATGCTGGGAACCTCCAAATCAAATTGATGAGGAAGTGAAGTGGCTGACACTGAGGTAGATTGCTTCCTCTGAAGATGCTGGATTGACACTTCATACTTTAACTCAACATGTAACCCCTTCTTTCCTTTCTGTCCTTTACTCTGGCACTGGCCTGGAAAGATAATGCCACCATCTTGTGTCTCCCAGGCCATTGTTAATGGGAAAAAGTGCCTTTCAGATTGTTGGATCTGCCATCAAAAACTCCTACCTGTCTGTTAACAGAGCCAGCTTAGTGGAAATGGTTTATACCTTGACAGAGTTTATCTTGGCCTGTGAATGCCTAGATAGCTGGTGCATAACCAAGCAATTCCTCTTAGGTTTTTAACTGTGCCCTTATAACTGTTACATCTCCTTGTTTGACTCCTCTGGATTTACATCATCAAGTTGGAACTACAGGAAGTATTCATGACTCAGGATTTGCTTCCTTTGGTAGGGCCACACTACTTTGGTTAGGAGTAAATACAAATAAGAATATGATCAGAAGTCTCTCCTTAACTCTTAAAGGTTTAACAGAATCTGTTGCTAAGACAACAGCTGCCCAACAAAGATCCTTAGACTCTGTTCAAAGTGGCTCTTGATAATAGGATAGTCCCTAATTATCTTTTAACTGAGCAAGATGTCTGTGCTGTTACCAACATCTGTCTGCTACATCTGAATTAACACTTAGGGGGAAGCTGAAACTTTCAAGTATGCAAGATCACTGGGCAAGCCATTTGGCTTAAAGGGTGACTCCTTCAGCAGGGTCTTTCTTTGACTTATTTGATTTTGATTAGTTTGGGTCTTGGGGACAGGGCTCTGAAATGTGCTACAAACACTGGGAATTATTCTGCTTATAGTCATCATAGTAATCTTGGTGGGTTGTATTCTCTCAAAAATTTAAATGCATGTTTTCAGCCACTAACCACCAAGGAAATTATTTAAGACTCGAATGTCAAAAAAAGACATGGAGAAAATGAGCAACTTAAAGAATGTGAACTTCAAGTTGTAACCTGTATATCATAGGGACTAAGCAAAAACATCACAACCTGTGACCACCACACAAAGGATCAACAAAAGCTGTGAGATCTAGAGTGGTAGCTGATAGTAGCACTAATGCCTTAAATTTTGATCACATCTCTCAGTTAAGCTGAGGATCTGATCAAAAGAAAACCAGAGGCCTACAATGTTATCACTTATGTTAAGGCCCTGAGTCATAATATCAAGACTCAATGCCTGACCAAATTGCAATTTCAACTCCTCCCTCACTTCTGCCAGGAATGTAACTTTTAACCAGTCACGGAATTTCTTGATCAGCACTAGAAAATTCACTGATATGCCCCTTCAGTTCTCCTCAGAAGGGTGACCAGGCCTAAAGCAATATATTCTTTGTTAATAATTTCCTTTTCTCTGCTCTGCTTTTAAAAACATTTCATCTTCTATAGCTCAATGAAGTTTCTTTTTCTTTGTTGTATGGGATACTGCCCAATTGTTTACAAAGCCAATTAGATCTTCAATTTATTCAGTTTAAGTTTTGTTGTTTAACAACTCTCTCCTCGCTCTGACTTTAGTTTTCTCTAGATCACTTAACACCTGTCTGAAATATGGTATATTTATTACTGAGCTCCTTCTACACTATAATGGAACCTTTGAGTATGTACTTTGTTTGATTTGTTGCTGTGTCCAGAGAGCAGATTAATACTTGGAAGAAAAATTGAAAAAAAATCAAATGTCCTGAACAGACATGCAAATGACATGACTGAATAAATATTAGAGGGAATTTTTTAAAAATTTATTTTCTCTATCATTTACATGAAACCACCTTACAAAACTCAGGTTGCTTAAAGAGAAAAGAGAAGACAGGGTAAAATTTAGATTCTGATTATGTCAGCAAGATGATGTTAAGTATGAAAATAAGAATTAGCAAAGACCCAGGCTCCTAAGGAACAAATATAGCTTGACAAAGTACTATGGGTTTACAGAATGAATATCTGTGGTAAAGGACTTCAAAATTCTAGAAAAGAAATACCATCTCAGAATTCTTTTTATAAGAGGCACCTGAGTGGCTCAGTCAGTTATGCATCTGACTCTTGATTTCTGCTCAGGTCACGCTCAGTTTGTGAATTTGAGCTTGCATCAGGCTTTGTGCTGACAGCGAGGGGCCTGTTTGGGACTCTCTCTTCCTCTCTCTCAGCTTCTCTCTCTCAAAATAAATAAATACTTAAAAAAAATTTTTTTAGGGGCACCTGGTGGCTTAGTCGGTTAAGCATCTGACTTCACTCAGGTCATGACCTCATAGTTTGTGTGCCTGAGTGCCACATTAGGCTCGCTGTTGTCAGAGTGGAGCCCACTTTGGATCCTCTGTCCCCCTCTGCCTGCCCCTTCCCCACTCACTCACACTCTCTCAAAAATAAATACACATTAAGAAAAATTCTTTTTTAAAATTGAGGTATAATTGACATATGACATTATGTTAATTTCAGTTATAGAAAATAATTATTTGGTATTTATATATACAGTGAAGTGATCACCACAATAAGTCTAGGTAATATCTGTCAAAATACATGGTGGCAATTTTTTAAATGTTATTTTTGAGAGAAGGAAAGATTGAGGTCATGTACACACAACGGGGGGGGGGGGGGGGGAGGAGGAGGAGGGGGGAGAGAGAGAGAGAGAGAGAGAGAGAGAGAGAGAGAGAGAGACGGAGAAAGCATCCCAAGCAGATGGCGCAGAGCCTGACTATGGGCCCAAACTCATGAACCAGGACGTCATGACTAGAGTCAGATGCTCAACTGACTGAGCCACCCTGGCACCCCAGCAATTTTTTTTCTTATGATGGCATATGTTTAAAGGCAACATGCAAATATGATATATAGTATTATTAGCTACAACCAACAGAATCTTAATTCTTTTTTTTTGTTTTTTAAGTTTATGTATTTATTTTGAAAGAGAGTGTGAGCGGAAAAGGGGCGCAGAGAGAGGGAGCAAGAATCCCAAGCAGGCTCCTTGCTGTCAGTGCTGACACTGGGCTCGATCCCAGGAACCGTGAGATCATGACCTGCACCAAAATCAAGAATAAGACACTTAACCCACTGAGTCACCCAGGCACCCCCACATGATTCTAATTCTTATAAACCGAGGATTCAGGAGAACTTGGTGTTTTAATAACAATCTTAAAAAGTTGGACATAGCAAAATGCTACTGAAGTTCAAGAACTTCATTATATGTGAAACATATGAACACTGAACTCCAAGAAAATCAAGCATAGTAATGTTTTTCATAATTTGTTTAGCAATTTAGAGCTCATTATAAAACTTATAGCAAGTTAAGTGCTAAAATAAAATGTAAGGTTAAATCATTAGTGTGAGTAGTGCAGGTAACTGCTGAATCAGGCAAGTAGGCTTATCAAGTGACACCAAATCAGGTTTCTTCAACTTTGTAAGAACCTTATGACTGAGAAAGGTCAGACTCAAAGACCCTGCTGAACATGTATTTCTACAAATAGCAATTCAAATAAGCTATTGTAATTGTAAAACAGCCTAAGGCTCCTGGCATCTTTAGAATGCCCCTGGGCAAAAACTACTGCAGGTCAATAAAAATAATGGCAAGGATGAGCAGCCTCCAGATAGAAATCTGTGGTCCAGGGAATGTAATAAAGTCTGTCTACTTTTCCCTAAACTTAGAAGCTTGAGGAGAGACTTTCAGCTCCTTCTGAAACAGGACTCTTGATCCTCACATTACAAGGCCACTCACAGAGAGGTATCATGGAATGCATCTGAATTGATGCCACCGTGTGCTTAACTCTTGGCTTTTCCAATTCAGGTCAAACTTCTTCCATTTATTTAGACTTCTGGTGTTCTAAAGTGCTTCCACTTTGTAAAAAGGCAAACAGAAATGCATTCCCAAGAGCATGGCAACAAGCAGCCTTTATATGAATTACTTAGTGCTGCTAAAACAACACAAAACCACCTTTTGTCATCCCCTAGCCTCAATTTATTTACAGTAAGAACAGTACCACAAAAAACATTAAGTGAATTTTTAAAAGAGAGGGACAATACAGATCCATCTTACCATAACTAATTATTATTTTTTTTGTTAATCATACTATGGAAAACTTTATGCCTTTTCACTTTTGCCATTATTTTGCAAATGTTTTTCTCTGTTTTTAGTTATAATTAATTATACTTCATTAGAACTTTAAAACATACCATTGTATTAATGTCACATTTTAAATAACAAGTGCTGTAACATAAAATATTGATTTTCCCTGTACACGTAAGTCATGCTTGTCCAATGTCAATAGCTTGTCCAATGTCAATAAAAAGGAAAAAATAACGGAAAAAAAGCACATAAAAAAAGCTACAAAATCACCAATCTAACTAGGGACTACCATTATTGACATTTTGGTGTATTATCTTCTAATAATTTTACTATGCACACATATGTCACACAACAAGGATATTACACTTGTTTCTTTTAAACACTTCTACTAAGAATATATCATATTAAAATGACATTAAAGAAAGACATTTTACTATTCTATTTTACTCTTTCATATAAATCTAACAATAAAGTTTTCATTGGCCATGGAGTTTCCAAGATGATGATGATGATGATATTCTGTAGCAAAAACAAAAACTAGGTTCTTTCTATGTGCTAAGCACCTTAAAAGGCATTAGCTTCATTGGATCCTTGTCACCTTAAGGCTTTGCATTACCTATTTCCTTGCCAGAATACTTGTATCTATGATCTTTGTGTGCAGAGATTTGATGGATTTCCTTATATAATTCAGCTCTCAGCTGAATGACACCTATTTAGGTATATCCACTCCTTCTCCTTATTCCCATCAATAGTGAATGTTCTGGCACACAGCTAATGCTCAAAAGCATTTTTTTAAATGAATCAATGAGGGAGAAGAAATAAAAATGGCAGAGTAGGAAGATTCTGAGCTCAGCTCCTCACACGGACACACTAAAACTATAAATATATAAGAATAACTTTCTCTGAGAATGACCAAACAATAGGAGAACTGCTCTTTCACAACTAAAGATATAAAGAAAAAGCCATACTAAGACAAGTCAAAGGGGCAGGCAGAGATGTAGTCTCGTAAGGACCAACATCTCCAGTGTGGTGACCCACAAGCAGGAAACTATCAAAAATGAGAAGATCCTTCCTGAGGAGTGAGGAGTTCAGGCATCACCCTAGCCCTGGGAAACTGTACCAGAGAGACAAGGCATAATATCTGGATTTGAAAATCCGAGGGTCTTAACTGGGGGAGAACTGGAGGGATACAGAAAACTGAGACTCCATTCTTAAAGGGCTTGTACACAAGCTCACTTTCTCTGAGACCCAGAACAGAGGCAGCAGATTGAAAAGCATATAGGCCATATATGAAGGAGACTTAACTAATTTTAGGGTTCGTGCAGAAATGAAGGGATCTGTAGGAACTTTCTCTGGAAATGGAAGTGATAGTGGGTTCCATCTTTTGTTACTCTCCTTCTACCTCACTGACCTGGCAAAGGTGAGCACCGTTTCCGTCTACCTTGCTGCCACAGCTTGCCCTGCCTGGACATTCCTATGCAGACCTGCCCCACCCAACCTGCTCACCCAATACTGCCCAACCAATAGGCATCCTTGGCTGGAGAGCAACTCCCACAAACACAAGGGGCTCTGTCCCACAACACCTAGCAAACGGCCTTAGTCAGGACTTGTGTCCCTCATTCAAAGTGGCTCCCACCCTACAATATCTGAAAGGTGGTCTTGGGACCAGTATGGACAGCTGCTGGGCCTGGTAGCCAGAAAAACCAGGGGCTACCCTGCTTAGAGTTGTTACCAAGACAGTCACTGTCCAAACACAACAGAAGGGCACATATGCAACAATATAGGAAACAGCCCTGTAATACCTAGTTCTGGTGACCAGAAGGGATAGTGCCAAAGGTCACCACAGGACCCCTACTACATAGTACAATACCTTCCAGACCAGAAGACATATCTCACCTATCTAATACATAAAAACAAAATGAGGAGGCAGAGAAATATGTTCCAAACAACAGGAAAAGGAAAAACCCTAAAAAAAGAACTAAACAAACTGGAGATAAGCAATCTATCTGACAAAGAGTTCAGGGTAATGGCTATAAAAATGCTAACTGAATTTGGGAAAAGAATGGATGAACAATGAGAAATTTTAAAAAGTGATAAAAATATAAACAGAATGATTCAGAACTAAAGAATATAGCTTAAGTAAAAAACACACTACAGGGAATCAGTTTAAGGTACTACAGGGACAACATCTAGCATACTAATATTCACATTATACAGGTCCCAGAAGGGAGGAAAGAGGAAAAAAAGGAACAGAAAACTTATTTCAGGAAATAATAGCTGAAAACTTCCCCAACCAGGGGAAGGACAGATAATAGATCCAGGAAGAATAGAGAGCCCAACCAAAAAGAACCCAAAAAGCTTCACATCAAGATAGATTATAATTCAAATGTCACAAATTAAAGAGAATTTTTAAAGTGGCAAGATAAAACGAGCTAGTTATATACAAGGGAACACTGATAAGACTATCATCTTTGAATGATAGAAACTTTGCAGGCCAAAAGGGAGTGGCACCATATATTCAAAGTAATAATCTAATCTTACACCTAAAGGAACTTAGAAAAAGAAGACTAACCAAAGCTCAAAGTAGTAGAAGGAAGGAAATAATAAAAGATCAATAAAACTAAGAACTGTTTCTTTGAAAATATAAAAAATATTGACATTCAGCCAACTCATCAAGTACAAAAAAGAGATGACTCAAGTAAATAAAATCAGAAATATAAGAGAACACCATACCATTATAACGTACATCACACAAATACAAAGGATTGTCAAGAGACCACTACAAAACTTATACACAATAAATTGGAAAACCTAGAAGAGATTGATAAATTTCCAATTTACATACAATTTTCCAAGACTGAATCAGGAAGAAATAGAAAATCTGAATAAGACTGATTACTAGTAGTGAAATTGAATCAGTCATCAACAAACTCCCAACAAACAAAAATTCCGGAACTAGATGGCTTCTCAAGTGAATGGTACCAAATATTTTAAAAAAGAGTTAATACCTGTTCTCAAACTATTCCAAGATACTGAAGAGAAAGAAATGCTTCCAAATTCATTCCATGAGGCCAGCATTACCCAGATATCAAAACTAATGACACTACAAAAAAAGAAACTTACAAAAAAAGAAACTTCATCTTTGATGAACAACTATGTAAAAATCTTTATTAGCAAACCAAATTCATCAATATTATGAAAGGATCATACACAATAATTACATGGAATTTATTCCTGGGATGCAAGGATGGATGGTTCAATACCCACAAATGAGTCAACACAATTCATCACATTAACATCCTAAATGATAAAACCCATGTGATCATTTCAAAAGATGTAGAAAAGGCTTTGATAAAATTCAAGCATCCATTTATGGAAAAAAGTCTCAATAAATTGGGTAACCTGAGGGAACATGAGAAAACAACAACTGAAAGCTTTTCCTATAAGATCAGGAACAAAACAAGGATGCCCACTCCTGCCACATTATTCAACACAGTGTTAGAAATCCCAGCCACACAATGAGAAAGAATGAAATCATGCCATTTGCAGTAACGTGGATGGAAGTGGAAGGTATTGTGCTGAGTGAAACAAGTCAGTCAGAGAAGGACAGATATCCTATGTTTTCACTCATATGTAGATCTTGAGAAACTGAACAGAAGAGCATAGGGGAAGGGAAGGGGGAAAAAGTTACAGAGAGGGAGGGAGGCAAACCATAAGAGACTCTTAAATACAGAGAACAAACTATGGGTGAATAGGGGAGTGGGGGAGAGGGAAAATGGGTGATGGGCACTGAGGTGGGCACTTGTTGGGATGAGCACTGGGTGTTGGATGTAAGCCAATGTTACAAATTATATTCATAAAAAAATTTAAAAAAGTATATAAAGAAGAAAAAGATAATAAAAAATAAATAAAATAAAAGAAGAAGGAAAAAAAAGAAATCCCAGGCACAACAAGCAGATAAGGAAAAGAAATAAAAGCATCCAAACAGGTAAGAAGGAAATAAAACTATCACTATTTGTAGATGACATGTTACTATATATAGAAAACCCTAGATACTACATAAAAAAAGCTATCAGAATTAATTCAATAAAATTTTAGGATAAAAAATTTAAAGTACACAGAAACCAGCTGTGTTTCTACATACTAAGAACAACTAGTAAAAACGTAAAATTAAAAAAAAAAAAACAATCCCATTTACAATTGCATCAAAAAGAATAAAATACCTAGGAATAAATTTAACCAAGAAGGGGAAAGACTTGTACTCTGAAAACTATAAGACACTGGTGAAAGAAAATGAAGATGACATATATAAATGGAAAGATATATTGTGCTCATTAATTGGAAGAATATTGTTAAGATGTCCAAAGCACCCAAAGAATTCTATATATTTAATGCAATACCCATCAAAATACCAATGGCATATTTCACAGGACTAGACATGTATAGAAACACAAAAGACCCTAAATAGCCACCGTAATCTTGAGAAAAGGGAACAATTCTGTAGGTATCACTGTCCTTGGTTCAAACTATACTACGAAGTTATAGTAATCAAAACAGTATAGTACTGGCACATAACCACATAGGTCAATGGAACAAAATAGAGATTCCAGAATTAACTCATGCTTATATGGTCAATTAATATATGACAAGGGAGACAAGAATATACAATGGAAAAAAGGCAGCCTTTTCAATAATTGGTGCTGGGAAACTAGACAACTACACACAAAAGAATAAAACTGGACCACTTTCTTAAACTACACAGAAAATGTGGGACCCAAGGAATTTAACAAAAATCCCCTACCCCTGGACAAGCAGAGCAAGACTAACTCCATCTTGTGCTACACCTACCATCTCATGTATAACCCCCACATGACCTACTTATTGCTTAAGACACTCCCCCACCCTAGTCAAGCCACTGAGCACACCCTTACTGGAAACCGGTTCATATAGGAATGCGGAACCCCTAACCGCCAAAGAATGTAAACCCTGCCTTTTGCCCACCAAACTTGCATGCCGATTCTTAAACCCCGCCTTTTGCCCACCAAACTTGCGTGCCAATTCTGACCAGAGTGATAGGCTAGTTCAAACAGTTACTATAGGGTAAATTGTAATTCAATTGGCCACCTGCATGTGGACTGACATGACTATGCAACTTTCTGTGTGTGTTACAATCTCATTGGCCACTGGCCCCTATAAAACTGCTATGCCTCTTAACCTAGGAGTCCAAGTCCCTGCTCCGCTGTGTCGGGTATACTTGGGCCCAAGCTCGAGCTTGCAAATAAACCCTCGTGCATTTGCATCGGTATCAGCTCCTTGGTGGTCTCTCAGATTTGAAATCGGGGATTACAAAAAAAAAACAAACTCAAAAAGGATTAAAGACCTAAATGCAAGACCTGGAACCATAAAACCGCTGAAGGAAAATAAAAGCAATAAACTCTTGGACATTCATCTTACTGGTATTTTTTTGGAGTTGTCTCCTCAGGCAAGGGCAACAAGAGCAAAAATAAACAATATGACTACATGAAACTAAAAAGATTTTTAACAGTGAAGGAAATCATCAACAAAATAATAAGGCAGCCTACTGAATAGGAGAGGATATTTGCAAATGGTATATGTGATAAGGAATTATTATCCAAAATATATAAAGAACTCATACAACACAATAGCAAAAAAACAATGTGATTTAAACACTGGCAGAGGATCTGGATAGATATTTTTCTAAAGAAGACACACAGATGGCTAACAAATACATGAAAAGATACTCAACATCAATACTCATCAGGAAAACACAAATAAAAACCATAACGTAATAATGCCTAACACTTGTCAGAATAGCTATTATTAAAAAGACAAGAAATAACAAATGTTGGTGAGAATGTAGGGAAAGGAAACCCTCATGAACTATTGGTGGAAATTTAATTTATTGTAGCCACTAGAGAATACAGTATGGGAGGTTCCTCAAAAAAAAATAAAAATAGAACTATCATACAATCCAGCAATGCCAACTCTGGTTGTTTACCCAAAGAAAATAAAAATAATAATTTGAAAAGATACATGTGCCACTATGTTCACTGTAGCATAATTTACAATGAATAAGATATAGAAGGAACTTAAATGTCCATCAATAGATGAATGGATAAAGAAGATGTGTTGTGTGTGTGTGTGTGTGTGTGTGTGTGTGTGTGTGTTTATGTGTGTGCAAAGGAATATTATTCAGCCATAAAAAAGAATGGAATCTTGGCATTTGTGACAACATGGTAAACCTAAGGGTAAATGCTAAGTGAAATAAGACAAAGACAAAATCTGCATGATTTCACCTATATGTAGAATCTAAAAAACAGATGAACAATCAAAACAAAATAGAAACAGAATAAATTGGTAATGCTGGGGTGGGGGGGATGGGCAAAATAGGGGAAGGGGATTAAGAGGTACAAACTTCCGGTTTTAAAGTAAGTCATAGGGATGTAAAGTATAGCATAGGGAATGCATAGTTAAGAATGTTGTAATCACTTTGTGTGGTGAGAGATGGTAGGTAGACTTATGATGATTATTTCATAATGCATATAAATGATGAATCACTAGGTTGTACACCTATAAGTAATACAGTATGTCAACTGCACTACAATAAAACAAAATAAATGAATAAATGGCCTACTTTCAAAGCTCAAATTAAGTCTGTAGTATCCAGTGATAACATCTTTGCACACATATTTCTGCCACTGTAATTATTTCCTTTAAAAAAACAGCAGTGTATCGGGGCGCCTGGGTGGCTTGGTTGGTTAAGCGTCTGACTTCAGCTCAGGTCACGATCTTGCAGTCCGTGAGTTCGAGCCCCGCGTCGGGCTCTGTGCGACAGCTCAGAGCCTGGAGCCTGTTTCAGATTCTGTGTCTCCCTCTCTCTGTGACCCTCCCCCGTTCATGCTCTGTCTCTCTCTGTCTCAAAAATAAATAAACATTAAAAAAAAAAATTAAAAAAAAAAACAAAAAAAAAACAGCAGTGTATTTTTCATTTCAAGTTTTTATCAAATTACTGAAGAATTTCATATACTGCATTAAATAACCATAACGGAGATATCAACGTTATTCTCTTTTCACAAATGTTAACTATATAAAAAATCTTTAGAGTCAATAATTCCAATAGAATAATTTCTAAAAATCAGATGCAATGAAAACAGTACATTCCTCTTTCAGAAAGTAATATGTCAGAAATTATGAACACAGATTTTTTTTTGGTGCTAAAAGACTGCAGTTTCTATTCCATGTGCCCTTGTCAAGGGTTTCTGAGAATGGTGGGTAGCTTCTTTCAACCAACTTTAGTCCACTTCAGGAAAAGGTGGATTTTAAATTAAAGGCTTTAGTCATCAAAATGGAACTTAAAAACTTAAAATGTATTCTTTTAGTCTAAATGTAGAGTTATGAAGAAGCATTCCCCATCAAAAACAGATTAAATGTCACCAACACTAGAATGTCATATGGGGAACTAATACTGAGAACTCAGAGGGCTGCCCTCCAGGCACTGCTCCTTGTTTGACCTGTATCAACAGCTCAAAGGCTTCATTATGCACCCAGCTCCCACAGTGCAGCAAAATGGAAAAGGGGAGGAGACCTTAGCATATTTTTAAAATAATTGCTTTGCTTTGCCTCCACTTAAAGAGTCTTTATGTAACAGGAGGAAACAACTGTCTTCTGGAAATAAGAAAACCATTTCAATTTTATTATCTTTTAATTATAGTGTCACTGTTCCAATGTTACACAATAGGAAAGAATTCTGCCTGTACTGCCATTATAAATTCTATTTTCAGAATGTGTGACTCAGAATAACATCTACTCTCTCAAACTGGATATGTGGGACTAAATTTCCAAAACTTTTACTGACAGGGTTTACTGTGTAAACCCTTGTAAAGTGAGTAAACTTCCCTAACCTTCTCAAGATACTACCAAACACTCCTTAAACAAAAAGTAGTTAAATGAGATTAAAAATATGAACTGAATGTGGTTCTCACTTTCTTACAAAGTAATCCACATTTCAATATTTCAAATTAGAAACAAATCTCATGTGGGTAAAGTCATTGAATAATCTATGCTGGAAATGCAATGTGATTAAAGTATTTCAAAATAATTAAAGTGATATGGCCACAAAATTATTAGCTACCTTGGTTCACTTCTTCTGAAGTCCTCCCATTCCATTTCCAAAAGAAAGCACCTTTTAGCATTTGAGCTATTACTTTGGGTAAATTTCCATTGCATCCCTAAACAATGTGCTGTCATCATAAACTGTAAAAGAGACAGAGAGGGGGACACAGAATCCAAAGCAGGCTCCAGGCTCTGAGATGTCAGCACAGAGCCCGATGTGGGGCTTGAACCCACAAACTGTGAGATAGTGACCCGAGCTGAAGTCAGACGCCTAACCGACTGAGCCACCCAGGTGCCCCATCTCCTCTCCACTTTTACCTCTCACCTTTTTTCATCCATCCTCTTACAGAGTCAAGGTGGACAATATTTATATTCTAGGTGTAGCCATAATTAAATCTTTCACATTTCTAACTGTAAAAAGCAATCAAAATTCTATTATTGTGGTGAAGTTTTAAAATGTTATATTGTAGTGATGGTACTTACAAAATTTGGTTTTTGGGTTTTCTAACTGTTTTCTCACACAAATTTCAAGCAAAATACCAACTATTTCTAAATTTCCCATGCAATCAAGTGTTCCATCAAGTTTTTAAAAATTATTTTTTAAGCTTATTTATTTTGACGGGGTGGAAGGGAGAGGAGAGAGAATCCCAAGCAGGCTCTGTGCTGTCAGCAAGTTCATGACCTGAGCTCAAACCAAGAGTTGGATGGTCAACCGATGGAGTCACCTAGGTGCCCCAAGTTTTTAAAAATTATAAAACATTAATGCATCTAAAGTTTATCAACAGCAATAAAGCAAAAAAAAAATGCCACTATCACCTAATTAAAAAAATAAATCAATATAGTTGAATTGCTGGGTACTCATCATTGATTCCATGTGTTCTCTCTGCCAGAGGTAACCACTATTCCATATTTAATTATTTCTTATGTGAATGTATTCCTACTAAAAATAGTACTGTTCTGAATGCTGTAGAATCTTTTCATAAGTGTGTATTCTTCTGCACATTGTTTTTCATTCAACATCATATTTGTGAGTTATCCATGTGGATACACAGAACTCTAGTTCCTTGCATTTCACTGTTACATAGTTTTCTATTATGTGATATATGTAACCCATCCAATCCCTTGTAAAAGGCCATTTAGGCTGTTTTATTTTCAGCTATTATAATGCTGCTATGAAATTCCTCATTATAAAACTGCAAGTTTCTGTTGATATGTACCTATGCAGGATTGGATAAACTGAGACATAGGTTGAAGTATTTTCAACTCTATTGATGATCGCTAACTATCTTCCAAAGTGGGGATACCACTGATACATTAACAGAGTAGGAGAGTGTTCGTTGCTCTAAATGCTTGCCAACATCTGGTATCATTCTTTCAAATTCTTGTCAATGTGACATATGTGAAATATTATCTCATCATGTGTTTAATTTGAATATCCTTGATTATTGCTGAGGTTGGGTATCTCTTCATATATTTATTAATCATCTCAATGTCTTTTTCTGTGGTGGTTTGTTCAAATTGTTGCTCATTGTTCTACTGGGTTGTCTTTTCTAATTAATTTAACATTTCTTTAAATGTATACTATGGATACTAATCCCTGTAATGTGCTGTGAGTATCTTCTCCCAATATGTGGATTGTCTTTTAACTTTCAAAAGAGTATTTTAATATAAAGAAGACTTTACTTTTGGGGGAGCTTGGGTGGCTCAGTCAGTTAAATGTCTCACTTAGGCTCAGGTCATGATATCATGGTTCATGAGTTTGAGCCCAGTGTCAGGCTCTGTGCTAACAGTTTGGAGCCTGGAGCCTGCTTTAGATTCTGTGTCTCCCTCTCCCTCTGCCCCTCCCCAGCTCATATTCTGTCTGTCTCTCTCTCTCAAAAATAAGTAAACATTAAAAATTTTTTAAGTCTTTACTTTTAACACAATCATGCCTATCAACATACTCTTTCACGGTTTTTGTTTTCCTAAATCTTAAGAAATCTTTCCCTACCTAAAGATTACAAAGATACTGTTCCACAGCTTCTTCTAAAAGTTTTACATTTTGTCTCTCAAACTTTTACTTTTAATTTACCTGAAACTGATTTTTCTGGTTGGACTGATGTGGAAACACACATACAAACACCCCATCACACCCCACATGCACACTATCACATATTGCCCGACACACCATACCCTCCTATACATTGCATCCACATATCCCCCCACTCAGCACCATTTACTGAAACATTTCTGATGTTGCTAAATTACTGAAATACTTCTTATGACATCTATCAAGTTATTATAAACAATGGCCACTGCTGCTTCTAGGCTCTCTTCTATTCCACTGTCCTATCAATGTCTTGTTATCTGAGAAAATATGTAAGCATGGTCTGAACAGCACTTTTTCCATTCAATTTTGAACATTATGTGTGTAGTACCTTAGCTAACAATGTATGTATTTAAAAATTTATACTGTGGATGCTAGACTGTAATTATTCTCCACATATTACACCTAACTGTAAGCTCCTTAGAGGAGAGAAGCTATGTTTAATATAAATCTACTGTGTTAGGTACTCGAGGAGTGCTTAATTCACATAGAGAAAAAAAATCATTACTTGCACCTCAGCTTATATAGGCTGTGGTAATAAAAACTAGACAACAACTTCAGTTTTTGCAACACTGATACTACTAAAATACAAAGACAGCACTATATATGATTTTATTCACCTGCTTGTTCCCATCTCTTGTGTGCTACATCAGTCTAAATGGGGGACAGGTATGGGGGTCACAATCTCAAAGACTCTAGGGCCAGAAAAGTAGCAATTATTGTCAGAGAAGGCCTGGTACAGGGAATTGTAGAAACTATGGTCAACAAGAAAATGCCTAACTAAATCATGCAATTCAGTTTATATAAAAGGGCTGTGTTGGCCAAGGAACAAAATTCTCAGCCCCTGCTGGCTCTAGTTTGAGGCCTCTAGTCATCTAAATACATGTGACATAGTGACAGACTGTCCCTGACTACACAAAAAAATGCACAAATTAAATATTTCATAAGCATATTTTCTCTTAGGCACTGCTTTAAACAATATGCTGTAATTAGTTTGCTATAATAAGATTTTACTCCTATCAGGTGCTCTGCTATTCTCTACTACAGGCTTAGTTAAGATGTTTAATATCCATTTCCTCCTTAACAAAATGTAGATACTAATAATATCTACTTCCTAGAGTGAAGATTAAATGAATTAATGCACAAAGTGCTTAGGATAAAGCTTTAATAGTGATTATCACTTTTACCACTTTATCACTTGATTATCACTGTTATCATCCTCATTTTTTGAACATTTAAAATTTTGAATATCTTGTCTACCTTTCTTGATTTACCTTTAATACCTTTCTTGATTTCCACAAATTTCCCACATCAGACTAATAAAACTAAGAGGTTATACTGAATTTTGTATTTTACTTTGTCTGACAAATTCAGAAGATAGTTTGCTTTCCAAATTTGACCTGTCAATACTTTACCTTATTGTCAGATTTCATGAGTCTGATAAACACATATACTTCTATGAAATATACAACATTTGCTTTCAATCATGATTTGTCTCCTCCAGTTAAAATTTCTGAGTTGAGCTTATTTTTAAAAAGCTAAATAAATTAATTAAATGAAGCAAAGGAAACTTCTAAGGTTTTTAAAATGCTTATGAGCAATTACAGATACATCTGACAAACTGAGTCCTTAGAGTTAACTAAACAGTGAAAGATACCAAATATTGAGTCAGACAAGAGGTCCTTTAGAGACAAGTTAATCAGGGTTTTAATCTCTCCATAGTTTTAACCAAAATCTTCACTTATTAAAAATTTTTGGTAATATCTGTATCAGAGTAATAGCTATAATATCAGAGCACCTGGATATGTTTACACACACACACACAAACATATATATGTATATATACACACACAGACACAAATATATACAAATGCATATATACATATATATGTGTATATATACACACACACATATATATATACATATATACATATACATATATATATACATATACATATATATATATATGTATATATATGTATGTATATAAATACGATATAGTTCTAGGTACACTGAACATGATAACCCAAATAAAGTGTTTACAGACTTCGGATAAATATGTCAAAAAGGTGTCATTACACAGATACCTCAAAAATTATTTGAAGCACTTATTCCAAGAAAGCTCCACTGTTGTTACTTTTTTAATGTACTGGAAGTTAAAAATGATCTATTTCAAAACACACCAGACATTAGTAACATAAAGTATATTCTGAATTTACTTATAGTGATCACCTCTTAAAAGAAAAAGGCAAATGGTCCAGAAGCAGTTCAGCCATTCCAGTACATTTCCAAGAAGCAGCAGCAGTCTATCACTGAGAAAAACCAGTTCAAACGGATATGATTTAAAGTCCAACAAGTAGGAGGTAGGGAGAGCATGGAGATTAGCTGGGAAGCAAACAACTCCTTTCTGAATCTCCAAATACATATCTAACGAGTTCAATTGTACTCAAAGGCTTAGAATTCCTTATCACTTTCATAGCTCAGTAAATATTAAGTCTTGAGATCTGAGACAACTAGAAAGAAATTTCTTAACAAAAGGGATCAGTCATCAATTTAGTTCTCCTTATGCCTATGAAAAATTAACTGTTACAAAAACTGCTCCCCTGTCATAAGAACTAGAAAACAGAACAATACATATAAAACAAAAGTTTTTAGATGTTGTATAATAGGCAGCTTTGAATAGATTCCAAAGAGAAAGGAACAAATGAGGTTGGTAATCCCAGATTACTGCTTGGAAGAAATAGCTAAGATCCAGTAGTGAAAGAGGGTACCAAAACAGAACATGGAAGTCATGCTAAATTTGGTATGGCTGAGGTGGCTAGAACTGTCCAGCAGAGGGAAAGCTACACAAGAGGATAGCTCTGGAGATTTACAGAGTTAATTCCCAGGTCTTGGCTAGAGCACTAACCTGAGTACATGTGAAAGTAAATTATCCAAGGTGTTGGAAAGAACTACCAAAAAGTAGTGGAATAAACAATTTCAAAAACTCACATAGGGCTGGGAATAGTCTGTGCTCTCATCAGACAGAGTACAGAAAGACTTTGCAAAACTAGGGCAATGGAGTCTAAATAATGCTTTAGTATGAAGCTAAATAAATCCCAGAATAAAGGCTGCTTTGGATACATCATAACTAAGGGTAACAGCAAGCCTCTAAAGGATTCAGTTATTTTACAAGTTACTTATCCATACAATAGAATCCAGTATTCTTTAAAGTAATAAAACTAAATCTAGTCTTCCAAAATGTCACATGTCTGGTATTCAAATAAAAATTACTAGGAATGCAAAGATAAAAGTATAACCCAGAGGCAGCAGAACAATTAAAGTAACAGTCTGGAAATGAAAGAGAAAGGAAATCAAAGAGAAGAACCTTAAGAACCATATTGTAAATATGACAAATATGCTCAAGGATATTAAGAAAAACACAATCTTGATAATGAGAGAAATGGAGGATAGAAAAGATTCATGATGCAGTTTCAAAAGTAAGAATACTATATACACAACGATAAATACTGTTGTAAACTTGAAGACACAGCAATAAAATGTTACTAAAATAAGGTCCTGAAACTACATAAAAGATTTGGAAAAAACTGAATAAAGCCTCAAAGAACCTTTCGTGTAATACCAAGTAGTCAAATATACAGGAAACTAGAGTCCCAGAAAGAGGGGTGGGTGCCATAGAAATAAAGGCTAAAAGATATCCAAAATTGGTGAAAAATATAAACTGATGAATCCAAGAACGTCAACCACCAGACAAGGAAAAAGAAAACCACATTAAGACAGCTCATAATAAAACTGCTGAAAATCAAAAAGAAAAAGAAAAGTCACCAAAGCAGTCAGAAGGAGGAAAAAAAAACATGCTAAGTACAGAGGAACAAATAATGTCAGCAGGCATTTTGCCTGAAATCACACAGGGCATTGAACAATGGAATGTTTTTAAATTACTGAAGGAAAAGGAAAACACTGCCAAATAATTCTACAACCAATAATCATAAATTCCTAAAATTAAGATGCAGTGTACATTAAAATTTTTTTAATTAATTTATTTTAAGAGAGACAGAGCACAAGCAGGGAAGGAACAGAGAGAAAGGAAAAGAGAGAGAATCCCAAGCAGATTCCATACTACCAGCACAGAGCTCTATCTCACCAACTGTGAGATCATGACCTGAGCTGAAATCAAGAGCCAGACGCTCAAGCAACTGAACCACCCAGGCACCCTTGCATTGCACATTTTTTTTAAAACCAATAAAACATGAGAACATTTCTTGCTAGCAGGACTTTACTATTAAGACATATTAAAGGAAATTATTTAAGAAAAAAAGATACTAAGTGGAAATTTGGAAAAGCAAACGGAAACTTAGTATCCCAGAAATAGTCAATGTGTGGGTGAAGGTAAAAATCACATTTCTATTTAAAGCAAAAATAATCACCATGTACTAGGAGTTTTACAACATATACACAAGTAAAACATATGACAGTAGCACAAATGCTAGGAAGAGAGAAAAGAAAATAGCCTGTTGTAAGGGTCTCAAACTACACGTGAAGTAGTAAAATTTGAAAACAGACTGTGACAAGTTATAGTGTAAATCCAAAAACAATCATTAAAATTATTAAACAAAGAGCAAAGACAATACACCAATATTGAAGAAAGAATCACACACACACACACACACACACACACAAATCTTAAGGCAGGAAAACACTCTAGTTAAAACACAGAGATTGTAAATTGATAAAAAGCAAGACATCAATATGCTGTATGCAACAATTTTAAAGACAAAATTATAGATTAAAAAGCTAGAAAAAAAATCTAAATATCACACAGAAACTAAAAAGAAAGGGAGAGTTACTATGTTAATCTAAGACAAAGTGGATTTCAAAATAAGTAAGACCAGGAATGAGAGGGATCATTTCATGATAAAGGAACCATTTTATCAAGAGGATATAACATGCATAGCTAGGAGGAATGCAAAATGGTACAGAGACACTTTGGAATAGTTGGGAAGTTTCTTATGAAGTTAAACATATACTTAGCATACACCACAGCAATCACTCAATCTCACTCCCTTATTCCAAGGTAACTTTTTTTTCCTTTTTTCAAATTTTTATCTAAACTCCAGTTAGTTAACAGACAATGTAATATTAGTTTCAGCTGCAGAATTTACTGATACATCACTTACACACAGCAGCCAGTGCTCATCACAAGGGCACTCCTTGATACCCATCATCCATTTAACCTGTCCACAAACCTACCTCACCTCCAACAAACATCAGTTCGTTCTCTATAGTTAAGAGTCTGTTTTATTTTTTCCCCCCTCTATGTTCATTTGTTTTCTTTCTTAAATTCCACATGAGTGAAATCAGACAGTATTTGTCTTTCTCTGATGGGCTTACTTTGCTTAGCCTGATACTCTCTAGCTCCATCCATGTGGTTGCAAAGACAAGATTTCATTCTACTGTTTTTGGCAGAGTAATATTCCATTACATACATATACCACTTCTGTATCCATTAGTCAGTTGATTGCCATGTGGGCACTTACCATAATTTGGCTATTGTTGACAATGTGCTATAAATACTGTGGTGCATGTACCCCTTTGAATCGGTAGTTTTGTATCCTTTGGGTAAATACCTAGTACTTCAACTGCTGAATCATAGGGTATTTCTATTTTTAACTTTTTTTTTTTTTGAGAGAGAGAGAGACAGAGAGAGAGACAGCGTGAGCAAGAGTGGAGGAGGGGTAGAAAGAAGGAGAGAGTATCCAAAGCAGGCTCTGCTCTACCAGTTTGGAGCCCAATGCAGAGCTTGAACCCAGGAACTGTGATATCATTACCTGAGCTGAAACCAAGAGCTGATCAATCAACAAACTGAGCCACCCAGGTGCCCTTCTATTTTAACTTTTTGAGGAACCTCCATAATGTTTTCCTCAGTGGCTGTTCCAGTTTGCATTCCCAACTGTGTAATGGGGATTCCCTTTCTCAGTAAACTCAAAACATCTGTTGTTTGCTGTGTCATTAATTTTAGTCATTCTGACAGGTGTGACGTGATACCTCAATGCACTTTTGATTTGTATTTCCCTGATGATGAGTGATGTTGAACAACTTTTCACGTGTCTGTTGGCCTTCTTTGGAAAAATGTCTACTCATGTCTTCTGCTCATTTTTTAACTGGATTATTTGTGTTTTGGGTGTTGAGTTTGATAAGTTCTTTATAAATTTTGGATACTAACGTTTTATCAGATACATCACTTGCAAATATCTTCTCCCACTCCAAAGATTGCCTTTTAGTTTTATTGATTGTTTCTTTCACTGTGCAGAAGTTTTTATCTTGATGAAGTCCCAATAGTTTATTTTTGTTTTTGTTCCCCTTGCCTCAGGAGACTTATCTAGTGCAAAGTTGCTATGGCTGATGTCAACAAGGTTACTGTCTGTGTTCTCTAAGATTTTAATAGTTTCCCACCTTACATTTAGGTCTTTCAGCCATTTTAAATTTATTTTTGTGTGTGATGTAAGAAAGTGGCCCAGTTTCACTCCTTTGCATATTGCTGTCCAATTTTCAGAACACCATTTGTTGAAGAGAATTTTTCCCATTAGATATTCCTTCCTGCTTTGTTGAAGATGAAATTGCCATATTGTTGTGGTTCATTTCTGGGTTTTCTACTCTGTTCCACTGATCCATGTGTCTGTTTTTATGCCAGTACCATAGTGTCCTGATCACAACAGCATTGCAATATAACTTAAAGCCTGGAATTGTGATGCTTCCAATTTGCTTTTCTTTGTCATGACTGCCTTGGCTATTCAGGGTCTTTTGTGGTTCTATACAAGTTTTAGAATTGTTTATTCTAGCTCTATGAAAAATGCTGGTGGTATTTTGATAGAGATTGAATTAAATGTGTAGACTGCTTTGGGTAGTAGACATTTTAACAAGTTTGTTCTTCCAATTAATGATCACGGAACATCTTCATTTCTTTCTGTCCTCTTCAATTTCTTTCATCAGTGTTTTATAGTTTCCAGAGTACAGATCTTTTACCTCTTGAGTAGGTTTATTTCTAGTATCTTAGGGTTGTTGGTGCACTTGTAAATGGAATCCATTCCTTGATTTCTCTTTCTGCTGCTATATTATTGGTGTATAGAAATACAAAAGATTTCTGTACCTTGATTTTGAATCCTATGACTTTACTGAATTCATGTTTCAGTTCTAGTAATTTTTTGATGGAGTCTTTTGGGTTTTCTATATGGAGTATCACATCATCTGCAAAGACTGAAGTTTGACTTCTTCCTTGCTGATGTGGATGCCTTTTATTTATTTTTGTTTTCTGAATGCTGTGGCTAGGACTTTCAGGACTATGTCAAAGTAACAATGGTGAGAGTGGACATCCCTATCTTGTTCCTGACTGTAGAGGAAATTATCTCAGTTTTTCCCCACTGAAGAAGATATTAGCTGTGGGTTTTTCGTATATGACCTTTATTATGTTGTTATGTTCTAATAACCCTACTACATTGAAGGTTTTTATCACGAATAGATATTGTACTTTGTCAATTTTTTTTTTGCATCTGTTTAAAAGATCATATGGTTCTTATCCTTTCCTTTATTAATGTGGTGTATCATGATGATTGATTTACAAATACTGAACCACCCTTGCAGTCCAGGAATAAATCTCACTTGATCATGGGGATTCTTTTAATGTACTGTTAGATTTGGTTTGCTGCTATTTTATTGAGACTTTTTACATCCATGTTCATCAGGGACATTAACCTCTATTTCTCTTTTAGTGGAGTCTTTATCTGGTTTTGGTATCAGGGTAATGCTGGACTCATAGAATGAATTTGGAAGTTTTCCACCCTCTTCTATATTTTGGAATAGTTTGAGAGGAATAGGTATTAACTCTCCTTTTAATGTTTGGTAGAACCCACCTGTGATGCCACTTGGCCCTGGAATTTGTTTGTCGGGAGAGTTTTGATTATTAATTCAATTTATTTTCCAGTTATTGGTCTGTTCAGTTTTCTATTTCTTCCTATTTAAGTTTTGGTATGATATCTTTCTAGGAATTTATCCAATCTTCAGGGTTTTCCAATTTGTTGGCATATAATTTTTCATAATATTCTCTTACAATTGTTTGTATTATGTAGTGTTGGCTGTTAATTTTCCTCTTTTATTTTTATTTTATTTTGGTCCTTCTTTTTTCTCTTTTTTTTTTTTTATAAATGTGTCTAAGAGTTTATCAATGTTACTAAGAAATCCCTAGTTTCATTGGTCTGCTCCACTGTTTTTTTAGTTTCTATACCATTTATTTCTGCTTTAATCTTTATTATTTACCTCCTTCTACTGGCATTAGGCTTCATTTGTTGTTCATTTTCTACTTCCTTTAGGTGTAGGATTAGGTTTTTCATTTGAGATTTTTCTTGTTTCTTGAAGTAGGCGTGTAGCACTGTATACTTCCACCTTAGGACTGCTTTTCCTGCATATCCCAAAGGTTTTGGACCACTGTGTTTTCATTTTCATTTGTTTCCAAGTATTTTTTAAATTTCTTCTTTGATTTCCTGGTTGACTCATTCATTGTTTAGTAGCATGCTGTTTAACCTCCAGTATTTGTTGTCTTTTCAGTTTTTCTTGTGATTGACATCAAGTTTCATAGTGTTGTGGTCAAAAAAGATGCATGGTATGATCTCAATCTTTTTGTACTTTTTGAAGTCTCATTTGTGACCTAGTATGCGATCTATTCAGGGGAATGTCCCATGTGCACTTGAAAATAATGTGTATTCTGGTGTTTTAGGATGGAATGTTCTGAATATATCTGTTAAGTCCATCTGGTCCAGTATGTCATTCAAATCCATTGTTTCCTTGTTTAATTTTTTTCCACAGATGATCTGTTCACTGATATAAGTGGGTGATAAAGTCTCCTCCTCTTATTGTATTATTATCAAGGGGTTGCTTTATGTTTGTTATTAATTGTTTTATACACTTGGGTGCCTCCATCTTGGGTGCATAATAACTTCCAACTGTCAGATCTTTTTGGATAGACTCCTTTATTATGATATAGTGCCCTTCTTCATCTTTTGTTATAGTCTTTGGTTTAAAGTGTACCTTGTCCTATATAAGTATTGCTACTCCAACTTTATTTAGGTGTCCACTTGCATGATAAATATTTCTCCATCCTGTCACTTTCAAGGCACAGGTGTGTTAGGTCTAAAATGAGTCTTTTGTAGGCAGCATATAGATGGGTTTTGTCTTTTTATCCAATCTGACACCCTATGTCTTTTGATTTGAGCATTTAGTCCATTTTCACTCAGAATAACTATCGATGGATATGTATTTAATGCCGTTTTATTCCTTCTTTTGTCATGGTTTCTGGAGATGTTCTCTTCTTTCTTGTTTTTGTCACTTTGGTCTTTCCTTTCTACTCAGTTCCCTTTAAGTTTTCTTGCAGGGCTGCTTTAAACTCCATTAGTTTTTGTTCATCTGGGAAACTCTACCTTTCCTTCTATTCTGAATGATAGCCTTGCTGGACAGAGTATTCTTGGCTGCAAAATTCTCCCATTCAGAACTTTGAATACATCATGCCAGTCTCTCCTGACTTGGGAAGTTTCTGTTGAGAAATCTGCAGCGAACCTTATGGGTTTCCCTTGTAAGTTAGGGACTTCTTTTGTCTTGTTGCTTTTAAGATTTTTTTTTCTTAATCACTATATTTTGCAAATTTAATTATAATGCCTTAGTGCTAGCTTACTTTTGTTGATTTTGATGGGAGGTTTCTGTGCCTCCGAGGATCTAGAGAAATTTTCTGCCCCCTTTTCTCTCTTCTACTGAGACTCCTGTAATATGAATGTTATTATGATTGATGGAGTAATTGAGTTCCCTAAGTATATTCTCATGTTGCATAATTCTTCTTTCTCTGTTTTATTCAGCTTCACTAGATTTCATTATTTTATCTTCTACATTACCTAGTTGTTTCTCTGCTTCTTCCATCCTTGTGTTCATTGCATCAAGCCTGTTTTGAATGTTACTGCATTTTTCATTTCTGTTTTTAACTCTTTGTTAAATGTGGTAAGGACCTGCATGAAGTCTTCCATTATTTTCTCAAGCCCAGTAAGTATCCTTATGATTGTTGCTTTAAATTCTCCATCAGGTATGTTACTTATATCTGTTTCTCTTAGATCTCTGGCCATGGCCTTGTCTTCTCCTTTCATCTGGGCTAAATTCCTGTCTTGGCATTTTATCTAAGTTTCTATCCTCTTCTGTATATTAGAAAACTCCATTAGGTTTCCTGCTTCTAAGAATAATGGCTTTATGAAAGCGATCATATAGTGCCCAGGGCCTGGTACTTCAGAGTGTGATGTGTGCACTCTGCTGTTCTTTTCTGGCTGCTGTATCCTTCAGGCCAGTTGTCTGTCTTGCCTGCAGTTGACAGTGTTTGGTCTTTGGCCAGAATGTGTCAAGTTTTAACTAGGTATATTCTGGTCTGCTTGCTAAATGAGATATGATACTACTTCCACCTGAACTAAAGTCCTACAGAACTCTCTGGTTGGGAGCCATGGTGTGGGCAGGGGTTTCTGCTGGTGTTCTATGGAAAGGGAACCATGCTAGGATGGGGGAAAGCTTGACCAAGAAGGGCAGTAGTGTCAGAGCCCAGGGGTGCGGGGCTTGGTATAAGTAGGTTAGGCAGCCAGTATTGATGCTATGCTGCTTCCCACAAATGGCTCTGTGTTTATGGTGAGGGCAGGGGAGGGAAATGGCACCAGCCAGCTCCTTTCTTCAAGGAAAGGAGTCCCTGTGCATGCTGTCTCTTAGGAAAGCAAGCTGAGAAGAGTAAATAATCTCCCCTCTGTGTGTTCTAGGTGTGTTTCAGATTGCTGTATCCACACTGTCTGCCTCCAGGTTGTTAGCCTGTGGTGCCCTCTGAGCTGTATCACAGCCAAGCCTGCTAGTCTTAAAACTCCAGGCTTTAGGGATGTGGTGTGGGCAGGGGTCTGTCACTGGTCTTCCAGGGGAGGGTCCCACCTAGGCAGAAATTCTTAGGTTGCTAAAAAGACAAAAGTCCTATGACATATTGTCCTAATCAATCTAAAGTACTCAAAGGAGTTAACTAAGGCTTTAAAGTAGTTATATTGGCAGAAAAACCTAGTGTGATATGAGTTCTGTCTCATCTGCTAAGCAACTCCTAGATTTTGTACCTATACTCATATAAAAGTGGGCTAATAAGGGAGTAGAGCTTCCAGCAAGGGAATTTTCTCCAATAATCCTCCAAGATGGCACAGGGAAACATGAAACAAAGAAAATGTCATTGATAGGCTGAATCTGGGGACTCTTTGGAATAAGCTAACCAATTATGTCAATCCATTGCTAGGGAAGGGACTCAATGAAAAAAGACTCAATTAGGTTAACTTTGTTATCCTTATGAGGCAGAATGTAGAAAATTACATGGAATAAGTGATAGCTATCTTCCTATTTTTGCTTTTTTGAACTGTTATTTTAAATTGCAGTTATTCTGTTTTTTGCTTCTATTACTTTACATGAAGTATGTCAGACATTTCTATATATTTTTAATTTAGCCTATAAGTGAATTTACATCCCTATCTGAGACAAAATGGACACCAATCAGCTATTAATCTTGGAGATGAGAGTCACTTCTAGGCATGGCATGTGGGACAGAGAATGAGTGTATCTGTGGTTATAAATGGAAAACTGTACTAGGTTCAGCAAAAGCACCATTTGAACTGGATGGAGAAAGGGTGTGTGTGTATGCTGGCAACAAAGAAATGAATACCATTGTTTTGTCTACCAAAAAGACCCCCTTTTCTGTATTTTATTCATTCTTGAGGGAACTTTTCTATTTGCATTCAACCAAGTGTGTGCTGTCAATCACAGTATTCCATCCCTCTGTAATACAAATCAGAATCCTGCCACATAATATACTAAATTCAAAGTTAGGAAACGAGAATACTTTGGTGACAAAATTGAACACATAAAGTAATGCTGCTAATAATTATGTATCTAGCCATGTGAAAGAGCCCTGTTGTAAGGAATACAGGTGACATGCACTATAATGCAGAGACAATATAATAAAGTGTCCTGGTGATAATTCTTCATTTTAAGTGTGGCCTTGCCCTTTTTTCATAAGCCAGTCAGATTTGCTGTCACTTGCAACTACAAGAGTCCTGACACAATTCTCTTAGAAAAAATCAAGTAGTCTAGTAGGCTAGTATATAGAGTGCACAGGAAATATGGTAGAGGTACTCCTAAGAAACTTGGGAAAACTGAGAAACTTAGCATCTTAAGTCAGTTCCAAAGCCACTCTATTACAGTCTTTCTCTTGACTGTAACCTAACAGAAAGTACTACCACAGTAAGAAAAAGTCACAGATGGAAATAGTGGTAATGTCCATCCAAGCACTACATGTTTGCATCTGTAGGTAGGTAAGGATACCCTAAAGGTTTAACCTACTAATTGTGAGCATACATACTAGCTTACCTTAGCCTGTCCAACTATATCAAATTGCTATTTCACTCTACATAGGCTATTCTAAGCACAGAAACATACTTCATTTCTTTCAAATTTCAAACACTATTATCTGTCATAGGTAACTATGTCTCATACTTCACAAAGCTATCAGATGGGACTCTAATTTCCCAGTACTAATTATACCATGCATGCCTATGTTGCACCTATCCATCTTCCACAAAGGCCAATCATTCAAATGTGCATAGACTGCAATTCTTTCCCTTCCTGTTTTGTTTCTGGGATCTTACATTATTGATTATTCTATGTGTTATAAATTAATTCTTCCCCACAACCATGAGAGATGTAAACTCCATGAAGACAGATACCTTTTCCATCGTATTCATTGCTATATTTTTGATGCCTAGCACATAGTAAGTACTCAAAATTATTTGTTGAAGGCAAGAGTAAATAAATGAATAAAAAGCTAGAAAGGAATAATCTGTAAGAGGTCTTCCATTTCTGAAGTTCTATAATTCTACTTGGAGAAGATCAAGTGTGACAATGGATTTCTGAGGGTTAGAGGCATCATCAAACTTCAGTAATACTTTTCTAGACAAACCTAATATAATTTTTCTTTATTCTTGACTTTACTTCAGATAAATTCACTTTAAATTTTGAGCCTCAAGATGAAATAATTAAAATAGAAAATGACAATAACAAATTATGCTTACTCTTCTTCCCATCCATATCTGCATGGATTTTCCGAGCCAAGAATCCACTTTTGTATATAGCAGCATTTGGGTCATGAGGAATGTCTAAGAATGGGTTGGTAGTACTCCCAATACGACTGATGGTCTTTGGATGTGTTCCATTAGCCTTCTCATCAGTTCCTTCAGTTGGAGATTTTTTTTTCTCTTCATCATCTCTAAAGGGAGAAAACACAGTTTGAGCACCTAACACAATATTCAATGAACAAAGTTATTTAGTGTAATAAACTATCATGTTTTCCAATAGTCCATCAGTCTTGATAAAAACACTATAAGAGCTATCACTTACTGTGCGTCTGTGTCAAATATTAATGATCATAAAGATCTTGTAAGATGGATATTAGTATCCTATATTACAGATAAGGAAGCAAACTGAGAGAGTTTAAATAAATTCCCAAGGCCACAGATCTAGTAATCAAAGAGAGATGGTAAGGTAATGACTGCAAAATCTCTAAAGCCTTTGCTCTTTCTACCCACTACCTTCATACCTGTCTTCTTTCAAAAGAGTGAGGATTCTTTTACTGAAATCATGATTTTGATTTTGATTTTTACATGTTTTAGCACATCGCCAAGTACACAGAATACAATGAATAATTTTAGATTAAGTACAATGAATAATACTGACCTATATCCACCAAATAATCTCTTATATTGAAACCCCCAGTAAAGCTATCAATGTGGTAGGATGGTGGCGTCATTTAGTACTTTGGCATCTTCTAGCTACAATTTTCTCAACTGCCATAAAAATGTGGGGCACCACTGAGAAAACCAATTGCCCAGTCTTTTGTGAATCTCTGTTCCTTCAAGCAGGGAAAATCTTTTAATGTACACTTAGTATGAAGTTTGCAGAAAATGGATGCTTACATTCAATTAATAAAGAGGAGTGAAATGAAGATGAAAGCTAATAAACTGATAAACTTCTGAAAAACACAACACCGAATTAAGAACATTTGTCTTATTTCACCTGTTTCAATTTCTTGGCTTACCTTTGTTTTTACTGTTTATTAGACACTCATGATTAAAGATTTTTGATTAAAACTTCAAAATAACCACCACGAAAATATATTTAAAATAAACCACAAAATTAACAATTATCAAAGTTGTGCATTTGGTGATCAAATTAAAAATGTGTTTTTTTTCTCCATTGCTATTTGATTATTTAAAGATAATCTTTTGTCTTCCTGCTTTAAAAATTTTTTATCACTACATTTTGTAAATTTAATTGCAATATGTCTTGGTGTTGGCCTGCTTTTTTGCTTTGGATGGGAGTTCTCTGTCTCCTGGATCTGGATGTCTTTTTCCTTTCCCAGATTAGGGATGTTTTCATCTATTCTTCCCTCAAATAAATTTTCTGCCCCCTTTTCTGTCTTCTTCTTTTGGCACTCCTATAATGTTACTATGCTTGATTGAACCACTGAGTTCCCTAAGTCCAGTCTCATGTTGCATAATTCTTCTTTTGTTCAGCTTCGTTTCTTTCAATTATTTTATCTTCTAGGTCATTGTTCCTCTACTACTTACAGCCTGCTGTTCATTGCATCAAGCATGTGTGTAATCTTGTTTATTGCACTCTTATCTCTGAATGGTTCTGTTTTCACTTTTTTATTTCTGTGGCAAGGGTCCCCTGGATGTTTTCTATACTTTTTTTAAGCTCAGTGACTATCCTTATAATTGTTGCTTTAAATTCTCAATCATGAATGTTACTTATATCTTTTTCTTAGATATCTGGCTGTGGATGTAATTTGTTCTTTCATTTGGTATAAATTCCTCTATCTTGACATTTTGTCTAAGGCTTTGTCTTTTTTTCTGTGCTAGAAAAGCTAGTTATTTTTCCTGCTCCTGAAAGCAATGGCTCCTTAAGGAAAAGAATATGTAATGTCCTGGACCTGGTGATTCAGGGATTTTCTCTGGTGTGTGCTGTCTCTGCTCTGCTATTGTGCTTTGGCTGCTGTATCCTTCAGGCTGGTCATCTGCAGAGGCTCTCCTTGCCTTCTGTGAGCAGTGTTTGTTCCCTGGTCTGAATGTGGCAAGTTTTTTGTAAATTTGCACTGGTCTACTTGTAAAATGAGACCTGACACAACCTCCACAAGAACACTATGGTCAGTAGACATGGTATGGGCAATGGTTTCTGCTGGTCATCTGGGGTTGGGGCCCACCATGCTGGGAATGAGGCATGCTTGCCTGATAAGGGCAGTCCCACCATAATGTAGGGAGTTAGGGCCTGGTGTATGCAAGTTAGGCAGCCAGTGTTGGCAATATGCTACTTCTGGTAGGTGGCTGTATTTTTGCTGAGGGGTTGGGGATGGAATTGGCACTAGCCAGCTCCTTTGTTCCTGAAGAGGTATCTCTGTGAATGCTTCCCATCAGGCACATGCCCCAAGAGTGAATAATCTCCCTCTTGGGTGCCCCAGGCATTTTTCAGATTGCTGCTTCCATGCTGTTGCCTTTGGTTGGTTTGCCTGCCTTCTCTCCAGGAGCAGCACAGTGCCCTCTGGACTATATCCCAGGCAAGCATCCTGACCTTTAAAAATCCAGGCTCTTGGGTCACTTGGGAGGCTTAGTCAGTTAAGTATCTGACTTTGGCTCAGATGATGATCTCAAGGGTCATGGGTTGGAGACCGGTATTGGGCTCTATGCTGAAAGTGCAAAGCCTGCTTCAGGTTCTCTGTTTCCCTCTCTCTCTGCCCCTCCTCTCTTGCTCTCTCGCTCTTAAAAACAAATATTTTTTTTTTAAAAAAATACAGGTTCTAAGCAAGTTCTCATGATATCCAGCCCGTCTTGTTTTCCAAGGCAATGGCTTTGAGGCAATATTCTCCTTGTGTGTTGCTCTCTCTCTCATCCTTTTCTGTGACCACAACTCTCTCCCCTCTGTAGCACCTGGAATCAGTTTCTCCCCTAAACCATATCTCCGTACTTCCTACATTCTTTGATGAGGATTCTTCTCTCCCTTAAGTTGTGGAGTTTGTTGTCAGTCTTCATGTCAATTTCTGGGTTCTTTAGGATGATCTGATAGTTATCTAGTTGTGTTCACAGGACAACATGAGCCTAGGATCCTCCTACTCTGCTGTTATCCTCCTCTCCCTCTGGAATTACTGATTTATGCATGTAAGAGATTTAATTATTTATTCATTTATTTTAAATTAATGGCCACTATTGATTTTCACAAAACTATCTTCCGAAGGCTGCAAAAATCCTGGAAAATCATAATTAGTTACTGTATGGATCAGATTTCCTCTTCTATGTTGCTTTATTAAAATTTTTTTTGCATGTAGTTGACCATTTAATGTGAGATATTTAAAGTATATAGTATGAGGATTTAATATACATCATGAAAGGGGTCCCTCATTGATTTAACACACTCCTCACCTCACACTTATATATATATATATACACACATATATATAAATTTATATGTATATATATAAATATGTACATATATATAATATATATATACACACTTATACATATATAAATATGTAAAATTATATGTATATATAAATATATACATATATAAAAATATATGTGTATATATATATATATATAAATTTTGTGTGTGAAGATATGTAAATTCTATTCTCAGAAAATTTCAACTATTCAATGCACTGTTATCAACTGTACTCAGCATGTTATACATTACTTCCTTAGATTGTATCCATCTTATAACTGAAAATTTATATTCTTTTATCACTTGTTCCCTACTTCCCTCACAACTCAACTCTTGAAAGTGACATATTCTTCACTGTTGTAAATTCAACTTTCTTTTAAAATTCCACATATTACAATACAACAAGAGATACCATGTAGTATTTGTCTTTCTCTGTCTTCAGTTAGCATAATGGCTTCCAGATTCATTCATGTCTACTACCTATGACAAGATTTCACTCTTTTATAAGGGTGTGTAATATTCCATTGTGTATATATAGTTGTATCCATACATCTGTAGATAGACACTTAGGTTTTCCCCATACTTTGGATATTATAAATAATTCTTCTATAAATATGAGAGTACAGGTAATTCTTGCAGATAATTATTTTGTGTTCTTTGGCTATATATTCAGAAGTGGGATTATTGGTAGTTCTATTTTTAATTTGTTGAGGAACCTCCATGCTGTTTGCCATAGCAACTATATAGGTTAACATTTCCACAAACAGTGTAAATATCTTTCCCACTTAGTAGGTTGCCTTTTTATTTTGTTAACGGTTTCCTTTGTTGTGTGGAACTATTTAGTTTGATGCGGTCTCACTTAATTTTGCTCTTGTTCCTAAATCTAAAAATTCACTATCAAGACCAATGTCAAAGAGCATACTCTTTAGATTTTCTTCTACGAGCTTTATGGTTTCAGGTCTTATATTCAAAGATTTAATCCATTTTGAGTTGATTTTTGTGTAAAGTAGAAGACAGAGGTCCAATTTCATTCTCTTCCATGTGGATACCCAATTTTCCTAAAAACCATTTCTTGGATACATAATCTTTTCCCCACTGTATATTCTTGGCTGTCCTGTTAAAAATTAATTGAACAAACTCTATGAGTTTATTTCTAGGCTTTCTATTCTGTTCCATTGATCTGTGTCTGTTTTTTACATCAATACCAAACTGCTGATTACTATAGATTTGTAATATAGTTTGAAATCAGGAATTATAATGCTTCCAGCTTTGTTCTTCTTTCTGAAGATTGCTGTGGTAAGATATCACAAAAAAGAGAACTATAGGCCAATATTTCTCATTAATATAGATGTAAACTTGTCAACAAAATATTAGAAAAGTAAAGCCAACAATATATTTAAAAAAATTATACACCATGGTCAAGTGGGATTTATTCTGTGCATGCAAGTGTGGTTCAATATTTGCAAAACATTCAACAAGATATGTCACAGCAATAAGAGAAAGGATAAAAAAAACACATTTTAATACATGCAGAAAAAGCTTTCTACAAAGTACAATTTTCATTCATGATTAAAATCATCTGCAAAGTCTGTCTAGAGCTAACATATCTCAATATAATAAAGGCCTCATATGAAAAACCCACAGCCAAAATCATACACAATGGGAAAAAATTGGAGAGCTTTTCTGGTCAGGTGAGGAACAAAACAAGGATGTCCACTTTCACCACTCTTATTCAACATGGTACTGGAAATCCTAGCCACAGAAATTAAACAAAAGAAATAACAGGCATCCAAATTGGTAAGGAAGAAGTCAAACTTTTACTATTTACTATTTGCATATGACATGATAGAAACCCTAAAGACTTCACCAAACAACCACCAGAACTGATAAATGAATTCAGTAAATTTGCAGGATACAAAAATCAATTGAATTCCTATACTCTCATAATGAAACAGCAGAAACAGAAATTAATAATTCCATTTAACAGTAAGATACCTAGCAATAAACATAACTAAAAAGGTGAAAGACCTGTACTCTGAAAACCATAAAACATTGATAAAAAGGGGTGCTATGTGGCCGAGCTGGTTAAATGTGACTCTTGATTTCGGCTTAGGTCATGATCTCACAGTTCATAGAGTTTGAGCCCTGCATCAGGTTTTGCACTGACAGTGCAGACCCTGCTTGGGATTCTCTCTCTCTCTTTGTCCTCTGCACACACTCTATTTCAAACTAAACAAATAAAAATTAAAAAAAAACACTGATAAAAGAAATTCAAGACAATGTGAAGAAATGGAAAGACAATCCATGCTCATGGATTGGAAGAAAAAATTTTTTAAAATGTTTAAACTACTTAAAGCAATCTACAAATTTAATGCAATGCCTATTAAAATACCACCAGCACTTTCTACAGATCTGGAATTAAGAATCCTTGGGTGGCTCAGTCGGTTAAGCATCCGACTCTTGATTTTGGCTCAGTTTGTGAGATTGAGCCCCACATTGGGCTCTGTGCTGGCAGCGTAGAGCCTACTTGGGTTTCTCTCTCTCCCTCCCCTGCTGTCTCCCTCAAAATAAACACACTTTTTAAAAAAAGAATCCTAAAATTTGTATAGAACCACAAAAGTTTACTCCAAATAGCCAGAGCAATCTCGAAAAACAAATACAAAACTGGATGTATTACAATTCCAGACTTCAAGTGATATTACAAAGTTGTAGTAATCAAAATAGTATGGTACTGGCATAAATACAGACACGTGGATCAATGAAACATAATAGAAAACTCAGAAATGAACTTAGAACCGTATGATCAATTAATCAGCAAGGCAGGAATTAATATACAATGGGAAAAAGACAGTCATTTTAAAAGTTTTTATTTAAATTCCAGTTAGTCAACACACTGTGTAATATTAGTTCCAGGTGTACAAAATAGTGATTCAACACTTCCATACATGCCTCAGTGCACTCCTTCATCCCGATCGCTTGTTTAACCCATCCCCCAATCTGCCTCCCATTCTGGTAACCATCAGTTTGTTCTCTATAGTTAAGAGTCTGTTTCCTGGTTTGCTCCTCTTTTTTCCCCTTTGTTCATTTTTTTTGTTTGTTTCTTAGATTCTGCATATGAGTGAAACCATACAGTGTATATCTCTCTGACTTATTTGATTTAGTATAATACTTTCTAACTCCATCCACGTCATTGCAAATGCAAGATTTCTTTCTTTTTGATGGCTGAGTAATATTCCATAGTGTGTGTGTGTGTGTGTGTGTGCGCGCGCGCGCGCGCGCGCGCGCGCACACACACACAATGTCTTCTTTTCATTCATTAGTCAATGAACACTTGGGCCGCTTTAAAATGTGGCTATTATAGGGGCGCCTGGGTGGCTCAGTCGGTAGGGCGTCTGACTTCAGCTCAGGTCACGATCTCGAGGTCCGTAAGTTCGAGCCCCGCATCGGGCTCTGGGCTGATGGCTCAGAGCCTGGAGCCTGCTTCTGATTCTGTGTCTCCCTCTCTCTCTGCCCCTCCCCGTTCATGCTCTGTCTCTCTCTGTCTCAAAAATAAATAAAACGTTAAAAAAATTTTTTTTAAAAATAAAATGTGGCTATTATAGATAATGCTGCTGTAAATACCAGAGTGCATGTATCTCTTCCAATTAGTGTTTTTGTATCCTTTGGGTAAATACCTAGGAGTGCAATTCCTGAATCTTAGGAATCTAGTTCTATTTTTTTAAGGTTTATTTTATTTTTGAGAGAGAAAGAGAGAGAGAGCATGAGTCAGGGAGGGGGAGAGAGAGAGATGGAGACACAGAATCTGAAGCAGGCTCCAGGCTCTGAGCTGTCAGCCCAAAGCCCGATGTGGGGTTCGAGCTCATAGACTGTGAGATCATTACCTGAGCTGAAGTTGGTGCTCAACCAACTGAGCCACCCAGGTACCCCAGGGTAGTTATATTTTAACTTTTTGAAGAACCTGCATGCTGTTTTCTACAGTGGCTGCACCAGTTTGCATATCTACCAACAGTGTGAGATGCTTCCCCTTTCTCTGCATCCTTGCCAATACCTGTTGTTTCTTGTACTGTTAATTTTAGCCATTCTGACAAGTATGAGGTTATTATCTTATTGTAGTTTTGAGTTGCATTTCCCTGATGATAAGTGAGGCTGAGCATAATTTCATGTGTCTGTTGCCCATCTGTATATCTCCTTTGTAAAAATGTCCATGTCTTCTGCCCATTTTTTAACTGGATTATTTGCTTCTTGGGTTTTGAGTTTAATAAATTCTTTGTATGTTTTGGATACTCATCCTTTATCAGTTATGTCATTTGCAAGTATCTTCTATTCTATAGGTTACCTTTCAGTTTTGTGGACTGAAGATAGTCTCTTCAACAAATGGTGCTAGGAAAACTGGATAGATACATGCAAAAGAATGAAACTGGACCATTTTTTTTCACCATACACAAAAATAAACCCAAAATAGATTAAAGGCCTAAATGTGTGAGCCCTAACCATAAAAATCGTAAGAGAACATAGGCAATAACTTCTCTGACATCAGCTGTAGCAACATATTTCTAGGTATGTCTCCTAAGGCAAGGGAAACAAAAACAAAAATAAGCTATTGGAAATACATCAGAATGAAAAACATCTGCACAGTGAAGGGAATCATCAGCAAAATTGAAAGGCATGTAATACACGAACATACACAGATGCACTCATGCTCACCCTGGAATATTACTCAGCCATAAGAAAGAATGAAATCTTGCCATTTGCAACAACATGGTTGGAGGTAGAGAGTATAATGCTAAGCCAAGTAAGTCAGTCAGAGAAAGACAAATGATCTTACTCATGTGTGGAATTTAAGACACAAAACAAATGATTACAGGAAAAATAAAAAGAAAACTGAAGAACAGATTCTTAACAATAGCAAACAAACTGATGGTTACCAGAGGGGAGGTGGGAAAGTTTATAGGTAAAATAGGGGAAGGGGATTAAAGAGTATACAATAAAGAATATATAATAAATAAAATAAAATTTAAACAAACATTTAAATAGGTTTGGCTATTTGACATCTTTTGTGGTTCCAGGAAAATTTTAGGAGTGTTCTATTTTTGTGAAAAAGTGGTATTGGAATTTTGATAGGGATTGCACTGACTCCATAGATTGCTTTGTGTGGTACAGAGACGTTAGCAATATAATTATGCCAAGCAGTAGACACAAAATACTTTTCCCATTTATTTGTGCCCTCTTCACTTTCTTTTATCAGTGCCTTATAGTTTTCAGTGTACAGTCTTTCACTTCCTTCATTAAATTTGTTCCTGGGGCACCTGGGTGGCTGAGTCAGTTAAGCGTCTGACTTCGGCTCAGGTCATGATCTCACAGTCCATGAGTTCAAGTCCTGTGTCGGGCTCTGTGCTGACAGCTCAGAGCCTGGAGCCTGCTTCAGATTCTGTCTCTGTCTTTCCCTGCCTCTCCCCTACTTGCACTCTGTCTGTCTCTCTCTCTCTCAAAAAAATGAATAAAACATTAACATTTTTTAAAATATTTATAACTAAGTATTTTACTGGTTTGGATCCTGTTATACTTGGGATTTACTTAACATCTGTTCTGATAGTTCATTGTCATTACACAGAAACACAAATGATTTTTGTATATTGATTTTACATATATTGTGCAACTTTACTGAGTTCATTTATTAAATCTACTAGTGATTCTGTTGAAGTCTATAGGGTTTTCTAGTTTTAATGTCATTTGCAAACAGAGATAATTTTACTTCTTTTTAAACTTTTTAAAAGATTTTTTAAAAGTTTATTTATATATTTTTGAGAGAGACAGAATGAGCAGAGGAGGGGTAGAGAGACAGGGAGACAGAGGATCCAAGCAGGCTCTGTGCTGTGAGCAGAGAGCCTGATGTGGGGCTCAAACTCACAAACCTTGAGATCCTTATCTAAGCTGAAGTCAGAAGCTTAACCAACTGAGCCACCCAGGCGCCCCATTTCTTCCTTTTTTATTTGTATGCCTTTTATTTCTTTCTTTCTTTCTTTATTATTATTATTTTTTTTTGCCTAACTCCTCTGGCTAAGGCTTCCAGTACTATATTGAATAAAATATCAAGAGTGGGCATCCTTGGGTATTGTTCCTGATCTTAGTGGAAATGATTTTAGCATTCACTGTTGAATAGGATATAAGATACGCAGTTGTCACACTTAGCCGTGACTATGTTGAGGTACATCCTCTGTACCTAGTTTGTGGAGAGGTATCTTAAAAAAATGTTAAATATTATCAAATGCTTTTTCTGAGTTTACTGAAACAAAAATATAGTTTTTATACTTCATTTTGATCATGAAGTATATCACATTTATTGATTTGCAATGTTGAACCATCTGTGCATCTCTGGAATAAATCCCATCTTATCATGGAGTATGATCTTTTCAATGTGCTGTTGCATTCAGTTTGCTAATATTTTATTGAGGATCATTTGCATCTATGTTTATCAGGAATGGACTTTTTTCCCCCCCTTTATCCTTGTTTGGCTTTGGTATCAGGACAATGCTGGCTTTGTAAAAGATTTTTAAACTTTTCCCTCCTCTTCGTTTTTTGGAATAGTTTTAGAAGGATTGGCATTAATTCATTGATGTTTGGTAGAATTCACCAGGGAAAACATCAGGTCTTGGACTTTATTTTTTGGGAAGTATTTGCTTGCTGATTCAGTCTCCTTAATAGTAATTGGTCTGTTGGTTTTTCTGTTTTGTTTTGTTTTGTTTTTCATGATTTAGTCGTGGCAGGGTGCTTATTTCTAGGGATTTAATTTTCTTTTTTACTCTGATTTGTTGGCATATAATAGCCTTTTATGATTGACTATATTTCTATGATATCAATTATAATGTATGTTTCATTTCTAATTTTCTTTGAGTCCTCTTAAGTCTATTTTGCTTAACTTTTTAAAAACTGAGCTATTTGTCTCATTGATCTTTTCTATTGTCTTTTTTAGACTCTATTTCTACTCTGACTTTAGTTTTTTTTTTTTTCCTTCTAATTTAGGGTTTAGTTTGTTCTTTTTCTAATACCTTGAGGTATAAGGTTGTTTATTTGAGATCTTACCTTTAACTTAATGTAGGCATTGATTACTATAAACTACACTCTTAGAATTGCTTTTCATATATCCCATAAGTTTGGTATGTTGTATTTTCATTTTCATCTGCCTCAAGATATTTTTGGGGGACACCTGGGTGGCTCACTCAGTTAAGTAGCTGACTTTATTTTGGCTCAGGTCATGTTTTCATGGTTCATGAGTTTGAGCCACACATTGGGCTCTGTGCTGACAGTGGGGGGCCTGCTTGTGATTCTCTCTCTTCTTCTCTCTCTGCCCATCCCCCACTCTCTCTCTCACTCAGAGAAAATAAACTAAAAAAATTTTTTTAATGTATTTTTTATCTCTCTTCTAAAAGTTATCTGGGTTATTTCTACTTACTATGTTTTATTTTTATAATGAAAAAATTATTTGTGTTTGTAAACAGCATCATGATAATAATATGAAAATACAGTGTTATAGATATTTCATAGTTTGGAATCAATCCAGAAAGAAGATTCCTAGTATTCAAATAGATTATTCTACTGTCACCATAAAGATTTAATACTGTTAAGATATACATTTGTATTCATTTGAAAAACAAAAAAAAAAATCCCTTGCATTAAAAAAAAAAAGAATTGCAGTTTCACATTCAAATATTGCATGTTTAAAATCACTCCATTCTGTATAGTGTCTTACATAAGTTTTTGTTTGTGCAACTGACAATACAAAGCAAATTTCAATATGAGCAAGCCAAAATTCATTTACCTGAAAAAATTATATCTCCTTTCTAATTTCACCTGTATACAAAGTGCATACAAATATTAGACTTATTTTTTCACTATACCATTCTATATTATTATATTGTCATCAGAAATATAAATTTTGATAGGTTTGATTATATTAAATTTATTTTTAATGTGTATCAGCCACATGCCTAAAAGAGACCACATGATACACATGGCTATTTATTTTTTTTTAACATTTATTCATTTTTGAGAGATAAAGAGAGGCAGAACATGAGTAGGAGAGGGGCAGAGACACAGAATCTGAAGCAGGCTCCAGGCTCTGAGCTATCAGCACAGAGCCTGACGCGGGGCTCGAACTCACCAACCATGAGATAGATCATCACCTGGGCTGAAGTTGGAGGCTTAACCAACTGAGCCACCCAGGCGCTCCACACATGGCTATTCTAAAGCAATTGTGACTGATATAAAATTAGTATGTCCAAGACAAAAATCATAGTAAATTTTTCAGTTTTTCTTTTTCCATGTAGTGGTATTTTAAGATGGTCACATTCAAAGTACTATTTTCTCATTCTGAAGGAGAAAAATAGGATACAGTTTAAGAGTTAAGAAGTTATCAACTGCTTGACCTCAAAATTTATTTATAAAGTTACCCTCAATATTTGGTGATTACTAATTTTGCAGGGTTTTGAGCTGTGGGTAGAAAAAACAACCATTACCCTGGGAATTATGTTAAGTATTTTAAAAATGAAGAGCTATAAGAAATTACTACTATATACATGCTACCTAACTTGTTATGGTAATCATCTCAGAATATATGTAAATCAAGACATTATGCTGTATTTCTTAAACTTATGCAGTATTTTAAGTATTTTAAAAATGAAGAGCTATAAGAAATTACTACTATATACATGCTACCTAAACTTGTTATGGTAATCATCTCAGAATATATGTAAATCAAGACATTATGCTGTATTTCTTAAACTTATGCAGTGATGTATGTCAGTTATATCTCAGTAAAACATGGGGAAAACGGTAAAGGAGAAATGCGTTCTCACACAAGTATTGAGCAAATCTGCCAGTAGACCTGCTCTATAAGAATGGTTGAAAGACGTTCTTAATAGGGAAAATAATATAGATCAGAAAGTCAGATCTACATAAAGAAAGGAAGTACATCGTAGAAAAAGTGAACATAAAATAAACATTTTTATTAACATATCTAATTAATAAGTTTGTTCAAAATAATAGGAACAGATTTTTGTTGGGGAGGGAAGATGGCGGCGTAGGAGGACGCTGGGCTCACCACGCGTCCTGCTGATCACTTAGATTCCACCTACACCTGCCTAAATAACCCAGAAAACCGCCAGAGGATTAGCAGAACGGAGTCTCCGGAGCCAAGCGCAGACGAGAGGCCCACGGAAGAGGGTAGGAAGGGCAGCGAGGGGTGCGCGCTCCACGGACTGGCGGGAGGGAGCCGGGGCTGAGGGGCGGCTCCCCGGCCAAGCAGAGTCCCCGAGTCTGGCAGGCAAAAGCGGAGGGGCCTGACGGACTGTGTTCCGACAGCAAGCGCGACTTAGCGTCTGGGAGGTCATAAGTTTACAGCTCTGCTCAGAAAGCGGGAAAGCTGCGGGATTAATTGATCATATAATTGTGGGTTTATTTCTTGGCTGTTTAGTCTGTTATATTGATCTGTGTTTTGATTTTGGTGTCAGTACCATACTATTTTGATTACTACAACTTTGTAACATAACGTGAAGTCAGAGATTGTGATGCCTCCAGTTTTGTTTTTGTTTTTCAAGGTTGCTTTTGCTCTCTAGAGTCTTTTGTAGTTCCATACAGATTTTAGGAATTGTTCTAGTTCTGTGAAAATTGCTGGTGGTATTTTGATAGGGATTGCATTAAATGTGTAGATTGCTTTGGGTAGTATAGATATTTTAACCTTATTTGTTCTTTCAATCTGTGAGCATGGAATGTCTTTTCATTTCTTTGTATCCTCTTAAATTTCTTTTATCAGTGTTTTATAGTTTTTAGAGTACAGGTCTTTCTCCTCTTTGGTTAGGGTTATTCCTAGGTATCTTATTATTTTTGGCTCAATTGTAAATGGAATTGATTCATTAATTTCTCTTTCTGCTACTTCATTTTTGATGCACAGAAATGCAACAGGTTTCTGTACATTGTGTATCCAGCAAATTTATTGAATTAGAATATAAATTCTGTAAATTTTTGGTGTAGTCTTTGGGGTTTTCTATCTGGGTATGATGTTATCTACAGATAGCAAAAGTTTGACTTCTTTCTTACCAATTTTGATGCTTTTTACTTCTTTTTGTTGCCTGATTACTGTGGTTAGGACTTTTCAGTAAGTTAAATAAAAACAGTGAGAGTGTACACCCTTGTCTTGTTCCTTACCTTAGGAGAAATGCTGTCAGTTTTTCCCCACTGAGGAGGATGTTGGCTGTAGGTTTTTCATATAATGCCTTAATGATGTTGTGTTATGTTGCCTCTAACCCTAATTTGCTTAGGGTTTTTATCATGAATTGATATACTTTGCCAAATGCTTTATCTGTAGATGTTGAAAGGTTCTTATTCTTTTTCTTATGATGTGATATGTTACATTCATTTGCCAATATTTAACCACCTTTCATACCAGGATTAAATCCCACTTGACAATGGTAAATGATATTTTTTTATGTATTGTCATTGGATGCAGTTTGCCAGTATTTGTTGAGGACTTTTTCATGCATGTATACTTACAGATATAAGTAGCCAAAAAAAAAAAAAAAAAAAAAAAAAAAAAAGAAAAAAGAAAAAGAAAGAAAAAAATTTTCTTATGAGAACTCTCAGGATTTACTTTTAACAAAAGCAGATCACACAGCAGTATTAACCATACTCATGCAATACATTGTATCCCTAGTATTTACTTGTAACTGGAAGTTTTTATTGTT
Organism: Panthera leo; assembly: GCF_018350215.1. NCBI lineage: Eukaryota > Metazoa > Chordata > Mammalia > Carnivora > Felidae > Panthera > Panthera leo. Next base: position 38,535,652 of record NC_056682.1, read on the forward strand.
GACCAACGATCACTAATTCCCTTCCACCTCCTGTCTCCCACCAACCTCCACTTGTGGTAATCACAAATCGGGTGTCTTTTTCTATGAATTTGAGATTTTTTTTTGCCTTGAGAGTCAACATATAAATGATATCACATAGTGTTTGTTTTTCTCTTATTTCATTTGGTATAAAGGCTTTCAAGATCCATCCATGTTGTCACAAATGGCATGATTTCCTCATTTTTTAATGGTGGAATACGTCATTGTGTGTGTGTGTGTGTGTGTGTGTGTGTGTGTGTATGTGTGCGTTTATAATGTGTGTATATATATAATGTGTGTGTATATAAAATGTGTGTGTATACCACACATACCAGAGCTTCTTTATCCATTCACTTACTGATGGACACAGGTTATTTCCATATCTTGGCTATTGTAAACACTGCTGCGGTGAACATAGCGGATGGAGATATCTTTTCAAGTTAGTGTTTTCATTTCCTTTGGATATATTCCCAGCAGTGAAGTTGCTGCATTATATGATAGTTCTAATTTCAAATTTTTGAGGATATTCCATGCTGTTTTCCACAATAGCTATATCAGTTTACAATCCCATCAACAGTGTAGATTCATTCCTGCCAGCATTTTTATTTCTTGTCTTTTTTATGATGGCCACTCTGGCAGGAATGAAGTTATATCACAGTGGTTTGATGTGCATTTCCCAGATGACTAGTGTGGTTGAGCATCTTTTCATGTACCTGTTGGCTTTCATATATCTTCTTTTGCCTGTATAGGTCTTTTGCCCATTTTTTAATTGGGCTCGTTTGATTTTTTATTCCTTTGGCTACTGAGTTTTTAGGAGTCCTTTATATTTTGGCTATTAATCTCTAATCATAAAAATTGTTTCAAATATTTTTCCCATTCTGTGGGTTATCTTTTCACTTTGTTGTTTCTTTTGCTGTGCAGAAGCTTTCCAGTTTGATGTAGTTCCACGTGTTTATTTTATTTTGTTGCTTCTGCTTTAGGTGTCAAATAGAAAAATCACTGGCAAGACCCATGTCAAGGAGCTTTAGTCTTATGTTTCTTCTAGGAGTTTCATGGTTTCAGGTCTGACATTAAAATTTTTAATCCATTTCAATTTAGTTTTTGTGAGTGGTATAAATTAGTGTAAAAATTCCTTCTTTTACATGTGAATATCCAATTCTCCCAGCACCATTTATTTAAGAAACTGTCTTCTATGCATTGAGTATTCCTGGCTCCCTTGTCTAATATTAGCTTGAGTAACTCTGGGGTTTATTTCTTGCTTCTTAAAACAGGTGTTTATTGTTATGAATTCTTCTCCTAGAAATTATTTTGCTGCATTGCCTATGTTTTGGTATGTTGTGTATTTCCATTTGTCTCATGATACTTTTTAATTTCTCCTTTAATTTTTGATTCATTGGTTATTCAAAAGATTGCTGTTTAATTTCCACATATTTGTGAATTCTCCTCATTACTGACTTCTAGTTTCATATCACTGTGCTCAGAGAAGATACTTGGTTTGACTTCAATCTTGACTTTGCTAAGACTTGTTTTGTGACCTAACATATGATCTATCCTAGAAAATGTTACATGTGCACTTGAGAAGAATGTATTCTGGTATTATAGGATACAATATTCTGTATATGCCTGTTTACTGTATATGCCCATTTAAGTCTACAGTGTTGCTTAAGTCTACTATTTTCCTTATTGATTCTCTGAGTGACCTATCCATTGCTGAGAACAGGGTATTAAAGACCAATTTTATTGTATCAGTGTTTATTTCTCCTTTTAGCTCTGTTAATTTTTGCTTTATATATTTAGATGATCCAAAGTTGGTTGCATAAATATTTACAAGTTAGACCTTTTTGATGTCTTGACCCCTTTATTATTACGTAATAGTCTTGTCTCTTTTTACCATTTTTAAAGTCTATTTTTTCAGAAATAAGTATAGCTATCTATGCTGTTTTGTTTTTGGTTACTATTACTTTAAAATATCTTTTCCCATTTTTTCATTTTCAGTCTATGTATGTCTTAACAGCTAAAGTGAGTCTCCTATAAGCAGCATGTGGTTGGATCTTGTTTTTCTTTCAATCCATTCAGCTATTCCCTGTCTTTTTAAGGACAAATTTAATCCATTTATTTTTAGAGCAGTTATTGATAACAACTTATAATTAAAAGATTTAACAAAATGTCTTCTGATTGTTCTATAGATACACTGTTCCTTCTTATCCTGAGATCTTTTTTTGTATGTCTTGACTTGTGGTATCAGCATGCTTTGACTTCTTTATTATGTTCTTTTAAGTACTTACTATGGGTATTTCCTTTGTGGTTATCATGAGGTCTACATAAAATATCTTAAAATTATAACACCATAATTTAAACTAGTAACTTCAACAAAATTCGTAAGTTTTAGTTTTCCTTCTTCTCCCTCACATATTTTAAGTTACTGATGCTACAATTTATATATTTCTTACATTTTGTAACTAATCACAGATTACTGAAGTCATGCTATTTTACTATACTTCTTTCTCTTTTAAGTTTTAAACTAGAGTTGTAAGTGAATTAACTATCACCATTACCCTATTAAGAATCAAATTCTGACTATAAATCTACTATTCCAGTTTTACACTGCCTTCTTATATGTTTTTATGATGTTCATTACTGTCATTTTATTTCCACTTAAATAAATCCCTTTAGCATTTAAGGAAGGTCTAGTGGTAATAAATTCCCTCAGCTTTTGGTTGTTCCAGAGTGTTTTTATTCCTCTTCCATCTCTGAAGGTCAGCTTCTTCAGATATAGTACCCTTGGCTGGCAGTTGGCAGTTTTTTCTTTCAGTATTTCAAATGTGTCATATCACTCTCTTCTGGCCTGAAATTTTTCTGTTCAGAAAGTTGCCTATAGTCGTATAAGGGTTCCTTTTTATGTGGCTTCTCAATTTTGTCTTGTTGCTTTTAAAACTCTGTCTTTACTTTTGACAATTCCATAACAATAATGTGTAGCCCTATTTGGGGTTCTTTGGGCCTCTTGGATGTGGTGTCTATTCCTATCTCCACCTTTGGGTAGTTTTTAGCCATTATTGCTTTAGATATAACTTCTGTCCCTCTTTTTTTCTCTTCTTCTTATGGAATTCCCATAATGCAAATATTGTTTCTAGTACCATAGGCTTTCTTTATTCAGTTTCATTTTTTCTTTTTGATTATTTGACTACATAATTTTAATTGTCCTATCTTCCACATCACTGATTCTTTCTTTTGCATGGTCAAGTCTGTTTTTGAAGCGCTTTATTGAGTTCTTCAATTCCAGTGTATATTTCAGCTCCAGAATTTTTGGTTTTGGTTTCTATTTCTTTCTTGAACTTGCTTTTGTTCATGCTGTTTTTCAAATTTCACTTCACTGTTGTCTGTGTGTTTTTGTTCACTAAATTTCTTTAAAAGGATTATTCTGAATTCTTTGTCTGATAAACCACAGATCTCCATTTCTTTAGTATCAGTTATTGGAGAATCATTTCCTTTGATGGTGTCACAGTTACTTGACTTTTCATGTTTCTTGATTCCTTATGTTGGTATCCACACATTTGAGCAAGTGGTCTCCTCTTCCAGACTTTGTCATTTTGCTTTGTTAGAGATAATTCACTATAGTCAGCTCAGTTTGGTTTGCTGGATGCCTTTAATGGTAACATTTTGGGCAGGTAAGCCCTACCATTAGGACTGTTTTTTGTTTTTGTTTTTTTTTTTCACTATGACAACTATTTGGGCTCTGAAGTCAGGGATGGGGAGTGTGCCATGGGCTGAGAATAATTGCGTAGGACTGCTGTCTTGGTCCCTAACCAAATAAGGCTATTAAAATGGACTTCACATTTGCCTGGATTTTCTGGTTAGGCTCACTATAGAGCCAGGACCTCATACTCTTCTCACCAATAAGTGGAGTTATAAATTATTTTCCTTGCCCTGGCAGGGCAGCAGTATTGGACCTGTACAGTTCATTGTCTGGGCCCCTGAATCAGGCAAGAGCGTACACTGAATCCCCTCAGCAGGTGAGGACACTGGTTTTGCTTTGTAGACACATAAAGTCATGGGCTACATTCTCTGTCCAAGTGGTACTCTAAGCAGAGCTCTTGGATGGGCTGTTAAAACTTGTGTTCCCTGTCAGGAAGGCTGAAGGATGTATAAATTGGGCCATGAAATAATTTCCCTGCCTGGGCATAGCAGGAAAAATAGTTCCAAGTCCACTAACATTCTTTGTTTGCGGTCTTGACTCAGGCCAACCTGTGTTCCAATTTCACTAACTAACAGGACCACTGGCTTTGTTCTATAGGTGATCAGTTCCAGAATTGCTGGGTTATGCAGCTTCCAGGTATTCTCACAAGCACTTATTGCTAGATGTGGCTGGAGGCCATGATCCATAGCATGTAGGGCTATGACTGGCTCCTGCCTGGGCATGACTGGGAGGTTCCACTTCAGGCAACTCTCCCAAATTGTCTGAACAGACTTTCTGGTTAGGGAAGTCCAACCAGAAAGTCACAACCTTCACTGGTGAGGCCATGAATTAGCTCTCCTGCCTGGTGTAGCAGGGAAGCCCTTCACAGCTAGTATTGGCTTTGCTCTGAGCGCCATCAGCACTGCCTACTTGCCTCTTAGCTGAAGAAATGCTGGAGTATGCAGCTTCCAGGTGTTCTTGCCAGCCCTTGCTGTCAAATGGGCCCATGGTCTGTAGCAGGCGGGGCTGTGACTCAGTTCTTTTGCCTGGGTGTGGGGAGACCAGGCTCCAGGCCTGGCAGAACTCTTTGCTTGAGGTCACAAATCAGGCTGACTTGCACCCTGCCAAATTCCCTAGTCACACCACACTCACTTGGTTCTGTACATGAGCAAAGCCAATGGTAGAGGCTAATGCTTGGGCTCTGCAGTTAGGAACTCAGTCTGCTAAGCCCAAAGTGTTGGTTCTTAGAAATCTGACTCCTTTTTCTGTCTCAATCAGATTCCCAGTAGTTAAGCCCTGTAAATTCCCCTGTTATCCCCATGGTGAAAAACCAGAGTAGGGGTTCCCACAAAGTGATCCACAATGCTGGGGGTTGCTAGATGTTACATCTGAGCTCTTTCATCCCACTGTAGGGACTATAGCCTAAGGAGAGACCTCTCAATGCGGTACTACACCTGCCTGGGGAAAGGTAATGTGTTTAGTGTATAGCTGTTCCTCTTACCCTTCTAATGCCGTCTGTCTTGGTCTTTGTGGTTCAGGGGGGATGCTTCAGCCTCACTCTCAAGTTTAGAATTCTCTCAGAAATCTCTTGTCCATGAAATGCTGGTAATTATTCTTGTGACAGGGAATGGAAGTCAGGAATAACCTATGTTGCTACCTTGATGATGTTTCCCCTTCACTTCTGAAGGATAAGTTTGTAGGCTACAGAATTTTAGGTTAGTGAGTTTTTCCTCTCAAAACTTTAAATATTTCACCACACACTTTTCTTGTTTTATTGTTTCTGAGAAGTCAGGTATAATTCTCATCTTTGTTCCTCTATAGATAAGGTGTTTTTTACCCCTATGTATTCTTTCAAGATTAAAAAAAATTTTTTTAATGTTTATTTATTTTTGAGAGAGACTGAGTGTGAGTGGGGGGGGGGGGAGTCAGAGACAGAGGGAGAAACAGAAATCAGAAGCAGGTTCCAGGCTCTGAGCTGTCAGCACAGAGTCCAACGTGGGGCTCGAACTCAGGAACCATGAGATCATGACCTGAATTGAAGTTGGAGGCATAACTGACTGAGCCACCCAGGTGCCCCATGAGATTTTTTCTTTAGCTTTGATTTTCTGAAATTTTTATATGTTATGACTTGGTGTAATTTTTTTCCACACCTGTAGTTTTTTTTAATATACATTAAATATAATTTATTGTCAAATTGGTTTCCATACAACATCCAGTGCTCATCCCAACAGGTGCCCTCCTCAATGCCCATCACCCACTTTCCCCTCTCCCCCACCCCCCATCAACCCTCAGTTTGTTCTCAGTATTTAAAAGTCTCTTATGGGGGCCCCTGGGTGGCTCAGTCGGTTGAGCGTCTGACTTCGGCTCAGGTCATGATCTCGCAGTCTGTGAGTTCGAGCCCTGTGTCGGGCTCTGTGCTGAACAGCTCAGAGCCTGGAGCCTGCTTTGGATTCTGTGTTTCCCTCTCTCTCTGCCCCTCCCCCGCTCATGCTCTGTCTCTCTCTGTCAAAAATAAATAAACATTAAAAAAAATTTTAAAAAAGTCTCTTACGGTTTGCCTCCTTCCCTCTCTGTAACTCCCCCCCCCCTTCTTCTCCCCCATGGTCTTCTTTTAAGTTTTTCAGGATCCACATGAGTGAAAACATATAGTATCCGTCTTTCTCTACCTGACTTATCTCACTTAGCATATTAATTTCCAGTTCTATCCACATTGCTACAAAGGCCAGATTTCATTCTTTCTCATTGCCAAGCAGTATTCCATTATATATATAAACCACATCTTCTTTAACCATTCATTAGTTGATGGACATTTAGGCTCTTTCCATAATTTGGCTATTGTTGAAAGTGCTGCTATAAACATTGGGGTACAAGTGCCCTTATGCATCAGCACTCCTGTATCCCTTAGGTAAATTCCTAGCAGTGCTATTGCTGGGTCATAGGGTAGATCTATTTTTAATTTTTTAAGGAACCTCCACTCTGTTTTCTGGGGTGGCTGCACCAATTTGCATTCCCACCAACAGTGCAAGAGGGTTCCCGTTTCTCCACATCCTTGCCAGCATCTATAGTCTCCTGATTTGGTCATTTTAGTCACTCTGACCAGTGTGAGGTGGTATGTCAGTGTGCTTTTGATTTGTATTTCCCTGATGAGGAGTGACATTGGGCATCTTTTAATGTGCCTGTTGGCCATCTGGATGTCTTCTTTGGAAAAGTGTCTGTTCATGTCTTCTGCCCATTTTTTCACTGGATTATTTGTTTCTCTGGTGTGGAGTTTGGTGAGTTCTTTATAGATTTTGGATACTAGCTCTTTATCCGAGATGTCATTTGCAAATATCTTTTCCCATTCCATCAGTTGCCTGTTAGTTTTGTTGATTGTTTCCTTTGCAGTGCAGAAGCTTTTTACCTTCATGAGGTCCCAATAGTTCAGTTTTGCTTTTAATTCCCTTGCCTTTGGAGATGTGTCGAGTAAAAAATTGCTGTGTCTGAGGTCAGAGAGATTTTTTCCTGCTTTCTCCTCTAGGGTTTTGAGGGTTTCCTGTCTCACATTCTGGTCCTTTATCCATTTTGAGTTTGTTTTTGTGAATGGTGTAAGAAAGTGGTCTAGTTTCATTCTTCTGCATGTTGCTGTGCAGTTCTCCCAGCACCATTTGTTAAAGAAACTGTTTTTTTTTCCATTGGATATTCTTTCCTGCTTTGTCAAAGATTAGTTGGCCATACATTGTGAGTCCAATTCTGGAGTCTCTATTTGATTGGTCTATGTGTCTGTTTTTGTGCCAATATCATACTGTCTTGATGATTATAGCTTTGTAGTAGAGGTTATAGTCTGGGATTGTGATATCTCCTACTTTGGTTTTCTTACTTTGGCTATTCGGGGTCTTTTGTGGTTCCATACAAATTTTAGGATTCTTGTTCTAGCTTCGAGAAGAATGCTGGTGCAATTTTGATTGGAACTGCATTGAATGTGTAGATTGCTTTGGGTAGTATTGACATTTTAACAATATTTATTCTTCCAATCCATGAGCACGGAATATTTTTCCATTTCTTTGTATCTTCTTCAATTTCCTTCATAAGCTTTCTATAGTTTTCAGCATATAGATCTTTTACATCTTCGGTTAGGTTTATTCCTAGGTATTTTATGACTCTTTCCACACCTATAGTTTTTATTTTGCTTGGTGTTCTCCGAGTTTCCTGAATCTGTGGTGTCTGATATTAACTTGGGGGAAATTCTCAGTCATTGTTACTTCAAATACTTCCTTTGTTGCTTTCTTCCTTCTGTTTCTGGTATTCTCATTATATGTATGTTATACCTTTTATAGTTGTCCTACAGTTCTTGATATTCTGTTCCCTTCCCATGCCCCCACCCCACCCCCCGCACAATGTTTTCTCTCTTTCCTTTTCCATTTTTTAAGAGTCTATTAACATTCTTTTTTTTAAAGTTTACTTATTTTGAGAGATAGGGAAAGAGTGAGTTCACAGGAGAGGCAGAGAGAAAGGAGAGAAAAAATCCCAAGTAGCGCAGAGCCTGATGTGCGGCTCAATCTCACAAACTGTGAGATCATGACCTGAGCCCACATCAAGAGTCAGATGCTTAAGTGACTGAGGCACCCAGGCACCCCTATTGACAAATTCTTAAGCTCAGAGATTCTTTTCTCAGATATATCCAGTTTACTAATGAGCCCATCAGAAGCATTCTTCATTTCTATTACAGTGTTTTTGATCTCTAGCATCTCTTTTGGAATCTTAGGACTTCCATTTGTCTCCTTACATTGTCCATCTGTTCTTGCATGCAGTCTTATATTCATTGGCAACTTTAGCATTTTTAATCATAAGTTTTGCTAAATCCCTGGTCTGATAATTCAAAACGCCTCCAATATCTAAGTCTGGTTCCGATGCTCGCTCTGTCTCTCCAAATCATGTTTATTACTCTTAGTATGCTCTGTAATTTTCTCTTGATAGTCAGAAATAATATATTGGGTAAAAGGAACTGCTATAAACAGGCCTTTAGAAGGGGCAACTGGGTGGCTCAGTTGGTTAAGCGTCCAACTTCGGCTCTGGTCATGATTTCACACTTGGTGAGTTCGAGTCCCGCATCGGGCTCTGTGCTGACAGCTCGGAGCCTGGAGCCTGCATAGCATTCTGTGGCTCCCTCTCTCTCTGCCTCCCCCCCATTCGCACTTGGGTCTCTCTCTATCAAAACAGGCCTTTAGTAATACAGTGGGAAAGTGGGGGGAAGGTAAGTCTTCTATAGTTTTACTATTTGATCTCAATCTTTAGTGAGCCTGTTCCTTTGAACTGTTAACATCACGTGACCTCTTCAGTCCCTTCTAGTATCAAGCAGATCATTTCTCCCTTCTGCCTCACTGCATAGCAAACGCAATGGGTCAGGCTTGCCTATGCTCCCTTAGTTCTGGTTTCTCAGTCCATATTCAAGTTAGGTGGGCTGAGCTCAGCAAGCTTGGCAGTCACTCAGATTCTAATCATTCTTCAATCTAACTTTCTGAGGGTGCCTTGCACTTTAGGTTACAGAGTGGTTGCTTTACTTCATTGGAATACTGTTCCGCGTACATGCTCCTTTAGCCAGAATATTAAAGATGAGAGTGGGTATAAATCAGATACCAAACCACCCTGAACATCCAAACATTATTACCATGAACATCATCATAACTTAATTTCTTAACACTACCCCCCACAGTCTGGTAACTGAGATGATATTACCATCTCAGTGAAAGACCAAGGTTCAAACAGATGAACTTCACATGGACAGAACCCAGGGTAAGTAACAGTCCTCCTCAGAGGCCTCCTTGATTAAAAAAAAAAAAATTGAAAGTCACTGCATAATCCACAAGGATGCCTATGGAGCATGGTAGACAGCAAGAGACCAAGCCCCTGCCTGCCTCCAAGTATCAGCTCAGTAATGATTAGAAGGAGCCTTCAGTTGTTGGGCAGTGTACCAGGCAATGGGGATATCAAAATGATTAAAAACATTTGGAGGACTCATAGTCCAGCAGGGAAAATAATGGGCAATAAACTTTTTATAAAATAAAGTACTGTATTATAAATCTCAATAGAGCTGTGCACAAAACAGTGTAGGACCAAAGAGGAGGGAAGAGTTCATATCAAATATACTAAATGACATGTACAAGGAATCTTTCTGAAGTGGTAACAATGGGGTAATGAATTCTGATGATTGTTATACAACTCTATAAATATACAAAAAACCCCCATGAAATTGGGCAATTAAACAGGTGTATTTTATGGTATATAACTTACACATCAGCATATCTGTTTTAAAAAATTAACACAGTAGGGGCGCCTCGGTGGCTCCGTTGCTTGGGAGTCCAACTTCAGCTCAGGTCAGGATCTCAACAGTTTGTGGGTTCGAGCCCCATGTCAGGCTCTATGCTGACTGCTTGCTCAGGGCCTGGAGCCTGCTCCGAATTCTCCCTTTCTCTCTGTCCCTCCCCCACTCAGACTCTGTCTCTGTCTCTCTCAAAAATAAATAAACATTAAAAAAACTTTTTTTAAATGAACATAGTAGTTGAGTGCAAGTAGTAGAACACTAAGTTGAGTATGATCTTAATATTGGGATTAGGTAATTATTGGAAAATAAAGAATAAACTTATTTAAAAAATCTGCTGACTTGTCATGAAATTTCTATGATACCAGATTGTATTATGGCGCAAGGCAGAATGAGTTTAAGATGAATTTGTCTTTGTTATTTACCAACAGCATAAAATTTAAAAAGTATGTAAATTTAAAAATTTTGATGACACCAGGAAGTATATTTTATTTTACAAAAATATCTTATTCTGACAAGGGCATCTGAACTATACAAAAGAGAAGACATTTCTATTAAAAATGTCAAGCTCCAGCTCCATCTTAGCTCAACACCAGTAAGAAGGTTGCCACAGATGTGAGGAAGATGCAGGCTGGCAACCTGGCTTTCTGAAACAAAGGAGCTGACTATATGTACAATGACTGTAGCATGATTTTCAAATTAAGAAAAAATTATAAGTGATTAAGGTGGTTTTTAAAAAGTTGTTGGAAGTACAATGGGGTCAAATCAGATGTTTCCCAAAAGATCAAATAAGATATTTTTAATGGGCAACTTAAAATAACTTCTTTTAGTATCATAATCTATCTAAAATGTCCTCATCCCTGAAAATGTATGTATACATGTATATTGAAATGTACACATACAAAATGCTTAATGAAGTCTATACATCTACTGTCAAAACATTTAAGGCACTATATAGCCATTGCATGAATATGCTTCATTTTGAAATTATGTAGGTTTTCCTCTTTTGTCATTAACAAAAATCTAAAGTTTAGCAATTAATATAGATGACATACAATTCTAAATCATCAGCACACTAGAAAAACAATTTCCTGGGATGCCTGGATGGCTCAGTTGGTTGAGTGTCCAGTTCTTGATTTTGGCTCAGGTCATGATCCCAGGGTTGTGGGATCGAGCTCTGCATCAGGCTTCATGCTGAGCATGGAATCTGCTTAAGATTCTCTCTTTTTCTCTGTCCCTCTTCCTTCTGCCCTTCTCCCCTGCTTGCATTCTCTCTCAAATTAAAATAAATAAATAAAGAAAAAAGAAAAAATAATTTCCTTACATTTCAGCCTCAATAATTCTTTGTACCTCAGTGATTCTAAAATTGCTTTGAGACAAGGAGACTAAGATATAATCATATGCCATCTGCTCACCAACTTGTCTGCTTAACATATTCTGAAGTTAAAGATAATTAAAGCAAAGATAACAATACTTATAAGTTATATCACTTTTGTCATTATCTTTATGGATATTAAAATTGTACGACAATAAATCCTTAAATATTCTAAGTATCCACCTCAATCTCAGCAGTGAGAGACATGTTGCTTACACAGAAAGCAGACTTTTCTATGAAGCATTTATTTCTTTTGACATTTTGTTTTTAACTTGCCCTTTAAAGCTAAGAATTGGATGGCAAATTCTTCCAGTATCCTATATACCTGAGTTCAGCATACTTGAAATGGCTGAGAAAAATAGGTACTTACAGATTAAACATTAAGTGTGAGCTTTGTTTCAGATTCTTACTAAATTATACTTCAGAGAGCTATGTGAGAGAATCTTCCCTAATTCTGTATCCTGAACTCTTTCCTCCTTTAAACACCAAAATCTGGGAGATGGATCCACATTCAAGATCATTTTTAGCTAGCAAATTTTTTTAAGTTTATTCACTTTGAGATATATATGTATATATCTCAAAGTGAATAAACTTATATATATAAGTATATAAGTATATATGTGTGTGTGTGTACATATATATATATATATATGTACACACACACACACACACACACACACACAGAGAAAGAGGCAGAGAGAGAGAGAGAGAATCCCAAGCAGGCTCCATGGGGTCAGCACAGAGCCCGATGGGCGGCGGGGCCGGGGGGGGGGGCGGTGGGCCTCAATCCCAGGGAACTGTGAGATCATGACCGGAGCTGAAATCAAGATCAACTGAGCCACCCAGGTGCCCCAACATATTTTAAGTGATATTAATTCTTCAGCTCAAAAAAATCTCCTTTCAAATTAATAATCACTTTTTCATAACTGTTATTTCTATTTTATCCTCTTTTCTTATATGCAATATACTTTCACTGAATTTAAATCAGAAAAATCAAATGAATAATATTCTTTACATACCCATCTATATATATATAGATTTACCCTTACTTAATATTCATATAGATTACCTTCTAAATTTGTCAATTCCATCTAATCTTAACATTAGAATGTTTTACCAAAAACATGACACAACATTCCCCATATTAGGAATATAAGGAAAGCAATCATTTAACAGCAATGATGGTAAGGATGTTAATATTCTTATTGTATTCTGTGCTATTATTTCAATGAGGCACAATACATATCTAGAAAATGTTTAATAGTATAAATACCCAAAATAGAGAATTGAGTTTTAATCTCTCCTTATAGTGCAAGGTCTTGCGCAAATAGTTTTATTAATTTTTCCATGATTATTTCTTTCTCTACCAATAACTCCTAATGCCAACCTCCCCAACTCTTTTCTGATACAATTTTTTAACATATTAAATATATTTTCAGTATCTACAAATACTGCCCAACCTATAGCAACTTCTCTGGCTTAGTTTTCTCATTAGTAATTATTATAAACCTACAGGTGGCTATTTGGAAGTTTAAAAAGAGAATTACTAGATTGAGGCTGGAAAGATGGCAGAGTAGAAGGTCCCTAAGCTCACCTCATCCCATGGATAGGACTAGATAATAGTCACATTCAGTGTAAATAACCCAGAAAATGACCCAAAGACTGACAGAACAAAATCCACAACTAAATGTACAGAACAGGCCACATCGAAGAAGGTTGGAGAAGCAGAGATGTGGTAGAGGGCTAAGCAGACTCCAGCCTCCAAGGTGGGGAAAAAGACATGGAGCAGAAAATGGGGAGGAATAGACTATCACACCAGGGAGGTCACATAGGGAAAATGAATCACCATAACATTTGGCTTTGAAAGGAGATGGGCCAAATTTTGTGAGTTCTCACAACCAGCTGTACTTAAAGCCTAGAATTTTAAAAATCAGTGGGCTTGACTCTGGGAGAGCCCCAAGGGCGAGAAGAAGTTGATCCCCCCAAAAGAGATGGTACAAAGAACATCCCATGGAGATACATCTAAAACTACCAGTTTGAAAAACATCTGGGGCGCATATGTGAGGAAGAGTTATTTACTAATCTCAGAGCATGTCCAAGAGGGATAGAGATCGTGAAGAGACTACTCCAGAAACAAAGGAGTTGGCAGGTACCATCTCCTTCCCTTGCCCCTCAGCAGAAACACACAGCCACCTGTGGGAATCAACACAATGCCTGCATTCACTACTTAACTTGCTTACACCAAACACCACTGCTTACACTTCTAAAAATCCACCCCTTCCAGTCACATTTGCCTAAGTCTTAGAGCTGTGAGTCAACTTGCTCAGAAGACTGGCACTAACCTTGCCAATACTGTATCTCCCAACCCAACCACTTTGTGGGGCCTTGGTCCTGGCAGTGTCAGAGGTGGCCCAATGGAAGACCAGTGTACACCTTGTTAAAATTGTGTGTCCACCCAAGGTGCTGTGCAGATTTGTCCAGGCTACCCAGTTCCCACAGCCTTGGTGACAGATCTCATTTTGAAAGCAGACCAGTGCACACTATGCTAAAGCTGCATGCCACCTATCAGCCACTCTCAGCAGCAGCATGATGTCCTCTTCCAATATACCCTTGGCCATAACCCATCCAAAGCTACTGGCAATATGCAGGCAGCTCTGACAGAGGCCAGTGCCACTCCAAAGTGACTCCTTCCCTGGGGTGAGGGGAAGATCAGTCAGACAGCAGCCCTGGCAGTGGGTTGCAAATAGATATGTGGTCTGATTTCAGGCCCCACCTACTAATGAAACCTTCTCATTACACAAAACACAAGGTAAGTGCACTGCAGTTTGGTGCTACTGCATCTCTGAGAAATGCTTGGTCTGACTCAACTCAAGGCTAAGGCAGCCAGAGAGGGATCAAACACTTTCCACAACAGTCAAAGATAGCCATTGCAGATGACTGGACTCAAGGAAAAAGCAGGCAAGACATAAGAGCATTATGCACAAAACACATAGGAGACACTTCTGAAGTGTCAGGTTCTGTTGAACAGGGGTGGGGTTGCTGCATATCAGGACATACAGGCCTTCTTCTTCACAAGGCCATTACCTCTAAGAGCAGGAGATGTAGCTGACTTTCCTAACACACAGAAACAAACACAGAGTTGGGCAAAATGAGGAGACAGAGGCATATGTCCCAAATGAAAGAAGAAGACAAAACTACAGCAAGAGACCTAAGCAAAATGGATTTAAGTAATATGCTGAATATAAAATTTAATGATCATAAACTCATTGGGCTTGAAAAGAGTGGAGGACATCAGTGAGACCCTTATAAAAGAGATGGAAAAAAAGAAAACATTAGAGATGAACACAGCAAATGGAATTAAAAAAAAACATTAGATGGAATAAAAAGGCTAGACAAATCAGAGGAATGAATTAGCAACTTGGAGAACAGAGTAATGGAAAGTTATCATGCTGAACAAATGAGAGAAAAAACTATGCAAAATGAGAAGAGATTTAGGGAACTCTGACTTCATCAGGTGTAATAACATTCTCATTATATGGATCCCAGAAGAAGAAGAGATAGATAAGGGGGCAGAAAATTTATTTCATGGAATAATAGCTGGAAACTTCCTTAATCTAGGGAAGGAACATATCAAGATCCAGGAGGAACAGAGATCCCTCAACAAAATCAACCCAAGGAGGTCCACTCCAAGACACATAGTAATAAAAGGGCAAAAAGTAGTGATAAAGAGAGAATTTTAAAAGTAACAAGGTAAAAGAAAACAGTTACAGAAAAGGGAAACCCCATAAGGCTATGAGCAGGTTTTTCAGCAAAAATTTGGCAGAGCAGAAGGGAGTGGCATGATATAGTCAAAGGGTAAATCTGTAGCCAGGAATACTCTTTCCAGCTAGGCTGTCATTCAGAATAGAGGGAGAAACAAAAAGTTTCCCAGACAAACAAAAGGTGAAAGAGTTCATGACCACTAAACCAGTCCTACAGGAAATGGTAAAGAGGACTCTGTGATTGGAAAGGAAAGATCATAAGTAAGAAAAAAGTAGAGAGCGCAAAAGCAGTAAAAATGAGGATATCTGTAAAAGTCAGTCAAGGAACTCGAAAGGATGTAGAGTATGACACTATATATGTAAAACATGGTGGAGGGAGTAAAGAATGGATTCAAACTTAAGTGATCGTCAGCTTAATATAGACTGCTATATGCAGATATTGTATACAAACCTCATGTTAACCACAAATCAAAAACCATTAAGAGATATGCAAAAAATAAAAAGAAAGAAATCCAAGTACATCACATTAAAGCCAGAAAATCATAAAAGAGAGCCAGAGAAGAAAGGTCAGAGAAGTAGAAGGCAACCATAAATCAAGTAACAAAATGGCAATAAATACACATCAAGAATTACTCTGAATGTAAATGGACTAACCACTCCAATCAAAAGATAAAGGGTGGTGGAATGGATAAAAATACTTGACCCATTTATATGCTGCCTACAAGAGACTCATTTCAGACCTAAAGACACCTGCAGATTGAAAGTGAAGGGATGGAGAAACATTTACCATGCAAATGGGTGTCAAAAGAAAGCTGGTGAAGCAATACTTATATAGGACAAAACAGACTTTAAAACAAAAACTGTAACAAGAGATGAGGAAAGATACTACATAACTATAAGGGGAACAATCCAACAAGAAGATATAACAATTGTAAACATTTATGCACCCATCATGAAAGCACCTATAAACGTAAGATAGTGAATAACAAACAAAAAGGAAAAAAATCAAAATTGATATAATATTAGGGGAGTTTAGGACCCCACTTACATCAATGGACAGATCATAGAAACAGAAAATAAATAAAGCAACAGTGGCTTTGAATGACACACTGGACCAGATGAATTTAACAGATATATTCAGAACATTCCATTCTGTATACATTCTTTTCAAGGATTCATGTAACATTCTTGAGATGGACCACATATTAAGCCAGAAAACAACACAACACACTTCAAGAAATTAAAAAAGATTGAAGTCATACCAATCATCTTTTATGATCACAATGCTATGACACTAGAAATCAGCCACAAGAAAAAATCTGGAAAGCACAGATACATGGAGATTAAATAACATGCTATTAAACAATGAATGGATCAACCAAGAAATCAAAGAAGAAATAAAAATTATACGGAGAAAAATGAAAATACAAAACATAATGGTACAAAATCTTTGGGATGCAGCAAAAGCAGTCCTAAGAGGGAAGTTCATAAGAATACAGTCCTATATCAAAAAGCAAGAAAAATCTCAAATACGCAACCTAGCCTTACACCTAAAGGAGCCAGAAAAAGAACAAACTAAACCCCAAAGAAGCAGAAGGAAGGAAATAATAAATATTGGAGGATAAATAAATGATACAGAAACTAAAAAAAAAACAAAAAACAATAGAACAGATCACTGAAACCATAAGCTGATTCTTTGGAAAGATCAAAGAATTGATAAAAATCTATCCAAAGTCATGCAAAAAAGAGAGAGAAAAAGAGTGAGGACTCAAATAAACAAAATAAGAAAGGAAAGAGGAGAAATAACAACCAAAACCAAAGAAATACAAACAATTGTAAGAGAGTATTATGGAAAACTATATGTCAACACATTGGACAAACTAGAAGAAATGGATACATTCCTAGAAACATACTACCTACCAGAACTAAAGCAGGAATACATAGAAAATTTTAACAGATCTATTACCAGCAATGTAATTAAAACCAGTAATCAAAAAACTCCCAATAAATAAAAGTCCAGGATTAGATGGCTTCACTGGTGAATTCTACCAAACATGAAAGGAGGAAAACTTCCATATTCATTCTATGAGGGTAGCATTTAGTAACTAATACCAAAACCAGATAAAAACACAACAAAAAAAGTGAACTACAGGCCAATATCTCTGAAGAACATGCATGAAAAAGTCCTCAACAAATACTGGCAAACTGCATCCAATGACAATACATAAAAAAATATCATTTACCATTGTCAAGTGGGATTTAATCCTGGTATGAAAGGTGGTTAAATATTGGCAAATGAATGTAACATATCACATCATAAGAAAAAGAATAAGAACCTTTCAACATCTACAGATAAAGCATTTGGCAAAGTATATCAATTCATGATAAAAACCCTAAGCAAATTAGGGTTAGAGGCAACATAACACAACATCATTAAGGCATTATATGAAAAACCTACAGCCAACATCCTCCTCAGTGGGGAAAAACTGACAGCATTTCTCCTAAGGTAAGGAACAAGACAAGGGTGTACACTCTCACTGTTTTTATTTAACTTACTGAAAAGTCCTAACCACAGTAATCAGGCAACAAAAAGAAGTAAAAAGCATCAAAATTGGTAAGAAAGAAGTCAAACTTTTGCTATCTGTAGATAACATCATACCCAGATAGAAAACCCCAAAGACTACACCAAAAATTTACAGAATTTATATTCTAATTCAATAAATTTGCTGGATACACAATGTACAGAAACCTGTTGCATTTCTGTGCATCAAAAATGAAGTAGCAGAAAGAGAAATTAATGAATCAATTCCATTTACAATTGAGCCAAAAATAATAAGATACCTAGGAATAACCCTAACCAAAGAGGAGAAAGACCTGTACTCTAAAAACTATAAAACACTGATAAAAGAAATTTAAGAGGATACAAAGAAATGAAAAGACATTCCATGCTCACAGATTGAAAGAACAAATAAGGTTAAAATATCTATACTACCCAAAGCAATCTACACATTTAATGCAATCCCTATCAAAATACCACCAGCAATTTTCACAGAACTAGAACAATTCCTAAAATCTGTATGGAACTACAAAAGACTCTAGAGAGCAAAAGCAACCTTGAAAAACAAAAACAAAACTGGAGGCATCACGATCTCTGACTTCACGTTATGTTACAAAGTTGTAGTAATCAAAATAGTATGGTACTGACACCAAAATCAAAACACAGATCAATATAACAGACTAAACAGCCAAGAAATAAACCCACAATTATATGATCAATTAATCTTTGACAAAACAGGAAAGAATGTGTGATGGGAAAGACAGGCTCTTCAACAAATGATGTTGGGAACACTGGACAGCAACATGTAAAAGAATGAAAGTGGACCACTTTCTTACACCATATAGAAAAATAAACTCAAAATAGATTAAGAACCTAATATGAGATGTGACTCCGTAACAAATCCTAGAAGAGAGCACAGGCAGTAATTTCTCTGACTTTGGCTGTAGTAACATCTGTTTAGATATGTCTCCTGAGGCAAGAGAAACAAAAGCAAAAACAAACCATTGGGACTACATCAAAATAAAAATCTTCTGCATAGCAAAAGAAACAACCAAGAAAACTAAATGACAACCTACTGAATGGGCAAGATATTTGCAAATGACCTTTCCAATAAAGGGTTAGAATCCAAAATATACAAAGAATTTATAAAACTCAACACCCCAAAAATCCAATAATCTAATTAAAAATGCACAGAAAGGTGAATAGACATTTATCCAAACAAGACATTCAGAGGGCCCACAGACACATGAAAAGATGCTCAATATCACTCATCATCAGGGAGATGCAAATCAAAACCACAATATCACCTCATACTTGTCAGATGGCTAAAATCAAAAACACAAGAAACAAATGATGAGGATACAGAGAAAAAGAACCCTCATGCACTGTTGGTGGGAATGCAGACCAGTATAGCTATTGTGGAAAACAGTACTGAGGTTCCTCAAAAAATTAAAAATAGAACTACCCTATAATCCAATAATTGTACTACTGGGTATTTACCCCTAAAATACAAAAACACCAATTCAAAGAAATATGTGTATCCCTATGTTTATTGGAGCATTATTTACAATAGCCAAATTATGGAAGCAGCCCAAGTATCCACCGAAAGATGAATGGATAAAGATGTGGCATGTATACAAAAGAGAATATTATTCAGCCATAAAAAAGAAAGAAATTTTGCTATTTGAAACAGGATGTATCTAGAGAGTATAATGCTAAGTGAAATAAGTCAGAGAAACACAAATCCTATGATCTCACTCATATGTAGAACATAAGAAATGAAACAAATAAACAAAGGGGAAAAAAAAGAGAGAGACAAACCAACAGACAGACTCTTAACTATAGAGAACAAACAAATGTTTACCAGAGGGAATGTAGCTAAGGGGATGGGTGAAATAAATGAAGGGGATTAAGAGTACACTTATCTTGATGAGCACTGAGTAAGATATAGAACTGTTGAATCACTGTATCATATACCTGAAACTAATATAACACTACATGTCAACTATACTGGAATTAAGATTAAAAAAATGATTTTTAGATTACTCAAAAATAATTTTAAAAAATTAAAAGGGAGTTACTTTTGAACTTCTTAGATCAAAGTATGATATAAATGTCTTGATCCAAAATAATTTAAGTATGAAAGTTTTCCCTTGTTTACATTACTATTAGGACACAACATCCTGATTAACACCTTCATTTGTATAAAATCACTAGGGCTTCCAGATACTAAAGTTATTTAACAGAATAACTCATTGTAAAATGAATTACTGTGATTTATCTTTTTTTTAATGGAAATAAAATAATTTTACCTCAAGGTAAAAAGTATTTAAAAATAAGACAAGCACTCTTTTCTTTAGAATACAAGGCAAATTTAAAAAGTAAGTAATATAAGGGAATTATAATTTTTCTTCCTGGAGGACTCTAATGTTAGCAAATAAAAACTCAGGGAGAATGATAACAAAAGAGAAAATGATAAAGAAAACTTAAATGCAGGGCAATAAATTACATTCATAAGCTAAAGGTGGCTCATTTAAATCAGTCTATGTTAAAAGAAAAACACTCTGGAGTCACAATAAAACTACCCTTTTGAGATAGCCATTTCCTACACAGCAACATACGAAACATTTTAACAAATCCTGGCTTTGTCACTACAGTGTGTAACTTTGGATCCCTTAGTGAATGCTTCTTGACTTTATTTTCCTCATGTACAAAATGAGAATGTTGGTCTGGAGTGGTACTTAAAATTTTAAGTACAGATACATCTAAATAATATTAACCAGTATTTCAAATATATATTAATAAAAAATACAGGTGGGGCTGCTTTGGTCATTTAAAATAGACATGACGCTTCTGGAAACTAGAAGTGGGTTCCTGTTATCATCCCTCTTTCCCCTTACATCTCCTAGGGAGGCTCCTAACCCTAGGGCTCCATGAAATACAGTTAGAAAGCCAAAGGTCTAAAACCTCTTTAGGTCTCTCCAGTTATAGCATTCCATGATGGTATAATCTGATTTCTTCTAAGCCTCTAAAATCAACATTAAGATGCCTCCCATGTAAGTAAACATTGTCCTATAAATTTTGTAGCGGCATCATCTTTCTTATTAACCACTGTCTAAACTACACAATTGTAGGCTGATCTTTTAGGAAATGCAGTTCCTTGCACTGTTTTTATTGCTCTTTCTATATAGCCTTTTATGTGAACTTCATTACCTATAAGTAGTATGTTCAACAAAGGAGGATATAAATGGACAAATCCAGAAATGTATCATTTCCTTAAAAAGTTTACATTCTAATGGAACATTCCTACAAATAACTACAATGGGTAGTAGAAACTGATGATATCATCAGATAAAGTAAAATGGATGTTTAAGGGCTGAGATTATTTCTGGTTATGAGCTGAGCTATAAAGAATGTCAGGCTTTGTACATAAAATATTGGTACAGATGTAGATTCTAAGCAGAGGTTACTTCATGAACATCACCAAAAAGGCAGGGAGCCATGGGACAAGTACAAGGATCTGTACATGGTGGTAACAGTTGAAATGTAGGCTGTATAAAGACAAATACTGGAGAGAAAAAAGATTACTGGCAGAATGTGAAGAGGCTAAATGAAGTTTTAGAGCAGAGGAGTGCTTCAGTAAAGTAAAAGGAGCAAAAAGAGGCTTGAGATGGATGTACCTGTTAGGATGAAAAAGTATGAATGCCTGATTCAGACTGCAGCAGCAGGAATGGAGAAGAAAGGTGCTGTATGGAACCATTTCCACAGTAGCGAAAGAGGTAGCATGGAAAGAGTCAAAGCTAATGTAGAGGCCAAAACCTAGGTAAGTAAGGAAATACTGGTGTTGTTAATAGAAATGGAGAATATATGACAAAGTTCAGAGACAGATGAAAAGGGTTAAGTAGAATGGAAATGTCCTGCAGGAAAGTGAAAATGTTGAATTGAAAAAGAGGTCAGATCTGTATAAATACTTGGAAAAAATTTTTACAGACATGTAAGGTGAAGTTTTAAAAATGAATATAAGATTGCTGAAAAAAGGACTTAGTGAAAGAAGACAATTCTAAGTGCTGATCCATGTAAGGTACCAACATTAATAGATAATAGGAAAACAATGAGAGAAAGTGTGATTGGAGAGGTACCAGGAGAACTGGGTGAACACAGTGGTTCTATATAATTATATACATGCACATACTTATGTGTATACTTTAGTTCTTGATCTGAAGAATCACATAAATTGATATACAGCAGGGTTTTCTAAAGTGTGTTCTAAAAAAACATTAGTTTTAGTAGCTGTTAAAAGGTACTTCATGATCAAAACAGGACTCAATTATTCAGAAGATGGGGATAAGATGGTTCTTTATATCCTGTAGAATTCAGAGTACATCACACACTGACCCATAAACCCTTTTTGTTTTTTATCTTCTAGATACAGCAGTATCTAGCAGTAACAGGAAGTCACCTTGAGAAACAAGGATAAATAGTAAAATTTGAAAATTCACATAATATTAAAACTGGAAAGGAAAGCTCTGATCATTTCATCCAATCTTTTCACTTTATAGGTGAAGAACATTAATTATATGATATACTACTGTGGGTGATAAAGAATACATGTCGATATGAAAGCATATGAACAAGAGAGAGACAAAAAGGTAAGTGAAAAATAGAAATTACAGCTTTAAAAGATACAATATTAGTTACCATTCGAGGGATAATTTGCTTTATGTTTAGTGTTTTAGAACATTTCACAGTGTCATCCTGAGGGTTATATGAAGTTCAATAATCACTCATCAGACAAAAGAAGAAACTGAGGCCTAAGGTTAATATGACTAGTGACCCAGCTAGTACATAGAAGAGCTGGAATTCAAACCCAAATCTCTCTAATTCTGGAACCTGGGCTCCAGAACACAACGCTCTTTTGACAAGGGGGCCAAGAAGAGTCCAGGTCTTAGGTTCATTCCCATGCCTGCCCATGGATAGGGTCTGAGATAAGATTCTTTCTTATCATCAGGGAAATGCAAATCAAAATCACAATAAGATATCACCTCACACCTGTCAGAATGGCTAAAATGAAATACTCAAGTTTGATCAAAAAAATAAAAAACAAGTTTTGAGGAGGATGTGGAGAAAAAAGAAACCACATGCATTGTTGGAGAAATGTAAACTGGTACAGCCACTGTGGAAAACAGTATGGAGGTTCCACTACTGGGTATTTACCCAAAGAATACAAAAACACTAAATCAAAAAGATATATGTGGCCCTTTATTTATTGCAGCATTATTTACAATAGTCAAATTATGGACGCAGCCCAAGTGTCCACTGATAGATGAATAAAGAAGATGTGGTATATATATTATTCAGCCATAAAAATGAATGAAGTCTTCCACTTGCAATGACATGAATGGATCTAGAGGGTATAATGCTGAGTGAAATAAGCTGGATGAGAGAAAGTCAAATACCATATGCTTTAGCCATATGTGGAATTTAGAAATGAAACAAATGAACAAAGAATGAAGAGATAAACCAAAAAATAGACTCTGAACTATACAGAACAAACTGATGGTTACCAGAGGGGAGGTAGCTGGGGAGGTGGGTGAAACAAGTGATGTGGATTAAGGAGTACACTTATCATGATAAGCACTGAGTAATGCACAGAATTGTTGAATCACTATATTGTACACCTGAAACTAACACAATGCTACATGTTAACTGTAGCATCTTCTGGATGCAACAGTATACTTTCCACAGGAAGTCACCTTGAGAAACAAAGTTAAGTACAATGGAATTAAAATAATTTTTTTTCTTGCACCAAATTGTCACTATACATAAATATAAATAAAAACATACTATAACAATTTTCATATATAAAAAATTTAGATTTACAAAACAGATCCTCAGGACTACATTTATTTGTTTTTTAAAATAACTTATAAAAGAATCTTCAAATATCTCTCCCCTGTATGAACATACTTACATTTCATTTTTATTAATTTTCTGTAGAGGAGATATTCTGCATCGGTCCAGATACGCCTTTAATATTTCAGCAAGATACTAAGCATATAATTTATGAAATTTTTCTAGGAAACCCACTTTCATTCATGAGAGATATATCCAAAAATGATCACTTTGGAACATAGACCATGAATTCTTATTATTTTAATGAATTTTCCTTGAAATGACACAATGTCTTTGAGTCTCATGACATATATAAATAGAGAAACATATGCCATCACATATACTTGCAAATATTAGTCTCAAATCAAACTTTGAATCCCTAATTTCAAATAGTACCATATAACCTTACAATTAGTGCAAACAGTTTAAGTAGTACATTTTCATTCATTCTAGCTTATTATATGTGAGACATATATAATCAATTGCTAAACTACTTTTATCCAGTGTACAGATGAAAGAATAAGATTTATCCCTAAGTTACGATTCTATAAACCTAAGGTCATTGCAGATTGCTATGCTAGGCCACATGGTAGAAAAATAGGTATGAATACTTAATATCGGTAAAATAAAAAATAAACTTCATATGTAGTTCTAATTAAAAAACATATTTTGACCTAATTTCTGGACAACAATTAAAAATTTAGTAGAAAAGTTTTTTAAGTTAAATTCCTAACTGTTGCATTGATGAGTGAAAATTCAGAAGAGTTATGGTATTATTGATCTACCAGTATTGATCTACACCTAAATTAGGTGTAATTTATCTATAATTTTATTTCCCAAAGTATGTATCTTGAAACACTACATTATACTGTCAAAAAGGTTCAGAAAACATTGCACATTTCATTCCTCTTGGAGACTTGCATTGTATAAACTCTTGGAAATTCTGCAGTTACAAAAATAATGTAGATTTATTTAATCCATCATTTCTCAAGTTTATCAATATCTTGGTATTATTAGTGTGATTGGAAATGGGATTGATGATAGGAAGGAAGGGATTAAAACAAACAGACTGTACCAAAATCATTGGTATTGTATTGTGGAATATATGTGATTTTATCAGATTTTCTTTCTTAGAAGGATATATTAAGAAGATAACTGTCTCTAGGCATAGCAACTAGACTAAATGCAAAATAGGCGCATGTTGGGTACCAAGAAAAAGACATGGGATACTCAGAGTTTACTTAGGTTTTATACAAAGTACGTTAGACACTGGTGTAAAATGAAAACTGGACATGCATATTTTATCCTCTAGGATCACATCTAAAGTGTAAGGAAAGACAGTAAAAAGAATAAACAGTTCATTTATTAAAATGCTGACATCCAGCATACTTACACTGCCCATTCAAGCTTCTCATTCTTAATTGAGTTGTACAGAGCCTGTAAAGAGAGAAAATAAGACGGAATTATTCTTTTCGTACTGTTCCATATTTTTAATCCAGCAAATGACCAAAGCCAAAAGGCTTGACTGAGTAGCAAGCAACTCCCAAGCCCTTTGTTGGCCACCCTGCTGGTTCTACAAAGATGAGGAATACACAGGTGAGGCAAACAAGCATAGGGTAAGCAGTATTTTGTGAAACAGATTTTTCACAAAGTAAAAAATGGCTTTTATAAATAAGACACACAACACTGTATGACATTTTAGTAAATATTAGGATATAATTAAAGTTAGACCATGTACTCTATTCTTCTTATTCAAAATATGGTCTTGTAGTTTCACTAGTTTAGATACTTAAGTGTGCATACCTTTTTCACTAATGTAATAAGTAAAACTGTTTTCATAAAAATTTAACGAGCAAGATACATTTGAGGAGGACTAAAGCCAGATTATGGAAAACCATCTTAGAATAATTTCAGAGTTTTTATACCAATGACTTAAGCAGTTTTTAGCAGTCTAACTTCATAATTGTGCTTTACAGTTAGTATTACATTGGTGTGAGGTGGTGGAGAGGAAAAGACAGAAAACTTCCTTAGAGCCTGGGTAATAATAATGACAGTTGGCCTGATCATCTCTGATTCTCCAAGCTCTGGCATTATATATAAGGTCCTTGTAATCAAGTTGTTCCACCATGATAACTACCCTAGAAAATGCTACTCCACATCTCTATTTCCTTAATTTTGAGTAAGATGTTGTAAAGAAAACACAGATTTCTAAGCCACCACAACAAATTATACTGAAGAAAAGGAAATGTGCAGGATAACATTAGAATGATGTCAGAACATTTTTCCTCAAAGAAGGACTTGAACCTATTCAATTCAGCAGATTCAGTACAAATATATTTAGGTTACAGGTTTTATATTACTTAAGATTTAACACACATACCCTTAGCCAGTATTCACAGACTCTGTGGGAGTTCTGCCTAGTAGCTACAACAGTCAGTTTAATTAACTACTGGATAATTATGAAGCTAATAAAAACTAGGAGACATTTCATCATTACCAGGATGTGGTAAAATGTGTCCTCAAATGCAAAAACTCATAGAACATTAAATTAAAATAAGGGGTAAACTGAGGTACAAAGACCATGCTGTAAATTGGATATTCTTTTTGAAGAACTCAAATTTACTAAAGAACTACAACAATCTATTGTTTAGCAAAATGTCTCATGAGGTTGCACTTATTTAGAAGTGCAGAGAGAGTAGATGTCTAACTCAAGCCTCAGGAGACTCTTGATAGATAGATGTCCTTTAAATGGATTTCACTACTCGCATTAGCCATTTTGAACCCACAAGTAATGGTGAGTTGAGAAACTGCAACTGAAAAGAGATCATTAAAGGTTCTTTATATACTATCACACTCAATACTACCTAGAGTAATTTAACAATGTAATAAAGATTAAAAAAATCTATTCATAAAGGTAGATAGCTGAAAATGATATCCAAGCATCTAAAACTTTTCTAATACATTTAATTCTGTCCTAGAACAAGTTTTTCTTTCAAATTTTTTGCCCATGAGAATATTTTGCTTAATGAGATACCGAGTTCTTAAATAGAAAATTCTTGTTCAGCTGCATATCATGCAACAAAAATCTATCATAAAGTATCTTGAAAAATTCAACAAACTTACCATAGTGTGGTCTTCTCCCAGTGTATATATTATCTGGAAAATATTATATAGCATATAACATATGCTATATAATGCTAATAACATATATATTATATAGACAAATCTAAAAGGTAGATGCTATCCTTATCCTTTTCAATTGCAAAATTACAAAGGGATTTTCTTGAATCTTTCTGGTGCTTTATAATGGCACACTATTGTACCAAAAAAAGGAAATTATGCTTTGCAAATGTATCAAACACTTCTATATCCTTCATCACAACTTCCTATCCTTTTATTTACTTAGCTTAGTTAAGAACTGAATTCCTCTGGGGCACATAGGTCAGTCAGTTGAGGTCCAACCCTTGATTTTGGTTCATGTCAGGATCCCAGGGTCCTGCAATAGAGCCCCTTGTCAGGCTCTGTGCTGACAGCATGGAGCTTGCTTGGTATTCTTTCTCTTACCCTCTCTGCCCCTTTGCTGCTTGCACTCTCTATCTCTCTCTCTCTCAAAATAAATAAATAAACATTCTAAAAATAAATAAAACTTAAGAAAAAAAAGAATTCAATTCCCTTGGTTCCTCCTTATCTTTAGCTCCACAGTCATCCCTTTCGTTCCTGTGTATCCTAGACCCCACGCTCTATCACATCAACAAATCTTGTTTTTATTAATTACCTTCAAGTTCTTTGTCCCACTGCCTCTCTGTTGTACCTAAAGAGAAAGATTGAAACTCTTGACCAATCCTACTCTGACTTCTCCACATTTATATCCCCTGTATTAGTTAAGGTTTCTTTAGTTTAAAATACACATACCAAAACTCTAACTACCTTAAGCATGAGGAGGACCATAAAAAGACATGGATGGAGCTGGCCTCAGGGACAAAGGTATTTAACTCTCAAGTATTTTCCTCATTCCACCTCAAACATCTCCACTCCTTGTTTCTTTACTACACAAAAACCATGTCTACAACAAGCAACACTCATGTGTATCTTTCATGACTCTCAACAAGAGATAACAGTTCTTTCTCCTAACTTCAGTTTGAAAAGATTGTAATTGGTGTGGTTTAGATCACCTGTCCTCCCCTAATACATGTGGCGAGATGAGGTATAATGATTGGGACTATCCCTGGAGTCAGTGAGGCTGGGGTATGTATTAAAGAGGGGGTAGTATAGACGTAGCCACTAGTGTGTAATCCTCCTGAGCTTTAAAGCCTCCCCTATTTGTATATAACTAATTCAGCAATAATAGAGAAAATTAAACAACAGCACAAATTAATGCCACTGAATATTCATCATCTCAAACTTTAGGAGAGACTTCATTCAATAGCCTCCTGACTTTTTGCCATCTTCCTTAAAATGTATCTGCACTGGCATCTATCCTTTTTTGCCTTTCTGATGGTAATTAAAGGGATATTCTGTCCCTACAAGGCTAGGCATCTATCACTGGTCCTGACAGTTCCCTTGCGGTAACATCTCCTCCTTTATTAGCTTCTTTCTATCAGCTTTGAAACATGTGCAAGTCTCTCCAAACCCCACTTCCGTAATTTAGTTACCACCCTTTGTTCCTCAGCCCCTTTTTAAGCCAAATTTCTGAGAGAAGTTTCCACAATTCATATAACCAACTCAGGCAATCTAGCTTTCATCGCTGTTCTTCCACTGAAAGTGAATTACAATAAATGCACCAACTTCCTTCACATTAAACTCAAGGCCACTTTTTAGTGTTCCTGAATCACTTTGCCTGTTAGCAGCACTGAATACTCTCAAATGTTTTCTTCCTTATTTTGTGACACAATACAGTCTCTTGAATTTTCTCCTCTTTGGATAATCCCTATTACTCATATCTTCCTCATCTTACTCCTTAAATGTGGGTGAGCCTAAGGGTTTATCTGAAGCCAATGTAAACTCTTGTGAACATTAGATCCATATGTCAGATGCACTTGGATGTTTCCAAAGCACTACAAACTCAGTAAAAATGAACTAGAGAATGAAGACCTAACAGTGGAAATGTACTCTCCATCTTAGTAAACTGTGTCAGTAGAAAATATATAATTTTTTGAGTGTGAAAACACTACACTATATATAGTCCAAGGAGAGGTAGCTTACAGTAATATAAAATATATCCAAGTCCAAATCCTAGGACTGCCAGAATTTTTCTATCAACAGTTTCATGTAAAAATACTATTATATTCCTATCATACAAGCAAGAAAGCTCCAGGTTTAAATCATATTTACTGCCAATCTTATATCAGCCTGCTAATGGCATAGGAAAAAGCCTTTTAGTAATAATATTTTCAGGAATAATCGTTAAAACTCTCTAATTTCCACTCAAACAACAGAATGGAATTTCACAGCTGACAGGGGCCTTAGAGATCATAAAACAAATTTTTCCTTTTATCGATTAAAAAAAATGAAGTCCAATGTTAATTTCTCTCAAGGTCCTTTAGCTGTTTTTCACAAACTCTGACTCAGAAATCACATTTCTCTCAGAAATCAATTGACTAGGGGCGCCTGGGTGGCGCAGTCGGTTAAGCGTCCGACTTCAGCCAGGTCACGATCTCGCGGTCCGTGAGTTCGAGCCCCGCGTCAGGCTCTGGGCTGATGGCTCGGAGCCTGGAGCCTGTTTCCGATTCTGTGTCTCCCTCTCTCTCTGCCCCTCCCCCGTTCATGCTCTGTCTCTCTCTGTCCCAAAAATAAATAAAAAATGTTGAAAAAAAAAAAAATTAAAAAAAAAAAGAAATCAATTGACTATATTCAGCTAGCTACATTCTCTCTTATCAACTAACTAAAACTAACTACATTCTACCAAAGTTTACAACATTGTAAATAACTGGCTTGTCAAGGCCCATGTGAAAAGGTAATAAGGCTGTGGCTCTCTTACAATACATTCAATAATGGTGGTCACCGTAATATTCTATTCTTAAAGGATGAACTTAAAGGACACATTCTTGAAATGCCTTTGCTGGTGAGATGATGGGTTTGCCACATTCATTCTATAGTCTCAGTCCACTCATGACTAAAGGTATCTGCCATATAAATGGCTGAAACTGGAGATGTAGTCTACAGCTCAGGAAAATAATTTATCCCTAGTTATGGGAAGGGTTATTTGACTTAGCTCCAAGACAGCAAAGCTTGTGGGCAAACTTTCACTGTCATGAAAGGCTATTATATCCCTGTGGACATGAATTGATAGTTAGGGAAAAATCAACCTTAATGGGTTAAAGCAGCCCATATAAATTATATGCTTGAGGTGATAACCAGTTGTGGTGGACTAAATATCGTACCCCCAAATGATGTTCAGGTGCTAATCCCTGGAACCTGTAAATATTTCTGTATATGGCAAAAAGATTCAAATGTGATTAACTTTATAAACATTTCTGCATATAGCAAAAAGATGAGATGGGGAGGGTATCTGGGTTGGGTGGTGTCTATAGAAGAACATGGCAGAGGAAGATTTAAGGAATATAGAAGAAGAGAAGGCAATGTGAAGATGGACACAGAAATTGGGAGTGATATAGACACAAGTGAAGGAATGCCAGCAACCGTCATAAGCTGGAAGAAGCTGGAAGAGAGTCTCGTAGACTCTCCTGAGGGAGTGCAGCCATATTGACACCTTGAGACTTCTGGACTCCAAAATTATAAAAAGATAAATTTCTATTGTTTTAAGACACCAAAGTTTGTGGTAATTTGTTACAGCAGCCCTAGGAAAACTAATACACAAAGGTATAAATGGAAGACAGATATCTGAACAAAGAATGATCGTACACACAGATGGATTTTCAGAAACATTTTCAGGGTCAATCCCTAGGTGAAACATATTCTTTTACCATAGCAGTCTCAACTGAAAGTGTAAGGGTGCACACCAGAGTAAGTCCAGGAATTTTTTAAAAAATATTGATTAATGAGCTCCATCCCAGATCTACTGAATCAGATTCCTGATTGAGAAAATACATAAATATTTCCAAATGCTCTACTTGTGACTCTGATATGAACCCCTTGTTAAAAACCACTGCTTTCCAAGTAAACCTATCTTTTCTCTAAGTGAAATTCCTGCAACTTAACCCAGGAGCTAGCAAACAATCAAATATCTAAACTGAGACTAAACAAAAGCAGAATGATTCTTCAAATTTGAAAGTTCATTAAATTTTAAGAATGAGAAAGCAAAAGTAAATTGCTTAAATTACAGAGATCAAGGTATCTTGGTCTAAATTTACTTTTTAAGTCTTTGTTCCTAACTTTTGAGTATTTCTCATTGAGATACAAAATGCAGTTTTATTCAAGGCTTAGCACCATCACTGACAACCCAGGCATGGTTCTGTGAAGTTTTCCCCATTACCATACGTTATGTAACACTGAGTTTCTTCCTCTTTCTCTCCCTCCCTCTCCCTCTATCACCACCACCCTTCACCCCGGCCCCAGCACATTTTGCAATCTATGATATTCACGTATTTTGGTTCGATCATCTCTCAACTCCAAAGATTTTTTTTTCCTATGTGTTCTTTCAATTATTATGAAAAGTACGAAGGATAAATTGGATAGCTTCCAATTTCCTTTAGTGAGACTGGCAGTGACCACAGAAAAATTTGTACCCAGGAAGAATCAGGACACTATCAACACCATGGGTATCTTTTGTAAGTGTAATGCTTCATGCAGATATTCAGATCAAAATGATTTTTGAGTATAAAATTAAATATGCACTGCTCTGGATGTTATTATCAAAGAAAGACTGTGTTTAAAAAAGACATTATTTAAAAACCAATGATACAACTAGTTACCAAATCAATTTCAAATTGTTTAGGAAAACTTAAAATATGTTAAAGCAATGGTGCTTTAATTTTTTTCTTCTCTATGCCTTAAAATAACATTGAAAAATTGCATTATACCCCCGCCCCCATTAGAGGCTTCCCTAAAATTGGTACTTAAAATGGACTTTTTGTTTGCGCCCTCTACTCCTGGAGGTTTTCACACCTATGTAATGCACCAAATAAGATTATGAGTGAGAGCTATGCCCTCCCTCTCCTCCTTTTTTTAAGTGGCAGAAGGCAGCTGTCAAGCAGAGATGACAAAGTATAAACAGCCTGAAGCTTTGACCACAAAGCATTCATAGGTAGATCCATTTTAAGGATGAGTACTAAAGATGAGTTTCTTGAAATTGATTCCCTTTAAAATACTTGTGTTCCTGTATTCACTAGCCAGTTTTCACGGAGCCAGGTTTAAAGAACACTACTTTAAAGAACGTATGTTCACAAGCAATGTCATAAACATTTATTTCTAGTTCTCATTCAGGGTGACAGAAGCATGCTTTGAGTTTGGTTTTTTCCACATCTATAGTCAGATCAATTTTTGGGGGTCCAGTCATCATGTAAACAGAATCAAAATCTATGTCTTGGACAATTAACTTAACCTTCTGTTGTGGTGTACTTATGAACCCAGCCAGCAATGGCAGAAATATCTAACCATCAACTGTCTGACTCAATTGAGTAGACATGCCAGTAAAAACCCATAATAGACACTAGAAAACTAATTTAAAGACACTTGTGTTATTGGAAGGGAATCTGAAGTATAATTAATATGTATAATTCATCACACAATGAACAGTTTTGAGTACATTCTATAGGCTAGAGTGACATTATGCTAGGTTCAAATAAATACATTCTGCCTTCAGGGGCTTCTTATGTGAGGGTGACAAAATGTGTTACTAAACCTGACTGAACTTTACCTAATGGAGAATTAGTCAGTTAACAAAGTCAACTAACTCTACTTCCTACTTACAACGTGCAATATGTTTTCACACATGCAGTGTCTAATATCTGATGCTGTATGTATTTTCTTCATAGAAAAATTTTATAGAAAGAAAACAGATCCAATCTCAGGTTCTAAGAATTTATTTATTTTTTAAAATTTTTATTTATTTTTTAAATTTACACCCAAGTTGCATATAGTGCAACAATGATTTCAGGAGTAGATTCCTTAATGTCCCTTATGCATTTTGCCCATCCCCCTGGGTTCTAAGAACTTAAAGTTTGGGGGGTGATTAATTTGTCTTTTTAACACAGATCATTGCATTTACTTGGTCTTCATTTTCTAAATCTGCAATATGAGAAGGCTCTAAAAGGTTATCCTTTTTGGTCCCCTTCTAGATCTACCATTCTATGATTCTAGTTGAAAAAGATCTCAGAAGTCACCTGGTCAAACTCTCAAACTAGTTCTTTCCCTAGTTTCTGCCCCTTTTTCCTGTGTCCCCCACTATTTTTTTCCCATATGTCAGGCATTACTCCTATATATTAATGAATGAACATTTTTAAACTTCATATGACAGGAATAAAAAAGGGAGAGAGGGAGAAAAAGATGGAAGGGGGAGAGAGAAAGAGAGACAGATTTGATTCTCTAAGGGGGAGGAGGGGCACATGGGGCTTGCGTGATTGCCTGTTGTCAAATGTATCTTTGTGAGCTAAAATAGAAACCCCTATTCCTTCATTATACTGAAGGGTAAAAAATGCAGCGAAAGATAATACTAAATAGGCACAAAAACAGATGTGGTGAGCAGCTCTTGGAGGTACCACTAAACCAAACATGAAAGTAAATAAAATTTTAACTGCTAATTATCGTTTGTACTAATGCAATACTCCAAATAAATGCACACACACACACACACACGCACACGCACGCGCGCACACACACACACACACACACACACACACACACGTATATTCATTCATTCATTTTGAGGGAAAGGTTGGTCAATAAAATGTCAAGAGAATTTATATGGAACACATTCCTCCTAAAGTGCCTTTACTACATCTTGCAATTGCTTTCCATTTGACTGGTTGTTGTGTCTTCAGGAAAATTTCTTAAATATGCTAGTACAAATAATGTGATTGCAAATGTAAGCAAAAAAAAAATACTAAGTAGCCACTAAGTTCCTTTTTTTAAGTTGAGGCATAATAATTGACAGATAACATTATATTAGTTTCAGGTGTACAATATAATGATTCAATATCTGTACTAAGTTCCTCATTAAGCAAAAATTTTAAGTAGAATTATTTTCTACTTGCTAAAATTGCAAATATATCCCTTAACATAATAAGGGCCATAAATGACATGTACACAGCTAACATAATATTCAACAGTGAAAAGCTCAAAACTTTTCCTCTAAAATCAAAAACAAGGATGTCTACACTTGCCACTTTTATTGACCATAGTCAATATTGACCATAGTCACTTCTGGGTGGAAGTCCCACCCAGAGCAATTAGAAAAAGAAATAAAAGGCATCCAAATTGGGATTTAAAAAAAAAAAAAGAAGTGAAACTATCATTATTTGCAGATGAGATGATATGATATCTAAAAAAATCCTAAAGACTCCACCAAAGAAACTATTTGAACAAATAAAAAAATTCAGTAAAGCTGCAGGATACAAAGTCAATATATTAAACTCTGTTGTGTTTCTATAAACTAATAGCAAACTATCAGAAAAAGAAATTAAGAAGACAATTCCATTTATGATTGAATAAAAGAGTTTAATACCTAGGAATAAATTTCACCAAGAAGGTAAAAGGCCTGTATACTGTAAACTGTAAGATACCAATGAAAGAAACTGAAAAAGACACAAATAAATGGAAAGATATTATGTGCTCAGGGATTGGAAGAAAGCTGTTAAATGTTCATTGTCCCAAAGCAATCTACAAATTCAGTGTAATCCAAATAAAAGTTCCAATGGCGTCTTTCACAGAAGTAGAACAAAGAATCCTAAAAGATGTATAGCACCACAAAATACCTCAAACCACAAAATACCTCAAAGAGCCAAAATATCTTAAGAAGAACAGTTAGAGGCATCATACTCCCTGATTTCAAACTATGTTACAAAGCTATAGTAATTAAAACAGTTACAACACTGGCATAAAAACAGATTCACAGATCCATGGAATAGAAAGCCCAGAAATAAACACACACATATACGTTCAATTAATGTATGATAAATGAGCCAATAATATGCAATAGAGAAAGTACAGTCTCTTCAGTAAATGGTGTTGGGAAAACTGGACAGTTACATGCAAAGGAATGAAACTAGACCACTATCTTATACCATACATAAATTAAAAAAAAATTTTTTTAAGTTTATTTATTTATTTTGAGAGAGACAGAGACAGTATGAGTAGGGGAGGGGCAGAGAGAGAGGGAAAAAGAGAAAGAGAATCCCAAGAAGGCTTTGTACTGTCAGCGCAGAGCTTGATGCAGGGCTCAAACTCACCAAACTGGGAGATTATGACCTGAGCCAAAACTGAGAGTTGGACACTTAATTAACTGAACCACCCAGGTGTCCCTGCACCATACATAAATTTTAACTTAAAATGGATTTAAATTAAATGTATTTAACTGAAAATAAGGCCTGAAATGATAAAACTTCTAGAAGAAAACATAAAGGATAAGCTCCTTGATGTCAGTATTATAAAGAGGTTTTTGGATTTAGCATCAAAAGCAAAGGAAGCAAAAAGCAAAAATAAGTAAGTGAGACTGCATCAAACTAAAAAGCTTCTGTAGAGCAAAAGAACCATCAACAAAATGAAAAGGCAACCTATGAATGGGAAAAAACATTTGTGGATCATCTATGTGATAATGGGTTAATATCCAAAATATAACACAAACAACTCAACAGCCAAAGAACAAACAACAACAACAACAACAACAACAACAATCCAATGAAAAAATTGGCAGAGGATCTAAACAGCCATTTTTCCAAAGAGGATCTCAATAGTCATTTTTTTTTTCAAATAAGATATAAAGATTGCCAACAGATACATGAAAAGATGTTCAACATCATCAATCATCAGGGAAATATAAATCAATACCACAATGAGATATCATCTTGCACCTGTTAGAATGGCTAGTATCATAAAGACAAGAGATAACAAATGCTGGCAAGGATGTGGAGATAAAGGAACCCTTGTACACTGTTAGTGGGAATGTAAATTGGTACAGCCACTATGGAAAACAGTATGTAGGTTCCTCAAAAAATTAAAACTAGAACTATCCTATGTGTCAGTAATTCCACTTCTGGGTATTGATCCAAAGAAAACAAAAGTACTAAGTAGAAACGATATATTCCGCCCATGTTCATCGCAGCATTATTTACAATCACCAAGGTATGGAAGGAAATAAGTGAAGTGTCTGCTGACAGACGAATGGATGAAGTGTGGTGTATCTATACAATGGAATATTATTCAGCCATAAAAGAGGGAAAACTTGCCATTTGATACCACATAGATGGAATTGAAGGGGATTATGCTAGGTGAAACAAGTCAGACAGAGAAGGGCAAATACTGCATAATATCACATATATGTGGAATCTAAAACAAAAACAAGAACAACAAACAAAAAACCAAGCCCACAGATACAGAGAACAGACTGGTGGTTGCCAGAGGGGCAAGGACTCAGGGTGAGTAAAATGAGTGAAGGAGGTCAAAAGGTACTAACTCCAGTTACAAAATAAGTTATGGGGATACAATGTACAACATGTTGAATATAGTAAATAATACTGCATTGCATATTTGAAAGTTGCTAAGAGAGCAGATCTTAAAATTCATCATCACAAGAAAAAAAAATGCTTTGTATATGTAAGGTAACAGGTGTTAACTAATGGTGGTGATCATTTAACAATATATACAAGTATCAAATCATTATGTTGTACACCTGAAACTTATAGAGTACACGAATTAGTGGTCAGTAGTTCAAATTATCCTTTGAGATATCACTTCATAATATGTTTCGACTGCTAACTGCATATGACTGCATATACTGCATATACTGAATACTTTGTGTACTTCATATTGATTGTATCACTCTATGGTACAATAACTACAACAAATATTTTATCATATGCTGATGTTAGGGGAAATTTTTAAATAACTTTTAAAACTACTTTTTATAACTCTGAGACAGTATTTTTCTGTATCGTATAATATATAATACCCTATAGGTATTTATACAAAATAGTATAGTTTCATAACTACTTGAGTATAATTCCTATTTGTAACATCAATAGTGTAACAGATGTAACACTTGTAACAATATAGTATAAATAAACTCTTAAAACTACTCACTCATTCATTCATATGTTCAGTCAACAAACATTTACTGAGTATCTATTACCTAACAAATTGTCAGGTATTAAAACAGGCACTGAAAGTCCAGTGGTGAACAACACAGACACAGAACTTAGATGTAGTGGGGGTGGAAACAATACGAAAACAGACAAACACATCAAGATGATTCTGTAATTTTCTGGTAAACTACCACATAATTATTATAAGGTATTTAATATTAAGGTAACTTAAAAAAGTAGCTTTCAACTGATGGCCAAGAAAACCTCTAGGCAAGGAAATTTAATATATGAGTCACAAGACACAGCCACACAAAGATTAAGGGAAGATCAGTGAGACACTCCTTGGCATAATTGAACATGGTGGGTCTGAAAGCCTGTGGTAAGGGCAAATAGGCAGACAGGTCACAAGGGGCTTTTTGGCCAGAAAACACAGAACTTCTGTGGTGTATTGGGCAACTACTGGAAGAGAGACCTGCTCTAATTTCATGTTCTTACTGGTTGCCCTGGTTTCTGTGTGGAGAAAGAACTAGAAGAGAGCAAGGGAAGTGGTAGTAAGATGGGTGGTGTCTGGGTAAGAGATGATGTAACCTGGATTGAGGTGATGGCAGTGGCAGATTTGGGATGTATCAGGCTGTGGCTCATTTTTACAGGCCTCAAGCACAAATGAAAAATTGGATAAGACAGTTTTAAGAATAGCACCAGAGATACATAGCTACCCATTAGTATTTAAAGTCATTTAAACTAAAAATGAAGTAGATATAGAATATATTGTTAAAGAAAAGGTGCAAAACAGTGCATATGTGTATATATAAATATAAATATAAGCTCACATAGAACATTTCTGAAATACAAAAGAAACTATTGACAGTAACTGTCTTTGGAGAGGGCAATTGGGGAAACAAAGTGAGAGAGAATTTTCAATGTATAAATCTGTTCTATTTGAGTGTTTGCCGTACCACATATGCATTACTTCTACAACTAAAAATCTAGATGATACTAGATTTTAAACTCCTTGCACTGTAATCAAGCCTTCTGTCTCTCTTTAGTCACCATAATGCCTCTTAAATTGCCTTGATCATAGTTCATGTTTAAAAAATAACTGTTAAAGGGTGCCTGGGTGGCTCAGTCAGTTGAGCATCTGAATCTTGATTTCAGCTCAGCTCATGATCCCAGGGTCGTGGGATGGAGCCCCTAGCTGGGCTCTGCGCTGAGTGTAGAGCCTGCATACGATTCTCTCTCTGTCCCCTCTGCCCCTCTCCCCACATTGTGCTCTCTCTCTCTCTCAAAGAAAAAAGAAAAAAAAAACCTGTTGAGAAGATAAAGACCTCAGTGATGATAATCCTAATATCACAATTATGATGGGAGGTAGCAAACATAATAAAAGGAACAATGGACTAGAAATAGGTAGCCTTGTATCAAACTTGCTTCTTCAATCAGCTATTTGACTTTAGGTCACTAACAATAACGTCTACTTTCTTCATCTGTAAAGACAGTATAACAACACCTACCTCACAGAATTGTGAAGATGATATGTAACCATCAAATAGGAGACCATCAATAGGAAACCATTTGTTTGTACATGTATATGTTTGTACATATATATACATATAGTACTATTTTTGTTACATGCAGTCTATTCCTGTCGTCTGCAGATTTTACAGAACACTTAAATTTAAATATCCAGAATCCATCCATCCCATGTCCATTAGCCAAATAATACCCCATGGCAAACATATGCTGGGCACTGGGATAATCACTGGTTTTGAATCAGATTTGCAGCTTGGCATCATAGACAAATTATGCCAACAGCTAACATTTACTGAGTAGTTAACAAGTGCCAAGACCTGTTCCTAGGCTTATGCATGTCTGACATCATTTACTCTTTATACCACCGCCCATAGGTATTATTCCTATTTTACAGAGAAGGAAAATAGAATACAAAGGGGTTAAGTAAAGTGTTATTTAAATGGCAGATTTCAAAATGGAATCATAGGCAGTATGACTCCAAAGCCTTTTAAATTTTTTCCTTGACCTTTTTTTCCCCCTTAAAAACATAGGCTTTTCATTTCCTATGCCCACCTCTGGGTACACTAACTAGCCAGGGCTATATAATTCCCCAATTCCAAATTTTGAAGGACAAGAGCATACATTCTCTGACCACTCAGACTAGCACACTATTCACTTAAGGATCTTAGAATTTGGCACAGAACTCCAACCTGGATGTCTAACAACATTTTAAGATGCCAAACCAGATGTCAGACAACTGAAATAACACCCTCCATATAGTTGTCATTTATTATGATATAGTTATCATACTATGTGCTGGGCTCTGAACTGAGCACTTAAGTACACTATTTAATTTAACTCTCTACAACAAGTATAATTTACTCCATTTGATCTCAAAGTTGAGGATAAGGCAGATTGTTACTTGCTGCAGTTGTAGGTTGTCAGATCAAATGCAGGATTCCCAATAAACTGTGAAGTTCAGATAAAT
Organism: Panthera leo; assembly: GCF_018350215.1. Lineage (NCBI taxonomy): Eukaryota > Metazoa > Chordata > Mammalia > Carnivora > Felidae > Panthera > Panthera leo. The sequence goes on from NC_056682.1 coordinate 38,574,913, forward strand.
AATGAATGACTTTTTTAGCATAAGTATATCCCCAAATTTTACATGAGAGATTTTTATACTAAATATTATAATTTATCTGACATTCAAATTTAACTGGGTTTTCTGTATTTTTATTTGCTAAATATGGCAACGTTACCCCAGGGACAGAGTTATTACTAAATGGCAAAATTGGAACTCAAACATAGGACTAATCTGACTCCAGAGCCCATATGTTTATTTACCACTTTACACTTTCTTCTTTGTCCTTCCCCAAATGAACTTGCCATGATCATGTCAAAAAACTCCTCAGACAGGTTATGTATCCCGGGTAGAAGAGTTATTCTCACTAAACTATAGATGGAAAGACTGTTACGTATATTTTAAAAGGAACCTCCATTTTCAAACCAATGTAGGCATTAAAAACTATTATCCAAAAACATGTAGATGTGATTTAATGTGGCAATCCTTAGAGCCAGATAGCTTGGCAAAAGTTAATGTAACTATGCTTTAAGTGAATCACCACCTTCTTCAGCAAATGTAACTATTTTCTAACCTGTATAAATGTCATGATTTTCAAATTCATTGCATTTATAATTATCTCCTGACTTTGGTTTTAATTCTTATACCCTAATCCTCTGGCACTATAATTTATCAAAAGCTTGTTTGCATTTGGTTAGCTAAGCCATGCTTTTGAAAAATATACCAATAACCAGTATTTTCAAAGGAGATTCTGAATTATACTTGCATAATCAGTTGTCAGACCTTCTTGTTAGTAAACCTTGTTAGGAACTGCCAGGCATGCTTCCTAATTTTAGAACATAAGAAAAACATAAATTCTAGGTGTCTTTTTTTTTTTTAATTTTAAATGTTTATTTATATTTGAAAGACAGAGTGCAAGTGGAGGAGGGGCACAGAGAGGGAGACAGTATCTGAAGCAGGCTCCAGGCTCTGAGCTGTCAGAACACAGCCCGATGCGGGCTTGAACTCAGAGGCCATGAGATCATGACCTGAGCCAAAGTTGGATGCTTAACTGACTGAGCCACCTGGATGCCCCCTTAAGTGTCTTTATAAATTACATGCAGTATTGTTTATTTTTATTTTTTAATTAATTTATTTTGAGAGAGAGAGAGAGAGAGAGAGAGAGAGAGAGAGAATGAATGGGAGAAGATGAGAGAGAGAGAGAGAGAGAGAGAGAGAGAGAGAGAGAGAGAGAATTCCAAGCAGGCTCAGCTCTGTCAGTGCAGAGCCCGACACAAGGCTCAAACCCACGAACTGTGAGATCATGATCTGAGCCCAAATCAAGAATCAGACACTTAAACTACTGGGTAATTTAACTGGGTAAGTGTCTGGGTAATCAGACACTTAAACTACTGGTAATACAGTCCAGTATTGTTTAAATACCTAAGAAGAATGATCAACTGTTTAAAGATTATGAACATGATGATAAAATTAATGTACCAACTAAAAAAAACTGTTTAGTGGGTACCATATAGAGTTCTTTTTACAAATAGCTGGTTAAAAAATGATCCTTGGAAGACTTTGACATTTAGAGAGAACACCAGGCATGGCATTTGTTCTCATGGATTAGACAAAGCAAGGAAAGACAAACAAAATGGAACTAGATTTTATCAAAAGCAATCAATTCAGCCAAATTATGATCTCATCTAGTGACTATGAGGCTTTTGGATTTCATTAACAGGAAATTTTTCTGAAGAGGTTTTGGAATTGCCAAGTCTTAAATTTTGTCAAGTGAGGAAATAAATTTTTAAAAACAAACCAAACCACGACTGTCCACTACTGTCATCATTCCATAAAAATAACAAGGACAATCTCAAATAAAGGAATGTTTCCCAGGAGAGGACTGGTCTTTCATTATCATTTTCACTACAGATGGAAAATTCTGACAGCAACCAGCAGCAGAACACAATCTAGTCCCATAATTGCTAAAATGTAGTGTCTTGGAAAAGATGTAATTTTTAAAAATTAATCTGTTTTTTGGTATTTGCTAAACAAGTTAACTAAGATACACGTTTCTATTTTTTGAATTTTTTATTCTTTCCTACATCTTTTCAAATATTAAGTTTTAATTTTAATTCCAGTTAGTTAACATACATAATTCCAGTTAGTGTCACATTAGTTTCATGTGTACAACACAGTTTTCAACAATCTATACATCATCCAGTGCTCATCACAACAAGTACACTCCTTAATCCTCATCACCTATTTAACCCATCCCCCCAGCACCCTCTCCCCTTTGGTAATCATCAGTTTGTTTTCTCTAATTAACAATCTGTTTCTTAATTTCTCTCTCAATTTCTCTTTCCCTTTGCATGTTTGTTTTGTTTCTTAAATTTCGCATATAAGTGAAATCATATGGTATTTCTTTCTCTGATGGAGTTATTTCGCTTAGTTCATTGCAAATGACACGATTTCATTCTTTTTTGGGGTGGATAATATTCCATCACATATATCATATATCAGCTTCTTTAGCCATTCATCAATTGATGGACACTTGGGCTCCTTCTGAATCTTCCATATTGTAAATAATGCTGTTATAAACATAGGGGTACATGTATCCCTCTGAATTAGTGTTTTTGTATTCTTTGGGTAAATACCCAGCAGTGAGATTGCTGGATCAAAGGGTAGAACTATTTTTAACTTTTTGAGAAACCTCTATACTGTATTCCACAGTAGCTGCACCAGTTTAAAATCCAACCAACACTGCACAAGTGTTCCTTTTTCTCCACATCCTCACCAACACTTGGTTTTTGTGTTGATTTTAGCCATTTTGACAGGTGTGAGGTGATATCTCATTGTAGTTTTGATTTGCATTTACTTGATGATGAGTGATGCTGAACATCTTACCATATGTCTGTTGGCTATCTGGATTTACTTTTGAGAAATGGCTGTTCATGTCTTCTGCCCATTTTTAAATGGATTATTTCTTTCTTGGGTGTTAAGTTGTGTACATTCTTTATATTTTGGATGCTAATCCTTTATCAGGTATGTCATATGAAAATATCTTCTCCCATTCCACAGGTTGCTTTTCTGTTTTGTTGACGATTTCTTCACTGCTCAGAAGCTATTCATTTTGATGTAGTTCCAATACTTTATTTTTGCTTTTGTTTCCCTTGCCTCAGGAGACATATCCAGAAAACTGCTGCTATGGCCAATGTCATAGCGTTTACTGCCTGTGGTCTAGGATTTTTATGGTTTCAGGTCACACATTTAGGTCTTTAATCCATTTTTAATTTATTTGGTGTATGGTGTAAGAAACTTGTCCATTTTCTCACTTTTGCATGTAGCTGTCCAGTTTTCCCAACACTGTTTGTTGAAAAGGCTGCCTTTTTTCCATTGGATATTCTTTCCTGCTCTGTCAAAGATTATTTGGTCATATTGTTGTGGGTTTATTTCTGGATGTCTATTCTGTTCCATTAATCTATGTGTTGATTTTGGTGTCAGTACCATACTATATTGATTACCATACCTTTGTAATATAACTTTAAGTCCAGAATTGGGATGCCATCAGTTTTGCTTTTCTTTTTCAAGACTTCTTTGACTATTTGAGGTCCTTGGTGGTTCCACACAAATTTTAGAATTGCTTGTTCTAGTTCTGTTTAAAATGCTGTTGGTATTTTGATAGAGATTGTATTAACCTGTAGCTTGCTTTGGGTAGTGTAGATATTTTAACAATATTTGTTCTTCCAATCCATGAGCATGGGTCATTTCTTCACATCACCTTGAATTTCTTTCGTCAATGTTTTATAGTTTTCAGAGTACAGGTCTTCACTTCTTTGATTATTCCTAGGTATAACTGAATTCCTAAACATAGGAATAAGCTTATTCCTAGGTGTCCTATTATTTTTGGTGCAATTGTAAATGGTATTTTTTTTTTAATTTTGCCTTCTGCCACTACTTCTTTATTGGTGCACAGAAATGCAACAGATTTCTGTATCTTGATTTTATATCCTGATACTGTACCGAATTTGTTTATTAATTCTGGAAGTTTTTTGTAGTCTCTGGGATTTTCTATCTAGAGTATGATGTCATCAACAAATAGCAAAAGTTATACTTCTTCCTTACTGATTTGGATGCCTTTCGTTTCTTTTCGTTGTCTGCTGAGGCTAGGACTTTCAGTACAGTATTGAATAAAAGTGGTGAGAGTGGACATCCTTGTCCTCCTATTCCCGACCTGAGGGGAAAACCTCTCAGTTTTTCCCCACTTAGGATGATGTTCACTGTGGATTTTTCATATATGGCCTTAATTTTGTTGAGGTATGTTCCCTCTAAATCTACTCTGTAATGGGTTTTTATCATGAATGGATGTTGAACTTTCTCAAATGCTTTTTCTGCAAATATTGAAATAATCACATGGTTATCCTTTCTCTTATTAATGTGGTATATCATGTTGATTGATTTGCAAATATTGAACCACCCTTGCCAACACAGGAATAAATCCCACTTGATGGTGGTAAATAATTTTTTTATATGTATTGTTGGATTCAGTTCATAGTATTTTGTTGAAGATTTCTGCATCTATGCTCATCAGGGATACTGGCTTGTACTTCTCAATTTTATTGGTGTCTTTATCTGGTTTTGGTATTGAGGTAATGCTGACCTCATAGAATAAATTTGGAAGTTTTCCATTTTTCTCTGTTTTGTGAAATAGTTTCAGAAGACTAGGTATTATTTTTAAAATGTTTGGTAGAATTTGCCTGTGAAGCCATCTGGTCCTGGATTTGTTTGCTGGGAATTTTATTATTACTAACTCAATTTCTTTGCTGGTTATCAGTCTGTTCAGATTATCTCCTCCTGTTTCAGTTTTGGTAATTTGTATGTTTCTAGGAATTCTTCCATTTCTTTTAGGTTGTCCAATGTGTTGGCATACAGTTTTTCATAATATTCTTTTATAATTGCTTGTATTACTGTGTAGTTGGTTGTTATTTCTCCCTTTGCATTTGTGATTTTATTTATTTGAGTCATTTCTTTTTTCTTCTTGATAAGTCTGGCTAGAGGTTTATCAATTTTACTGATTCTTTTCAATAAAGAACCAGCTCCTGGTTTCATCTGTTCTAATTTTTTTTTACTTTCTGTTTCATTTATTTCTCCTCTAATCTTTATTATTTCTTTCCTTCTGTTGTTCTTTTTCTAGCTCCCTCAAGGTATGAGGTTAGGTTGTTTGAGATTTTTTGTTTCTTGAAGTAGACCTGTATTGCTATAAACTTCTCTCTTAGAATAACTTTTGCTGTATCTCAGGGGTTTTGGATTGTTGTTTTCATTTTCATTTGTTTCCATGTAGTTTTTAATTGTTTCTTTTATTGCCTGGTTAATCCATTCATTGTTTAGTAGCGTGTTATTTAACCTCCATGTATTTGTGGTCTTTCCAGATTTTTTCTTGTGGTTGACTTCTAGTATCATAGCGTTTTAATCAGAAAAGATACATAGTATGACTTCAATCATCTTGAATTTGTTGAGGTTTGTTCTTCAGGCTAACATGTGATCTCTTCTGGAAAATGTTCCACATGCACTTGAAAATAATGTGTATTATGCTGGTTCAGGATGGAATGTTCTGAATATATCTGTCAAATCCATCTGTTCCAGTGTATCATTTAAAGTCATTGCTTTTTCTTGATTTTTCAGTTTAGATGTTCTCTCCATTGATGTAAGTGGGGTGTTAAAGTCCTTTACTATTATTGTATTATCGATTAGTTCCTGTACGTGTGTTACTGACGGTTTTATGTATTTGCGTACTCTTATGTTGGGTACATAAATATTTATAATTGTTCTATCTTCTTCTCGAACTGTCCCCTTATAATTATACAGTGTCTTTCTTTGTCTCTTGTTACAGCCTTTGTTTTAAAGTCTGTATTTTATCCGATATAAGAATTACTACTCCAGCTTTCTTTTGAAATCTATTTGCACGATAGATGTTTCTCTATCCCTTCACTTTCAATCTGCAGGTGACTTTAGATCTGAAATGAATCTCTTGTAAGTGGCAAATAGGTAAGTGTTGTTTTTTATCCACATCACCTTATGTTTTTTGGAACATTTAGTCCATTTACCTCCAAAGCAATTATTGATAGATACCTATTTATTGTTGTTTTATCATTTGTTCTGTGATTGCTTTTCAAGATCTTTCCTGACCTTTTCTTTTAATTCTCTCTTTCATGGGTCATTTAGTTTCTTAAGTGATATTTTGGGTTTCTTTTTCTTTATTCTTTGCATATTTATTAGTGGGTTTTGATATATGGTTATCATTAGGTTAGTATACAGCAATCTATATTAAGTTGATGGTTGTTTAGGTTTGAATCCATTCTTTACTCCTCTCCTCCTCACATTTTAGATAGGTTTTTTAATACTTTTATACTTTTAGTTAGTGAGTTCCTTGACTGATTTTTTTACAGAAATATTCATTTTTACCACTTTTGTGTTTCCTACCTTCATATTGCCACTTTTGGCCTCTCCTCTGTACTCAAAGAGTCCCCTTTAATATTTCTTGTGTGGCTGACTTAGGGATCAACAAACTCCTTTAGTTTTTGTCTGGGAAACTCTTTATTTCTCCTTCTATTCTGAATGATAGCCTTCCTGGATAGTGTTCTTGGCTACAAATTTTTTCATTCAGCTCTTTGTGTATATTATGCCACTCCCTTCCAGCTTTTAATGTTTCTGCTGAAAAATTCCCTGCTAGCCATGTGGGTCTTCCCTTACAAGTTACTGTCTTCTTTTGTCTTGCCCCTCTTAAACTTTTTTTTCTTTATCACATTTTTGCCAATTTGATTACAATATGTCTTGGTGAGGATCTGTTTTTGTTGATTTTGATGGGAGTTCTCTGTGTGTCCTGGAATCAGGATGTCTGTTTCCTTCCCTAGATTAGAGAAGTTTTCAGCTATTATTTCTTCAAATAAATTTTCTCCTGCCTTTTCCCTCACTTCTTCTGGGACTCCTATAATATGAATTTTATTACATTTAATGAAGTCACTGAGTTCCCTAAGCCTATTTCTGCTTTATTATTCCTTATCTCTGTGTTAAGGGTCTCACTCATGTCTTCCACTCTTTTCTCCATTCTGAAAGTTAGTATTCTTATGATCATTACTTTAAATTCTTTATCAGGCATGTTACTTATATCTGTTTTGCTGTCATCTTGTCCTTTCATTTGAGACAAACTTCTCTGTCTTCTGATTTTGTCTCTGTGCCGGTTTCTATGTGTTAAGAAAGTCAGCTACATCTCCTGTTCCTGAGGGTAACAGCCTTATGAAGAGGTCCTATAGTGCTTTGCTGTGTAGTGTCCTCTGTTCCCCACGGCCTGGAGCTTCCTGAAGTGTCTCCTATGTGTGCTGCATGTGCTCTGTTTTCTGTCCTGGTGGCTTTATCCTTGAGGTGTCATCTGTAGAGTCTCTCTGACAATTGTGGGCAGTGTTTGTCCCCTGGCCTGAATATGGAGCATTTTAAATAGGTGTACTCTGGTCTGCTTGTGAAATAAGACCTATTGCCACCACCACTGGAACTGAGTCTCCACAAAATTCCCAACCAGTAAATATGGTCTGAGCAGGGGTTTAGACCTGTCATCTGGGGAAAGGAACTGCCATGCTGGGACTGTGGCAAGCATGATTGGGAGGGGTTGTTCCCCTAGAGCATGGGGTTGGGGCTCAGTGTAAGCAAGTTAGGGAGCAAGTGTTGGCACTACACTGGTTCTCACAGGTGGCTCTGTGCTTATGCTGAAGGGCAGGGGAGGAAAATAGTGCCTGTCACTTCTTTTGTTTCAGAAGGGTCTCTGTGAATGCTCTCTCTCTGGAATGAGCTCTAAGAGATCAGCAAATAACCTCCCCACTGTGTGTCCCAGGCTCTCTTCAGATTTTTGTTTCCATGCTATATGTCCATGGGTTGTTTGCTTGCCTTCTCCCCAAGAGCAGTCCCAATGTCCTCTGAGCTCTTCCAGAGCCAAGCACGCCGACCTTTAAAATCTAGGCTTTAAGCCCTGCTGTTTGCAAGAACTCACAAAATTTGGCCACCTCAATTTTGTCCAAGCCAATTGCTATGGTGATTCATTTTTCCCATGCATTCTCCTGTGTGCTTGTCTGTCTCTTGCCCTTCTCTGTGACTGCAGCTCCTTCCCTACCACAGCAGCTTTGATCCACTTCTCTCCCAAACCATACATCCACAGTTCTTACCTACTTCGATGAGACCTCTTCTGTACCTTTAGTTGTGGAGTTTCTTCCAGTTTTCAGATCGATTTCTAGGGTATTTAGGATGATTTGATAGTTATCTAGTTGTGTTCATGGGATGTGGCAAGCCCAGTGTCCTACTCCACTGCCATCTTCTTTAGCCTGCTTTTCTACACAAACCATTCTAGTCACTGGAAATTATTCCAGTTTTAAATGCACATATATATGCTATTTTCCCTTCTACTCATTTTTAAACATTTAACAAGGCAATACATATAGTCCCTTGACTTACCTCTGATTCTTGCTGCCTAGAAGCAATCTCTTTCAACTCCTTTGGAGCTTCAGTATGAAATTACTGACTTTCAGTAGTTTTATATTTTCAGTATGAACTATTGACTTTCACCTATGGACCTCTGGAAAAAGGGCACTTTCTCTCTCCCCCCCCACCACCATCCTCCCTGTCTCCCTCTCTCTCTCACTCACTTACACACACACACAGCTTGCTCTCACTCTCTCCCCATCCTCCTCCATCCCCTAATGCTTCCACTAAAATTATATCATAATCATAATTTAGTGCTACATCGATTTTCAGTACTTACTTTATTATGACTGAATATATATAAATTCACTCCTGAGCTATGTATGCATTCTGTTTCATTTGCTTTTTGATGTGTGCTTTTTTTTTTCCCCTAGAGTTAATTATTACCTCATTTTGTTTTGTTTACTTTGTTTTCAAAAGCCTATCTCTAATTCACCTCCACATTCTCCAAAAGAACCATGACTCTCCTCTCCATATGGTTCAACATTTCACATATTCTCTCGATGACACTGTTGGAAGCATCCTTGGAATCCTCTATTCCCCCACTCTGTTCTAAACTGTTTGGTTTCTATTTCCTGCATAGCTGATGTCCTAGGGCTTTAGCATCACCCTGAGGTTTTCCTCTGCCTCTCTATTAGATTTCCTATTTACTAAATAGCAAGCCTCCTCTTCTTTAAGTAACTAAGAAAAAGTGCATGGGTGAGGAGAGAGGGAAGAGTCTGCCCATTGTGAAATGTGTGTACTTTTCACTTAATTTTGCTATTTTCAATGTGGGAATCTCAGTATTAACCTCAGCTGAGCCTGATTTCCTAAGTACAAAGTTTTTGGGTTAATTTTCCCAGGCAGGAACTGCAGAAGATGAAGAGAGTTAGGTCATTTGGCTCTACAAAGCAGGGAGGGCATTGAGAGCATCTAGTTACTAATTTAGAACCTTTAAAGGATCTTCTTGTTTTGACCCACTATGCTTAGTTGTAACCATTGCTCCCAATTCCTAGACCTTTCTTGTGTTCCATGAGGAAAATCAGTCTTCTTTTCTTGGCTTTCAGGTCTATAGACACTTGGGTTTCAGCTTTCTCTGGGGTGGTAAATGGTAAAAGGTGAAATATTTATACAACTTGAAGAGAAACCAGAATATTTGGGGTAGTAAATAGTTAACAAGTCTGTATGCTTTCCATCTTTCAAATTTTTTTTGACATCTTGAGGGCATCCTGTCTCCTTCTGTGTCCTTTAAGATCTATGTGTCCTACTGTCATTTTAGTGAGGTTTACATATGCATAAGGAGAAAAGCATATTGTTAACTTTAATTTTAAGAGTTATGCTTTTGTAGTATATAAATACCACTTAATCATGATCTTAGAGATCGCAGCAGGGGGTTGATGAGCCATATCAAAATCCCCTTAAAATACTGCCCAATCATCATTAAAGTATTCTGGAGAGAATTTCCATTTTTTTACTGATTTTTTTAAAAATAATTTTTAGAAAATGTTTATTTATTTTAAGAGAGAGAGAGAGAGAGAGTGAGCACGCGCACACAGGGGAGGGGCAGAGAGAGATGGAAAGAGAGAATCCCAAGCAGGCTCTCAGCATAGTGCCGGACATGGGGTTCCATCCCACAAACTGCAAGATCATGACCTGAGCCAAAATCAAGAGTCAGACACTTAACCTACTGAGCCACTCAGGTGCCCTGAGCCTTTCCATTTTACCTGTTCTTTAAAAAGTGCTCTGTGGAGGAGAATTGTCATAAATCAGTACACTGCTGGTACTTTATCAGTCCTTCTAAGTGATAGTAAAGAGCTTTTTCTCTCAAAGCACTCTCCTATATCTGTCTGCCTATTTGGTCTACTTAGTTATTAACTAGACCCCAACCCTCTTTACACTGGGAAATCTTAGGAGAAAACTTTAACAAAAAGCTCAATAGTAATGAATTCCCTTGTGAGCTTCTGGGGGCTCCAGGGTCTACAGAAGGTCCTATTGCTTGCTGTAAACACTTGGCGTGATTCAGTGCATTTCTCAGTTATAGAGTTGAATTTGACCCCACTAAATTACACCTGGATGCAAGGGAATTATTGTATCTGGAACAGCTATATAATCTTATTTGATTTGTCAAATCAAACAAAAATTTGGCTTGCCAGGTTTGAATCTGGCAATAATGGGTAAGTATATTAATGTCTCTAGTGCCTTGGGTATCATCTTGCCTTCTAATACTTAACTGTAGGCTACAACCAGTGTTATATTATGAGATGAGTCAGGATATAAAAATTGAGTCTCAGCCAGTACTTTCTTAAACATTTTGACATGGAACACTCCAAGTAATCTACCTAGAAAAACAAATTGCACAAAGATCAGATGATTTGTGTGCACAAATAATAAACTAAATGTTGTAACATCAGAATGTGAAAGACCAGCTTTTAAAAAGCAATAAAAAGTGATCTGCTTGAAGAATAAGATAATGCTCCAAATCTTAATTAAAATAAAAGATAAAAGAGTAACTCCCATGATTACTGACTAAGAAGGAGCCACCTTGCCCAGCTCCTCATGGTTTCCACATCACTATGAATGAGTATATAAAAACATTCTCCAAAAATCTCCTATTATCCCCTAAACTGAATGCAATCTCTGAATTATAAACCAGGCAAGCAGGCATGATCTACCAACAGAATAAAATAAGGGAAAGGCATCATCTTGGAAAATCCAAGATGGACGGTGCATATTCCCACATAAGAACTCCCAGATGGTTAAGTTCAGGTTACCATGATGCTATTAACCTCCCTCAATCTTCAACAAAGAGTATCTTAAAAATGCAAGGATTCTGTTTTCCTCCCTGAACTCTCATCTTAATATTTTACATATTTTTATTTTTTCCTTTTCATTGATTCTGACAAATCAAATATTATGCTAGACATATCAAGTTCTATACTAGATTGTCAAGAATGATAGCATGGACCAGCAATTAATTAATTAATTTCTTTCTTTTCTTTCTTTCATTCTTTCTTTCTTTCTTTTTAATGTTTATTTATTTTTCAACGTTTTTTTTTTTTTGTTTTTTGTTTTTTTTTTTTTTGGGACAGAGAGAGACAGAGCATGAACGGGGGAGGGGCAGAGAGAGAGGGAGACACAGAATCGGAAACAGGCTCCAGGCTCCGAGCCATCAGCCCAGAGCCTGACGCGGGGCTCGAACTCACGGACTGCAAGATCGTGACCTGGCTGAAGTCGGACGCCTAACCGACTGCGCCACCCAGGCGCCCCTGTTTATTTTTGAGAGACAGACAGAGCATGACAGACAGAGAGACAGAGCAGTGGAGGGGCAGAGAGAGAGGAAGACACAGAATCTGAAGCAGACTCCAGGTTCTGAGCTGTCAGCGCAAAGCCCAATGTGGGGCTCAAACCCTTGAACACTTGAACTGAGAAATCATGACCTGAGCCAAAGTTGGACACTTAACCAATTGGGCCACACAGGCACCACCCACCCTCCAATTTTTTTTTTGATTCATAATAAGCATTATTGAATAATACTATTAAAATAACATTGAAGAAGAGTATTTTGTGACATAGAAAGATATTTACACTTGGAGCACCTGGGTTGCTCAGTTGGTTAAGCATCTGACTCTTCATTTCAGCTCAGGCCACGATCTCATGGTTTGTGAGATCGAGCCCCACATTGGGCTCTGCACTGACAGCATGTAGCCTGCTTGGGATTCTCTCTCTCTCTCTCTCTCTCTCTCTCTCTCTTTGTCCATCTCTCTCTCTCTCTCTCTCTCTCAAAATAAATAAATAAACATTAAAAAAGAAAGATATTTATACTTTAACATGGGAGAAAAGCATTATGAAAGAAATAAAAGTATCTCATTTAAAAGAAAAATCATAGAAACAACCTAAACATCCACTGATGGATGAACAAAGAAAATATGTATATGTCCAATTATTCAATTATTATTCAGCCATAAAATAAGGAATGAAATCCTGTCATTTCTAACAACATGGATACATCGATGGACATTGAGGGCACCATGCTACATGCAATTCAAAGACAAATACCAATGATCTCATCCATATGCAGAATGTAAAAAAACAAAGCAACCAACAAAAAATGAGCTCATGGATATATGAGCTCCAATTATAAAATAAGTAAGTCATGGGGATGTAATATGGCATGGACCAGCAATTTCTTTAGTGTTCACATACTGCATGGAAGCTCTGAGCTACTTGCTTTAGAGCACCATGATTGGAAGAATGTGTTCAAATAGAAAGGCATGAGGTAGCAGATCAAGAACACAGTGTAACACTGGGAGTTATTTTAGAGACACTCAAACCAAAGCACAACTCCACTGGCACTTTAGTCAAGTGAAAATGGGTAAGTGATTATCTGCTTTTAATTATATTCAAGGTTCAAAAGGATGGTCCCATCAGGAGCATAGTTGGCTCAACACCTTAAATAATCATTTGTATAATCTAAGGGGGAAAAAGTAGTAATCTACACAAAAGTACTGGCAGGATCTGAGAAATTCAGAAAGAAGCTGGTGGTGGGAGGGGTGATTAGGGGTTAAGGGAGAATTAAAAAACAAACAAAGAAACACCAAACCTAACAACAAAAACTAGAATCACTTTGCTAGCTTCATAATTTAAAAATAAACCCAAAGGTAGTACAAGTTTCTATTTGGGGGCAAGGCTGACTAAACCCTTAAGAGAGTTAAACAGCTATCGATTATAATGTAGTCTGCAGAAAGCCCTTCCATAAGGAGCCAGGTCACTTCTTAAGACCTCCTTTGGGTAAAGATCACATCAACACATAAAAACTTGTTAGTCTGGCAGAATCACACATGAGAGAAAACAAGAAGGGACTCTAGTGGGAACTCTTGAACACAAGAAGGGACTCTAGTGGGAAGACAGTTGAGCCAGTATGAGAAAAATAGAGTTCTGGAGATAAAGTTATTTTTATCTTTACACTGCCAGACACTTCCTCCCTAATTCTCTAATGGGCCAGGGTTATAACTAGTACAGACACTGTTCCTGAATTCTCACCCCAGGGGCACGTGGGTGGCTCAGTCAGTTAAGTGTCCAACTTTTGATTTCAGCTCAGGCCATGATCTCACAGTTTGTAGGTTCAAGCCCTGCATTGAGCTCCATGCTGAAGGTGTGGAAACTGCTTGGACGGTTCCCCCCTCTCTCACTCTCTGCCCCTCTGCCTCCTTTCCCCACTTGCACCTGCTCTCTCTCTCTCAAAATAAATAAATTAATTAATTAATTAAAAAATACTGAATACTGACCCCAATATTTAAATCTATTGTTCTGAAAGGATCCAGATAAAGGATGAATTTATGAGACAGAAAGATGTTCTGCTTCAATTTAAGAATAAAAAAATATGCATAAACAGACATTTGCAGGAAGTTTTTCAAATTATGACTAAGGATTTTTCCCATATTATATAGATATACATTTCTGAATGGGCAAATATAAATGATCCATTTGACAAGAATCTCCTTCCCAGGCTCTAGCCTTAAGCTAAAGAACAAAGGGATCTAGTTAAGAATGACAATAATCTGCAAATCTCTAATAAAAAATTTTAGGCTGCAATGGGCATTGTAATATCTTTCAGGCTCCTTTGCAGGTAGATTTGATTCACAGAAGAAGAAATGAGTAATATTTATGTACCAATATTAAAGAAATAACAAGCAAAGCTTACGCAGAATGGAGAGAATAGAGCTGATAGTGCCTTTCCTCACAACTGCAACATATTTTACAACACAATGAATTAGGCACTTCCATTTCCCTTCAACATGTTTATGGCTAACATCTCCTAGCAAAGGAAGAATTTTATTCAAAATACAGATAAAATTCACCTTCCCCAGAATCTAGCTCAGTCTTTAGATTCCTTTTACAGAGGAAATAACCCCCACCAACCTCCGCAAGATTTCTAAAATTAACATTGTTCAGAACAAAGCTATCATTTTATCAACCCATGAATTTTATGGATGGTGTCTCCGGGAGGAGAAGTGACTGTCTAGGCACATATTGCTATTTATAGAAAGCAAGACCCAGGCCCGACCACAAGGATGCAGCACCCTGGTACAGACAGCAAACAGCCAACTTTTTGCATTTAGTACTACTCAAAGTACCAGTTTTACTCTGAAATTTCAGTGTTGGAGAAACTGATTTCTTTGCCATACTATTAAACAATAACTTTACACAATTTGTTTGAATCCATACAATAATCAAGTAGAGAACTCTTAGTTTAATCTGTAGTGTCAGATTAGTCCTCAAAAAAATGTCCCCAGGATTCAACCATGCTTGTTACATTCACCCACAACAACATGAAACAAAAGCATCAGGCTGAGATTTTCCTGATCTATAATGAATGTATAATGTAGTTCAGCAAGAGATAAAGAAGGAAATAAATGAGGGGCGCCTGGGTGGCTCAGTCGTTTAAGCATCCAACTTCAGCTCAGATCATGATCCCAGTTCCTGCGTTTGAGCCCCACAGGGGGCTCTGTGCTGACAGCTCAGAACCTGGAGCCTTCTTTGGATTCTGTATCTCCCTCTCTCTCTGCCCTCCCCTGCTTGCACTCTGTCTCTCTCTGCCTCCCAAAAATAAACGTTAAAAAAATTTTTTTAATCTTATATAAAAAAAGGAAATAAATGATACTATCAACATGAACTTTTATAGATTTATGTTTCAAACCTATAATTGACTTACTCAAGTTAAAAATTAAGCAGACCAACTCAGTATACTAAAGAATCCTACATTTATGAAGGAAGACCAGACACCATGACATGGCTTGTGGTATCTCTATAAGTGTATGACTGTATAAAGAGCTGCTTTAGACTCTGTCTTCAAAAAAGTTCAGAATAAGCTCCTTTAGAAAATTTGTATAGAGTCCTCCTCACAGGGGATGGCCATGCAGTGGCACTCAGGTAGTGTTTGTGTATGCCCAAATCTGTGCAACATGTAGCAAATGTATAAAATGTACTGGAGATAAGGTGTTAAGTACAAAGATGTCTACATGAGTATGTGTTTATTTGTTTGTGAACTTCTGGTTAACTGCATTGCTGTTCTCTGCCTCCTGGGGTGCTATTCTATTGGTTAGGGTTCAAAAATAATTTTTTTTATGTTGCCTCAAATATCATGCCATTTTTCATATTGTCGACAAACTCCATTTAGGGGAAAATGGTTAAATCTCTGTTAGAAGTTACTCCAGTAAGTAGCTTTGTGTTAACTACTCACCACAGGAATAAAAAGCAGCAGACTGCAAGGAATTGACTTCAGTGTTTGAAGTTATGAAAGGCATTACAAACTCCAGTGAATGAAAAGGCCATGGTTAAAATTTATGAAAAGTACTTAAATGTGTCCTTTTAATCATCTCATTTTCAATCTTGGTAGATTAGTAAAAATAAACTACATCAATATTAACTTATTTATAGCACTTTGAGTTTCTCTGTGGCTCAGTAATGCCTTCCCCAACAGTGTGGAGGAAATTACTTTCTATGCATTGGGGATCATATATAGAACTTCAATATAGTCTCACTACAATAAATTACCTTCCTTGTTTCAAAATAAAACAAAACACAAACACACACACACACACACACACACACACACCCCAAATACAAAACAATAACAAAAACACTAAGAAACCTAAGCAACATCAAAATAATTTACACTTGAGGGATAACTAGATCCATGGGAAACATGTGGAAATTCTTGGCAGAATTGAGGCCTAATCAACATTTCTTATACTATACATACCAAATTCTGGAGTATCTGCCTTTTAAGAAATTGATTCCAAAATGTTACTTCTGTCAAAGGCAGAGCAACCAGCTGGGCTTGACAGCAGGAAGGTCTGTACTGCCCCCTCACGGCCAGGAGCCTCACTGGTAACTCTTCTAATAACAGATGCTTAAACTGATAAATAGCTTAAACCAAAGTGACAATTAATACAGTTGAACAATGAATGTGCTCGCCACAAAATGCATAGTCTTCTAAAACATACTGACATGTGTCCTACATCTGCTTCAGAATTTGATATAAACAATGTTATCTAAAAAAAGACAAAACCACGTTCCAACTGGAGGTCTAAAGAATATAATTTAAAATACCTTAAAGAAAAAAAAAAAAGGCCACACAGAAAATCAAGTTTTAAAGAAAATAACATACAGACTGTTTCAGTAGTTTAAATAACATTCGTCAGACTATGTCAAAATGAAACAAAGGATTAGAAAAGTGAATTTTCTTAATTTAAAATGATTAGATCAAGGGAAGCTTTTAAGATATTTTTCTAAAATAAAAAGCAAGAGTATCTAATCCTTTCTGAAGTCCTTTAACACCTGCTGCAAATGAAGAACAAAAATGAATAAACCAGATAAAAAGTGAGGACAACAGATGAATAAAATTTAAATAAACCATTATGTTTTTAATGAACAATAAAACAGAAGTTAGAAACATGAAAAATGAAAGCTTTCAAGGAATACAAAACATGTTATAACTCCAGCCCTCTTACAAATGACAATTATTAATACACCTATTCTAGGAAGAGCCAGAGTTCCAAAGAGACAAAATTAAATCCCAGGAGCACATATCACAAGCACCTTACCTTTTTGGAGGGGAAGGGAGAAGACTTTTTTCTAATCATTGGATTAGATATCTTTCATTTTGAAAGAAGAGACAGAAAATTAAAAAGTTTTATTCACATGATTAGCAGGAAGAAACACTAATTTGATTTTAAGCACTAAAAAAGTACTACTAGATAGAAATAAAGTGAATAAGAATTCTAATTATTACCCCCTGGGGTAAAATGCTTACACTGTGGATAGAAATACATATTGATATGTATTTATGCATCTATAATATAATTTGGTCTCCTATATTTATGGTGCAAGCCTATCCTGTTATCCAGTTAACTTCATTTAGGGAACAAAAATGGCTAGTGGAAGATTAAGTTCAATCTATCTAATTTCCTGTTCTAATGATTTTATATTAGCTCCTTCTGGTGTTGAAATTAAAAAGACTAAATAATCCTACAAAAATACTTTTTATGAGATATTGGGGACTTAGTTACAATCTTAAATATACATTTCAAAACTTAGATACCACATATGCTTAAAAAATATAACTAAACATTTTTGACTATAATTTCCAAAGTACCATATGATGACCTATTGATTACAATTCTACAGGGGTCTTTTCTACTATTTGCTCTGTGCAATGTTGGCAATATTCTGAAGGAAAAAAAAATGCCTGGCTTTTTCTTACATAGATGCAATATCAAACAAGAAAACCTGTACCATGTAACAAAAAGAGAAGATAGTAGAAAGTCTTTTCGTTTCACATCTATGCCTGATTCCAACATTAATTATACTATGCAACCATAATTCTGGGTAGACTAACATTATGATGCTTAAACTATCAACAGGATTGGTGGCAGATAATGATGATGCATTTATTTCCCAAAGTCTTTGACTGCATACTGTGGGTATAACCCACGTTAGAACAAAATCCAAAGATGCTTCTTAGCACTCTTAATAGGAGCCAATTTCAGAGCCATGTTGAGAATCACATGCACGCTTACATACATTTGGTTATTTAACAATATAATAAGCCATCCAGTTCTATCATAGCAGGAGACAGTAGTCATCAAGCCACAGGGATCACATAGTGGTCTCAACAGAGACCAATACATCACCATGAAGTCACATTAACAGGACTGTAAAGAAGACATGTGAACAGGACATGTGAAGACACATATTTTTCCCCAAAGATACAGCTTTTAAAAAAAATACTGAAGGGGAAAGAGCTATGCCTGAAGACATCCTAGCTAGAAATTTTGCTAATGATTGATGGGGTTATATCCCACTGTGTCATAATCTAATGGGGGTAGATTAAAAGCCAACATGTTTCTTAAAGTCACATT
This sequence comes from Panthera leo, assembly GCF_018350215.1. Taxonomy (NCBI): domain Eukaryota; kingdom Metazoa; phylum Chordata; class Mammalia; order Carnivora; family Felidae; genus Panthera; species Panthera leo. The sequence continues at coordinate 38,593,275 of NC_056682.1, forward strand.
AACGTATTTTGTCCCCTTCATGCCCACCTCTGTTATACTTTGAAGGGAACCTGCTATTACCAAAGCCTTTCAATACTGTAAATGTCACAGAAAGAGCCTAGGAAGGTGAAAGGTGGTAGAGTGAAAGCCTAATGTCACTCTCAGTGGGTCTGGATACAGAACTTGTGAGAAGGCTCAAATGACACTGAGATCCACCTCCTGAAGCTTTCTCTGTGCGTTATCAAACCTCTCAAATCTCCATCATAATCATCTACATCTCCAGCTCCAGAGTTCTGTGATCCTATGATTCTATTATTCCATTTTTAAACCTGTGGAGTGGGAGTGTTTCTGAGTACCCTGTTCACACAGATGGTGGTGGGAAGAATCTCAAGAATATGTTGCATGTAGTAAATGCCCATTTCACTACGTAATCACTCCCTTCACATTTCATATGAACAGAGATAATATTATCCTACAGATAGTCACAAAGAACAAGTGGTTAATGGCAGCACAACCAGCACACATATGTGTAAAAAACACGAAAGAAGAAATTCTTCCCAATTACACATACCCAAAGCTAATGACTCTGTACAAGGCAAGAATGTAGTTCAATGAGACAGATCACTATTGTACAGCAGCTCTATATATTGTGGGGAGAGCAAGGGAAGGGAGGCAAGAGGAACTAACTGAACGATAAAATCATACACAATGTCTCTGTATTCTTGATGTTCTAAAAATATACTGCACTGACAAATCATTTGTCAAGGCAACCTTTCCGAGAATAAAAACAAGATCAATGTGCCAACCAACACTTTCCCACAATCATCTCATTTTGAGCATTGCCTCACCCTTCTCCACAAACAGGCTTTTTTACAAAATTGACCCATGCCACAGCAATCTTTATATTTGGAGTTCAGATACCATCCCTTTCATCTGATCTCACCTGATTAGAGCCATTTTTTTACATTACTTTCTTAGTCTGTCACTGCACATCAGACATTGTCAAAGAGTATATCAAATTTTCAATACAGTTTAACATGGTATTTTTTTACCTTAGTATCCTTAGCAGAAAACTCTGAGGAGTTAGAAATTTTCATAGACTTTGACCGGTGGGACTGCCGCCGGATAGAATCCTCCCGGGAGTATTTCACGGAACCTGAGGTCCTCACCCGCACCTTGCTGGTACTCTGAACACTATTCACGCCAATCATTTTGAAGGTTGACTGGGGAAGAGGCTGGGAGAAATAAAAAGGCACTTTCCAACCGCTGCAAGGCTCTAACGCTGAAGGAACTCTGTCGGGTTGTGCCTGAGCAGCTCAAAGAGCAGAGATCTGCTTTAGCTTAAGAAACACCAGGCTGCCTCCCCCAGCATCTTCAACTACCCTGTTTGCAGCGAGTCTGATTGTTCCAGGCACGGCTCACGTCACTGGCTACGAAGAGGAAAAAAATGCAATCCCACCCCTGCTACTCGTCTCTTTTTTACACACACACACACACACACACACGCACGCACGCACGCATGCACGCACGCACGCATGCTCCATATTCACACACTGGAACAAATGGCAATTGGCCAGGCAAGCTATTCATTAACATTCCAAATAACAACACCATTTCTCTTGTGACATTGTACATCAAGCTCATTAATGTCAACAACAAAATAGAGATACCACAAATAAAAGTCTCAAGTAATCTGTTAGGCACCATGTGGGGTGTGAACAAAGATAAATCTCCAAAAGGCCAGGGGGTTGCAGAGGTTGGAGGGTGGGAGTAAGTATGTAAAGCAAAAGACTCATCAGTTACAGGCTAGTAAAAAGACAGTAGCCACAAAGGCATTTCCAGCTATCATCTATTTTCCTCTCTTTCCTGTTCCAGGCCACACATGGTTTAACAGTAATTTAAACTGTATTGCCTTCTGAAGAATTAAATGTTTCTTATGACCTTAGAGCACTGAGCCAGATATTTAGACAGGAATTGTGTCCAGTTATATGGGGGGAAAAAAACAGAATAAAGAGGTGACACTACCTTCCTATCATACTAAAAAGTTTAAAAAAATTGGTCATTTAGCACATGTTAATTTTAAATATGGCTTAGAGTGAGACCAAAAAAACCAACTCTGATCAATAAAAAGCAAGAGCTTTTCCAAGAGGTGTAAATGCTCTGTTAGCGTATAAGAACACATACAACCTTCTGAGTAAAAGTAACACATTGGAGATTATTAGAAGATCAGATAATTTAGCTTCTGACACACAAAGTCATTTTGAGCATAACACTCAGCACTACAATGCCTTGCTCATAGGGCATCACAGGGGTAGAGAGAGGGTCAGCTAAATAAGCCTCCAGATAAAAGAAGTATTCATGTAAATATAAACAACAAAATTTTAAAATAGTTTGTAAAATGCCAATCTAGGAACACAGTCTTGCCTCAACACTCAGTTCCTCAAGTCTGAATTTTTCCTTGAGGACTCAGGATGTTCAGGCTGTTTCCACCATGTCAATCAGCCCAGGCAAAGGCATATGTGGATGTGAGGTTTAGTTTTACCCTCATGTCAGGGGCTTCTTCCACCCTCCTCTAGACTTCTTTATTTTTCATATCTTTGAAGCACTTGATACTTTAACTCTGCCATAAGCAAAAATAATAATAAATAATTTTTGATACTATTTTGTCTAAAATAATAATAGATAATAGCTTTTAGAAGAACTTGGGGAATCTCCTCTAAGAATTCATTAAGTTTAGAATGTTATAATTCTATAACATCATTTTGGCTACTTTGTGGTAAATTTTTCTCTTTTCTCAGGTAATTTGAAACTATTGCATAACTGTTCTTTAAATTCAAAAAATCCATAGTGAATTTACATGTTACAAAGCATGTCCCAAAGATATAAAAAGTGGTGCGCTGTAACATTATGATAAAGTTATCATTTAACATGTGCATAATTCTAATTTAAGTATATGATAATTATATAGGTATATAGGCAAATATCTTCCATTTAGCACAAGCAAGCTTGAGGTAGAACTGATGAATGAACTAACAGCAAAGGCAAGATAAAAATTCAAAAAGTACTACATAAAAGACAATGAGTCCCTTCCTCAGCATGACTAGAAATACAGAGCATTGGTTTAAAAGAAACACATCTTTTGGATATTTGCCAGTCACCATAATGAGGAGTTAGAACATGTATCCTGAGGAACTGGATTTCCTTTTCTCCACCAAAAAGGTTACATAAAAAGGATGAAAACCATGTATTAGTATGTACAGAAATGGATTCTGATATACAATTTGATTTCTGGGAAGTTTAGCATTAATATGCTATCTTTGTCTACAGACTGTCCAACTGGCACCACCATTCCTGTAATGTCATTATTAATAAAAACTTCCATCTGTTTAACACCTTATACTTTATAGAAGTAACATTTGTTATCTCACTTTGATTCTCAACTTGACAATTTTGCGAGGTGGGTTGAGGTGACATTACAATCCCCACCACTTTACAGATGAGAGAGGTCAGTTCAGGAGATTAGCACAGAGCCAGCATTCAAATCCTCAATTAATTAATTAATTATTCAGAGAGCAGGGGAGGGGCAGAGGAAGAGGGAGAGAGAGAATCTCAAGTACGCTCTATGCCCAGTGCGAAGCCCAACACAGGATTTAATCCCTGACCCTGGGATCATGACCTGAGACAAAAATCAAGAGTTGGACACTCAACTGACTGAACCCCCTAGGTGCCCCTAAATCCTCACTTTAAATGATTCCACCAACCACACTATCTTCCACAAACTATGGCTGTTTACATTGGCCCTTTCCTTTTTAAACCTATAATAAAACTTTCTGCAAGTCAGGGAGAGAAAAGTCTTCCTTTGTGCCTTTCCTGTATTTTCTGTCCCAAACTCCTACTTGGACAGAGTGAAGACAACCACTGCAATGCCGCTAGTAGTAAGAATAAACAACAGATGATGCCTGTAATATATCTGAATATGTCCTCCAAGTGGTATGTGAAGAAGCTGGCAGGACCCCTAGCACTCAGGCCTGGCCTCATCCTATTGACCTAAGCTTAATTACCACCACTTCCCAATACCACTCTCTCCTTCAGTTAGGCCTGTCTCTTGATTCCAGTTTAATACACTGCACTGTAGCTTTCACTCAGCCTCAAATAAAACACAAGCTCAGCTCCTTTGACACCTTCCTTAATTACTCCCCCATATGCTGTCCTCACACCTGGAACTCTGTTGCTCTACCCTGATCCTCCACATAGCTGCCTTCTCATCATTCAGAGTTCAGCTCAACTGTACTTGTTTTAGGAGACTTTCTCTGTCCCCTTTCCTAAAAGAGCCCCCACTTTCCACCCCACTCATTCTCTGTCATAACTGCTATCTCCTGGTCTTAATGGCATTCACTGCTGTCTGAAGCTACCTGTACCTCAGAGCTTACAATAGTGCCTGGTGGAGAGCAGGAGCTCAATGACTATTTGTCAAATAATCAAACTCCTTAAATATATAGTAAGCTTCCCTTCTCTATTGTATTTCATGCAGTTAAAATTCCAAGAAAATTCAGCATATTTTTTTTTCTGAAAAATGGATATAGTTAATACACAATTAATTTCTTTCCTAATGGTACAAAAGAGTATGCAGTGAAATTTAAGTTCTCTCCCCCACCAGATTCCTAGTCCTCTGCCTAGAAAAAAGTACTATCGCTAGTTTCCTATCTATCCTTCCAGAGACCATTTATCCATATACACTGTGTGTTTGAGTATGTGTATATTATGTCCTTTTCCTTCTTATGGGCTATAAATGAAGGCATGATATATAGTCTTTTTGTTGCTTGCTTTTTTCTCCTATCATCGAGATCCTTCCATATCAGCACAAAGCTACCTCACTCTTGTCAACAGCTGCAAGGTATATTCCAGTGTGCTGATGTATCATATGTTATCAGGGTCTTATTATTGGATATTTAGTTTACAGTCTTTGCTACTCTAAATAAAGATGCAATGAGTATGCCTATAACATACCATATCTTAAATAATATTTAAACAATATGGTTTTCTACTTGTTTTCTGAACAAGTCTTATTTTCCTTTCCCTACATTTACTTCAAATCACCCACAGTCATCATGTTAGGTATATATGGGGTTTACAACCAGTTTCAATATGAATCATTTCAAAGACTTATGGGATGGCCTTGTCCTGCCCCATCCTGCTCTGAGTGGGCTTGACTGTCCTTAGACTTTAGCCAGCCTGTGCACAGATAGCCTGCTTGGTATAAAATACAGACAGGCCTCCTGGAGGGCAGTGCTATTTAGAAGTTCAAAATAACTTTCCATAAAAGCTTTAACAGAAAATAAAGGTGACTTCCATATCAAATAGAAATAGTAAGAGAAATGTAATCATGCAAATTAACTAAAAGTCTGAAAATTGGTGCATCACCTTCTGACGCTTTTCTGACAGAAGATACTATTTAGTACATAAACCCTAAAAGGCTGCTAAAAAAGTGTTCCAATTAAAGGTCAGCAGAAAAACTTTCTAAGCCTTTCCACAGGCAGAGTCCCAGAGAAACTAAACCAATTTAATACTGTGTTCATGTTGCCTACTGGGTACCAGGTGCTGGGGATATACAGCCCCAGTACAAGCCCCCTAAATTTAGGAAGTTCATAGTCAGTTGGGGGTAAGGGTTAGAAAAAAACAGAAAATTTTACTGTGATAATTATAATGGTGAATACCTTTGAGAGATCAATGAATTGAAGACTTGCAGACCTCACATGAGATAGACAAGAGAGTATCAAGGGTATCTAGCCAGATGCTTCTTTCCCCTCTAAGACAATGTCATGAAACCACTAGCAGAAAAAGATGAAGACTGAGTTATGAACTCTGGAGAGAAGCCAAAGTGGTAATGAATTCTAAATACCGATTCCAGAGGTAGAATTATTAACATGATACACAGAAGGGCTAGGGGAAAGAAGAGAGGCATGAGGTGGCAAGAAAAAAACCAGCTTTAGTTTATTTTCAGAACAGAATGGTGGATGTAACATTCACCTAATTCAAAAGGATCTCATGGCTTACCCTAGGTTCTTAGAACACACAAACTTGTACAAAAGAGAGTAAAGTGACAGAATGCTGATCTTGGAGTCAGAGGTCAGGTGCTCTCTGAGGCTCTCTAGCCATGAATGTTACATGGTCCAACATCTTCAATGTTGGTGCTAGTGCTACTGTCATAAAGGTGCTAATGAATGATTTTCTTCTAGGCCATTCTTATGAACTTAATTTCATTGGGAGCTGGAAGGGACCTTAGAAATAATCACCTTCAATCTCTTCACTTCATAGGTGAAGATTCCTGAGATTCCGAAACATGAAGTGACTTGTCTAGAATTTCATAATCAATTAAGTGATAGAGACTTGCGCCCAGGTTTCCTAATTTCTAACAGAAGTTGTTTTTCTCCTGTGCTGTTTGCTTCTTTAAAGCTATGGATTCCATGGCCATACACCTTTTCAGACTGCAATAAGGTTTGAAATGGTTACCTTAAATGGAAAATTCACTATGGGAAGACTGACTCCAGAAGTGAAATGGAGGCCAGCCATTCATAGAACGACTGCAGAGGAGACTTGAAAAATCAACTCTACCAATAGCTTAGGAACTAGTCTTAGGGTCCAGGAAGTTGTGTGACAGCTCCCTGTCCCTGACGTGGCAAGAGTGACATTATGTACCCTCCCATTCTCTGGATGCTATTCCTTTCTATATAGCAACATGATCACAAAATTAACCTTCTAGAGGACAATATCTACTTTACTGTAGTCTTTGAGAGTACATAAAAACAAATAAAAAAAGATTTAAAACAACAAAATAGAAAAATTAGATAAAAACTTATTCCTTGCTTTATTTTCCTATCTTCTTCCAGGCTTTCCCATAATTCTGATACTTTTCCAATCTGGGGACCCATTTTGAAACTCCGTAAATGGTGGTAGCCTAGATTCTTCTAGTACTCTACACCCCAAGACTAGATCCTGAGCCACAGGTGGTACAGCCACATGAGACCTCATGCAGGCTCACCTGCCTGACACCTGTGCTGATAGTGTGACCTGAACTCTGTTGTCATGTGCCACCAACCTACCACTTTCGTGGACTGGACACACAAGACTACATTCCAAAACAGGACTTGGGACAATTTCTCTGTGAATAGACACTGAAACTGCTGCTCTCTGGTCCCTTTATCCTTCAATCCCAGCCTAATGAGCAAGTTTCACAGTCCCTTCCCTTTGTCCACTGGCCGTTTTCCTAAAGGTCTGATAATAATTATTTTTATGCATCTAACCTGGGCACAAAAGTGAAAAGTTTTATCTAGCAGTGGGGCTACGTATTTCTTTAGGTCATAATTCAGTATCTAAAAAGTAAGATCAGCCTAATTCTAATGAACAACCACTGTCTTCAGTTAATTAGCAGTTGGAAGTCAAAATCCCTATGACTTGTTCAACCTATGAAGACGTATTACCTCACTCTAGCAGCCCTCAATCTTGCCTCTATTATCACATGCTTTAGTTCCATCTGTTCCTCATACAAAGCAACAGGATGGGGAAAAAAATCTTTAAATAGAACCTTCTTACATTTAAAATTAAATAACATTCTTGAGGGGGGGAAAATACCCTGTAAGCGTGAAGTAGTTCCAAACTTGAAAAAAACATCATTTTTCCCTCATAAAACCAAATCCAGTGATGTAAGACATTTAGACAAGGGTCAAATATTAGATTTGCTATTTAGCCATCATGAAAATACAGAAGGAAGACTTCATCTATGTATTCATAAGACATAATTTTCTATAATGCTGTCACATTCAGTTCAGGCCTTCTGGAATGGTAGAAAAACCTATCATGTATACCTGAAACACTATAAATTCTTCTTTCTGTGCTACAAGACGGTACTCTTCATTCTATCCCAAAATACACACAAAATGCAAACACAGAAATGGTTATCATTTCAGAGCCCAAAAAGATATTCTTCTAGGAAGTAAACCAATAATTATAGATGGGATGTAAGTGCTGAGAAAATATTCTGTTCCAGAAGCTAATCCAACAAGCCCACTCACAATAATTTCTTTATAACATTTAGTGTTAATTCAACAAATATTCCCTAAGTGCCTAACTCATGCCAGGCACAGTGTCTGGGAGAAAAGAAAATGGTTAATGATTGCTGCCCCTGCAGGGCTTCACACCAAAGACAAATTATTCTCTGAGTATAAAGTAATGCTAATCAGAATGCACGACTCTAATTTTTTTCCAGAAAAACCCCATGAGTTGTATAGAAAGAGCACCACTTTTTCCTGCTTCTCGTTCATTTATCAGAAAATCCTTAGAAACCACAAAATTTCATTTTCCATTTCTTTGATTAATTTGCTTGGTAGTTTGGGTCACTTTATCAGTTTCTATTAGTCTTTAATAATTTCAAGTCATATTTAATTTCACCAAAAATAGTCACCACTTAGTGTTACATAAGAGTAACCGTCAGCTCTATAGTACAAAAGACAAAAAAACCTGTGTAATTCTGTTCACCACTGTCATTTCCCTCATTCACTGTGTTAGGCACTAGGAACAGAATATTAACAAAACCAGACAGATCCTGTTCCTACTGAGTCTACACTGAGATAGACATTAATCAATGAATCGTTAATTAGCAAACAATCAATCCCATAGGCAAAAGTGTGCCACTGCCAAGAGGAGAAGCACAAGGTACTCTGAGAGTCTACAACAGGTTCTGAGCTGGTCATAAGTCTTAGAAAGCTTCCCTGAGGAAGCTGATGATGAGATGGAATCTGAACAACAAACAGGAAAGAAAGGGACAAACAGTCTAAGCAACTGTAGCATAATAGTAGTAGCTGTGGTTATACTTGTCAAGAAAGGGACTGCAAAAATTGCTAATTCAGGGATGTTTTTTGTTTCCAAATCTATGTGTGGCTTTCACTTTCAAAAGGACCAAACTACTCACACCACATATTATTTTAACTTCTCAATCAGCAGTTCCAATCAAAGAAAAGAATAGAACACAGACTGTTAGGAACAATTCAAATTTCTGTAGTACCAAAGTTGTGCTCTGGAGCTTCAGAAGGTCATTTCTGGGGCAGAGGGTCCAGGTGGGAGGTTGAACTGGCATAAATTTACCTTCAGGTAAACTCCTGGAAGGTTTAGAAAAATCCTGGAACAATTTGGGAGCCTAGTTCATTTTGAAATAGGTAAAGGCTAGACCATACATATTACAGAGTATCAAATGATCAACTTCTCATACTGAGCCAGATTTTTCCAATGGAACCAAACCAATTAGAAATGTGCAACCTTCAAAAAACAAAACAACCAACCAAACAAAGCAACAGATTTCTACTTACTACTCCCTGCTTCATTCAAATTTCAATGTGGCCAAGACAATGCCTGTGCCTTCTACAAGGCTAACAGCACTTAAGGTTGCAGTAAAGTGCAATGGTTATGAGCCAAAACAGACCAGTGTTTTTACATCTTGAATTCATCACTGACTGCATGTATGACTTTGGGTAATTTTCTTGAATTCTCTAAATCTTGATGAAAAATGGGGGAAACAACTCAATGTATATTTGTTGACTTTAGGCTACTCATCAAGAACAACTTCCTACTTTAGGGGTAACCCTTACCGTGGGCCAGAGGGGGGGGTTACAGACAGTCTCTGTCACGTAAGCTGGCAGCAAGGGCCATGTGACCTATGCTTGACGACCTGGTGTTCACAAGGGAGTGATGTCAGGCCACAGGGGCAACTGAGCATCCCTGTTACAGTAGTGGTGGCAGTTTGCAGGGTTCAGACCACACCTGTCTCATGGAAGCAAGTTGGCATTTTCCTCTGCTGTCAGCCTTCCTTGGTTAGAGCCTATTTTCCAATACAATTCTCAAATAATCTCCCCCTCCATTTTGTGAACTACCTGACGATCTTCCAATTAATTATTTTTACACATATGAAGGGCCAGTTTATTTATTTTTTTGTAGTTAATAATCTTGGCTGGTACAATTTCAAGCCATATTTGATTTCAATTTAATTTCCATTTAATTATAGAAAATGGTAGAGAAGAAACACAGATGAAGCAGTTAGCATAATCTCATATGTTAAAGACATAGTTGGGATAATTGAGTAGAAAGGCTAGATCCCGATGCTCTGAAAGAGTTGTGATTTTGAGACCTGAAAATACTTCTGTCCGAGTTTCATGAAACAAACAATAAAGCATCTTAAGCCAGAGTTTCGCTTCAGTAACAAAGATTAAAAAGATCTTGGTACCTATTTAAGTCTGGGCCACCAAACAGTAAATAATAATAAAACATTCCTGTTCCCTATGCCTTAAACACCTACCCACCATTCCCACCCCACCAACCAACTCTGCTCATCTGGTCCCACCACTACAGTGCTCCCCAAGTCTCTGGGGAAAACATCCTACAGAACTCTAATTAAAAAGTGAGGTTACCTCTCTTGTACTTCTTACTTAGATAATAAGTTTAAATTATTCTGATAAATTAAATAGTTTTCAAGATAGCCCTAGTCATTCAAGGGATACGTAGAGCTGGCCAAGTATGTGGAAACATATACCATTCCCCCCAAATACTACTACCTCTTAGATATTAAAAACAATCCAATACATATTTAAAAATTTTTTTAATGGTTATTTATTTTTGAAGGAGAGAAAGACAGAGCGTGAGCGAAGGAGGGTCAGAGAGAGAAGGGGACAAGAATCCCAAGCAGGCTCCAGGCTCTGAGCTGTCAGCACAGAGCCCGATATGAAGCTTCAACTCAGGAGCTGTGAGATCATGGCCTGAGCCAACGTCAGACGCCCAACCAACTGAGCCACCCAGGGGCCCCTCCAACACACATTTTAATATAAGAGGAACCAATAAAGGAAAACAGAGAATCTAAGACAGATACCAAGACAAAAGGACCAGAGCTATCCTGAGCAATTCTCAAATTCTCTAGGGATAAGACTACTCCTAAGAAGACTAAAGATCTCCAGTGGAAAGGAAAAGCTTCTTTACAAAGAAAAGCAACAACAAAGGGCTGATGAGAGCTAATATTGCAATGATACTGAGATCACAACTTGAGCTGACTAGGTGCAAGCTGACAATCTAAATTAAATCTTAATATCTCTTAGAGGAAGCTGTAGACACAACAATCATTGAGCTGACAGCCCCAAACGGGCCTTTGCAGAAAGAAAGTGCAAGTATGAGGTAAAAAAGTAACAAGATAACATCTTTCATGTCTCCTGCCACAATATGGTAGAAATATAACCGGTTAAGATATCAAGTACTATAGAAACAAATTCTTAAGACTTCTTCAGTGTACTTTAGAAGACCCCTGAGAGGTTTCACAGAACTATGGGCACCTTCTACCTATTCCCATGTAAGGGACATTTTTATTATGTAATAATTGATATACACAAAACAATACATAAAATGTTTATGCAAAATATTAAAAATAATGAAAGAAACACCTATCAACCCTCTACCTCCATTATATAAAATAGAATATAATCACCACCATTAAAACTTTCTGGGGTCCCATCCTACCTGTCTTGCTCTTCTTCCATATAAACACTAGAAAACAATTTTGCATTATCTTATAAAGCTTAATTTGTCTACCTTATGACCTGGCAGTTCTTCTCTCAGAAGAACTCAGAAAAGCTCTTACATTTATGCTTCAAGAGATGAACTGAAAAATGTCACTGTAATGGGAAAGCATAGGAAAAAATTCAAATGGTTAAATTAATTATGGTAATTTCATACAACACAATAGCATATTTTCCTATTGTAAAGTAAACTTTGTAATACGAGGGAAAAGGTAATGAATATTCCTGGGTGGAAACTATGCTGGGCTGTCCAGATGCCCTTTCAGGAAGGAAGAACATATCCAGCCTCACTGATTAGCTTTCTCTCTGAGAATTGCCCTGAGCTGAAGAAAGCTGTCTGGCCCAAGTTCACTGCCTCTAGGGAGGGATGACTTGGATCTGATGAGGAGTCTATGGCTGCCTGGCCCCTCTACACCCCACTGAATCACAGTCCAACTTCTTTTCCTCTTTCCTCCACAGCACCCCCACCCTGCTCCATCTGCCTGGTATTGGGATTCCTCTTCCTAATAAACTTCCTACAAGTTAACCTCTGACTCAGAGTATGCTTCCCAGGGAACTTTATATATGCCAGAAACTTCACTTACATTATTTCATTTAATCCTGTGACACACCTTACTAGGTAGACATTATTAATCTCGTTTTAGAGATGGGTTTTAGAGAAATTAGCTGAACTGAAGAAAGTGATTCAGTTAAAATAGGGACTTAAATTCAATGTTAAATCCACTAAGATCACAAAAGCTATTCTCTTTCTAATACTGTGTGTGACCTATTTTACTAAGCAGCACTTTGCTTAACTTGTATTAGTATATATTCCTAGAAGCAAATAGAAGTACATTCCTTTTAAAATATACTTTAATTCAGGCACTAATTATAACTTCCACCCACAATTATCAAGGTTTTTACTATATTACAATAACACAGTATCACAGTCATTCAACAAGTTATGATGTTACTATTTCATCAATATAAATTTAAACAGGAAATACTTTGTTTTAATTGAGCTAGTTCTAACAAATCTGGCTCCACCACTTTATCAGAATGGCTGTTCTGACTAGGATAGGGAAGAGGTGTTCAGCCTTAAATTATACCATCATTGGTTTGGGCAGCACTATCTGCCAGAAATATAATGAAAGTCACATACATAATTTGAAAATTTATAGTAACTTCATTAAAATTAGTAAAAAGAAAACAGATGGAATTAACTTAGGGTTAATAGGGGTATTGCTGGAACTATCCAGATACTGTTTCTCAACCCCACTTTCAGCTAGATGCCTGCCAATGAAATGTGACTGGAAGGACTGTGCCCCACTTCCAGGCCAACCTTTTTAAGAACTACACCCCTCCCCCACCATGTTCTCTTTCCCCTTTTACAAGCAAGATATAGAAAAATTAAGGTATTTCTAGGTTTGCTAAAGCCACAAAATGGAAATAGGTTGCTATTTTTCTTCATAGAAAAAAGCAACTTGCTCACCAGGAAGATCTGCCTTGGACAACTGGGTAAGAAGGAAAATAAACCTGTATTTGGCCATTATATAATTTGGGATCATTTATTATCACAATTTAATCTACCTAAATTGATACACCTAGTTACAATTAAGAAAGAGGACCAAACATTTGATTTTTGAGTTTATTTCATGGTGACAACATAGTATGTGGTAAAAACCATAGTTTGATATTTAGTGAGCTGGCTAATCTCATTTGGTCAATTATTCTATATGAAGAAGGGTTTCCTCAAAAAATGTTTGCTGGGATGTTTACAATTCTAGGTAAAGATCTCAGGTAGTATAAGGATTATTGGGCAAGATATGATAAGAGAAAAATAAAAGGAATTCAAGTAGTATGAAAGATAAATTAATCATAAGAAACTTGTGGATAGGCATACTGAGATACAGAATGAGTGTGTGTATGTGTGTGTGTGAGTCTGGATTTATCTCTAAGCCCAACGTGGGGCTTGAACTCACCACCCTGAGATCAAGAGTTGCACACTCCACTGAATAAGCCAGCCAGGCACCCCAGAACAGGTGTGTTTTAAGACATTGGAAAAAGTAATATGTGAAGGATTTTAATTACTTCCATTATTTAAACCAAAGTTTATTAAGATTCTTCTCAGTACTACACATTGTATGAACTGTAGTAAGGTCTTAAAACAACAAAAATCAAGCTATAGCTTCTGTTCTTATTTCCTTCTTTCTTCACTAACCACTGGTGAATGGTTAACTTTTTTTTTTAATTTTTTTTACATTTATTTATTTTTGAGAGAGAGAGAGAGAGAGACAGAGCACAAGTGGGGGAGGGGCAGATAGAGAAGGAGACACAGAATTCAAAGCAGGCTCCAGGCTCTGAGCTGTCAGCACAGAGCCGGACACGGGGCCGGAACTCACACACCGTGAGGTCATGACCTGAGCTGAAGTCAGACGCTTAACTGACTGAGCCACCCAGGCACCCCAATGTTTAACTTTTTGAACTTATTCCCAAGTATAAAATTTTTCCCACAGGCAGTTAATCAATGACAATATTCCTGGAGAATTTTTATGAGGTGAGGCTTCCATATTTGCAACAGGATTTGATAGAATCTCACTTCAGTCAAACCCTGTTATCATTTTCCTAAGCCAAGAATTAGAGAAATGGGATCTAAGAAATTCACCACCACCTTCTGGGGTTTTCATGTTAACATTAAACATACCGTTTAAAAACAAAGACAGAAAATAACTCAGCAACTCTGTTTCCCTCTGAAAACAGATTTCTTAATTTAATCGCTTAAATAGACACAATTTAAAAAGATACACAAAGCCCAAGAATTATTACATACACCGTTAGGATATGAATATTTTATAGATTATAATGAATGAGTCATTGAAAGGGTATATATATATTCATATTAATTGGAAATATGATGTAATTTCTACAGTATGGTTGTTATCTTCTGGATCAAGTTCTTCAAGATATAAAACACCACTTAAACAGTGGGAACATTGCTTAGAGGCTATACCCCACATCCATCATCTTAAGCCTTTCTGCAATACTTCTAATAACCTAAAAACTGTGTTTGAGAAAATAAACAATTTGCTTTGTGAGCTAAGAATAAGCAGAAGCACAGCTTCATCATTTAGCAGGAAGATGAAATAACAGCTTCTAGACAGCTGTTTAGGGGTCTATAATTTTACCATTAAACACAGTTATCTATTTACAAATGATCTAAACTTTGGAGAATAAAGATTTAAAGAAACTTTACTTTATAAAACAAAATGTTTATAGGCTCATTTACCCATCAAAAACAAACAAAACACAAAAATAGTCCAGATACATAAAACACTAGAGAAATTGTTTTTATTTAAGAGGAAAACAGGCCAAATTTAACAAGGGAAAAAATAGAACAGAAGCCAAACCTCTAAACTTTTAGACTCCAAGACCAATAGATTTCACAACATCACACTAAAAACCAACCCACAGAATATTGAGCCCTTCTTTCCTTTTGTCCTTTCTTTTGATTTTTTTTCTTTACCTCTGCCTAGGTTTAAAGAAATGGTAAAATAGGGTGTTGGACTGAGATTCAAAACACTGAAGTGAAGTTGAAGCAATGCCACCATCCTGCTATACAACCTTGGAAGAGTCCCTTCACATCTCAAGGCATCAGTTTACTCATCTGTATAGAAGGTATGATCTCTAAGGTCCTTGCAGATTTAAAGTTTCACAATTTCATAAAATAGTATCTTCTCTTAAATATTATAACTAAAAAAATATTGGTCACAGGAAATGACACTTTAAAAACTGGTACAACTCAAAGTTGGAGTTGGATATTTTGAGTTGATATAATTTCAATGACAAAACATTCAGCTTGCTACAAATTTTAAACCCATGTATAGTATACTACTTTACCAAGCCCCTGTGTAAAGACTGCATAGCTTAAAACATAGCATATAGCAAGGTCCTCTCATACAAAACAAAACAGAATCATATTGATTATTAAAAGAATATAATAGATCACTTATATTACAATCCAGTTAAACCAAACATATATGTGCTAATGTCATCATATGAATTAAGTACTTCATTGTGAAAGAAACAAAAAGTGGTTTCCTAATAATAGGACACAACAAATAAATTCCAAGAAACACACAAATATCTGTCAAGGTGAATTTTCCCCAAATGCATGGAGTTTATTTGATAATGTTTAGTGTTTGTCTTTAAGTAGATATTTACATTTAAGGTGGAATTATTTACCAGTTGCAACCAGCTTTACAATAGCATAGCCATAAGCTCTCCCAAGGGTATAAAAACCTACTTAAACAGTAGAAACTTATAAACAATACTTCATCTCAATCTTTTTCAATCTGACAAAAAAATCATGAAAATGTCTCCATGTGAAATACTATGTTTATAGGACCATTTATGGCTCTTGGGACTTTTTACCTATACATTATATGAAAATTATGTGAAAGAATTGAAAATAAAAGCAAAACCAAAAAACTCTTCAAGTTCTAATCTTAACATTGTACTTCTCAAGGCAGAATGTCTCCCAGGAATCGTGGAGTTAACTTCAGATACTCAGAGTGACATTTACTGCTGCAGGTATTACACTGATAACTCATCCATCTGTAGAGGAAGGCTGAAATCACCAATTTGTAACCAACAGTTGTTTCTACATGTTCAAGATCAACTGGAAATAGATGGAACTGTTTGTAACTCTAAGATCCACATTCTCCCCAATAACTTCAAAATATGACCTGATTAATTAAGTACATTACACTGAGGCAACACAGGACAGTGGTTAAGAAAGATGGAGGTATGGGGAGAGGTGTCATTTACTATCTGGGGAACTTTGTGCTATATGTTAAGCTCCAGTTTTCAACTCTATAAAATAGGGAAATCTTATGTACATGTGTATGTATACCTGTGTGTGTGTGTGTGTGTGTGTGTGTGTGTGTGTGTGTGTGTGTGTAAACCCGCTATAGATTGTTCTCAGAGTTATACAACAGAAATGACTTAAAATGTTACCTTTTGAAAAATACCTATACCTTAATTGGTACCCTTTACAAGAGGCACTGCTTATCAGGGACATTTTTATGTTCTCCTAAAATGTCCTTCTCTTATCTCTTTTATGATACTGTCTTGATTTTTGTGTTTTGGTGAGGATAAGAACTGTGAAAAATTCCAGCAAGAGAAAACTCTTATTTGCCAGTGTCAAGAGCTGCATAGAGTGTGCTTGAATTCTTTGCTAGTAGGACTCCACTAAAAAGAAGCCAATGCCACCAACAGTCCCTGAGCTTTCTCATTGTTCTCCTGGTTACAGGGGTTCTTTTCTTGATGAATTCGTAGTTTATGAACCATGACAGAATTTTCTCATGCCCTCTGTGCCTGTAAAAGAGAGTGAAGCTCACTGACCAATATGCAAATGAAACCTGCAGCTACACAGTACCCACCTAGCTCAGGAATGGCTACCCAGAGTTATTATCCCCTCCAACATACCTAAAGGTACTTAATCAGACATTCAGGAGGTTGAAATTAAAATTCCTTTCCTTAAATTCTTCACTATCATGAGATTACATGAACTCTGAGGATATCAAGCATTTACTTTTCAAGGATAAGTTTAAAAAAAACTTCTAAGAATATAAACAATTAACAATGTGCCATTTTTGTTGGTGGAAATAATCACCCACAGAAAACACTCCCACATAGAAAATTCCCTTGGAAGTGTAACTGTTAAAATAAATAACATACAAATAACTTCCACAGAAGACTGTGTGATTACAGTACAATGGATGCTATGTCTGAAGACCAATCGCCAATCTTTAGTTTGTTTTTCTTAATAAAAATTAAATAACATGAGTGTGTTTCTAATGAGAATGTGTAACACTAAACCTGAAAATCAGTAAGTAAACCTTTCATTTTTAAACCAAGTGAATAGAAATGAATGCAGTTGAATCTCAAAGCAATCATTTTCAAAATTTGCCCTAAAGAATATTGACAATGAATTTCATATTAATGCAAGTGCTTTTAACCCTGAAAATACTGCAACATCACTGGTTTGTTCCTAAAATTGTGGTAATGATTTTCAAAAAAAAAAAAAAGCTTATTAATCAAAAAGTAACTTCTTGGCAGATAAGATCTAAAACAAAGATGCCAAAAAGATGATAAAGCAAAAATCAAAGCAAGGTATAATGTACCAAACTATTGCTTCCCAACTGAAAACATGCATTTCTATCTTCTCTACAGATACTAACTTTACTATCACTAAAGATCATTTACTTTATTCTGAACACTTTTTTCTATTAGATTATAAGTGGGGAATGTCCCTTTATGAGAAGACCAGTTCTGGGAAGATGAACTTCCACAGTGGGAAACCTTAAACAACATGGGTAAGGGAAAATAAGAGAATCCCAGTGCTTCCTACTGAGTTTCCATCCCAGGCCTGCCAGGTTACTGAGAGACCTGCTTGCTGCCTAGTTCCAGTGAGCCCATCTTCTTCATTCTACCTTCTTCCATCTTCACACAGTATACTATCCATAATGTCTTTGCCCTGCTTAAGATTTAAAAACTGAAAGTTTAAAAAATAACAAAGTTAGGGCACCTGGGTGGTTCAGTTGGTTAAGCGTCTGACTTCAGCTCAGGTCATGATCTCATGGTTCGTGAGGTTGAGCCCCACATTGGGCTCTGTGCTGACAGCTCAGAGCCTGGAGCCTGCTTCAGATTCTGTGTTTCCCTCTCTCTCTGCCTCTCCCACTCATTCTCTGTTTCCCTCTGTTTCTCAAAACTAAATAAAAACATTAAAAAATTTTTTAAATAACAAAGTTAAAAGGCTAGAAAGAAATAAGCAGAATATATGATAGAAAAAAAAGCATTAAAATACAAATTTCAGAGATCAAATAGAAAAAAGATGAAAATCCCAATTTAAAACATTGGAAAAAAGTAATAAACAGGCAATTCAAAAATGAAGAAATACTACAAGTTTCAAAAAACATAATGAAACTAATACAAAAAAAAAAGAAAAGGAGACAATGAGATAGTATTTTCACCTGTCAAATACATACAGAAATAGCACAGAATAGCCTTTCTGGAGTACAATTTTGTAATAGAAATAAAAAGCACTAAAAATATGTATTTATCTTTTGACTCAGCAATTCCTAAGTAAATAATGAAGGAATGAAAAAAAATGTTTAAACTAGAAACAAAATGTCTACTAACAGAGGACTGGTTAATAGCTTATAGCATAAATAATGAAGTGTAATGCAAATATTAAAATTTTATTAAAATATATATTGATATGTAAAGATTCTTAAACATGTAAGTTGAAAAAAAGTAGACCACATCACTTAAATTCATGTTCATTTATGGCTATAGCATAAAACTCCTAAGGAGTGCAACATAGACTGTTCTTGCATGTCTCTTGTCTGGAGAGGGGGTGAGTGTATTTCGCCTGTGGAAGGAAGTATTTATGAACAGAAAAGTGGAATGTGGTTGCTGTATTATTGAATACATTCGTATTTTGAGTGTGAAGAAAGGGAATAGTTTTGTGACCAAAACTATCATAAATTGTACTGTTTTTCACAAATACCGAAATAAACCCCACTCCCAAGTTTTCCCAAGGAAAGCTACCTAATCCATTGATGTTGGCCATAGCCATGTAATTTGCTTTGGCCAATGGCATATGAGTATTCGAATATGATCTATGTCACACACCAGTAGAAGCTTTAAATTCACTGTAGTTGGGCTCAGCCTCTCCTGTTCTTCCTCCTATCACAAGAAAGGGTTTGTCCACAGAGGGACCACTCCTTTAGGCTGGATCTCCAAATGAGAAGACACTTGGAGCAGAGCTCAGTCACAGCAGTAAATAAATCTAAGTCATAGAAATTTTGGGGTTGTTTGATATGTAGCAAAGTAATTTAAAAAATATACAATGCAATGCTATTCTGCAAAATGTCATCATGGGAGAATTTTTCTTTTGTTTTGCTTATCATTATTTCCTAATTTTTCTATTACAACTATGTATTAGATAATCAAAAATTAGCTCAACAAGCTAGAAGGATTCACTTTGACTGCATGCATTATAATGTCTAAAGAAATACTCATCGTCAGCTATTTGTTAGCCAAGGAAGAATATCAAAAGAGCCATACACTAGAGCACTGGCAGTGCCTATCCATGCATAGTACAGAGGAGAAGAAGCCTTAGCTAGTGAGCTTAGAGATATTTTTTGGTCCAATTGGCAATCTCCTAGCTCAGAGATGGATACAGAAACTGCAGCTAAGGAACTCTGAGATTTGTGGTCCATTGCACACTCATCCCTACTGGAAATGGCTACATCAAGCTGCTCAATGATATTAAACATACAACTCATCTAACTCCTTCTGTCCTGATGACACACCAGCCAAACAATCGTCTGAATATTACATGGTTTCACAATTTCAACCAATGGAGAAGAAATTTGCTGATAAAATGGGGCCAGATAAAGTTACTTAAGACAATAAAGTTAATAAATTGGGATTCAGATTTCATTTGGCGGGGGGGCGGGGGGGGGCAGCAAAGAACCATTCAAAAACACCATTCAAAGAACACCTCACAGTTCACCCTCCTCTCCTTTCCAGGAACCCTATTCCTTCCTTTCTCCTCCACACATATGTCAAGTATACAAGAGTTTTTTCCTCTGTAGAGAACTATAAGCTCCTTGAAACCTTTTTCTATATTCCCCATAACAACAGATGAGCAGCAGATTCTCAAAAAATATTTATGTTATTGATTTCTGAGCACATTAATTTGGCAGTTTCAGGGCAGGGAGGCTTAGGATTTAAGGGCAGCAGCTCCCCACCAAAAACATTTACTACTATTGCAAGGCAGAGTCCTGAGCACTTATTTACAAATTATCTGAAAAAGGAAAAGTTACAAGACTATGAGATAGATATGGTCATTACTCCTATATTCCCATATGAGACAGCAAGACTCAAATAATTAATAACATTCCCAAGGTCAGTAGTAGTACATATGGGATTCAGGGTCCATTAGCTTGGTTTTATGAGTATTGCCTCCTGCTAATTTTAGCTTCTTATACTAATGTAAGACTCACTGGAAATGTAACAAGATAGAGAGAAATTATTAGACCCCTCAGAAGAGTACAGTGTGAGACTGGAAAGTGTGGGACAGGAAGTAAGAGCCCCAAATAAGAGTGCTTGAATAAAAACAGAAAAATACCAGTCAGGCTTCTCTGGAGGGCAGGAAACACAGTTTTTGTCTGGTTGAGTGTGATGTGAAAGTTTGAGACTAGAGCTGAATTTCTAAAGATAATAGAGGGCAGGCAGGGCTTTGCCATGGACAACCTCACCTACTTTTGGCCAGGTAACAAGCAACCTTGTTGTAATGGCAATGATGTAAAGAATATTTATTTATAGTCTTGACAAGGTGCCTGTTCTCACCATGGAGGTAAGGGGAAAGAGACTGAGAAGTCATATCTAATTTACAGTTAATGGGGCTCACTTCAATCCTCATTTGCTCTTTCTTCCTTCTTTACACATATGACAATGAGAAAATAATTGCAAAAATTACAGTAAAACTCCTTTTCTCTACTTGTGAAACTGAAAGGCCTATATCAGAGACTATGGTAAAATATCTATTGCACATTTAATACAGGGGCAGTCCACTGCTCTCTCCTCACTTCTCATTCCTGTGAATACTGAAAACAACCTTAGATGTCTGCTCCAGGCCAGAGTTTT